>NC_072019.1:27879781-28479781 GCF_027791375.1 Indicator indicator
CAGGGATGGTGACTCCACCACCTCCCTGGGCAGCCTGTTCCAATGCCTGACCACTCTGGCGGGAAAGAAATTGTTTCTAATCTCCAACCTAAACCTCTCCTGGCACAGTTTCAGGCCATTTCCTCTCCTTCTATCACCTGATACTAGGGAAAAGAGACCAACCCCCACCTGGCTCCAGCCTCCTTTCAGGAAGTTGTAGAGAGTCAGAAGGTCTCCCCTCAGCCTCCTTCTCTCCAGGCTGAACAGTCCCAGTTCCCTCAGCTGCTCCTTGCCAGTCCTGTTTCCAGACCTTTCATCAGCTTTGTTGACCTTCTCTGGACATGCTCCACCACTTTAATGCCCTTCTTGTGGTGAGTCCAAAACATGATGATGTCTGTGGCTGTGATTGATCAGAAGGGCTTAAAACCATACCTGGGAGCCCTTTCTCTGTACTGGAAGAGGGTTCTGTTTCCCACCATCCATTCCATCCTTGCTCTAAGCATCCAAAATGCTTAGAGCAACCACAAGACTTTCTGCCAAAGGGACAGGTTGTTTTTCCTGCCATGTTTTGTCCTCAGATAGTTGGCAGCTGCTTGTGATTTGGTTGAAGCTGCTTTTGCATTCAGCTCTGCTGGGCCTGAAAAGATCAATAAGAGCTGTAGAAAGTACTGCCCTTGAACTCCCAGCTGCAGCCTTTGCTGCTGGCTGTGCACCGTGTCTCTGCCTGTTTACAAAAGATGCTGGTGAAGGGTCTGGAGAACAGGTCTAGTGAGGAGCAGCTGAGGCTGGTGCTAGCCTCTTCTCCCGTGTGACTAATGACAGTAACTAATGAGGAAATGGCCTCAGGCTGCACCAGGGGAAGTTTAGGTTGGATATTAGGAATAATTTCTTCCTGCAAGAGTGGTCAGACATTGGAACAGGCTGCCCAGGGAGATGGTGGAGTCACCATCCCTGGAGGTGTTCAAAAAACCAAGTAATTGTGGTATTTCAGGACATGGTCTAGTGGTCATGGAGGTGTTGGATAGAAGATTGGGCTTGATCTTAGAGGTCTATTCCAACCTTAATGATTCTTTGTTTCTATGATTTTCTGACTCAGAAGCTTTCTGTCCTCTCTGCTCAGATTGTTCAGGTAAAATGGAAAAAGCTGTGGGCTCTGCAAGTTGTCAAACATTGCTGTCACCTCACCCCTGTCTCCAGTCTGTCTCATGGATGAGGACAGTTGGTTGATTTGTAGCTGATGCCTTCCTGCAGCTGGCTGGAGTCACAGCAGAGCAACGCAGCTCCCCGCGAGCTTGCTTGGCCTGTTTGGAAAGACAAAAGTGCCTCCTGGAGTGGTGCCAGGAGAGCCTCTTGTGAAGGTCAGGATGAAATAAACCACGGCTCTGGCCGGCAGCCTCCTGCTGTGCCGCTTCCCAGCAGATACAGGAACACTTTTCCTGAGGACTGGAAGTTGTTTGCCCTGTGTGTGGGACCCCTGGGACTCGTGCTGCTGCCATCAGTGCTCTGTGCACTTTGGGGAGAGGGTTAAGAGCAGATTGCACTTAATAGATGTATGAGAGGCTTAAGGATGCTTTGATAAGAGGTGCAATATGTGACTGTAATTCCTCTTCTGTTGTCAGTAATATCCTGGTGGGGAAGAGGCAAGGCTGGACCCTGTGTCCCCACTTTATAGATGGAATTCCCCAATCCAAGCTGGCTCTGGGGAGGGAGTAGGGGTTCTCCATAGGCAGAAATACTGTAAAGAGCTCTGGAGGCCCACCAAAAAAGCAATGAGAACTTGAACTTAAAGAGGCCACATCTGCACTGGTCCAGTTCTGGGCTTCCCAGTTCAAGAGAGACAGGGAACTACTGGAGAGAGTCCAGTGGAGGCTCCAAAGATGCTGAGGGGCTTGGAGCATCTCTGTGAGGAGGAAAGGCTGAGAGCCCTGGGGCTGGTGAGCCTGCAGAAGAGCAGCCCCAGAGGGGAGCTGAGCAATGCTCAGCAAGAGCTAAAGGGCCTGTGGGGGGGGGAGGAAGCACAGTGGGGACAGACTCTTCTCTGTGGTGCCCACTGACAGGACAAGGGGCAGTGGGCACAAACTGGAACCCAGGAGGTTCCATATGAACAGGAGGAGAAACTTCTTCAGTGTGAGGGTGCTGGAGGCCTGGAGCAGGCTGCCCAGAGAGGTTGAGGAGTCTCCTTGTCTGGAAAGCTTCCAAAGCCACCTGGCTGTTGTGATCCTGAGCAAGCTGCTGTGGGTGTCCCTGCTTTAGCAGTGGGGTTGGACTGGATGATCTCCAGAGGTCTCTTCCAAACCCCCACCATTCTGGGATTCTGGGATTGTGTGAGATCAGCTGGAGCCCTACACGAGGGTCCCCATCACACGAGCCAGGCCCCCACATGCAGCCTTCTCCAGAGGAGGCAATGTCTGTTTCTTGAGTGCTGGGAAAGAGCCTGTAAAATGTTACAGGGTGCTTGGAAGAGCTGTCAAAGCTGAACTGACACTGACCAGAGCAGAAGATCTGGGCCAGACTGGGATAAACACTGTCCCATGACAGGAATGCAAACACCTGTGCTGCAGCACAGCACCGTTCCACAGAGCAGGTCAGGCCGCAATCCAGTGAGTGTCTGCTGAGGAGCACTGTCCCCGTGCCACCAGCCACAGAAGTATGACTGCATGGCCAGCAGCTTTCCAGCAGGAAAAGGTGGCAGTCAGCCCTTCAACAAGATCCAGCCAGGTCCATGAATGCAGCAGAAGCACAGCTTGTGTACCAGAGCAGCTTCGATTCTGATAGGCCATGAGGAGGTGGAAGCTGCTGGGCTGAAACATGCACAAGGTGAGGAGAAGAGTTTTGTAAGTGCTGCACAGGATGGTGGTATCTCACTGATAACCCCAGCCTGGGCATCAGTGGGAAGGAGGAAAAGCAGCAGTTGTTTTTTTCAGGAGGATAAAGCCCTTGGGGAGTGGCATTGCTGCCTGTGGTAAGTGTGAGCACTTTGAGCCACTCACCACAAGAAGAACACTGAGGGGCTGGAGAATGTCAGAGAGGGGCAGTGAAGTTGGTAAAGGGTCTGGTGAGGAGCAGCTGAGGGAACTGGGGTTGTTCAGCCTGCACACAAGGAGGGGAGACCTTCTGGCTCTCTACAACTCCCTGAAAGGAGGTTGGAGCCAGATGGGGATTGGTCTCTTCTCCCTAGTATCAGGTAATAGAGTGAGAGGAAATGGGTTGTAGTTGCACCAGGGAAAGTTTAGGTTGGACATAAGGAACAGTTCTTCCCCTAAATGGTTGTCAAGCCATGTAATAGGCTGCCGAGGGCAGCGGTGGAGTCCCCATCCCTGGAAGGGTGTCAAAGCCATGGAGATGTGGTGCTGAAGGACATGGTTCAGTGGTGACCCGGCAGTGCTGGGTTAACAATTGGACTTGCTGTGTTTGGCTGTGCTTTGCCTTTTCCACAGATGAGAACCACAGGAAGATGATAAAATACCCCAGGATGTACATTTGAAAAGATAACAACTGGTTTATAGAATTCAGGATTCCTGTGCTGGGGGACTTAACCAACCACATGGTGTTAGCTTGTCACAGGAGAACGTCAAGCTACTTATCTGTAGGAAACATGACAAGGATTAGGTTTCTTGGAATGCTCCATGCTAAAAAAAAATCTAAAGTCATTTTTACCTCTCTCCTGTACATCTCCAACCGTCTCCCAGTGGCTGCAGCTGGTGTGGCACAGTTCCTAGGGTACATAGAATCACAAAACTCTTTTGGTTGGAAAAGACCTCTAAGGTCATCGAGTCCAACCATCAACCCAACACCACCATGGCCATTAAACCATGTCCCCAGGTGCCATGGCCACATGTTTCTTGAACACCTCCATGGATGGTGACTCCAGCACCTCCCTGGGCAGCCTGTTCCAATGCCTGACCACATTTGCAGCAAAGAAATTTTTCCTAATCTCCAACCTAAACCTCCCCTGGCACAATTTCAGGGTATTTCCATTTGTTCTGTTAGCTGATACTAACAGAGAAGAGACCAACCCCCACCTGACTCTAATCTTTCAGGGACCTCTAGAGAGCATGAGGTCTCCCTCAGCCTCCTTTTCACCAGACTAAACAATCCCAGTTCCCTCAGTTGCTCCTCATAAGACTTGTTCTCTAGACATGCAGCAGCTCCTCAGCCTGCTGGCTTTCACCAGTGCCAGTGAGTGGGTGGCCTTGGGGAGAAGTAACAGCTCAGGGACCTGATGTGCAAGACACTGAAAGTTTCAGGCAGTAATTGACTTCTTCAGAGGCTTTATAAAACTAAGCACCTGGTGAAATGCTTGAAAACCCAGCAGTGGTTGTGCCCAGCTGGCAGCTGAACTGGTGCTTGCTCCTGGGCACGAGCACTGCTGGGTTTTAGGCATGTCACCAGGTGCTCATTTAGAGCTTAAGGGCTCTGGACCTCAGCTGTGCCTTGGGCTCTGGCAAACTGATTCAAAGCTGTTTCTAAGCACAAGGCAGGCTACTAGCTAATGCACAGAATCCCAGCATGGTGGGGGTTTGGAAGAGACCTCTGGAGATCATCCAGTCTAACCCCCCTGCTAAAGCAGGGGGTCCCACAGCAGCTTGCCCAGCATCACAATGGCCAGGTGGCTTTGGAAGCTTTCCAGACAAGGAGACTCCATAACCTCTCTGGGCAGCCTGCTCCAGGGCTCCAGCACCTCACACTGAAGAGGCTTCTCCTCCTGTTCATATGGAACCTCCTGGGTTCCACTTTGTGCCCTGTCATTGGCTACCACTGAGAAGAGTCTGGCCCCATCCTCTTGCCCCCCACAGCTCCTTTAGCTCTTGCTGAGCATTGCTCAGCTCCCCTCTGGGGCTGCTCTTCTGCAGGCTCAGAAGCCCCAGGGCTCTCAGCCTTTCCTCCTCACAGAGATGCTCCAGGGCCCTCTGCATCTTTGGAGCCTCCCCTGGACTCTCTCCAGTAGTCCCTTGTCTCTCTTGAACTGGGAATCCTGGAACTGGGCTTTGGAATAGTTGCTCAGGAGAGAGTAGGTGTGCAAGAAACATGTGAACATGGCACTGGGGGACATGGTTTAAGGCACATGGTGGTGTTAGGCTGAAGGTTGGAGTCAATGATCTTAAAGATCTCTTCCAAGCAAAACAATTCTTTGATTCTAACTGGACCCAGTGCTGTAGATGTGGCCTCTCTAGGGCAGAGCAGTTCTTGGCCCCATCTTCCAGCACCATGCTCTTGTTTTTTTCTGCCTGCTTTGTACCCCTCAAAGAAGAGAGCTGCTGGGAGGGTGAACTCCTCTACCCAGAGATAACAAAGCCACATCACCATGGCTTTCTAATGCCTTGTGACCCACGCAGAGGCTTTAATGACATGTTTAGCAGCAGCTGACAGTTCATAGTGCAAACACTTCAGTGCTGCAGGGAGTTCTGTGCCAGGCAGCTGTGACACATGGAGCTGGGGAGGGACTGCAAGGAGGATTTCAGAAGAAATAAGTCTTTAGGCTCTGAAGATCAAAAACAGCTAGGAGCCACATGAGGGACAGACCTGGCAGAGAGGACTTTGAACACTTGAGAGAGGTCCTTGAGAGCAGCAGGATTTTCTCCTTGATGGCAGAAGGTCAAAAGGGGAGAAAAAAGCACTACTAGCTGCAGTACTGAGCATGGTCAGCCTCCTGGAGCCTCGTGGCCATTCTGGGGCATTTCCATTGGTCATTGGTGCTCTGGCATGCCCACAGTGTGTCCCATCCTGGTTCCCTGGGTGCTGATGAAGCACAGACCTTTGCCTGGAAGGTTATTTAGCAAAGCCAGCAAGCTGTGCTGATAATGGGAAGGAAGCAGCTGCACAAATGAGACAGCAGCCAGCAGCAGTTGTGCCTGCATGGATGTAGAGGTGTAAGGAAACAGCATTTGGTGTTGCTAATGGTGTTAAAAATCCAGCTGAAGGTCTTGGTGAGAAGCTCTTAAGTGTGAGAGGAGCTTGATAATGAGGGTCTGCTTGATAATTGGGGTCTGCTCAAACTTCCTACAATACTGTAATTTGGAAACAAAGTCATTGAGTCATGGCATGGCTTGGGTTGGAAGGGACCTTTAAAGCTCATCTAGTCCAGCCTCCCTGTGGTCAGCAGGGACATCTGCAACTAGAGCAGGTTGCTCAGAGCCCCAACCAACTTGAACTGCAACAGTTCCAGGGATGGGACATCTCCCACTTCTCTGGGAAACCTGAGCCAGGGTTTCACCACCTTCATACTAAACAATTTCTTCCTTCTCTCCAGTCTAAATCTCCCTCTTTTAGCTCATCACCCCTTGTCCTGTTGCAACAGGCCCTGCTCAAGTCTGTCCCCAGCTTTCTGATCAGCCCCTTTAAGTGTTGAAAGGTCATCAGAAGGTCTTCCTGGGGCCTTCTCCAGGCTGAACAACCCCAACTCTCTCAGCAGAGAGGTTTTCAGCCCTCCCATCACTTTTGTGGCCCTCTGTCATATTTGATACTCTAGTAAAGGTTCTGAAGTAGAAGATCAGGAGTAGTGCCCTCAGGAATGAATCTGGGAAAGCAAAGCAGATGGTGAAGGCATCTTCTGGAGTCAGTGCTGTCATCCTCAGGAAAAGTGTAAATTCCTAACATAAACAGAAAGCACAGCAGCCTGCCTGGCTTGATAGACTTAAATGTGTCTGTCTTTGTGTTTCATACTGCAGATCCAGAGACAAACTGTGGGGCTCCAGAGCTCTCATGGTAACTATTTGACTTGCAATGACTGTTCAGATGACTCTTACTTAGATCACAATTGTGCCACAATCCTATTTTTTGCTTTTTGTGTCAAATCTTGCCATGTTGGGAGGCTGCCGGCAGGCGGCACTCAGCCAGGGGCAATATGTTCCCTTGTTGCTATCCCCACAGAAGGCTGTGTGCCAGGACGTCCTTGCAGAGCTGGGATCACAGAGTTGTTTGGATGGAACAGACCTTTAAGACCTTCAAGTCCAATCATTACCCCAGCACTGCCAGCACCACATCCACACTGCTCTGAAACCCCTTCATGGATGGGGACTCCACCACTGCCCTGGATAGCTGGGCCAGGCCTTGACAACCCTCAAGAGGAAGATGATGTTCCTCATGTCCAACCTAAGCCTCCCTTGGGACAGCTTGAGGCCATTTCCTCTTGTCCTGCTGTTTGTTCCTTGGGAGAAAAGAGTGACCCTCACCTGTCTACAGCCTCCTTTGGGGAGCTGTAGAGAGCCAGAAGGTCTCTCCTCAGCCTTCTTTTCTCCAGACTAAACAACCCTAGGTCCCTCAGCTGCTCCTCCCCAGCCCTGTTCTCCAGACTCTTCTCCAGCTTCATTGCCCTTCTCTGGACCTACTCCATCACCTCAATGTCCTTCTTGGAGTGAGGGGCCCAAACCTGAACCCAGGATTTGAGGTGTGGTCTCACCAGTGCCCAGTCCTGAGGGTCAATCCCTGTCCTTGTCCTGCTGGTCACACCATTGCTGATAAAACATCAAAGAACTTGGGAGCCTGAATTGCTGGATAAGTTGGAGGCTGTTTCTTCTGTCAGGGCACTTTGGCAGCTGTCCTGTTTCCATGTCAGTTTGTTGCTGTGCTGTGGGAAAGAGCAGGGCTGGTTTAGGATTGATCTGGGAGTTATTTGATGGGGACAGGTCCTTGTGCATGCTGCAGTGAGCTGGCCCCATTGCTGGTTGGGGGTGAAGATGGCTGAAGGGTGGTGGCATGCCCCACAGAGGCTTGGTTGGACTTTCTCTCTCTGGTAAGGGACTGTGGTAGTTTTTGATGTGGGGAAGTTATAGTAGTTGGTGTCAGACTGCAGTGTGTGGCCAGCTGGGGCTTCCTTTTATGAGCTCCCTTGGTTTTGGGGAATGACACCTGGTTCTGTTTCATCCCAGAGCAGGATTTCTCCTGGCTTGCTGTGCTGTGTTTCTTCACTTGCACCACTCCACAGGTCCAAAGCAAGTGGCCCTTCAGGTGCTTGGCAGAGGGAGCTGCAGCTAACTCCTGCCACCTGCTGTCCTCTTCTCTCTTCACTTCCTAGGAGCCTGGTCTATTAAAAAATGCAGAGGGATGGAGGAGATGAACCTGTGGCTGCCCCATGTCTTGCACTGTCCCCCCTTCAGCAACCATCCTGCTTCTTGTGCTGCTGACCCTGCCACCTCCTCTCCTCCATCACCCAACTAAGAGGAGCTGTTGAGTTCAAATGTAGCCTGGCTCTGGAAGGAAGGCCAGAGGAAAGGTCACCTTAGAGGACAGGCAACCTTGCTTCAGAACTCTGAGAGCAGGGACTTGCTAGGCTGTGATGTTTCCCCTGGCATCACACTTCCCTGGTTGGAGCCAGGTGGGTGTTGGTCTCTTCTCCCAAGGAACAAGTGATAGGATGAGAGGAAACAGCCTCAAGTTGCACCAGGGGAGGTTTAGGCTTGACCTGAGGAACTATTTCTTCCCCAGAAAGGTTGTCAAGGCCTATAAGAGTCTGCCCAGGGCAGTGGTGGAGTCCCCATCCATGGACAGGTCTGAGAGTCATGGAGATGTAGTGCTGAGAGACATGATTTAGTGGTGACCTGGCAGTGCTGGGTTAACAATTAGACTCAAAGATCTGCAAGGTCTTTTCCAACCAAAACAATTCTTTGATCTCAGTCCGCATTCTCCTAATGCTGGGTCATGTGGCAGAAATAGTTCCTCATACTTGACTTACTGGAATTACATCATTCTGTGATGCTGTGATTAAAAAGCCATGGCAGCAGAAACTTAGACATGGGTTTGATAATCCTGGTGAAGACCTAGGCCACCCAGCTGTACTGCTGGGTGAACAAAATAAGACTCTCGTAACGTAACCACAAACTTTTGGTTAACCCTTACTCTTTTGGAGGGGATCTTCTGTTCATTTAATGGCAGAGAACAGGGTTTGCTGACTGCTGGATGAGGCCCAAGGAAGGGAAGCCAGATGCAGAGATGCACTCAGCTGGCCAAGAAGGCCAAGAGCATCCTGGCCTGCATCAGCAGTAGTGTGGCCAGCAGGACCAGGGCAGTGATCATGCCTGTGTACTTGGCACTGGCGAGGCCATGCCTCGAACACTGGGTTCAGTTTTGGGCCTCTCACTCTAAGAAGGACATTGAGTGCTGGAGCAGGTCCAGAGAAGGGCAATGGAGCTGGTGAAGGGTCTGGAGAACAGGGCTGGGGAGGAGCAGCTGAGGGAACTGGGGTTGTTCAGCCTGGAGAAAAGGAGGCTGAGGGGAGACCTTCTGGCTCTCTACAACTCCCTGAGAGGAGGCTGGAACCTCCTGGTCCCTTCTCCCTAGAACAAGAGGAAATTACTTGAAACTGTGCCAAGAGAGGTTTAGTTTGGAGATTAGGAGCAATTTTTTTGCTGCAAGAGTGGTCAGGCATTGGAACAGGCTGCCCAGGGAGGTGGTGGTGGTCACCATCCCTGCAGGTGTTCAAGAAATGCATGGACATGGCACTTCAGGACATTGTTTGGTGGCTGCAGTGGTGTTGGGTTAAAGGTTGGACTCAGTGATCTTGGAGGTCTTTTCCAACTGAAACAATTCTATGATTCTATCAGAGCTGCAAGCTGGACTTGTGGAAAGCAATAAAAACACATTTCCAGCTGGAATAAGGATGAGATCTGTGCTGCAGTATCCCAGATGCTGGCATGGGGAGCATGGGCAGCATGCAGCCAGGAGCTGCCTGCTGGGATGGCTGGAAGCAGCTATGGCACTGCAAGCTGGGTGCTGACTGTGCCCAGGGCTTCTTGCCAACACAGCCTGAGTGTCTCCAGCTCATCCCAGCCTGACCTGTAAGTGCTGTAGAAATCTGGAGAACTTCAGTTCAGGACTACTGGTTCCTGGGAAGCTCTGCCTTTGCCAAGGTTTAACCTCCACACTGACCCAGGTCACAGAGCACCAGGATCCTTCTTAGCTCTCCAACTGCAAAACTGCTCACACCCTTCCTAAGTGTTGAAATCCCTGGAACTTAGGGGGGAATTTCTGCAGGAGTGACTCAGAGCAGGCCTAGGCTAACTGAGAGAGCATTTTTTATGTTAAAAGAGAGAAAGGGAAGGGAATTTGAGCCAGGCCTGTTGTGACAGGATAAGGGGTGGTGGTTTGAACTTAAAGAGGGAGATTCAGACTGGAGAGCTAAGCAAAACCAGGTCTTTGGTGGATAGTTCCTCTTTTCCTAACCTTACTTCTTTTGCTGCTGGGCGATCTTTGCAAAAGATCTTCTCATCAGCCTTGCTCTCTGCCTCCCTCCCTTAACCTCTTGCTTCTTAAACCATGGGTGTTAACTTCTTCTCCCAACCCCATGTCTACCAGCCAGCAACAGATATGGGGTCGACCAACCAGGAGAAGCTCTGCTCACCTAAATGCTCAGATTGAGGTCATTGCTGTATTCCTGACAGCAAACTAAAAGTTCTCAATTGAAGGGTTTGCAGAAAACATTTTGAGTAATCAGAGTTCATTTTTGGAATAGGTGTGGAGTAATTCTCAGCTGACTGTTGTTGGTAGATGCCATAGTTACAGAGCTGAGCTGCTTCTTTGTGGCTACAAATCAAGAGTACTCAAGCTGTCACTGGTAAAAAGCAGGTAATAAAGAGTGGAAGGAAAGAATATTAATGGAGCAATTACCAGTTTCAGTATCTCATTATGGAGTTGGGTAGCTAAATGCTTCAGCAAGGCATGGTAGACGTAGGAATGTCCTTCAGTGTATGCTGTGCTTTGGAGTTCCAAAGAATCCAGCAGTCTCTGCAGGAGTGCACGTGGTGTGACTGCTGAAGAGTTGATGAATTTAGTCATTCATTGGTTGCTGTTTGCACAAAGTAGAATCAAAGACATAGAATCACAAAAGAGTTCTGGTTGGAAAAGACCTTTAAGGTGGTGGAGTCCAACTGTTAACCCAGCAGTGCCAGGTCACCATTCAACCGTGGCCCTCAGCACCATATCTACACAGCTTTGAAACCCTGCCAGGGAGGGGAGCTCCACGCAGTTTCTTACAGGCCTTGACAACCCTTTTGGGGAAGAAATTGTTCCTCTTGTCCAACCTAAACCTCTCCTGGTGCAACTTGAGGCTATTTCCTCTTGTCCTATCAATTGTTCCTTGAGAGAAGACCTGCATCTCACTCTAACCTCCTTCCAGGGAGCTGTAGAGAGACAGAAGGTCTTCCCTCAGCCTCCTTTTCCCCAGGCTGAACAACCCCAAATCCCTCAGCTGTTCCTCACTAGACCTGTTCTCCAGACCCTTCACCAGCTTCATTGCCCTTGTCCGACTCTGTTTTATTTTACAGGAACCTGAAATATTTCTGCAGAACCAGAACTGAGGTTGAACTTGGTGCTTGGGATTTGAATGAAGGGAGAGTTTGTGCCCTGTTCCCCGTCTGCCAGTACCTGGAGAACAATTGACAGGCTAAGCCATAACATTTGGATTTAAATACAATTCCTTTATCAGGAGGTAGAAGACTTTAATGCTTCAAGTGTCAGGTCACTGCCTGAGCAAGGGAGAAGCTGCCTTTGTTCTGAGCCAGCTTGTTCTTTTGTTCTCTATGGCCTCAGGTCTAAATAATGCAGGTGGTGGCACTTGCATTCAGTGTACTCAGTGGTGGCACCTTCACATCAGTGGTTTTCTCCATTGCCTTCCCTCCTTCTGTTTTCCTTCTGCAGTGTTTGGTGTTTGTTTTCCCTTTCTCATTTATCCCTCTGTGTGTATGTGTGGTCTCACAGTAAAGAAGGAGGCTAGGGTGAGGTACATTTTGCAACTGGACACAGACTTTCATGAGGTTTTGCTGATTTCTTTTTTACCTAGATACTTCCTCTGCTTCCCTCTACAGCAGTGCAAAGCACATTGTGTGCTCTGCAGAGTTGGAACTGATGATCCTTATGAGTCCCTTCCAACTTGGGGTATTTTATGATTCATAGAATCACAGAATGGTTTGGGTTGGAAGAGACCTTAAAAATCACCCATTTCCAACCACTAGACCTATGATTCTGTGGGGTCCTCCCTGCCAAAATGTTTAGGGAGATCTTTTAAGTTAGTATCATGAGTGGGGGCAGGTAGTAATGGGGAAGGATAGAGAAATGTGTGTCAGGGCTCATGGCTCAATGTTGTGGCTGCTGTGTGAGTGCATGCCCAGCTGGGTGGTGCAGTTAAGGGTGGTCATCAGGAACAATAAACTGGGACAGCATCAGGAACAGGGAGAGGCACTCCCTGGTGGGAGTGGTAGGAGGGAGGACTCAGGTCCCACTGCAAATGAGATGAAGCCTCAGACTTCCAAAGGCAAGGAAATTAGGTGAGGAGTGGTAAGAGTGGTAGGAGGGAGGTCTTGGCTCTCACTGCAAGTGAGAAGAAGCCTCAGACTTCCAAAGGTGAGGAAACGGATTCTGACCACAGCCACACTTCACTTGGTACAGCTGGAACATGGTCGCACAGCTGGTGTTTGTGTCAGCTCCAACTGCCCCAGCAGAGGAGGCCAACCTGCTTATTTTCAGGGTTTATGAGAGGTGTCACTTGCTCAAGTGTGACTTCAGCCACGGGTTGCAGCAGCCAAGTTATGAAGCTGTTAAGAAAGTGGGTGTATGATGGAAACAGTGATGGAAGGAGGGGTCTGGGCTTGGCTTTTTAAGCAGTCCTCCATCTTGCAGCTGGACTGTTGGAAAGTTGCTGACCTCATTTCCTGAAGGGCTAAGACATGAGCTAGGGCTGCAAAAAGACTTGGGCATCCAGCCTGTACAACTGCCAAGTCTTCACAGGACTTTGAAAGTTTGCTTCCAGAGTGGATGGGGACAGGACTTGGACGGAGGGTGGTGGCATGTCACAGATCTGTACAGACTCAGATTGCATCAAGTTGGAGGGGACCCTCAGAGGTCATCTTGTCCAATCCCCTGCAATGAGCAGGGACACCTCCAGCTAGATCAGACTGCGCAGGGCCACATCAAGTTCTTCAGTACCTGCTGTGAGTAAGGCACATGGGGTTTGGCACATCAAACTTGTGCAGACACTGAGCCACGGGGATGATGTGGGGAGAGCTTGGGGATGGTGTTTAGCTGCTGCATGTTTGTGCTGAGCGTGACAGGAGCTGTGCTGAGCTTGGAGATGTTCAGGCTGAGGGAAGCCTGAACAGATGTAGTCAGGAAAGAAGCCTCAGGGGTAACTCTTTTATCATAATGCAGAGTCATAGAGTCATAGAATGGTTTGGGATGGAAGGAACCTTAAAAGTCTTATAGTTCAAATCTCCTGTCGTGGGCAGGGACACCTTCCACTAGGCCAGGTTGCTCAAGGTGTTGTCCAACTTGGCCTTGAACGCCTCCAGGGAGGGGGAGTGCACGACCTCCCTGTACAACCTGTTCCAGTGTCTCACCACCTTTACTGGAAAGAATTTCCTCCTAATCTCCAGTCTCAGTCTCCCTCTTTCAGCTCAGAGCCATTGCTCCTTGTCCTGTCACTACAAACCCTTGTAAAAAGTCCCTCCTCAGCTCTCCTGTAGCCTCCTTCAGGTACTGGAAGGCTGCTCTGAGGTCTCCTTGGAGCAGTCTTGCTCTGGCTGAACAGCCTCAACTCTCTCAGCTTGTCCCCATCAGGGAGCTGCTCCAGCCCTCTGATCATCTTCGTAGCCTCCTCTGGAGCCTCTCCAACAGTTCGATGTCCCTCTTGTGCTGGGGACACCAGAGCTGGAGACAGTGCTCCAGGTGGGGTCTCAGCAGAGCAGAGCAGAGGGGCAGCATCACTTCACCGCTGCATACAATAGCACTGGGCCAGCGGGAGGCTGCAGGAAATCTATCCCTGGTTCTCCTGTGCTGAGCAAACGGTGCAGTGTGGGCAGCACAACTGTGATGCAAAGACTGAAAGGCAGCCTTTGTCAGATGTGTGTGACCCTCAGCCTATCTTCTGTTCGCAGCTTCGACGTGGAAAATGGCCCTTCACCAGGCCGCAGCCCGCTGGACCCACAAGCCAGCTCCTCCTCGGGGCTCGTCCTGCACACCACCTTCCCGGGCCACAGCCAGCGCAGGGAGTCCTTCCTCTACAGATCCGACAGCGACTACGACTTGTCACCAAAGACCATGTCCAGGAACTCCTCTCTCCCGAGTGAACAGTAAGCACCAACTCAGCTCACATCAGGTTTTACAGTAACTGAGAGCTTTACGTCGCCTTCTGTAATCCTCAGAGCTCTGCTAGGAGGAGAGTACAGATGGTGCTCACATTTCATGGCCCAAGATGGGTGCTTTCGTGTCCTGCCAGAGTGTGACTCCCCTCTCCCCATCCTATCCTTGAAATCACAGAATGATAGGGTTGGAAGGGGCCTCTGGAGATCATCCAGTCCAATCTCCCTGCTAAAGCAGAGGCACACACAGCATCTGGCCCAGCATCACAATGCCCACTTGGGTTTTGAAGCTCTCCAGAGAAGGAGGTTCCACAACCTCTCTGGGCAGCCTACTCCAAGGCTCCAACACCCTCACACTGAAGAAGTTTCTCCTCCTCTTCAGATGGAACCTCCTGGGTTTCTTTTTGTACCCATTGCCCCTTGTCCTGTCACTGGGCATCACGGAGAAGAGTCTGGCCCCATCCTCTTGCCCCCCACAGGTCCTTCAGCTCTTGCTGAGCATTGCTCAGCTCCCCTCTGGGGCTGCTCTTCTGCAGGCTCACCAGCCCCAGGGCTCTCAGCCTTTCCTCCTCACAGAGATGCTCCAGGCCCCTCAGCATCTTTGTAGCCTCCACTGGACTCCCTCCATGGTGGAGGGTTTGGAACTGGATGATCTTTAAGGTCCCTTCCAACCCAGACCATTCTATGATTCAGTGATGATTCTGTGTCCACACTGGTCCTGCCAGCAGAAGCCTGGTGCTCCAGCTTGGTGGTTTCTGGACTCCTTTTTTTCTCTGTTAAACTCTTGCCATGTGTTCTCAGAGTCTGCTTAACATCGTGTCTGCTTTTTCTTACGTTGGTAACGCTCCGTTAGCCTGGACAGCAGAAATAAGCCTGTACTTGTATTTATAGTGTTCCTCTTCTCCATCCTGTTTTCTGTCATGGGTTGTTGAAAATATAGCAGAAAGCTGAGACAGATGGTTGAGCTTGAGAGATCAATACAACAGGGTGTGTGGAGCTCAAATGAGCATCATGCAATTGCAGACCTTTATTTCAAAAGGCACTATTTAAAGTTTCAAAGCAACCATTAAGCTATGACCAAAACAAAAAAGATAACTGTTGTGAAAGCCCTGCAAGTTTTGTCCTGAAAGACACATCTAAATATTTGCAAGATCCAGGAGGAGAATTCTGAAAGAGAACATCCCTCCCTGTTAGTTAACATCTAGTAGATATTTACTGAACTACTCACTCCAAATTATGCAAATAGTATGTTTTGTGGAAACGGGAGGGGACAACTCCATCCAGCTGTCCCCACCACCCTCATCTCCTCCAGCTTCATCTCTGCCTGCAGGTAGAGGTGTTCATTTACTGCAGGCATCAAGGCTTGTGCCACACTCAGGAGAGCAAACATCTCCATGCTGACCTGGTCTTGACATAACTGTTGAGGCAACTTCAATGAAAATGCAGATTTAGTAGCACTGATACCTGAACCTGGTCATGCTCTGTGGCAGCACAAACAGAGATTGATCCCCTTTGAAGAGATCCAACATTGGTGGACACCTCTTTAGAGATGCCTGCAGCCACCTGTGCTCTCCTGCCTGTAATCATGCCTGCAGCTGTGCCTCTTTTGCCTGCAGCCATTGCTCTTCTCCTGCCTGCAGTCATCCCTCTCCTGCCTGCAGCCATGCCTCTTCTGCTGCCTCTAACCATGGCTGTTACTCTCCTGCCTGCAGCTATGCCTTTTCTCCTGCCTGCAGTCATCTGTGTTCTCCTGCCTCCAGCCATGCCTCTTCTCCTGCCTGCACCCTCTGTGTTCTCTTGCCTGCAATCATCCCATTTCTGCCTGCAGCCATTCCTCTTCTCCTGCCTGCAGCCATGCCTCTTCTGCCCATAGTCATTCCTTTTCTCCTGCCTGCGCTGCATCTCTTCTCCTGCAGGTAATATCACAACAAAACCCCTTCTTACTGACCACGTCCACACATTTTTCTCCAGCCTTCCAGCTCCAGCCTTCCAGGATAAAACAGGCCAGCTAAAATCCAGCGTCTGAATAACATCCCAGACCATGGCAGGGATCACCAAAAGCCAGGAAATTCAAAGCTGACCTTTTCCCTGGGCTGTAATGGTTTTTTCCACGGCGGTTCAAGCGTGCTGCCTTAACTTTTGGATTTCCTGGCTTTTGTGGCACGGTGTTACCGATGTGAACAGTGGCTCCAGCTGGGTTGTTTTGGATGTACACTGCGAGACCTTTTTCCATCAGGAACAAGACTTTATGAGGTGTTAAATCAACGCTACGTGGGTTAATGTTCTATTTTCTTTGGGTTGTGGATGCTGCTTGGGGGAACCTCCCGTCAGTCAAATGCTGTTTTGGGGCAAACAACGCCAGTTTTTTAGGTCAGTTGTCTCATTTTCTCCCATTTCTCCTTAGGCATGGGGACGACCTGATTGTCACACCTTTCGCCCAGGTGAGTTGGCAGTTTTGTTGGCTTCTCATGTTACAAAGAAACCCAAAAAACCCCTTGGAACAGAGAAGATAACAGTCCCTGGTGTTCCCTCCCCTTGTAGGTGCTGGCGAGTCTACGAAGCGTGAGGAACAACTTCACGCTCCTCACCAATTTGCATGGCACCTCCAACAAGTAAGGCTGGAATTTTTCCTTCTCTATACGGCTGGCATGCAGCAAGAGCCGGTGGGAGACGAGAAGGGCCGGCGGGGTTGGGCTGGGGAACCGCGGCTCCCCGGCCCAACCCCCACCGCCGCTTCTCGGCCTGCCGCCGGCCTCGGGCTCCGGCTTGCACTGCCTCAAGTCCCTGCCGCGCCGTGCGCTGGGCGCCAGGGGGCGCCAAAACGCAGCCTGCCGCCTCGTCCTATCCTCAGCCCTTGGCCTGCCCTCAGTGCACGGTCATGGTCCTTGTTGGAAAGATAGGAAAAACCATGGTGAGCTTGAGGAGAAAGTGAGGAGGTTTTGCTTGGGAGGGCGGTGTGATATGTGTTTGTGGGGGGCATGGTGAGTGCTTGTGGTGTGGGATCTTGGCTCGGTTTGGCACCTTGGCTGTTCGAGGTGTTTGGAGAATCACAGAATTAGTTTAGTTGGAAAAGACCTTTAACATCATCAAGTCCAACCATTGATCCAGTACTGCCAGGTCAACACTAAACCATGTCTTTCAGCACCACATCTACACAGCTCTGAAAACCCTGCCCCGGGTAGCCTCTTCCACTGTCTAACAACTCTTTCAAGTGAAGAAATTGGTCCTTGTGTCCAACCTTAACCTCCTCTGGCGCAACTTGAATTTGTTTCCTCTTGTCTTGTCACTTGTTCCTTGGGAGAAAATACCAACCCCCACCTGACTCCCACCTCCTTTCAGGGAGCTGTAGAGAGCCAGAAGGTCTCCGTCAGCCTCCTTTTCTCCAGGCTCAACAACCATCAGCTGCTCCTCCCAAGACCTCCTCCCCAGATCTCCTCACCAGACATGCTCTCCTTAACCCTCAGCTGCTCTGGTACCTCAATGTCTTTCCTGGAATGAGAGGCCCAGAACTGAAGCCAGTATTTGAGGTGTGGCTTCACCAGTGCCAAACAAGGAATGATCCCTGCCCTGGTCTCACTGGTGACTCTATTTTTGATAGATTCATAGGTGCCCAGCTCCAGATGGAGGTGTCATTGATGTTCAGATCAGTCAATCTGTGGTGCCGTCCTGCACTGCTGTGATTTCTTCATGAGAGGGCTGTTCACAGCCACAGGGTAGACACCAAAGAAGGAAACCCCAAGCATGAGGGTGTGGGGATGGTGAGGATTTCCCCACCTGGACAGGTTCCAGGGGGTGACCTAGAGAACTGCCCTATGCTGCCTGCAGACCAGGGTTCCTATGTTGCTTCCTTTGCTGCTGTAGTTGCAGTGAATGGGGAAGGTGATGCACACGAGGAGGATGTCATTTTCCTACCTGCTGAACAGGAGAAACCAAACAAAGTCCTTTATACAGAATCACTGTTTCCCCTCAGCTATTTATAATGAGCAAAGTCATCGTCGTTTTCTGGCCTGGTGTGCCCCAAGAGAGCTGTTTTGCATGAAGCCAGCATCATTCATTCCTGGCAAGGTCAGTTATGCACCCACCTGTCCCACCCTGGCACTGCCAAGCTCTGCTCGCTCCAAGCTGTCTCCTGACGGAAGGATGAGGTGCAAAAGTGGACTCCATTGGGACACCGTGAGCTTGCTTCACTGCCAGCCACATGGGTGAGTGGCATCTCCTGGGTACCCAACAGGGACTCTGCTTCCTGCCAGCCAACACAATATTGTCTTTTACATAAAGGCCAGCATTTTATACAGGCCTGAGGTTTTCCTGCTGTTGATTTCCGTTTGCAAACGTTGATGGGAAGGAACCGCCACATTCCAAGATGGAGGTTAGTAGAAAAACAGATGGTTGAAAGAGATTCCTATTTTTTTTTAAGCTTTTTTAAGCTCTTTTTTATTATTATTCTTGACCAACTCAAGCCTTTCAACAGTTCCTAATGAGGAATATGAAATTGGACAGGGCCGGAAGGAAGCGAGGGCGTAACCTGTAGGACACACAGGCATCTTACAGTGTCCTTTTTAAAATATTCCCAGATTTGATTGAGGTCTGAAGTCGTTTGCCTAGCCAAAGTCATTAAAGTGTTTAAACCATTATATCCCAAAGATCCAAGTCCGTGGCGGAATGTGCTTCCAGGCACTGTGGAGCTTCCCTCACAGTTTCCAAACAGCTCTGCTGGGTTACAGCCCCACTGCCAGCTCATGATTTTATCATATGTCTCATGATATGTGTCATTTTACTTAAACTTCTGCTCCGGGGGGATCATGAGAATCTCAGCTTTTCTTTAGTCCCTCCTCTCCATCTCTTTTTTCTTTTTTTTCCCCTCCTCCTGCTCTTCCTCCACCCCTCCTGGCCTGAGAAAGAAAAAAAGAGGATGCTGTCCCACATAGTTACAGAAAATGCTGGAAAATATGAATGTTAAGGGCTGGAGGGGAAAAAAAACAACTGGTAGTCATATTTTTTTGGACTTTAACGTCAGGGGTTTTAAGGCAGTTTCCTGATTGGAAAAGTGGAGAGTATGATTAATGGTTTTGGAGAGCCTGAATTTGGCAGATGAGGACCAGGACATGGTCAGAAAGCATCTGGCGCCTGCTCCTCTTACTACCCGCTGGCAAGAGGGAAGGAGCAGGAAGCAGGAGCCATGTCCACATGAGCGTAGTTGTGGTGCCTAAGAAGGGGCAGTGCTGTCGGAGCCCAGCTCTCAGGGTCTCTCTCGCAGAAACTAGGATGGGCAACCTAATTCCAGGGTGCCGGGAGCGGTGCTGTTCCCTTTTCAGGCTCTGCAGTGGGGAATACCCTGTGGAATAGTAGCTCATCCCTCCCCGCCCCCCCAGAGACATGTCTGTGCAACTCAGCACAGGGATGGGAGATACCTGGAGCACGTCTCCCCAGATACTGGAGCCACGGTGTGGTGTCCCTATTGGGGAGTTTCTGTTTTTCAGAGATTTTGAGATTTGGCTTTTCAAAGGCTCAGCAGAGGCAGGTCGAGGCACATTTGCAGAGCAGCAGGCATCCAACATGCGTGCCCTGTGCTGAACCCTTCGAAGAATCTGGGTCCTGCAGCTCCCTCCAGAAAAGCCAAGCCTTTGAAATCCCACGTGGCAAATGGGCGCTGCACCCAGGGGAGCCTTTCTGCTGAGGAGCAGCTTCGGTGCCCACGCACTGCTGGCAGCGGGGGAGGCTGGGGCCGAGGTTTGAGCAGGACTGGAGATCTCACCTGCTTAGCCAGGCCTTCCTGGAGAACCCCCCGCAGCTACCATCGCAGCCCCATTGAGCCGCTCGCTTGCTTTGATTTCAGCTTCAAAGGAGAGCTGGCAAATAATGGAGGTTTCAGTTCAGTGGCTGACTCCAAAAAAAATTGGGGTTGGAAGGCTGGCTAGAAGAGAGTGGGGGGAAATCCGGCTTCGGTTCAAGTGTATCAGAAACTTCTTAGGGAAGCGAAAACCCAAAGTTTCAGGTTGGGTCAGCCGGGAGTACTGCATTCGATGCAAAGTGGAGGATCCTGATCTTGGTGTCAACTCGTTTTAACTGCTCTGAAAGAGAAGTCTCTTCCTCCTTGGGTAAATGATGGTTTCAACTTGAAAAAATGACAGTTTGATTTGGCAAGGCTCACAGTGAAGTATTTTGACGTTTGGAGAAATACTGCAACCCTTCTTCCAGTCAGATCCTGTTTGCTCCACTCCAACCAATTCATCAAATAGCTTTTGGGCCTTCTAAACTCTAGACTTTGCAGATCAAATTGTTACTCCTAGCCCCAAAAAATGTCTTTCAGCTGTTTCTGAGCTCTAGTGACTGCAGCCTCGTCTTGCTTGCTTCCAGGTGCAATCCAAACTGTTGACTGTAGGGTTTAAAGCTTTGCATCTCTCGCTTTACCTATGGAGTTGCCTTGCAGCTGGTGTAGCATTTGACATCACTTCAGGGCTGAGTCCAGACCTTGTAGAGAAAAGCTTTGCAAGAGAAGGCCTTGGCACTGAGGGACCCACTGACCTCTTTAAGCCACCAAGACCAATCTTACAAGGCTGCCCAGGGCAGTGGTGAAATGCCCATCCCTGGAAGGGATGAAAAGCTGTGGAGATGTGGTGCTGAGGGCCATGGTTTAGTGGTGACCTGGCAGTGCTGGGCTAATGGTTGAACTCAATGATCTTAAAAGGTCTTTTCCAACCTAAACACTTCCATGTGTTTATGATTTTGAGCAGAACATTGCAGAGGTGATGTGGGATGATGGCACTTCTTTCCTGTAAACCTCCTTGCCATTCCAGTCAGGGGACACAGAGCTCTGGGTTCTCCTAACTGATCTATTGATGCTGCTCCTTAACCACCAAACAATTGTGAAGTGTTTTGAGCTTCTTTGGGAATAGTTGGGAGGGTAGGGGGGAAGGGATTTTTGACTGTAGGAGTTGGCAGTTTGACCTGCCAAGAGGGTTTGAAATGGTAAATAATTCCTGTTCATTCTTTATCACTCTTAGGAGATCTCCAGCAACAAGTCAGCCGCCTGTCTCCAGAGTCAACCTGCAAGGTATGTGTGTGACTTCAGTAATCACCTGCAGGGTCAAGTGCAGACAGCTCTTGTTGCACATCATTTTACTAACAGCTGCTTCTCTTCCCCCTCCCCCTGGTGCAACTCTGGGCTTGGGTTGCTTCTTCAGAGTTGCTCGTGCAAAACCAACCACGAGAGAAGCATCGGAGCCAAAATGTTGTTACTTGAGTAGTTTGGGGTTTGGGTTTATCCTTGTATGTCAGCATAGAAGATGAACATGATTTTGGTTTGATAGTCATGGCCACAGTGACTGAGTCCTGGTACTGCACAGGCCTGGACAAGCCCCAGCCTACAAGCCTCAAACAGGCTCAGACACAGCTGGATGGGGGTTTTATCCTGTTTATTTCGGTTTCTTTCCATGTGATCCCTGTCAAAATCGCAATCTCTGAAATCTTCCTCAGGTGAAACTTCCTCTGCCTCAATGAGGCTGCCCTGGAACAGCATTTCTGTGTTTTCTTCTTTGCTCATGGTCTTTTGAAATCCACATTTGGCAATCAAACAAGAGCAGAAGTCAGCGAGTGTGGCTCATTGCACCTCCTTTTCTGCCTGCTCCCCCACTCCTGTCCCTCAGTCACCTTGCTGTCACCCCGCTGTGAGGTCAGAGACCACAGCAAACACAAAGAGCTTTGACTGTAATCACAGAGGAGAATAACCCTGAGCAAAGCCTCAGGGCTTGTGCTAGAGCCTGGGCAGTGAGGGACCTCTGAGGGTGCAAAAGGAAGGTAGGGTGAGCAGCAAGCAGAGGCAGGGAGTAGCTGTGGTGGGAGATGGGGGCTGTTTGAGTAGGGTGAAGCACTGCAGGAGGGAACAGAGGCAGCCTGCTCTGTACTTATGACAAGTGGGGAAAAGGAGGGTGAGGGGAGACCTTCTTGCTCTCTACAGCTCCCTGGAAGGAGGCTGGAGGCAGGTGCAGGTTGATCTCTTCTCCCAAGGAACAAGTGATAGAATGAGATGAAAAGGCCTCAAGCTGCACCAGGAGGGGTTTGGGTTGGACGCTTAAAGTAGCTTCTTCACTGAAAGGCCTCTCAGACAGTGGAACAGGCTTCCCAGGGAACAAGCTCCCCAGCCCTGGAAGTATTTAAAAGAGGCAGAGATGTGGTGCTGAGGGACATGGTTTAGCACCCTGCTTGGTAAAGTTAGATAATGGTTGGACTCAGTGATCTTGCAGGTCTTTTTTAACCAAAACATTTCTAGGATTCCAGGATTCTAAGTTTATTTTTACACCTGGGTTTAGCCATGCGGTGCCGAGGGCTTGTGGGACCCCTTTCAGGAACAGAGCTGGCCCTGCTTGAGCTAAATTAAAGGTTACTCCCCCAGAGAAGGAGATAAGATTTGGAGGAGTGCCCATTTGTAAGGTTTAATTGCAGCCTTTCCAATCATTATGTGCTTGGGGGGACTATTAAAGCTTAACTTTTACAGTGTGTGAAGGCTGGATAACCATCACTTCCTTTCACACTGTGCATTATTTACTGTCTGGGGACAGGGACAGTCCTGGAGGCTTCCAGATTTGGTTCCTCAGACCTTGTTAAGAGGATGTGGAAAGCTCTGATGCAGAAAGAAAACTGGACATCATGATCTTCAACTCCCTTCTCCTTCCCTCCCTCTCTGTGAGCAGCATTGAGTCAGTGCCAGCAGGAATGCAACACGTAACCTGATGTAAAAGTCTGTCCTAGCAAGACGTTGATTTTGTGGCCTGGGCTGGAAAAAATCATGGAAAATTTTGTAAGCATTCCATAGATCTGTTTATGTAAGCTCCAGCAGCTACTAACGAGGAGAGAAATCCCTTCCAGGAATTTTCAGGTTAATTTGCTTAACACTTTCTGTGAAAAGCCTGGCTTGCAACTTCTGAGCACTGGGGATGTTTTTCTACAGCATTTCCAGCATGAGCTGGAGGACTTAGAGATACTTAGGATATCTGTGGAGTCATTGAATCACAGACTGGTTTGGGCTGCAGGGGACCTTTAAAGGTCCATCTAGTCCAATCGTAGTCAGCAGGGACAGCTGCAACTAGAACAGCTTGCTGAGAGTCTCAAACAACCTGACCTGCAATGGTTCCAGGGATGAAGCATCTGCCACCTTTCTGGGCAACCTGGGCCAGGGTCTCACCACCCTCAGTGTGAAACATTTCTTCCTTCTCTCCAATCTGAATCACTCCTTGTGCTGTCATAACAGACCCTGCTCAGAAGACTGTCCCCAGCTTTCTTTCTGGCCTCTTGAAACATTGAAAGGCCTTACAAAATGGTCTCCCTGGAGCCTTCTCTTCTCCAGGCTCTCTCAGCCTGGCCTCACAGCAGAGGGCTTCGCTGTGTCCTCCTCTGGCCCCATTCCAACAGCTCCATGTCTCTGCTGTGCTGAGGACTCCAGAGCTGGCCCCAGCACTGCAGCTGGGGTCTCAGCAGAGGGGCAGAATCCCCTCCCTGCCCCTGCTGCCCACGTGGCTGGGGATCAGCCCAGGACAGGGCTGGCTCTGGGCTGGCAGTGCTCAGTGCTGGCTCATGTCCAGCTTTTCACCCACCAGCATCCCAAGTCCTTCTCAGGGCTGCTCTCCAGCCCTTCATTCCTCTGCCTGCATTTAGCTAACCCCAGCTTCTAATGCTTGAATACATGAAAATTTGAGCTTCCTTTTTGGCACAGATAATTACAGAGCAGCAAAGCTGAAGTAAAGAAAGCAACCAAGACGAGTCCAACTTTTGGCATCTCTACCCTTGTGATCCTGACTCACAGCTTTTATTGTTTCACTTCTAGTGATTGTATGTGGATAAGTGAAGAGATCTAAAATTAATGATATTGACATCTTACCTGCTCTGTGAAAAAGGAAACTGGCCAAGTGTGGAAATGAACCATGCCAGATGCATTTTCAGTATAGAATCATAGAGTCACAGAATCATTTTGGTTGGAAGAGGCCTCTGAGATTGAGTCCAACCATTAACCCAGCATTGCCAGGTCACCATTAAACCATGGCCCTCAGCACCCCATTTCTATGGCTTTGAAACCTCCCTAGGGATGGAAACTCCACCACTGCCTGGGCAGCCTGGGCCAGCCTGTGACAAACCTTTTGGTGAAGAAATTGTTCCTCCTGCGCAACCTAAACCTCTCCATGGGACATCTTGAGGCTGTTTCCTATCACTTGCTCCTTGGGAGAAAAGACCAAGCCCCACCTGGCTCCAGCTTCCTTTCAGGGAGTTGTAGAGAGCCAGAAGGTCTCCCCTCAGCCTCCTTTTCTCCAGGCTTAACACTCCCAGTTCCCTCAGCTGCTGTTCCCCAGACCCTTCAGCAGTTTCACTGCCCTTCTCTGGTCCCACTCCAGCATCTCAATGTCCTTCTTGGAGGGAGGGGTCCAAAACTGCACCTGGTACTCAAGGTGTGGCCTCACAGTGCAGAGGTACAGACCCTTCCCTTTACTTTCTAAGGAAGTTTCCATTTAAAAGCAGTGACAACAAAGATTTTCAGGGGATTTTTACTTTCAGTGTTTGCAGGGTTTTTTTTTCCCCTTGATGACTTCTATCTTGGAAATTCTGCAAGGAAGGAGAGATTTTTCCTATCAGAACACACTCGTGTGCCAACAGCTCCTGTGCATCTCAAAGGCCACAAAGTGTTTTTCCTGAAAGTTTTGGAGAAGGAAACACTGATGTTTTGATTGGGACTGGGCTGTTCTACATCCCTGTAGATAAAAGAATGTGTTTGGGAATGAAATGTGTTTGTGTTCCCTTGGTGGGTTCGTCGGCAAAGCGTGGAATTTCATGTCACACATCGATTCAAGTGTTTACCACAGTCAACAGGAGCACCTCCACTGTGCCTCCTTTTAGTTGGCCATGAGCGGAGTGATTTATATCCTGTTATGAAAAGTAGAGGACTAGGGGTTTAAAGGGAACTGGCAAACGTTAATGAAATTACCCTGGAGGGAGACAAACTGCGCTCAGCGTTTGCTCTGGAAGTCAGACCTGCCAGCTGTTTACTCCAGCTGGGAATTACAGGATTTGTCAGTTGCTTTAAACTGAGAGGAGCCAAATCTGCTGCTCGTGTCCTCCCGAGATGTTGCATCACCAAGGACATGGAATCACAGAATGCCAGCACAGTGGAGTTGGAAGGGACCTCTGGAGATCACCCAGTCCACACCCAGCACCCACAGCAGCTTGCCCAGCATCACAATGCCCACCTGGGTTTGGAAGCTCTTCAGAGAAGGAGACTTCACAACCTCTCTGGGCAGCCTGCTCCAGGGCTCCAGCACCCTCACACTGAAAAAGTTCCTCCTCCTGCTCAGATGGAACCTCCTGGGTTCCACTTTGTGCCCACTGCCCCTTGTCCTGTCAATGGACACACTGAGAAGAGTCTGGCCTCATCCTCTTGCCCCCCACAGGTCTTTTAGCTCTTGCTGAGCATTGCTCAGCTCCCCTCTGGGCTGCTCTTCTGCAGGCTCAACAGTCCCAGGGCTCTCAGCCTTTCCTCCTCACAGAGATGCTCCAGGCCCCTCAGCATCTTTGGAGCCTCCCCTGGACTCTCTCCAGTAGTTCCCTGTCTCTCTTGAACTGGGGAGCCCAAAACTGGACCCAGTACACCAGATGTGGCCTCTCTAGAGCAGTGTAGAGGGGCAGGAGAACCTCCTTTGACCTGCTGTCCAGACTCCATGCTGGCTCATGGGGAACTTGTCCACCAGCACTCCCAGGTCCTTCTCTGCAGAGCCAGTGGTGAAATGCTTGAGCCATGTGGATATCACGAAATCCTTATTTTGCTTTCATGTTCTTGAAAGAGTGAGAAATTGTGGGCAGAATTTTGTGGGACAAAGTGCTCTCAAAGCTCATAATGTTGTCTCTGTGAGGTAGAGAGCTTTCTTAACCTTCTAACCAGAGCCATAAAAGGAAGAGGAACATGTATTGAACATCCTGTGTTTTGTCCTTGGTATCAGCTTAAGTAAATCTGGCAGGTTTTTCCTGTTATTTGGTTATAAGAGCAGATCACAGGAACGAACAGAATGGCTTTTATGAATTAACTGAGAAACCATAACATGGAAATGTGAAGCCATGGCAGACAGGACATAAACCTTAATGAGCTGGGAATACTCCAGACCAGAAGGTTCCAAAGCAGCAGGGCCAGGGTGATTGAGGGGTGCTACCCAACTGCCTCCTCTAGATTGCCATGACACAGGGACATTGTCACACAAGTGCCTGTGATATTTCTTTCTCCTATTTTGGGGTTTTTTTGAGGGCAAAACAGCCTCTGTCACAGTTATTTTCATTGGCCCTTTGGCTACCTTGGGCTCAGTGAATCCATCAGCACCTTATCTTCTCCATTCAGCTCTGCCCTCCTCTGCCATCACTCAAATGTCTTTATTCTTACCCAATTAATTCAATTCATAAAATCTTTAACCAGCAACAAGCCTGGCAGTTCCTGCTTAGTTCTGTTCCTTCCTCCGCATTTATTTACTTTACTAATCCCCTCTGAATTAAATCATCTCTCTCTGGCTGCCACATTCAGTCAAAGCCTCTCATTCTTCCACCCATTTTGGTGCAACCTTTTCTCCATCTGTTTTGTTTCCTTTATATTTTTCCCAGGACTTCTTAATCTTTTACCACATTCTTCCTCTCAGCTCAGCACAGAAGCAGTGCTGTTTGTTAGATTCCAAATAGCAAGGCTTGTCCCTCACTGCTTGGCCGTGGTTGTGTACCTGGTCCTCATGTTTTTTCTGGATGAGCACAGCCTCTTTTCGTGCCATCACCTTTCCCATGTGTGTGTAAAAGCCTGGGTGTTACCTGTGGGCACTGTGGGACCTGAACCCCCAGCTCCCATCACAGAGTTTGTAGAGAAAACACTGCACCACTCACAGAATCCCAGCATGGTGGAGGATGGAAGGAGCCTCTGGAGACCATCCAGTCCAACCCCCTGCTAAAGCAGGGCACCCACAGCAGCTTGCAGAGGATCACAATGGCCAGGGAGTTTTGGAAGCTCTCCAGACAAGGAGACTCCTCAACCTCTCTGGGCAGCCTGCTCCAGGGCTCCAGCACCCTCACACCAAAGAAGTTTCTCCTCTTCAGGTGGAACCTCCTGGGTTCCACTTTGTGCCCACTGCCCCTTGTTCTGTCACTGGGCATCACGGGGAAGAGTCTGGCCCCAGCCTCTTGCCCCCCACAGGTCCTTTAGCTCTTGCTGAGCATTGCTCAGATCCCCTCTGGGGCTGCTCTTCTGCAGGCTCACCAGCCCCAGGGCTCTCAGCCCTTCCTCCTCACAGAGATGCTGCAGGGCCCTCAGCATCTTTGTAGCCTCCACTGAACTTTCTCCAGTAGTTCCCTGTCTCCACTGAACTGGGGAGCTTAGAACTGTGCTCCAACTGTGGCCTCCCTAGGGCAGAGTAGAGGGGGAGGAGAACCTCTCTGGATCTGCTGGTCACACTGTTCTTCATGCAGCTCCAGAGACCATTGGCCTTCTTGGCCACAAAGGCACATTGCTGGGACCATGGTTGTAGTTGTGACACAACGTGGGGCAAGAAGCCTGTTTGGATGAACAGGGGGACAGGAGAGAGGTGGCACATTTCTGCCAGAAGGTGGGTACCCAGATGGACAGTATTTTTCCATACTGATTCATTTGAGAGTCTGCTGCCTTTAACTGTCCCTGGTGGCTGAGAGGAGCTGAGCATGGTGTTAAAGGTCAGACAGTGTTGTGCTGCAGCTGTGAGAGGTTCGCAGAAGCCTATCTGAGGAGCAGGCCCCTTGGATACTTTCAGCACTGAGCAGTTACAGCCTGTCCCCACCCAGGAAGACCTACCTAGCTGTGCAACACAGCTGATCTGCTTTGCAACCCCAGGCTTTGGCAGGGGGGAGAGGGGTGCAGCATGTTGGGATATGTCCCACAGCAGTTTTTGAGGGCTGGTGGGATTCAAGCTGTGTTGAGATTGCTCTCTGGGGAAGGGAGTGAAAGGTTGGTGTTTTTCTTGCTTGTGCCTTAGCCTCTGCTTTCCTGTCCATCTGCACGTTTGCCTGCACTTCTCACATGCCTTTACACGAACTCAGCCCTTGGACTCTTTCATTTCTTATGTGGGTGTAAGACGTACGCAGCCCAGCGCAGGAACAGTTGGATGAAGCATAAACAAAAGGCTGGCTCCTGCTGCTGCTGCTGCTGCTGCTGCTTGTGCTAAGGAGAGCTTTTGGTAGGAGTTAACGAGCCCTCCAACTCCACAAATATCTGTAAAGCCCAAGTAATTAGGATGGAGCTTGCACTGTGCTGCTGCTGCTGCTTGACGTCTGGAGAATGGCTCTGGGCATGTATAAAACAGAGGATTCACTTTGAAGCTCTGGGTCTGCTGTGAGTTTGGCTGAAGGTCTTTTGGTTTGGAGACAGAATGTACAAGCCAAGTAGACATGGTGGTTTGGGCTTGTAATGAGTGTGCAAGAGGAGCTGTGTGGTACCAGGCAGCTGAGCTCTGAGCTAGCTGGTTGTGCACAGTGAATTCAGCCATCCTGGAGACTCACCTGTAGATGTTATTGGCTACAAATAAGATTTTTAAAGCATGCTATAATCATGGGATCACAGACTGGTCTGGGTTGGAAGGGACCTTAAAGCTCATCTAGTTCCAACCCCCTGCCATGGGCAGGGAAGCCTCCTACTAGACCAGGGTGCTCAAGGCCTCATCTCATCCAGCCTGGCTTTGAACACTTCCAGGCTTGGAGCCTCCACAGCTCTGGGCAACCTGTTCCAGTGCCTCACCACCCTCATGGGAAAGAATTTATTCCTCATGTCTGATCTAAATCCAGCTTCTTCCAGTTAGAAGCCATCATCCTTTGTCCTGTCACTCCATGCCTTTGTAACAGGTCCTTCTCCAGCTCTCCTGCAGCCACCTTGAAATCCTGGAAGGCTGCTCTAAGGTCTCCCTGGAGCCTTCTCTTCTCTTGGCTGAGCAACCCCGGCTCTCTCAATCTGTCTTCATAGGGGAGCCCTCTGATCATCTTTATGGCCTCCTCTGGCCCTGCTCCAGCAGTTCCATGTCCTTCTCGTCTGAGGGACTCCAGAGCTGGCCCCACCACTGCAGGTGGGGTCTCAGCAGAGTGCGGCAGAGGGGCAGAATCCCCTCCCTGCCCCTGCTTCCCATGCTGCTGGGGATCAGCCAGGGCACAGCTGGTTCTGGGCTCATGTCCAGCTTTTCATCCACCAGCATCCCAAGTCTTTATCAGGGCTGCTTTCCATCCATTCTTCACCCAGCCTTTATGTGTGCTTGGGATTGCCCCAACCAGGTGCAGGACCTTGCACTTGGCTTTGTTGAACTTCATGAGGTGGTGCTGGCCCAGCCTGTCCAGTTTCCTCTGGATGGATCCCTTACCTCCAGTGTGTCAACAGCACCACACAGCTTGGTGTCATCAGGAAACCTGCTGGGGGTGCCTTGATCCTACTGCCCATGTGGCAAATCATTTAGAAACTAAACAAAGCTGTGAAAGAAACCAGCTTGATGTCAGCTCAGTGACACCATTAACTACAACTGAGCCGGTTGAATAGACTGCTGGAGCAGGTCTAGAGAAGGCCACAAGGATGATCAGAGCACCTCTGCTATAAGAATAGGCTGAGAGAGTTTAGGTTGTTCAGCTTGGAGAAGGGAAGGCTCTGGGGAGATGTTAGAGCTGCATTTCAGTATCTGATGGGGACTACCAGTAGTGCTTGGGAGGGACTGTCTAGAAGGGCCTGTGGTGGTAGGGTGAGGGGCAATGGTTTGAAACTGAATCAGGGGAGATTTAGGTTGGACTTCAGGAGGAAGTTCTTTACAGTGAGAGCGGTGAAACGCTGGAATAGGTTGCCCAGGGATGTGGTTGTGGCCCTAGAGACATTCAAGGTCAGACATGATGTGGCCCTAGGCAGCCTGATCTAGTTGGAGGTGTCCCTGCTGATGGCAGAGAGATTGGACAAGGTGACCTTTGAGGGTCCTTTCCAACCCAACGCAATCTGTGAATGGTGAAGTGGTTCTTACTGCTTGGAGAAATTAAAAGTGTGTTTTTAGGTTGGATATTAAGGAGCAATTTCTTTCCTCCAAGAGTGGTCAGGCATTGGAACAGGCTGCTCAGGGAGGTGGTGGAGTCACCATCCCTGGAGGTGTTCAAGAAACGTGTGGCCATGGCACTTTGGGACATGGTTTAATGACTGTGGTGGTTGGACTCGATGATCTTGGAGGTCTTTTCCCACCCATACAATTCTATGATTCTATAATTCTATATCCTTTTTTCCCTGCTTTTATCACCCTGTCCAGCTTCCAGCTCAGTGTCTTGGCAGGATTTGTGAGTCATGGGCCTGGTCATAAAGAAGAGGCATTTTCTGTCTTGGTGGCCACACTGTAATGCTGCATTTGCCATTAGGCAGCCATCCTCAGCCTTGCTTCTCCTGCAGACACCAAGATGCCTTCAGCTCTATTCCCTAAGTCAAAATGAATTTTCAAAAAGTCCCCTGGAGAAGAAGCAGCAGTAGCTGGCCCCAGCCCCAGGGGGGCTGTTCCTTGCTACTTTTCTTTGGGGTAGTTCATTCCCTCAGCAGAGTCCGTTCCGCGTGTTGCGCCTGCCTGGGAACACGCCCCCCCTGCAAGTTGGACTCATGCATCTTAGTAAGTATTTCAGTTATGCTATTGACGTCAATGCAGTCATTAAATAGATTGCAGGCCCTCCCATCAGCAAACCTGTGCCAAAGACCTAGAGGCAGACAGATTTTAAAAGGAGAACATCAGGTTTTCTTTCAGCCTTTGGAGAGAATAAGGGGGGAAACAAAAAAAAGTTTCTTCTGGAGTCACAGAGCTTTGCAGCAAGGGGGGTTGGGGGTTGGGTGAGTTTTTTTTGTTGTTGTTGTTGCTTCATTTTCTAAGGCTCGTTTTCTTCCCTGGTAATTGCTGAGTTTTATTTAACACCCTTTTTTGTTCTCTTCCTGTGAGCATAAGCAACTCTGAAAGCGATTTCTTTTGCCAAGCTGAAAAACGACACTCGTTTGAGGTCCCCCCCTACCCCAGCTAGATTTATTTGTGTCTCAAGTAGCAGAAGGTATTCAGGCAAACCTGCTTAGCCTTTGACTCTAGAAATGCTGCCAGGATTGATTTCATGACATCTATATAAGAAAATAGCCTTCAGTTCTCCTCGGCAGGCTCTGAAGACACACAAGCTAATCACGGCTCCATAGCAACGCAGGAAAACTGTTTTCCCCCTCCACCCCACCTGTGGATGTCACATGAAGATGCTACACGTGCTGCTGCCATCAGGAGCCTGTCACTCCCAGGGGCCCAGCTGCCATCTGCAGTGGCAGGGAGGGTGGCCGCGGTGCCAGCGGGACTCCCTGCGTGCACTCACGCTGCCCTGCTGTGTTTCTGAGCTGGGCTGGGCTCTCCTGGGCTGACCAAGACATCCATTCATTATCCAGGGAGATGCCTCCCTCCTGGAGCTGCTGTCCTGCTCTTTGCTGAAGGCAGCTCTGCGTTGTGCAGTTCTCCTTGCCCGGAGTCAGGGATGGCTCTGGCTGGCAGACAGAAGCTCCGAAGGGACTGCAGGCTGAAAACCTAAGGATACATAGCGATGGCATCCTCACCCAGGTGGAGCAGCACCTTTTCCTTGACAAGATAAGCAGGTATGTTGTAAGCAATGTGGTTTTGAAGAGCATTTGAGGAGCCAAACCACTGCTTTATGTGTCGAGGTTGTCATTTCACTGATGATACCACACTGCTCCGTAGGATAAACCATCGAATCTCGCAGAGGTTAGAGAATCACAGAATCATATTGCTTGGAAAAGACCTTTAGGATGCTTTAGGGTCATCGAGTCCAACCAAATGTGGTGTCAAACCATGTCTCTCAGCATCACATCTACACAGCTTTTCAATCCCCGTGGGGATAGGGCTTCCACCACTGTCTGGGCAGCCTGGTGCAGGACTTGACAACCCTTTTGGGGAAGAAATTGTTCCTCACGTCCAACCTAAACCTCCCTTGGTGCAACCTGAGGCCATTTCTTCTTAGCTTATCACTTCTTCCTTGGGAAAAGTGACCAACCCTGACCTGGCTCCAGCTTCCTTCCAGGGAGTTCTAGAGAACCAGAAGGTCTCCCCTCAGCCTCCTTTTCTCCAAGCTGACCAACTCCAGTTCGCTCAGCTGCTAAAGGTTATTAAAGAGCTTCCACCTGATAACTCATTTCTTTCTGAGTGATCCAGACAACTACAAACCCAAGGTGGCAATGAGGATATCTTGGTGGTGGCATGCTCTCATCACGTCCCTGTATTCACTTTGTCAAGCCCTGAGAGCTCCATATTGCTTTACTCAGCTCTCACTCAGATTAGGTTGCTTAAGGCCTCTGTGAGGACAATGAGACTTTGCTGTTGCTAATATCAGAGTTGATAAAAATCAGTGTTTCTTTTGTTTCCTGCATAGAATGATAATAGTGGCTGTGGGTGAGGTTTGGACATCTCAGTCTTCAGTGCACTGAATCAGTTCCAGATGAGGTTGAGAAATGTGTGCTTGATCTGAGGAAAAAGAAAAAGAACAGAAAAAAACCAACCAAAAACAGACCAAAAAATCCCCACCCAAACCAAGCTTCTGGCAGGCTGAGCTACTTTTTTTGTTAGGTCGTGGGGCACAGATTGTGCATGCCTTAGTGATGAGTAGGGTTCTTCATTGTCCCACTAATTTGAACCCCTTCAGCTTCCATGTCATCAGCGTTTTCTAGCCAGTGGGAACTGGAAGAGACTCCTGAAAGCACCCATCAGCTCAGCCCTGCAGCAGCTATAGATAAGTTTCTCCTTCCTCCCCCAAGGATGAGCTCACTGCTGCAGCATTGTGTCCCGGACACAGCTGGCCATGGGAGTGTGAGAGGGTGCATCCGAGGATCTGTGTGGACACTTTCCCAGGGAAATACACTGCACAGCTCCCAGAATCTTCAGCCTGTCCTCACAGAGCTCCCAGAGCCATCAGCCTGTCCTGGAGCAGATCTCAGAGCCATCAGTCTGTGCTGGAGCAGATCCCAGAGCCGTCAGCCTGTCCTCACAGAGCTCCCAGAACCATCAACCTGTCCTCAGGCAGATCCTAGTCATCAGCCAGCCCTCAGGCAGCCCCAGTGGTCCAAACTTTGTCCCTCTGCAGGATCTGATTCCAAGTGTAAGTTGCTTTCTTGTTGTGTTTCTCAAAGTGTTTCTGACTCTGTGTGTTGAACATAAGAAGTTCCATTTAACATGAAGAGGAATTTCTTTAATTTAAGAGTGATGGAGCTATGGAAGGGGATGCCCAGAGAGGTGGTGGAGTCTCCATCTTTGGAGACATTTAAAATCCCTCTGGATGTATTCTTATGTGATCTTCTGTAGGTAAACCTGCCTTGGCAGAGGGTTTGGGCTTGCTGATCTCCAGAGGTCCCTTCCAATCCCTACCATTCTGTGATTCTGTGTTGACTGTCAGCAGCCAAATCCTGTGTGTCACTGGGCAGGAATTCCCCTTGACTGTTCTGTATTTATTAGTCTTAGTGAGAACTCTGATTCATATTTGTAGGAGCATATAGAGAAGTTCAAGCACTGCCCTTGATGGATTTGAGTTCACCTGTTGTCTTCTTGCCCACCAAATTTCACCCTATCAATTGTAGATTAAAACTTGAAGAGCTTCTAAAATCAGTCTTTAAGCCAGATGGAATTAAAAGAAGGAAGGAATTGTTAAAGCACTTTTCCCTCCATTCACCTATGGAATTGCAGCCATCTGAGGTACAGTTTGGACCCACCAGTTCCCAAATAGGGATTCTAAACTGAGCAATGAATGTGTTGATTGTCTTCAATGTTTAAATCACCCAGAAATGTTACTGGTTGGATTTGATGATCTTAAAGCTCTTTTCCAGCGGAAATTATTTTATCATTTGATTGTTCAGTAAATCCTTGAAACTTTTTGAGTTCATCATCACTACCTTTGAGGTTCTGGAGCATGTCCAGAGAAGGACCTTCTTGTTCTTTACAGCTCCGTGAAAGGAGGTTGGAGCCAGGTGGAGGTTGGTCTCCTCCGAAGGGACAAGTGACAGGGTGAAAGGAAATGTCCTCAAGTTGCATTAGGGGAGGTTTAGCTAGAACAGGAGAAGAAACTTCTTCACTGAAAGGGCTCTCAAAGATTGGAACAGGCTGCCCAGGAAGGTGTTTGAATCCCCATCCCTGGAGGTGTATAAAGGAGGCAGAGATGCAGAGCTGAGGGTCATGGTTTAGCACCAGCTTTGGTAGAGTTAGCGAATGGTCAATGATCTTAGAGGTCTGTTCCAACCAAATCTATTCCATGATTCTGTGACTGATTGACATTGTTGTGTGCTCAGGCACTTCATCATTTTAGGAATTCAGAATGGAAAAAACCAATGCCAAAACTCCTCCAGACTCTAGCAGGGTGTTGATAGGACAGTGAATATCTTTCGGTTTTGTGTCCAGCCCTGTGCCCATCAAAGGCCAGTGACAAACAGCCTTTGGTCAGCCAGAAAAGGAGCATGACCTGACCTGAGGTTAGATGCTGTGGTTTGCTGTTTGCTGAGAGCTGCTCAGTGGCTGCTATTCAGCACTGGGTGCTTTGACTTCATTTTAAGAGCTACACTTCCTAAGGTAGATATTCCAGCCTAAAGGTCCCGCTGTCATAGATACACCTTCCCAAGAGGGCATGAAACACCTCTGCATATGACAACTCCTCTAGCACATCTGCACACTCAAAATCTTTCTGGAACAGATTTTTTTTTTTGTGTGTGCATTGCACCAAAAAAAGATCCAGGTTCCAGGGGTTCAGAGCTTTGGGTCCAGCTTTCCAGGGCTCTTCAAGCACATTCCAGACATCCCAGAGTTTTTATATCAAGGGGCTGAATTCAGTAAAGTCTTTTGTGGTGCAAACATGTCTTGAGGGAGCTTGACAAGCTTAGATTGTAAAATGTCACATGTGAAAATTGATGCATTTTTTTCTTAAATACCATGTATTAGGGTGACCAAAGCAGGGCACAGTCCGAGCAATCACTGTGTTCTCCAGAAAACCAGTGTATTCTTCTGACAACTGGAAAAGCCAGCCTGTCCTCCTGCTTCCCTTCCCTCCCTCCCTCTCTGCCTCCTTCTCTCTCCCAGTTTAATGAGGAGTGACCTGAAGTTGTGGCCATGCTCTTACAGAATCCCAGCATGGTGGGATTTGGAAGGGACTGCTGGAGATTATCCAGTCCAAGCCCCCTGCTAAAGCAGGGGCACCCACAGCAGCTTGCCCAGCATCACAGTGGCCAGAGGGCTTTGGAAGCTCTCCAGAGAAGGAGACTCCACAACCTCTCTGGGCAGCCTGCTCCAGGCCTCCAGCACCCTCACACCAAAGAACTTTCTCCTCCTGTTCAGATGGAACCTCCTGGGTTCCACTTTGTGCCTGTTGCCCCTTGTCCTGTCTCTGGGCTCCACTGAGAAGAGTCTGGCCACCAGTCCCCCCACCAGGTCCTTTAGTGCTTGCTGAGCATTGAGCAGATACCCTCTCAGGCTCATCACTGTATTCTCTCCAGCAGTTCCCTGTCTCTCTTGAACTGGGAAGCCCAGAACTGGACCTGGGACTCCAGATGTGGCCTTCTAGGGCAGATTAGAGGGCAGGGAGCACTTCCCTCAACCTGCTGATCACACTCTTCATGCGCCTCAGGAGGCCATTGGCCTTCTTGGCCACAAGGAACCATTGCTGGCTGATAGTGAACTTTTTGTCCACCAGCACTCCCAGGTCCTTCTCTGTAGAGCTGCTTTCCACCAGGTCACCCCTCACCTGTACTGCTGCAGGGAGTTCTTCCTCCCCAGGTGCAGGACATTTGGATCAGCACTGGGAGCACTCACACTGGTGTTGGACAGCCCAGGACAATATGGTATCACCCCCTGCTCCACAGGGACTGTCACCCTATGGGCATGGGGCCAACCCTGCTGCAAAAATTCCAAGCCACCATTCCCGAGTCAGCAAGCACACGTGCAGGGTTTATCCATAACAGACCTGGCTGGTGTTGGACAGTTGTGAAACATTTTCCTCCCTTTCTTCCCAAAGGTCCTTCTTGAGGAGAAATCCAGACACAAGTTTCCAGCCTAGCTGGAGTAGCCTCTGTTTTAGCAATAATCTTTTATGGGACATGGTCCACATCCAGTCTCTGTGACCGCTGGGCCTTCATCTTGATTCAGGTTCTCTGGGCAGGGTATTTCCCAACATCGCTGTGACTGAAATGTCACAAAGGGTGTTTGCAGCTTCCTGGGTTTCAGTTGGACTGCTTGAAACACTTCAGTCTTTCCACCCTCTTACAGTGGGAACACAGTCCAGGTGAGAGCCAAAACTCTGTTCCTCACACTTGAGAGATCAGGCACCAGAACCAAAAACTGAAACTCGAGAGGGGATGATGCCCCCACCACGTTTTGTAGCAGCAGCTGCTCGTTCTGAGCCTGCCCTTGCAAGGTGGCCAAATGTGGTCAATTTAGCTTGCTGCTAGAATGCCTCTTCCTGCAAACTGCCTGAAATGGAAAGACCTCTGCAGCTGCAGATCAGATGTTTCACAGAAATCGGATGGATTTCACCCAGCTTCTTTCACAGAGTTAATTGCTTTGGAGAATGGCAGTGCAGAGACCTTGGACAAGGTGCTACTGTTCTGCTGCTAAATGTAAGGGATTCTGAAAGTAGGCACACAGCATAAAACTTAAAGCGTTAAAAGTAATCATGGGGCTCATCTCCATTAGGCAAACCCGTATCTGACCTTCAGTGAGGAACATTTCCATCTCCAGGTCCATTTAATCTGGTATTTTAACCAAGATTGCTCATTAGGGTACATTTAGGAGAGCTGACATTTGGATTTCCTTGAACTTGGTTTGAAGTGCTAAAAGAAATTCATTTTGAGGACCTCCACTAAATGTCTTTTGAGAGTGAAAGGCTGCTCTTGTCTGTGCTGGCTGTAGGGAGTACCTCTGGAGGACTGGGTCCACTTCAGGGCTCTCCAGTTCAAGACTGGAAAGAGTCTGTCTCCTCCTCCTCTACTCTGCCCTAGGGAGGTTGTATCTGGAGTACTGGGTCCAGTTCTGGGCACTCCAAATCAAGAGTGACAGGGAACTGCTGGAGAGAGTCTGGTGGAAAGTACAAGAAGGGCTTCATGCCCAAGAAGGCAAATGGCCTATTGGGGTGCATGAAGAAGAGTCTGGCCAACAGATTAAGAGAGATTCTCCTACCCATCTACTCTGCCCTAGGGAGACTACATCTGGAGTACTGGGTCCAGTTCTGGGCTTCCCAGTTCAAGAGAAACAGAGAACTACTAAAGAGAGTCCAGTGGAAGCTCGAAAGATGCACGTCTGTGAGGAGGAAAGGCTGAGAGCCCTGGGGCTGTTGAGCCTGGAGAAGAGCAGCCTGAGAGGGGAGCTGAGCAATGCTCAGCAAGAGCTGTAGGGGACAAGAGGATGGGGCCAGACTCTTTCAGTGGTGCCCAGAGACAGGACAAGGGGCAATAGATATAAACTGGAACCCAAGAGGTTCCATATGAACAGGAGAAACTTGTTTGGTGTGAGGGTGCTGGAGCCCTGGAGCAGGCTGCCCAGAGAGGTTGTGGGATCTCCTTCTCTGCGGAGCTTCCAAAGCCAGCTGGGCATTGTGATGCTGGGCAAGCTGCTGTGGGTGCCCCTGCTTTAGCAGGGGGTTGGAGTGGATGATGTCCAGAGGTCCCTTCCAACCCCCATCACGCTGGGACTCTGGGATTTGACAAGCACTTACACTTCCAAGCCTACCTGTCATTGTTGAGTTCAAGTTTATCTTCCATCTACCTCTTCAGGGTGGCTCTCCCATTGCTTGGCTCTAGCAACAGGGCCTGATTTGGGTCAGGACTGAGACTTCAGATTTGAGTCCTACAGGGCTCAGACCTACAGATTTAATCAGCACCTGGCTAAAATGATCTGGATAGAAGAAAACATCCCACAAATATATTTTATCTTGTGTTCTGTCTTATCCATTTCTGACTATGAACAACCACATAGTGACTCTGGTGCTGTGTCCCTGGCAGTGCTGAGGAAGATTTGGTCCAGTTCTGCCCTGTGTCCCCAACACACATTTGAAAAATTTGTTGACCATAGTGTGATGAAGGCGACACAGAGGTACAGTGGAGCTCAGCACGTGAGAGGATTAATATGGAATATTAAAAGCTGTAAAAACAACTGATGGAGGTTTGTAGGATCCTGACATCTCCCTCTTCCTCCCCACCCTTTGTCCTTGTGGCACTCACTGGGTGATTTTAAACAGATCATTCTGAAAGGGTTTGATAAACAGAAAGCAGACTGAGTCACTGCCATGAGCAATTCAAATTGTTCCCTGGGCTAGATTAATACAGATGATTAGCACAGGGAATATTTTACCTCTGCTGTCACCTACTGTAGGTCTGCAGAGTTTTAGGTTTGTGACTGGAGGCTCGCTCTGCATGTTCAGAGTTAGGGAGCGTGGATGTGTGGAAAGTGAATCCAGACAGCTCGAGGTGCCACCAGAGAGCTGGCACCAGCTTAACACACAAAAATAGTCGTCTTTTTCAACAACTGGAGCATCATGGAGGAGAGGAGGCTGAGGGAAGACCTCATTGCTCTCTACAACTCCCTGAAAGGAGGTTGGAGTGAGATGTGTTTTGGTCTTTTCTCTGTAGTATCAGGTGACAGAATGAGAGCAAACGGCCTGAAATAGGGCCAGGGGAGGTTTAGGTTGGATATGAGAAACAATTTCTTTCCTGCAAGAGTGGTCAGGCACTGGAACAGGCTGCCCAGAGAGGTTGGTAGAGTCACCATCCCTGGAGGTGTTCCAGAAACATGTGGCCATGGCACTTTGGGACATGGTTTAATGGTCACACTCATGTTGGTTGATGGTTGAACTTGATAATCTTAGAGGTCTTTTCCAACCCAAACAGTTCTATGATTCTGTGGATGAAGAAGCAACCTTTTTCATGTGCTTTCAGACTGCTGAAGCTCTTTGGGCTTGTTCTGCTCCCTGACAGGCCCACAATCTTAAAGTGAGCAATGCTCTGACTTCCCACAGTGTCCTCTGGTCCAATTCCAGATCAGGCAATAGGGCTTACTCAGAGTCTCACTTGAACACCAAATCTGTCCAAACAGGTCATTTTTTTTTGCAACAGGCAGCATACTGGAGTGGCTGCGCTCAGCAAGATCTTTGGGTTTCTGCTGTGGGGTGACAGCCATGGCCATGTCTTCTGAGAAGTCAAGTAAGGGCAGAAGGTTCAGCTTAGGTCAAGCAGCCAGGTTGACTTCATTACCCTTTTACTAGTAAAATATCTGTTGTAGGAACACAGATTAACATTCCAAACCTAATCAGATTTTTTTAAGCTTCTATCCCAAAGGATAATGGTTTCAAGAAACTACATTTAGCCATGAAAAAAAAACCTAACAAAACAAAACCCATTTAATTATATTTTATAATTAATATCATTTAAGTAGCTGGCATGGTGGCTCCACACATAATGGGGAGCTGTGTGCCCATCTTTCCAAGGTGTGCAGACGCAAAGGTTGATGCATGCCTTCAAGAATTCCCATGAATTCAGGTTGGGATGCTTCCAGGAGCCACATTTTAACTTTCCTGTTGAAGACCTGAAGGAAATGAAATGGAGAGGAAGTAGAAGACAATTTGGTGTTAGATTGAAAGCCTTCCAGGAGCCAAGGAAGTTGATTTGAGCAGGTCTAAAGTTTTACTAGCAGCTTGTTCTACACTGGGATGTGGTTTAGCAGTGGGCTTGATAGTGCTGGGTCAATGGTTGGACTCCATTTTAAAGGACTTTTCCAGTGTAAATGATTCTATGATTGCTGTGGGGCATGTGGGGATCCTGATACTCACCCTCATTTAGATTATCTGATTAATTTTCCTCAGAAAGACCAAAGGATTGTGAATGAACTTTGTCTTTACATCTAATGCCAGTGGCCGGGTGCAGCTTTTCAGGCAAATCTGAACTGTGCTTTGGATTTCCAGGGTTTGTTCCTGAGGTTCTTCTTCCATTTGCAGTATGTGACTGGCTGACACCCTGTCAGGCTCTGCTGCCATTCAGCCAGACCTGGGCAGGCAGGGGAGATGAATAGAGGGGAAACCTCATGACGTTCAGCCAGGGCAAGTGTAGGGTCCTGCACCTGGGGAGGAAGAACTCCCTGCAGCAGTACAGGCGAGGGGTGACCTGCTGGGAAGGACCTGGGAGTGCTGGTGGACAAGTGCCCCATCAGGCATCAATGGGCCCTTGGGGTGCATGGAGAAGACTGTGGCCAGCACGTCAAGAGAGGTTCTTCTTCTCTACTCTGCCCTGGTGAGACCACATCTGGAGCACTGTGTCCAGTTCTGGGCTCCCCAGTGCAAGAGAGACAGGGAACTACTGGAGAGAGTCCAGTGGAGGCTACTAAGATGTGGAGGGCCCTGGAGCATCTCTGTGAGGAGGAAAGGCTGAGAGCCCTGGGGCTGGTGAGCCTGCAGAAGAGCAGCCTGAGAGGGGATCTGATGCTCAGCAAGAGCTAAAGGATCTGTGGAGGGCAAGAGCACAGGGCCAGACTTTTCTCAGTGGTGGCCAGGGACAGGACAAGGGACAATGGAGGTTGCACCTGAACCGGAGGGGAAATTTCTTTAGTGCTAGGGTGCTGGAGCCCTGGAGCAGGCTGTCCAGAGAGGTTGTGGAGTCTCCTTCTCTGGAGAGCTTCCAAACCCAGGTGGGCATTGTGATGCTGGGCAAGCTGCTGTGGGTGCCCCTGCTGGATAATCTCCAGAGGTCCCTTCCAATCCCCACCCTGCTGGGATTCTGGGATTTGTTCCATGACAGCCAAAGGATTTTCACTCTGGACAGAACATTTAGACCCTAAGTTTCAGTATCTGCAGCTTAACCCAGTTCCAAATCTGATGTGCTGGTTACAGATGGGTTTGTGGATGAAAGCAACATCTGACTGCTGTGGCAGATCCAAATGCAGACCTTTCTTTGCCTGTTTTTGTTTGTTCGGCTTTTTTTTTTTGTTCCCTTTGTTGAATTAAAGACACAGGCAGGAGCCCCCAGACCAACACAGAGGTCCTTGGTGTGTGACACCAGGTAGCACAGTACCCAGGTCCTCAGCACTCGGATGAGCCAGCTCCAGAACCGGAAGCCGTCTCGCCACAACAGCCCAGGATGGTGCCCCACCTAATTAAGCCTGTTGAAAGGCAGGGCTAATTAGTGTAGGTGGAGTTCCTTGTTAGCACAAGGATGTTGCTTCTAGGATCCAAGTTGGTTTCCCTGCACGTGGAAGCTCAGCAGCCTTCTCTGAGCCAACCCACATGAGATAATCCATGGCAGAGCAGAGGTAGGTCCTAAGTGGGTAGCTGGGTAATTTCATCATCGTCATCATCATCATCTCCTGAGTTTTTGGTGCTGTTCTCATTCTGTTTGCATCCCTGCCATGTGCTCAGGGAGAAAACACAATGCAAACAGACTAAGTCAGGGGCTTCCTTGTAGCTGCAGTCAGGGGGGTGCTGGGAATGCAGTTTTAGGCATCCCAACATGGTGAGAGTTGGAATGGACCTCTGGTGATCACCCAGTCCAACCTTCCTTCCCAGGCAGGGTCATGCAAGAACACATCCAGGTGGGTTTTGAATCTCTCCAGAGATGGAGACTCTACCATCTCTCTGGGCAGTCTGTTCCAGTGCTCTATCACTATTAAATTAAAGAAGTTCCTCCCCATGTTTAGATGGAACTTAGGTTCAAGTTCATGCCTGTTCCCCCTTCTCCTGTCACTGGGCACCACTGGAAAAAGCCTGTTTCCATCCTTCTGAAACCAAGTGTTGAAGTACTGATCATCCTTGGTGAGATTCCCCCTTCAGTCTTCTCTTTTCCAGACTAAAAAGCCCCAGTCTTTCCTCATCACAGAGATGTTCCAGTCCCAGCGGCATCTTTGTAGCCTTCCAGCAAGTCCCTGTCCTTCTTGAACTGGGGAGCCCAGAACTAGACCCAGGACTCCAGCTGTGGCCTCAGTGGGGCAGAGCATAGGGGGAGGAGATCAAATTTTCATTGTTCTCCTTGCATCTCTCTGACTTAACTACATCTTGGGGCTTTTGTACTTGCTCTCTTGGACCCCCTGTAGCAGAGGTGCTCTCCTGCACTCTGTTTTCTCTCCCATCTTGTCCCTAAGGCAGGAATCCTAGGGGACAAGGAGGAGCAGAGGTGGCTCTGTAAAATGATGAGGTGCCAAAGTGTGTGTTTGCTCCCCGAGATAAAGTTGGAGCTGAGCAATCTTTCCCCTTCATTCCAGGGCCAAGATTAGATTCTGCCCCTCTTGCCATTTCTGCTTCTCCCTCTCCTGATGGGCTGAGGAATTCCTACTATGTAGGCAAATCCAGCTCCCAGATTCCCCCATGATGTGGCTGCTAAGTGACATCTGACAGGACGCTTCCTGCATGTCCTTACTTCCATTTGGCACCCTAAAAGCCCTGTCACTTAACCCTTCTGATTTGTGACAGCTACCTTCCATTGTTCCCTCCATGGGGCTGCAGAAGGACAGGGCAGAAACTGGGGACTGCCTGCCCTGTGGCAAAAGACTCCATCCCACCCTCCAATGGGAGGTGATGAGATGGTATCTCCAGTCTCAAGTCCTTCAGAACTTCCCCAGTTTTCCTTGCTCGTTAGCATTTCAGATTAAACCTTTAGGCTTATCTTCAGATCAGAAATTACCTCTCTGGAAAGCTTCTATCAACCACCTCGAGGTGTTCTTGGTGTTTATGCCTCATTTTGCACCTCATTGTCATGCAAAAGGTGCAGTTGTTGACTTGGGGAATCTTCATCTTTCATCTTTATACTGCAGCAGTTTGCAAGTTGAGGTTTCTGCAGCTGTTTTTAGAGTGCCTACCTACCTGACACAGGTAAACCCACAACAGAAAGGTAAGAGGACCTCTTGAGTTTCAGTCAGGAGCCTGATTTTCTTTTCCTAGTGGTTTCCTAGTGGTTTCCAGTGCTCCCATCTCAGATGAAGAGCCACGTTGGTATTATTTATTCTGCAGGAATGAAGATTCTTGATCTTGGGGTGTTGGAGCAGGTCCAGGGAAGGGCAGTGAAGCTGGTGAAGGGTCTAGAGTACAAGTCTTATGAGGAGCAGCTGAGGGAACTGGGGTTGTTCAGCCTAGAGAAAAGGAGGCTGAGGGAAGACCTTCTGCCTTTCTACAACTCCCTGAAAAGAGGCTGGAGCCAGGTGGAGGTTGGTCTCCTTGTCGAAGGAACAAGTTATAGCCACAAGTTGCCCTGAGGGAGGTTTAGGTTAGACACAAGGAACAATTTCTTCACCAAAAGGGTTATCAAGGCCTGGCCCAGGCTGCCCAGGGCAGTGGTGGAGGGGTTTCAAAGCTGTGGAGATGTGGTGCTGAAGGACATAGTTTAGTGGTGACCTGGCAGTGCTGGGGTAATGGTTGGACTTGATGATCTCAAAGGTCTTTTCCAACCAAAAGAATTCTCTGATTCTCTGATGAAACATCTGCACTCCACTGCAAAAGTGCCTCCTGCCACTCTGGTCTTTCTCTCTGAACAACATTTGGTTAATCCAGTTCTTCCTAAGGCCGTGCTTGCCTAGTGTCCTCTCCCTATTCCCTCCATTCTTTTTTTAAGATGCCTGTGGGGATACAGAGGGTCTCCCTTCATCAGCCCCTGAAGAACTGTAGCTGTAGCCCCAAACCGACTCCTTTAGGTCAGAGCTTTAGCTCCTTGTGCTCAGCTGGAACTGCTGAGATTGTCCCAGGCAGGTATCTTGGCTTTTGGTTGCCTCCCCCATGTCATCATCCTCTCCTAGAAGCAGTGATGCGCTTGGTACTCTCCATATGCTGCTGCCCAACCCAGGGGGCACTGGACAGGTGAGATCAGAGGACTGATGGTCAGTGCTGCTTGTGGACACCCACAGTTACTGCCACAATGCCTGATGACTTCTCCAGCTCCTGTGATAACAAACCTCAGTCTCCCTACTTGACTAATTGCTAAGCAATTGCCTAGTCACTGCTAACAGCCAGTGGTCTGCTCAGTGAGCTGCCAGCCCATGTGGGACCTTGATGACCTGATTCCCATGACCTGGGTGGTGAGCCACCCCAAGCATCCTGCACACCTGTGCTGGTGGGTACAATCAGGACTTTTACAGGTTTGTCCAGTTCTGCCTTAAGTGGCTTCATCAGGGCTTGGCCCTCGCTCCAGGCTGACCCCTTGGTGTGAGTTTCCTTGAGGTGTTTCCTTTTGCCTCAAAATGGTGGCTGGGTCCTCATGACTGATCTCTTGCTGCTCACCTTGGGGTGGGTTGCAGGAATTTACATCAAAGCAAGGCTGGGTGGGATGGGCTGCCAAGCACCAGGGCTCTGAAAAACTCTTCAGGGCTTCCATTTACTGCTTGGTCTCAAGACTGTCATTGTCATGAGATTAATTTTACCTGCCTTCAGCCACCTAAAAATTATAGACTAAGCTTAAGTAGTGGCTGGTTTTTGAAGAAAACCTATTGTGTGCTTGGGAGTAAACCTTCCTGTTGTGCAGGAAGATCAAGAATTTCAGCAGAGGGCAACTTGGTGAAGCAAGGAGCTTCTCAAGGAGTCCAAGTGCAAAAGGAGAGCAGGCAAAGGGTGCAAAGGGCTGGTGACAAGGGAGGGATGTCAAAGTGCTGCTTGGGTATGTGGACTGAAGTTGGGCAGAACAAAAGGTGATGGAGCTGTGACTAGTGAGGAGATCCCAACATGGGTATAGGAAAGAGAAGGAAAGTTCGCAAAGAGCTTAGTGACAACTGGTACATGAAAGGCTGAAGTGCTCCATGGCTTTTTTTGTAGAACCACAGAAACATAGAACTGTTGAGGTTGGAAGAGACCTTTGAGATCACCAAGGCCAACTGCTCACCTACAGCTCACAATCCCACCACTGCTGCTAAGCCACCACCTCTAAACCATGTCACTCAGCACCACATCCATCTGTCTTTCTTTTATTGAATACCTCCAGGGTTGGCGACTCCACCACCTCCCTAGGCAGCCTGTTCCAGTGCCTGAGAACCCTTGCTGTGAAGAAAGTTTTCCTAATATCCAAACTGAACCTCCCTTGGCACAACTTGAGGCTGCTTCCTCTTGTCCTGTCACTTGTTGCATGTGAGAATAGACCAACCCCCCACCTGGCTCCAACCTGCTTTCAGGGAGTTGTAGAGGGCAATGAGGTCTCCCCTCAGCCTCCTCTTCTGAAGACTAAACAATGCCAGATCCCTCAGCTGCTCCTCACAATTCTTGTACTCTAGACCCTTCACCAGCTTAGTTGCTCCTCTTTGGACATGCTCTAGCACCTCAATGTCCTTCTTGGAATGTGAGGCCCAAAACCAAAGTTCTCAGTCTTCACATACAGAGTCTATGCCCAAGCCCCAGCACCCTCCAGCCTGCTTGGGAAGAAGAGCAATGAAGGAATAGTAGGTTAAGGACAGCCTCAAGGAGGTGGCAAGTCCGTGGTGTTGGGCAAAATTCAGGCTGGAAAAGCTGGTTGATGGGACTGTAAGGTCCAGTGTGTGTCATTCATGAAGAACTGTGGTGCTTAGGAAGGTCTGTGACAACAGGACATGGGGACATCTTTGAGAAAGGTAAAGCAGGGAGGGACTCTTTATCAGGGATTGTGGCAACAGTATGAGGGGTAACAATTTGGAACTGAAACGAGGCGGGGGGAGGGAGACCTAGATTGGGTATTAGGAAGAGATTCTTCGTTGTGAGGGTGGTGAGACACTGGAACAGGTCACCCAGAGAGGTTGTAGATGCCCCCTAACTGGAGGTGTTCAAGGCCAGGTGGGATGGGGCTTTGAGGAACCTGGTCTAGTGAAAGATGTTCTTGCCCGTGGTAGGGCAAGGCCCTTCCACCCCAAACTATTCCATGATTTTATGTTCTTGGGGGCTATGGACTAGTCCAGGCCACTGGCATCAGTTTCCAAACACAGGATGGACAAGAAAGTAAATTGAGAATGATAAGACACAGATTTGCCAAGAGCAATTCGTGCTTGAAAGCCTTGATTTCCTGTGGGCATGGTCATGGACTGCCATGGATGACTGTAGCCACTGCAGCAAGCACTTTGGCACCATTTCCCACAGCATTCCCACATGGAAACTGAAGTGACATTGCCCAGATAGATGAACTGTTGACAGGGTTGGATCTTGCTGGATCTCCAGGCTCCAAGGGTGGTAATGAAGGCTGCATGTGCAGTTGGTGGTTGATGACAGGAAAGGTGTGGGGTGTCAAACAGTGCCCTGCAGCTTCTGGTGGTGATTAGCTGGTGATGGTCCTGCTGTGGGTAAGAGGCTGGAGCAGATGAACTCTGGACATCCCTTTCAGCCAGTTTCTGTGACTGTGGTAGAGAGGTGTAAGAGACATAGAATCACAAAATGGTTTGGGTTGGAAGGGACCTTAAAGATCATCTAGTTCCAACCCCCTGCCATGGGCAGGGACACCTCGCACTGGACCAGGTTGCTCAAGGTGTTGTCCATCTTGGCCTTGAACACCTCCAGGGAGGGGGCATCCACAACCTCCCTGAGCGACCTGTTCCCGTGTCTCACCACCCTCACTGGAAAGAATTTCTTCTTGGTTCCCAGTCTCAATCTCCCTTCTTCCATCCTAGGGATGGAGAGGGACAGGCACCTGCCAGGGGTGATTCAGCCCATCGCAGCAGTGGTGCTGAGAATAGACCAGGATCACCCCTCGGAGCTCCCAGCCACTTTCCACAGACTGTGTGGGGAGCTTAAGGTGATTAACTTCTAGCTGACTAAAGATAGCTCAGATGAGCCTCCAGCAGCACCCTGCTGACATTTCTCCAGGCTCATGTTACTGCTGCTTGGCCTTGCTTGGGTTACAGTGCAGCTGGCTCAGCGGTCGGCCGGCGAGTGCCTTGCCTGTTGACTCAGAAGCATCGCTGCTACTATGGCAGTTGAGTGATGAGGAGACATCTCCAGCACTTCATGGCGTGGCCAAGTCATGCTACAGGCATTCCTTCCGTCACTGGAAACCTCCTCTCTGGTGGTTACAGGAGCTGTGGCTTCTCCCCTTCTTGGGATGGCTTTTAGACATTTTTAGACGTGGGGTTGAAAGCGAAGCAGAAGGATCCTGCATTTCAGAAGGTATTAGGTGATGGAGCAGAGCCTTTGAGCATGGTGCAGGAGGTCCGGGGCCTGTTAGCTTAGAGGCTCACTGCTCGCTAGGGCAGGATCACTGGTCACTAGTCTAGACACTGGGGTGGGAGCTTCCTATTAAAGTGACTATTTCATGTGGCTGTGCATCACAGTAAGGGAGACAGTGAAGCTGATGAAGGGTCTAGAGCACAGGTCTGATGAGGAGCAGCTGAGGGAACTGGGGTCGTTCAGCCTGGACACAAAGAGGCTGAAGGGGAGACTTCTGGCTCTCCACAACTCCCTGAAAAGAGGTTGGAGCCAGGTGGGGGTCTCTTTTCTTTATTAATAACCAATAGGATGACAAAACGGCCTCAAGCTGCACCAGGGGAGGTTTAGGTTGGATGTAAGGAACAATTTCTTCCCCAGAAGGGTTGTCAAGGCCTGGTCCAGGCTGCTCACAGAGGTGGTGGAGTCCTCATCCCTAGGGGTGTTCAGGAAACATGTGGACATGGGACTTTGGGCCATGGTTTAATGGCTATGGTGGTATTGGGTCGATGGTTGGCCTTGATGATCTAGAGGTCTTTTCCAGCTGAAACAATTCTGTGATTCTGTGGCTGCAGCATGGGGCTGTGAAGTGGTTTGGGTTTGTGTCATTGCCCACAAGCAGGAGGTTTTTCCTTCTCCTTTTATATTGCGTTCTGTGGTCCTCCAGCCTTTCCTTGATGAGGCATTTGTGCTCACTCCCTGGAGTCTTCCAGTTCGAACTTGGATGTGTCCCTGACGTTCTTGTTTTAATCACTCCAGCAATTCTGGAGCCATTTTTCTAGGGGCTGAGTTTTCCCAGCAGCTGAACTGGTGTGTCCCAGAAAGGACCTGTCTTTAATTAGGGAACTTGCAATGCCAGACTCCTCGGCAGTGCAACACCAGAGTTCATTTCTTCTGCTCCTGGTTGTTTTGAAAGAAAAATACAACAAAAAAAAGACAAAAAGTCCCCCAAAATCTTGGCCTGGTTTTGCATGTCAAACACTTTGATGAACCATTTTGGTATCACAAACGTTATTCCTGGCAGCAGCATCTTACTCATTTCCTGGCATTTTTCGCAAGCAGCAGTAGAAAGCTTTCACTTTTTTTTTTTTTGGCTTTTTTTTTTCCCCCTCCTCTCTTCCTCTGTCACCTCTGCAAACTGACTCCATGGTTTCTGCTGCTCTTCAGCCTCTGTGAAAATTGCTTCAGTTGGAAAAGACCTCTAAGATCGTTGACTCCAACCAACAACCCAACACCACCATTGCCATTAAACCATGTCCAAAGTGCCATATTCACACATTCCTTGAACCAGGCTCACCAGGGATGGTGACTCCACCATCTCCCTGGGCAGCCTCTTCCAATTCCTGACCATTCTTGCAGGTAAGAACTTGTTCCTCGTGTCCAGCCTAAACCTCCCTTGGCACAGTTTCAGGCCATTTCCTCTCCTTCTATCACCTGATACTACAGAGAAGAGACCAACCCTCACCTGACTCCAGCCTCCTTTCAGGGAACTGTCGAGAGCCAGAAGGTCTCCCCTCAGGCCTTCTTTTCTCCAGGCTGAACAACCCCAGTTCCCTCAGCTGCTCTTCACAGGTCTTGCTCTCTAGACCCTTCACCAGCACTCCTCCAGTGCCACCTTGCCATGGCTTTTCAAGTTCATCATTTCTGTGGCCTTGCCAGTACATCCCATTGTCTCTCTTTGCAGGGGTTTTGTTACTCTGGCCTTTCTCACCACTTTTCATTGTTTAGAGCACAGGTCTGGTGAGAAGCACCTGAAGGAATTGGGGTTGTTGAACCTGGAGAAAAGGAGGCTGAGGGAGATCTCATTGCTCTTTACAACTCCCTGAAAGGAGGCTGGAACCAGGTGGGGGTTGGTCTCTTCTCCTAGGGAACAAGTGACAGGACAAGAGGAAATGACCTCAAGTTGCCCAAGGGGAGGTTGAAGTTGGACATGAGGAACAATTTATTTCCCCAAAGGGTTGTCAAGGCCTGGCCCAGGCTGCACAGGACAGTGGTGTTGTCCCGTTCCCTGTCCCCAAAGCCATGTAGATGTGGTGCTGAGGGATGTGGTTTAGCACCAGCCTTGGTAGAGTTAGATAATGGTTGGACTTTCCAATGATCTTTCCTACCAAAACAACTCAGTGATTCTATGACTGGTGCACTAACACTGCCTAACACAAAAATCCCCATTTCTAAGATCTTTGTACTAAAAGCTATACTTGGAGACACTTTGCTCCCTGTCCATCTGCATGCAGTGCCCATGCCCACACTGTCTGCAGCCTGCCTGTCTCCAGCTGAGCTCCAGCAGCTCCTGGCCCCACTCCACAGCTCTCCTGGCAGTGTCATGGAGCAACCCAAGAACCCTTTGCTCATCCTCCTACTTCCCTGACAAACTGCAGAGAGGCTACATGTAGTAGGGCTGCAGGTGTGAGAAATGTGAGAGGGGCCAGCTGGAGTTACTGGTCAAACTGGAGTCCCAAAAATATGCTCAGGGAAGGGGGAAGAAGGACAGGATCGTCCATTTGTTCAGGGAGTTGCTCAAGAGCCTACTGGCTCCACCTGTTCCACAGGTGCTGGGGCTTTGTGCCTTTCTTAGCACATCTGCACTTATCTTTGCAGGAGATATAATTAGTTTCACTGCAGTGCTGAGCTGCTGGGGAGGAGGGGAAGCACACTGGAGCGTTCCAGGGCTCCCGTGGCTTTGGGTCTCAGTCATTCCAGCCCTGTGATCCAGCAGTGCACCAGTGTCCATCAGCCTCTACAGGAGGGAACTCATTTGGGCACAGGCCTTGGGTAGTTGTGGCCCTATCTCTGGAGACATTCAAGGTTGAACTTGATGTGGCCCTCAGCAACCTGATCTGGTTGGAGGTGTCCCTCCTGACTACAGGGGGATTGGACAGGATGACCTGTGAGGGTCCCTTCCAGCCTGATGCACTCTGTGATTCTGCTGGATGTGTCTTGTTTGGAGTAATCCCTTCTTTTAGGGACATGGCTAGCTTTTGGGCTTGGATGGAAAAGTGGAAGTCTGGTCCTCAGACCCTTTGAATATTGGAAAAATTACAGAGCATCTATAAAAGAAACCTGTAATTATGGGATGGAGGGTGGTTTTGGTGCTTGATGTTTGTAGGATGGTGCTGTCGGACTTGGGCATTTTCATTGCAGTGTTTAAATGAATCACTGCAGACACAGAATCATAGACTGGTGAGGTTAGGAAGGGACCTCCAGAGATCATTCAGTCCAACTCCCCTGCCAGAGCAGGATCACCTAGGGCAAGCCACACAGGAACATATCCAGATGGGTCTTGAAAGTCTCCAAAGAAGGAGACTCCACAACTTCTCTAGGCAGCCTGCTCCAGGGTTCCAGCACCCTTATGGTAAAGAAGCTTTTCATCATGCTGAGGTGGAATTTTCTGTGTTCCAGTTTGTGTCCATTGCCCTTGTCCTGTCACAGGATATCATTGAAAAGAGACTGACCCCTTCTTCTTGACACCCACCCTTCAGATATCAGTGGTTTGGACTCAATGATCTGAGAGGCCTTTTCCAACTGAAACAATTTTATGATGCTGTGATTTATAAACATTAATAAAATCCCCTCTCAGCCTTCTCTTTTCCAGGCCAAACAGTCCCAGGTCTCACAGCCTGGAGAAGAGAAGGCTCCAGGGAGACCTAATAATGACCTTCCAGTACCTGAAGGGGGTCTACAAGAAGGATGGAGAGAGACTGTTTACAAAGGCCTGTGGGGATAGGATCAGAGGCAGTGGCTTCAAACTAGAGAAGGGCAGGTTTAGACTGGATGTCAGGAACAGTTTCTTTAGTGTGAGGGTAGTGGAACACTGGAACAAGCACTTGCCCAAGGAGGTAGTTGAGGCCCCATCCCTAGAGATACTCAAGGTGAGGCTTGACAGGGCTCTGGGCAGCCTGATCTAGTTGAGGATGTCCCTGCTTACTGCAGAGGGTGATGGACTAGATGACCTTTGGAGGTCCCTTCCAACCCATTCTATGATTCTCTCAGCCTTTCCTCATCAGACAGATGTTGCAGTCCCTTCATCATCCTCGTAGCCTCTGTTGGACACTCTCTAGTCTATCCTTGTCCCTCTTGAACTAGGGAGCCCAGAACTGGACTCAACACTCCAGCTGCTGTCTCACCCAGCACACATTGCCCTGTGCCTTTGACTTTGTTTCCTGTGACTTTCCAAACCCCCACTACAGAACAATTTCTCTCCCCTCTCTTTGTCAGCTCTGTTCAAACAATGGTTTAATGGAAGGAAACAGCTCCTGGGTCATGAGGAGCGCACCGGCAGGATGCCTTAAATAAATTCTCTGGTGTCAGTGATTCGCTTGGCATCATCGGGGGTAAATACGGAAACATGGCCACACGATCTGTGAGCAACCACAGCCACATCAGGGGAGGCGAAGGGCCCGCACAGCTCCTGGCTCCATCAAGTCTTGGCATGTCCTGTGTTGATAAACCTGTTTGACTGAAGGTGCTCCAGGGTTGGAAGGTGATGCTGGGCACCGTCTTATTGCAGGGCACAGAACCAGCCACGCTCGCTGCAGTTAGAGCAGTCCTGGGCTTTTCTGGTGGGAGTGGGAGGGAGCACCTCAGGTGGATTACATCTGGGTGGCATAGCTAAGCCAGGACCACATAAGCACCTTATGAAATCATGCAGCCCACCCTTCTTTTCCTTCTTTTCCTCCTTTTCCTTCTTTTCTTCCTTTTCCTCCTTTTCCTCCTTTTTTTCTTCCTTCTCCTCCTTCTTCTCTTCCTTCTTCTTTTCCTTCTTCCTCCTCCTGCCTCTCCTTTCTTTTCTTCTCCTCTTTCTTTTCTTGTCCTCTAACCTGCCTCACAACTTCAAACCAAACATCTTACCTGAAGCAGATGAGTTTAGCTGGTGGATCAGTCTTCTGTGGATCAGATGGTATATGAGAATCCCAAAGAAAGGGCTTCCACCATCTGGTTTAGATCTAAGCTATTGTGCATCAGCAGTCAAGGACTGAGAAATGGAAACAAAGCCCTCAGTACATATTGATGATATCTGACAAAATAATGATCTGTCATCCACATGGTTAACTGGAGGATCTCCTTTCCCTTCTAATCTTTTCTGTCATCTTTAATGCTGACAAGAAGTGTGACAATCCATAATGAATATCATTTGTTCTATAGTTTAAAATGGGTTGGTTTAAAGCCCTCTGGTGAATCCTAAACCATTTAACACTTGAAGGTTGCACCCTTAGTGTCCTTCTCAAGTGAGGAGCCTGGCAGCCTGCTCTCAGACATTTCCTAAAGCAGAGCTTTCAGTGCCTGCACCAAGATAAACATCTCCTCCTTCCCATACAAGGACATGAGGACTTCCAAAACCCCAACTCACCTATGAGTCCTCAGGGAGTTCAGTTCACCAGATCTCCTCCTTATTGACCATTTGTTTCCCTGCCACAGTGGGGATTAGGAAGCATTTTTTTCTGTAGCACTTCAGTTTTAATCTTTTATTTGTTAGGAGTGTTTGTCCACTTGAGGATTTGTTGAATTTTATCAGTTGGTTAAACATTCAAGGGACCATTTCAGTGCCATGTTGTACACACTGGATTTGGGAACAAATTTGTTACCAAATCGAGTATTAAAGCATTTCCAAGCCAAAAGTGAGCAACTGCTCTGATTGATTTCACTTTTAAGTGAACAGATTTGATCCTGAGCCTGAGTTGTTAGAGGAGAGGGATAATATTGTTTATTAACTCAACTGGAATAACTGGAAAAGGGGCACTTTGGTAACCTTGGTGGCTGTCCATTGACTCTTAGATGAATTGTTGCTACGAAGGGAGGCTGGAGCCGAGCTCAGAGAACTTGTGGGAAGGATGGACCCAAGTGCTGAAGTAATTATAAAGAGCTGCAATTTATTGTAGCCAGGATGCAATTAGAAGTAAATAACCCAGAGAATGGCTTACTGGTGGTGTGAACAAGTGGCTCACATGTACAGTGGGACAGACTGTGTTGAAGTAGGGAAGCCAAAGCCCTTAGCAGTTATTATTTCTTTTCTTTGCCCCGTTGAAGTCTTTTTCCACTACACTTGTTCCATAATTTGGTCCCTTTAAGAGTTGAGGAGAGCTGAGATTGTAAAGATGTCTGCAAATATTTATATCCAGTGTTTCTGGCCTGCCAGACTGGTCAATCTATTCACAAGCTAGCCTGCTAGATCATGGAGAACTTCATTGTGTGGCACCTGCAATATTCAACTGAACAAAGAGGAGAGCTGCAGCTCCTCTCCAGCTTTCTTAACCCACCTGTATGGGAGCTGGTGGCTAGTTTGGCCGCTTCTAAGACTCTTTAGCCTTTACACTTTCTGCCAGGTGCAGGACATGCTGTATCTTAATTCATTCTTATTGAATACTGCGTTCAGTTTTTGGGTTCCTCACTCCAAAAAGAACATTGAGCTGCTGGAGCAGGTCCAGAGAAGGGCAACAAAGCTGGTGAAGGGTCTAGAGCACAAGTCTTCTGATGAGCAACTGAGGGATTGGAGTCGTTCAGCCTGGAGAAAAGGAGGCTGATGGGAGACCTCCTGGGTCTTTACAACTCCCTGACAGGAGGTTGGAGGTGGGTGGGGCTCAGTCTCTTCTCCCAGGAAACAAGGGACAAGAAGAAATGGCCTCACGTTGCACCAAGGGAAGTTTAGGTTGGACATGAGAAACAATTTATTCCCCAAAAGGGTTATCAAGGCCTGGCCCAGGCTGCCCAGGGCAGTAATGAAGTCCCCATCCCTGGAGGGTTTTCAAAGCCATGGAGATGTGGTGCTGAGGGCCATGGTTTGGTGGTGGCCTGGCAGTGCTGGGTTAACGGTGGGTCTTGATGATATCAAAGGTCTTTTCCAATCAAAACAATTCCATGATTCTGATGTAGTTATTTAAAGGGCACTAGAGTGGCAAGAGGGAGTCATGAGGGAATCAGGAGAGAGAAAACCTCTGACTTTTGGCCTTTGGAGCTAGTTTCAAAATGTTTCCTGACGTGGTTTATCTCCTGTGTCAGTTGAGGGCAAAGCCATTGCCCAGTGCTGCAGCCTGGAGCTGAGGATCTCAGCTCCAGCATCCTACCTTGCTGCCTCAGGGGGGGCTGGGTGCCTTTGGGTAACAGGATGGGGACAGTGGTTTGTGGGTTAGGAGAGGAACCAAGCAGCACAGCTGCAACTACAGATAACATTGGCTATGTGCTCACAGATCTGCTGGCCAGCAGTGAGGGAGAGCCATGCAGCAGTGAGGAGCTGCAGAGAAGCCAGGTATGGATGAGGCACCAGGCAAGATTTCCTCACATTAAGCCCCTTTCTAGAATCATACAATCATTCAGGTTGGAATAGACCTGCAAAGTCCCTGAGTCCAACCATTCAGCTAGCACTGCCAAGTCCACCACTGAACCATGTCCCTAAGCACCACATCTACATGTTTCTTGAACGCTCTCAGGGATGGTGGTTCCACCACTTCCCTGGGCAGCCTGTTCCAACGCTTGACCATTCTTTCAGTGAAAAACTTTCTCCTAACATTCAATCTAAACCTCCCCTGGTGCAGCCATTTTCTCTCATCCTGGGAGAAGTAACATCTGGAACAGGTTGCCCAGAGAGGTTGTGGCTGCTCCCTCCCTGGAGATGTTCAAGGCCAGGTTGGATAAGGCTTTGAGCAACCTGGTCCAGGGAAAGGGGTTCCTGCCCATTAGTTGGAATTAGATGATCTTTAAGGTCTTTTCCAACCCAAACCATTCTGTGACTCTTCATTCTCAAGAGGGATATGGACATGCTGGAAAGTGTCCAGAGAAGGGCCACCAGGATGATCGGAGGGCTGGAGCTCCTCTGCTATGAGGACAGAGTGAAAGAGTTGGGGCTGTCCAGTCTGGAGAAGAGAAGGCTCCGAGGTGACCTTCTTGTGGCCTTCCAGCATCTGAAGAAAGCTGGGGAGGGACTTTTTTAGGCTCTCAGGGAGTGACAGGACTGGGGGGAATGGAATCGAGCTGGAAGTGGGGAGATTCAGAGTGGAGGTGAGGAAGAAGTTCTTCCCCATGAGAGTGGTGAGAGCCTGGAATGGGTTGTGCAGGGAGGTGGTTGTGGTCCCATCCCTGGAGGTGTTTAAGGCCAGGCTGGATGAGGCTCTCGCCAGCCTGATGTACTGTGAGATGTCCCTGGGCATGGCAGGGGAGTTGGAACTGGCTGAGCCTTGTGGTCCCTTCCAGCCCTGACTGAACCTATGAATCTATGAATCTGCAATGCTTCGTAGGCCTTCTGCTGAGCTGTGTAGTTGATCTTACACTGAGCCTCTCCCAGAGCAGAGGATGATCTCCAAAACCTTTCACTTTTCAAGTATTCCAAGAAGAAAACAAGCCTCACATTCACATCCATGATTAGCTCTCACTGTGAGAAAACGATAGCAGGGCCAAGTCAGCATCTAAAAATGGAACAGGCATGGGAATAGGTTACCCTGGGAGGTGGTGGAGTCACCGTCCCTGGAGGTATTCAAGAACCATGTGGCCATGGCATGTTGGGATGTAGCTTAATGGCCATGGTGGTACTGGGTCGATGGTTGGACTTGATAATCTTAGAGGACTTTTTTAACCAAAACAATTCTCTGATTCTGTGGGCTGCTAAGTCACTTCTGCAGGGAGAGACACTGCATGTTCCACCGTCTTACAGAGATGAAAAAGTAGTGGGTGGCAAAAAATACCCCAAAATGCCATTGTTGCAGAATGCTGGCACATAAATCAATCACATTTCAGTACCTCAGAGCCTCCTCAGTGCCAGCAGAGAAATATTCAACAGTGTCCTGCTCCTGAGGGCTTGGCCAGGTTGTCTCTGATGACCTGGCAGCAGATCAGGTCTTGTGAGGAAATGTCACCTCAGTTCCTGCTCAGTTGCCAGTGGCATCAAAAGCCATGCACAAAGCCCGTGTAAGAGCGGGAAACTGAAACCAGCCCCTTTTGTTCATCACTTCTTTGTCTTGGACATGATTGCACATGGGGCACAAGGGGAAAGGACAGAAATGTCAGTTTGCATTTCACTGGTAAGGGCTGGCTTATGCAACACCCAAATATAAACTGAAACAGGATCCTGTTGAAGGTGATGCAGGAGATCAGACCCAGAAATGGCAGAGCTGTTTCTGTAAGTGACCACGTGCATCAGCCCTGCCGGGAAGGTTATCGAAGGCTCTGTCTGGAGAAGGTTGAGGAGTGTTTCTGGCAGAGGATGTTACACTCCTGATGTCAGTGGGATCCTCCTGTTGGAGCCAGGGAGAGCAGGTGTCATGTAGCATCTAAAATTCTGTTTACTGTTTATTTGAATCTCCATAGTGACACCAAGTACCACTCAGTGAGAGAATCCTGATGGGGCTTCTCCTCTGACACTTTGGTTTCTTTCTCCTTGCTTTTATAGGGTTCTTCTGTTCTCTCACAGAATCGTTTTGGTTGGAACAGACCTTTCAGATCATCAAGTCCAACCATTACCCCAGCACTGCCAGGTCACCACTAAACCATGGCCCTCAGCACCTCATCTACATGGCTCTGAAGCCCTTCCAAGGATGGGGACTTCACTACTGCCCTGGGCATCCTGAGCCAGGCCTTGATAACCCTTTTGGGGAAGAAATTGTTCCTTCTGTCCAACCTAAACCTCCCCTGGGGCAACCTGAGGCCATTTCCTCTTGTCCCTTGTTTCTTGGGAGAAGAGACCAACCCTCACCTGGCTCCAACCTCCTTTCAGGGAGTTGTAGAGAGCCAGAAGGTTTCCCCTGAGCTTCCTCTTCACCAGGCTGAAACACAACCCCAGTTTTCTCAGCTGCTCCTTACAAGCCCTGTGTTATGAACTCTTCACCATCTTCTTTATCCTTTGAACAGAGTTGTTGCCTTTCTTGGTCCTCCTGTGGATCCTTCATTTCAACCCCACCATTGCCGCCAGTCCCCTGCTGGGCCCCAGGTCACTCCTGAAGAAACAAAGGCTGCTGCAGGCAGTGCCAACACCAAAGCATCATGTCACTGGCTATCAAGAGTGTGTCATGGTCTTGTGTGTCCTGCTCTATCAAACAGAGCATTGGCCACACTGGGTGTTGAGGGACCACTGAGCAAGGTGGGTCATGGCACAACGTGTCAGGAAGGGACAAGCTGCTCCTTCTCTCTGTCAGGTTCTCCTACAATGTTTTCCTTGATCAGTATCAAAACACAGTTAACTTTCCTGTGATTAATGTGGTCTGTATCCATGACAGACTATGGAGACAGTTAGAAAATCCATGTTCTGCCCTTTTAAGATCATTCCCACAAAAAATTATTATATTCTTAGAAGAGCAGCTTCTTTGGCCCTCACTACAAGACGGACATTGAGGTGCTGGAGCAGGTCCAGAGAAAGGCAATGAAGTTGGTGAAGGGTCTAGAGCACAAGTCTTGTGAGGAGCATCTGAGGCCACTGGGATTGTTCAGCCTGGAGAAAAGGAGGCTGGGGGGGAGACCTGTCTATCTACAACTCCCTGAAAGGAGGCTGGACCCAGGTGGGGGTCAGTCTTCCTAGTAACAACTGATAGAAAGAGAGGAAATGGCCTCAAGCTGCACCAGGGGAGGTGTACATTGGATAGGAGAGGAAACTTCTTCACAGAGAGGGTTCTCAGAAAACTGGAACAGGCTCCCCAGGGAGGTGGTTGAATCACCATGCCTGGAAGGTTTTAAAAGCTGTGTAGATGTGGTGCTGAGGGCCATGGTTTAGCACCAGACTTGGTAGAGTTAGAGAATGTTTGGACGCGATGATCATAAAGGTCTTTTCCAACCAAAGCAATTCTATGATTCTATTCTAATTGGCTTTAACTCTGACTTATTTCTGGAGAGCTGAATATCTTACAACATTGCATTAGGGACTTAGAAAGTGGCTGAGGAGACAGTTACTGAGTTTCCAAGAAGGGCTGAGCTTGTGCTGCTCCTGCTGCTGAGGAGGGTAGTGTCTTGTCTCCTGCTCAGCTATCTAATTTCCTGAAACCCATAGGAATGTGGTGGCTTTGACGTACTTAGTGGTCGAGCAAACCCTGATCTCAAAGCTTGCAGCAGGTTCAGAGATGACTGAGGAAGGAGGGCAAGGAGAGTGGAGAAGCTGCAAGACTTGAAGACACATGGAGGGAGGCATTTCACAAGACTCATTTCCTTAAGAAAAGAAGCAAAAAAGTATTTAGTAAAAAAACAAAAGACATTTAGGAATTTTAGAGGAGCTACACAGGGATGGGGATGATGCTTCTTTCCCTGGGTTTGAGGACCCAGCTGGAGCTGTGAGGCAGGCCAGTGGAGATATGAAGGCTGGTCTGGTGTCAGAAAAAGCAAGTTCTGAGAGAAAACTGACAGTGGTTTTATATGAAAATCACTTCTCCCAGGCTGGGCACCAAACAGATTCTGAACCCTGGCAAAATTCACCTTTTCTGCCTTTAAAATTATACTTAGCAAGAAGTCTTGATTAGAACTTTGCTGTCTCTTTGCCTGTGAAATGAGTGGAGATATTTTAAATGGTAGATGTCAAACCGTTTGTATTTAAATGGTTAATCTATTGTCCTCTAACTGTTTTGGTTGAAAAGGCCAAAAGAAGTGCTAATGCTCCAATTTCACCTGTGTAATCCAAGCTCCAGCCTGAAGGGATCATCCATCCCTCACTGAAATGGAGCCCACAGGCTGCAGGAGTCTGCAGGACACTGGTGGGAAGGGTCATTTGGCACAAGTGTCCAGCTATAGTCTGCTAAAAGTTCTGGGAAACGTGTGGAATGTATTATTCATTGTATATTTATCTCATCTTGTGAAAAACTAAAATTTTCATGATTTTAGAGCTGCCAATGTCAAAACCTCTTGCCCTGAAGTTTCCTAATTCATGTTTTTCTCCATATGTAAAATCTTTCCTTGGTTTTGGAGGGTTTTTTTTTTTCTTTCATTACACAAAATTCAAAATACAAAGAAAGGAAATAGCCTGGATGCTTCCTCAGCTCTGGGGAAAATTAAGTTTCAAGTGTAGATTTGTCTTCTTGGTTGTGCATTGCCCCCATAGGTTCTTTTGGAAGTGAAGACTTGACCTGTGGCCAGCAGGACCAGAGCAGGAATTGTCCCCCTGTATTCAGCACTGGTGAGGCCATACCTCAACTACTGGGTTTAGTTATGGGCCCCTCACTCCAAGAAGGACATTGTGGTGTTGGAGCAGGTCCAGAGAAGGACAATGAAGCTGGTGCAGTGTCTGGAGAACAGGTCTGGGGAGGAGCAGCTGAGGGAACTGGGGTTGTTCAGCCTGGAGGAAAGGAGTCTGAGGGGAGAACTTCTGTCTCTCTACAGCTCCCTGAAAGGAGATTGGAGCCAGGTGGGGGTTGGTCTCTTCTCTCTGAAGGTGCCAGCCATAGGACAAAGAGCCTCAAGGTGCCCTATGGGGAGGTTTATGTTGGGCATAATGAACAATTTCTTCCTCAAAAGGGTTGTTAAGGCCTGGACCAGGCTGCCCAGGTGGAGTCCCCATCCCTGGAGGGGTTTTAAAGCTGTGTAGATGTGGTGCTGAGGGCCATGGTTTAGTGGTGACCTGGCAGTGCTGGGGTAGTGGTCAGACTCAATGATCTCAGTGGTATTCCCCTGTCTTTATGACTCTTATCATTCTGTGAAGCGATAGAGGCCCCAGGTCCTGCAACCCCAACCCTGGGCAAGGCTGGAAATCCCCAACTGGCTTCAGTTAGTCTAGTGCCACATTCCTTCTGCTCCAGGAATGCACTCGGAGCTCACGCCGTGCTTGCGTGCCGTGCTCCTGCTTACCGAGGAGTCATGGAGCAGGAGAACACGTCACAATAACTCCATTCATTAGTGAAGTGTATGGTCAGCTCCTCGTTGGTTGGTCTGAAGAGATGATGTTTTCCTATGCCTAAAATCAGGATCTAGCCAGTGGTAGCCTTATCCATGCAAACAGTTTCTGTTACAAGGAATTTGAGCCTTGCCAGGTTACACAAGATAAAGCAGCTGGTGCGGAGTATGTGTGTTAGAAAGGAAAACACGCCCAAGTTCTGTGTGTTTTGGCCATTTCCACCTGATTTTTGATGTATGCATCACAGAAGTATGTGGGGATGTGGTTGCTTGCCATGTTCGGAGCTCTGCAAGCACAGAAAAAAACCATGAACGTTCTCTGCCATGAAGATTCAGATTTATTGAGTCTTTGAAATGTGTCTGTTCCAAGTGTTCCCTGTGAGATTATTGTTGAATTGCTCTTTGGCAGTGTTGATTTTCTACCCTGTACCTTCAGATGTCGGACATATGGTCTCTACATTGCCCAGACAAGTTGTGGAGGCTCCAGCACTGGAAGTGTTCAGAGCCAGGATGGATGGGGCCTTGAACAACCTGGTCTAGTAGGAGGTGTCCATGTCTGTGACAGGGAGGTTGGAACTAGATGATCTTTAAGGTCCTTTCCAGGCCAAACCATTGAGTAGGGCAACAAAGCTGGTGGAGGCTCTAGAGCACAAGGCTTGTGAGGAGCAACTGAGGGAACTGGGGTTGCTTAGTCTGGAGAAAATGAGACTCGGAGAAGACCTTCTATCTCTCTACAGCTCCCTGAAAGGAGGTTGGAGTGATGTGGGGGTCCATTTCTCCTCTGTAGTAGAAGTGCTAGGACAAGAGGAAATGGCTTCAAGTCATATCACAGGAGGTTTAGGTTGGACATTAGAAGAAACTTGTCCCTGAAAGGGTTCTCAACAAGTGGAACAGGCTCCCCCAGGATGTGGTCGAATCCCCATCCCTGGAGGTGTTTGAAAGAGGCAGAGATGTGGTGCTGAGGGAGATGATTTAGCACCAGCCTTAGTAGAGTTGGAGAATGGTTCACTCTGATCTTCAAGGTCTCTTCCAACCAAAACAATTCTGTTTCTGTGACCCTATGACTCTATTCCATACTGACTGATGGTGTTTGTGCTTGAACACTGAGGAGGAGGCAGATAACCAGCACTAGGTGCAGCTCCTGTGGGGAGCACACCTGGCTTTCCTTAGGGAGGAGAACAGCATCCCCACGTACGGGCCACACACATGTACCCCACCTATGCGCTCTACAGCAGGTAGTTTGCTGAGTGTCTGTCGCAGCAATCCTGAGCCGTGATGTCACTGCTACCTGCTCAGCCAGGGCCATGAGAAACGCTGAGCCATTAGCTGACAGATGGATGGGTAAGCGAGTGTCACTGGTGTGAGGAGAAGCAGCCACAGTTGTGGGGAGATTTTATGATTCACTCTATCCGCTTGTGTAAACCTCAACTTGGACGCCGAGAGCCACACAGGAGCACATTGTGCTGCTGGCAGGGTTGAGGAGCTGAGCTCTGTGAGAGCAGGAAGCAGAAGCTGGTGGGGAGCAGGGCCCTGCTGACAAGGACCAGCGAATGGCACCAGAACGTGGGCCCGCTGGGATGCAGGGTTGGTGGAGCTGAGGGTCATGGGTGGTGATGAGCAAGACCAGCAGAGCTGGGGAGATAGGACTGACAGGAAGTAGCAATGGCTGGGTTGGGAAGCAGGGTCCTGCAAGATGCAAGGGTTTGGCGGGGTTAGGGAGGAGGACTAGGTGGGGCTGGGGAACAAGGATTAGTAGGGAGCAGGACCAGGCTGGCAAGGCTGGGGAGCAGGTCTGCTAGGGACCAGAACCCAATGGAATTGGGGAGTGGGGCTGGTAGGCAGCAAGGCCAGATGGGGTTGGGGAGTGGGGCTGGTGGGGAGCAGGACCAGATAGGGCTGGGGACCAGGCAGTGTTGAGGAGCATAACTGGTGGGCTTGGGAACCAGAGCTGTGGGGGAGCAGAGCTGATGGGCAGCTGGGCTGTTGGGAATCGAAGTTGGTGAACAGCTGGGCTGTTCAGTATCACAGCTGTTGGGGAGCTGGGCTGGTGGGGACCAGAGCTGGTGGGGCACAGGGCGGCTGGGGAGCTGGGGGTGGGGAGTTGAGTTGCTGGCACTGAGGAGCCGTCCCGGGGAGCAGGCTCCAGCGGGGCGCAGGGAAAGGGGCTGGCACAGAACCAGCACCCCGGGCCCCTCGCAGCAGTAGCAGCCGCCAGGACCAGGGGGGCCGCTGCCTCTGAGGCTGACACAGCCCTGCCCGGGGGGTTCTCGATTCCCCCATCCCCTGCGCGGGGCGGGGCAGGACCAGGGCGGGCCGGGGCCGGGGCCGGGGCAGTGCCGGGTGCCAGCGGCGGGCGGGGATTTGCTCGCCGGCGGCGAAGGGAGCGCAGCGGCGGGCGCATGATGAGGGAGCGGTGCGGTACCTCCGGCGGTGCTGGCGGCGGGGCGGGCGGCCCCGCAATGGAAAGGCTCCCGCCGCCCCAGCCCGACTATATGTCCGTCTGCCTCTTCGCAGAGGAGCCCTACCAGAAGCTGGCCATGGAGACTTTGGAGGAGCTCGACTGGTGTTTGGATCAGCTGGAGACTATCCAGACCTACCGCTCAGTCAGCGAGATGGCATCCAACAAGGTGAGCCGGGCTGCGGGGGGATGCGGGGGAAGGCAGCCTGCTGCCCGCCTCCTCTCCGTGAGAGCAGCTTCCAGCATTCTCCCGAGTCAAGCTGCTCCGGGGTCCTTTCGGAGAAGAGGCTTCGATTAGCGCCGGGTCCCTTCAAAACCAATTTCCCCAGCAGCACTGGGAAGACGCCCGCGTTTAGCAGATTATCGCTTCTCAAGTCAATTAATCTGCTCGTCCGTAATCACGGCAACGCGGAAGGCTGCGGTGCGTTGTTTTATTGCTCTTTTGTCTTTCGGGGAGCCTTTAATTTTGGTTTTTAATGTGGTGGGGCTAGCTCGGCACCACTTGCCAGCACAGAGTGAGGGTGCGAAGTCAGAGATACTGCATAAAAAAAGAGCTCCAAGAGGGAGCTGCTCCCCCTTGGTCTCCCAGGACCCTTTTTCTTTGCGATTTTAGTGCATTCTGAGCCAAAAGGGGAATTTGGAGTTTTTCTGTAAGGCGCTAAAATAAAGTCAGAAATTTACGCTATGCTTAAAGTCAGAGAAAGAGGAAGGAGAGACTCCCAGGAGCATGCTGAGAAGCAGCAGCGAGGCAAGCAAGGTCTGAACAACTTTGTGCAACTTTTGGAAGCTGATCTTCCTACCTCCTGCTCTCTCAGTGCTGGAGCCGGTCTCCACATCCGCGTCCTGCTGAGCCACAACATCCCTGCTGAATTTGGCTTCAGCATCTCCCCGAGTCAGCCCTTCACTCCTGGGGTGGCTGCTTCTGGATGGAGACTCTCCCTGCCCCGCGGCCGGGGCCTCCTCCCCAGCTCTGATCCCAGCCGCTGCCCCAGGCACTGCTTGGCTGCCAGTGGAGCCTTCACACCTCTGGGACAGGCTGCCCGGCTCCCCAGCTCCCTGCCTGGCTGTTTGCAAGCTGAATTTCTGCACCCAGGCTTTAATGCAGTGTTCAGAGCCCTGCCTTGTGGGATGGAGTAGGTCAGATGGCCTCAGATTGAGCTGCTCCATCTCTGAGGTGAGAGGGCTGTGTCCACTGTATCCATACCTTGGTTGTTGTGCTTAAACCCACTTCTGACCTGTGCAGCACAAACCCAGTGTAATTATTTTTTGCAATGCACAAACTCAGTGTTGTTATTGTTTTCTTAATTCGAAATCAGTGAAATTAGAAATGCTGAACCAGAAACTGATCTTATAGAGAGAGTTGGGTGAAGAAGTGCTGTGCTGTTTCAGCTTCCTCCTCTGGTAGTGATCACCACGACGTGCAGGGGCAAAGGAAGCAATAAAAAAGCTTTATAGACCCAGCTTTCAAGAAAGAAATAATTTTTTTTATGTGTGTGTTTGTGCTGAGGGGAAGGCAGGGTGAAAGTTGAGGAAGGTTTAGGCTGTACCTCTGAAAGGGATGTTGATGCCCTTCCCTTGAGTGTTTTTTATGTTGTCTCTTGAGTGCCAAAAGTGGCTTTGTGAAGGTGAAAAACTAACTAAATGTCTCATTGATGCAATTAGAAGTGATGATCTCTGTGTGCAGATGGCTTACAGCTGAGTCGAGCAAAAGGTTCCCGAAACTTTGTTCTTTCACAACCACTTTCTGAGCTGTCTGCATGGTTTTTGAGCAACTTCCAGTATCGTTCTCAGCTGTGAAAAAAAAGCATGAAATAGCCTCACACCTCACTTCCCTTTCCTCTTCAGCAGTAAATACTGACACAAATTAGTTTGGGGGTTTGTGGCTTTCACGTGTCAGTGGCGGGCATACAGTCTGCAGGGTGATCTTGCAGTGCTAAGGAGGCACTGGGTTGCAAATGTGCATCTTGAGAAGGCTGCAACGGTCACAGAAACAGAGAATGGTAGGGGTTAGAAGGGACCTCTGAAGATCACCGAGTGCAATCCCCCTGCTAGAGTAAACCACCCAGGATCACAATGTCCAGGTGGCTTTGGAATCTCTCCAGAGAAGGAGACTCCGCAGCCTCTCAGGGCATCCTGTTCCAGTGCTCCTGCCCTCAAAGGGAAGAAATTTTTCCTTACATTTATGTGGAACCTCCCGTGCTCAAATTTGTGCCTGTTGCCCCTTATCCTGTCACTGGACACCACTGAGAAGAGTCTGGCTCCATCCATTCTGACACTTTCCCTTTAGCTGTTGTTGAGCATTGAGATGATCCCCTCTCAGGCTGCTCTTCTGCAGGCTTACAGGCCCAGCTCTCTCATCCTTTCTTCCTCATCTTAGTGGCTGTCTGCTGAATGCTTTCCAGTAGGTCCTGACCTGGTCAGGTTTTTCACCAAGCCCCCCACTCAGCTGCCTGCCTGGGCCAAAGGCATTTGAATTTGTCGGGGCTAAATGGCAGGCTAGTCAGATGTTTTGAAAACAGGATGCTGGGGCTCCGCATTATTAAAGAAAAACGGAAAGAGAAGCAGCATAGATAGGAAGAAAGCAAATGGCCTCAGCATGCTCCCAACGCCGGAGCAGTATCAACAGTGACCTATCTTCCTGACCTCCACTCTCCCTGAGTTCCTGGCCCCGCGCCACCCAGGCCAAACTACGTCAGTTGAGGCTGATAGTAGGCATGGCACAGCTGTTGCAAGTGTGACTCGAATTTCCTGTCTCCTTCCTGACAGACGTAGTTTAGAAAATCCAGAGTTGCAACAACAGCAGGCAGAGGGAGGAGGAGGAGGATCTCGCTGCATACGTGTTGGTGGGGCCATTCTCAGAAGCCCTGCACCAAAAAGGAATCTCTGGGTGGGGGAGGGAAGCACCATGCCAGCTGGCATCCTGGCATTGAGCTGATGGTTTGGGGAAGGCAGCAGCTCAAACCTGTGCATAGACTCTTTGGAAGGTGTGAGTTAATTGCAGGAGAAGTGAGGAAATGAGTAGCTCATCTTACTCTGAGCTACTGAGCCAGGTTGTTCTGGCAGCAGCCTGAGCTAAGGGAGTGGTTTACGGCTTCCAGAGTGGGACCCTATGGACCTACCAGTGGGGATCAGACATCAGACTGGCACAAAGAGGGGAATTCTGCTCCCTGGATGTGCTGTCATGGGTCTCCTTGAGCCTTGATGCATTCCAGTGCTGGATCCACAGACCAACCTGAAGCCCTCACAGAACCCAGCTGTAAGCTGCTGCTGCAGAGCTGGCCATGCACAGTGCTCAGAACTTCCCAGTTATCTACCTGGTTTCAGGGAATGCAGCTGGTATGGTGGGAATTTATTTTCCTAATGTCATCCTAACCTTTTGCTGTGGCACTGCAGCTTTGTAGCCAAACATTACCTGGAAAGCTCTTCAGGTACTTGGTGCTGCCTGCAGCAGTAGGCCATGCTTATTGGCATGATTTAACATATATCACAGAGTGGTGGAGCTTGGAAGAAACCTCTGGGGATCATCTAGTCCAAGACACTGAGTTGCTGGAGCATGTCCAGAGAAGAGCAATGAAACTGGTGAAGGGTTTGGAGAAGTCTTATAAGGAGCATCTGAGGGAACTGGGATTGCTTAGTCTGGAGAAAAGGAAGCTGAGGGGAGACCTTCTGGCTCTCTACAACTCCCTGAAAGGAGGTTGGAGCCAGGTGAGGGTCAGTTTTTTCTCTAGTATCAGGTGATAGAATGAGAGGAAATGGCCTGAAATTGTGCCAGGGGAGGTTCAGGTTGGAGATTAAGAAAAATTTCTTCACTGCAAGAGTGGTCAGGGATTGGAACAGGCTGCCCAGGGAGGTGGTAGAGTCACGATCCCTGGAGGTGTCCGAGAAATGTGTGGCCATGGCACTATGGGACATGGTTTGATGGCCATGGAGGTGTTAGGTTGACTTTTGGTTCTACAAGTCTATATCCTTTTTTCCCTGCTTTTATCACTGTGTCCAGCTTCCAGCTCAGTGTCTTGGCAGGGTTTGTGAGTCATGGGCCTGCTGATAAAGAAGGGCATTTTCTCTCTTGGTGGCCAACCTGTAATGTTGCATTTAGCATTAGACAGCTGTCCTCAGCCTCAGTTCTCCTGCAGACATCAGGACCCCCCTCTTACCTAATATAGCATTTGGGATGTGGGGGAGGACATGCTCAGTGCATGCCCTGAATCACAAGAGCAAGTATTTTTCCCAGCTGAAAAGCTGGTGTTGGCCAGCTCCAAGTTTTTAAGGGGCCTTAATAACATAGAAATGGGGGATGGAGAAAATGTATCATTTCTGGAGAGCTGTCAGCTTGCCTGTGCAGGACTGAGGTGGATCACACCTAAAATAGGTGTCTCTGAATGCTCCTAAGCAGCACCTTTCCATCTTCTTAACTTAGACAGGACTTACTTAGAACTTTGTGCAGGCCATTGAGTAAGTAAATGGACCAATAATGTAATTAGTGTTCTATGGGCACGTTCTCATTTTGAGTGTTGTCACCAGGGTGCAACTATCAAAACCCACTTCTTTTCCCAGATCATAGAATCATTAGGGCTGGAAAAGACCTCTTAAGACCATCAAGTCCAGCAATCCAAGGATTGTTCCCTCTGGGACCTTTCCCTGCCTACTCTGCCTATGCAGCATGTATAAGTCCTTCATGGAATTATTTGGGTTGGAAAAGATCTCTAAAACCATCGAGTCCAACCATCAGCCCAACACCACCACGGCCATCAAGCCATGTCCCAAAATGCCGTGTCCTCTCATTTCTTGAACACTTACAGGGACGGTGACCCCATCACCTCTCTGGGCAGCCTTAAGTTCCATATATCCTTAAAATCCATATATAAATCCTTAAAAATCCCTTATTTCAGCTCTCTAAGGTGTCTCCTTTACTCCAGGAGCTGAGTAACACAGCTTAGCTCTTGCCACCCAAGGCCCCCTCCAGCCAGAAGCTCAGAGCAGCATCACAGTGGGGCTCCATGCTCCTATCTTGGTTGCTCACAAGCCAGAAGCCACTAAGATAAACACAAGTGATTTCATTTTGCTTGTGTTTCAAAGGGCATTTTGGTCAGAAAAGAGGAGCAAGGCCACACCTACCTTTTAGGAGACAGCCACTAAATAAACATCTGGACATTAATGTAAACTCTTGAGGTCCACGCTGGAGGTCGAGCACGGTGCAGGGCCCAGTGCCAACAGCGTATGTGCCAGGCTGCACAAACCTCCACTGCTTGTTTGCCTGTTTTCTCTGTCAGTCTGTCAACCCCAAACCTTGTCCCTCTACAACAAATTTGGGGAGGGACTTTTTACAATGGCTTGTAGTGATAGGATGAGGGGTAATGGCTTAAAGCTGGAAGAGGGGAGATTTAGACTGGAAACCAGAAGAAATTCTTTCCAGTGAAGGTGGTGAGACACTGGAACAGGTTGCCCAGGGAGGTTGTTGCTGTATGAGGAAAGGCTTGAGAGGACTGGGTTTGTTCAGCCTTGAGAAGAGAAGGCATAGAGGAGACCTTGTGACCGTGTACCAGCAACATGAGGGCTACCAGGAGGATGAAGACTCCCCTTATACGAGGAGTCCCATGGTAAAGAGAAGGGGTGAGGGGGACAAGTTGCTGCTGGGGACATTCCCATTAGAATCCAGAAGAAAACTGGTCACTATGAAAACAGTTGGACATTGGAATCATCTCACTAGTGAAGCAGTGGTTTCTCCTATACTGGTCACTTTTAAGACTCAGCTTGCCAGGGTGCTGGGCCAGCTCATTTCAGCTATACCATCACCTAGAAAGGTTGGACCAGATGATTCTTGGGGTCCCTTCCAACCTGGCATTCTCCGATTCTGTTGTGGATGTGCCCTCCCTGGAGCTGTTCAAGACCAGGCTGGACAACATCATAAGCACCCTGGGCTAGTGGAAGGTATCCCTGCCCATGGCAGGGTAAGGGAGGGAGTGGTGGTTGGAACTAGCTGATCTCGAAGGTCTCTTCCAAGCCAACCCCTTCTATGGTTCCTACGTGATGTTTCCCTTGAGTGGTGCCGAGCTGTTTCGTCTTTTCTCTTGCTTTTTGCTGTAACTTCCTTTGTTTAATGTGCTTTAAAATAGCCGAGCGCTGCACAATGAGAGGCTTGTTCGCCTCTGCAGCAGCCAGCCAGACAAAGAGACTTCCACGTCTCCTGTTTTTACAAGCTGGGATGAATCACTGAGCTGCGCCGCTCGCGGTTCCCCCGGCAGCATGCCGCCGCTCCCCCTGCCAAGGGCACTCGCCTGGCGGAAAGGCGAATCGGCCACCGGGCGGCAGAGCAGCCCCTGGCAGCGCTCCACCACGGAGGTCCCTGCAGAGCTGGTCCCTGCAGAGCCCTAGCTGCAAGCCTCGTGGTGGAGGGTTTGACGTCGGTGATTAACTGTTTGTTGGATGTGGAGCTGCTGGCTGCGGAGCAGGACGCCAGACGGTCGTTATGTGCGCTGAGAACTGCGGTAGGAGCTCTTTCTCTCTGAGGTTGGGAATGTTCGTGGTCTGAGACTGTGCCAGGGGAAGTTTAGCTTGGAGATTAGGGACCATTTCTTTCCTGCAAGAGTGGTCAGGCATTGGAACAGGCTGCTCAGGGAGGTGGTGGAGTCACCATCCCTGGAAGGGTTCAGAAAGCATCTGGACGTGGCACTTGGGGACATGGTTTGATGGCCATGGTGGTGGTGTTGGGTTGATGATCTGAAAGGTCTTTTCCAACCCAAACAATTCTATGATTCTATTCACTTCATCTTTTATCTTTTCATGTCTGTTGAGAATGTCCTTGTTCTAGAGGACAGAGCACTTTATATCTTTAGGCAAAGCTACTCCTGATACAGGAAGCCAGGTTAGCAGAGACACTTGGCAGTGGTGAATGTGAGGTTCAAGCGAAGCCTGCTGAGGGAGAAAGAGAATGGGGGCTCTGACTCAGACTCTGAAAACCCTCAAAGTTTCTCATGGGTGTTCAAGACCTGGGAAGCTGTGTCCATCTTAGCTCCTGTGTATCAGTTCTCATTGCTCTCATAAATGGGATTTTGAGCAAGCAGTGTGTTCTTGGGGACAAAAAGGCAAATGGTCGCCTGGGGCGCATGACGAACACTGTAGCCAGTGGATCAAGGGAGGTTCTCCTGCCCCTCTAGTCTACTGAGGCCTTATCTGGAGTATTGAGTCCAGTTATGGGCTCACCAGTTCCAAACAGACAGAGAACTACAGGAGAGAGTCCAGGGGAGATTACAAAGATGCTGAGGGGCCTGGAGCATCTCTGTGAGGAGGAAAGGCTGAGAGCCCTGGGGCTGGTGAGCCTGCAGAAGAGCAGCCTGAGAGGGGAGATGCTCAATGCTCAGCAAGAGCTAAAGGACATGTAGGGGACAAGAGGATGGGGACAGACTCATCTCAGTGGTGCCTAGGGACAGGACAAGTGGTGGTGTGCACAAACTGGAAGCCAGGAGGTTTCATCTGAACAGGAGGAGAAACTTGTTTGTTGTGAGGGTGCAGGGTGCTGGAGCCCTGGAGCAGGGTAGCCAGAGAGGCTGTGGAGTTTTCCTTGTCTGGAGAGCTTCCAAACCCAGGTGGGCATTGTGATGCTGGGCAAGCTGCTGTGGGTGCCCTGCTTTAGCAGGGGGGTTGGACTGGATGATCTCCAGAGATTCCTTCTGATCTCTACCATTCTGGGATTCTGTGACTGGGGTAACTGTCTTTATATATATTTATACATATATATATATATATATATATATATACACAATATATATTTATTGTATCAATCCTATTCCTCCTCCCTTGTGCTTTGGGCTCTAAAATAAATCATTCTGTCTGTATCCATCACAGGATTGGAGTGGCATACTGGGGCCATTCCTGGGCTGTCTGCTTCCAGATATCTTAGATTATTAAAATAATTAACTCTTAGAAAGCTGCACCACTGTCTGTGGGAAGTGTTGGTAGAGTATTGTGGGCTGGTGCTACCATTTGAGACACCCTCCTAGAGCACAGTGACTTTGAGTGGTCGATGCTTTTTTATCTTCTGGGGCTGTTGTGGTAAATGGGTGGGGAACAACCATGCAAGGGAGATCCCACAGCCCACACCATGTGTGCTGCTGGTGCACATTGAGGTAGCCACAGATGAAGACTTTGGGGTTGGACTTTTGTTTCAAATCCATCTTCACAGGAGTCTTTCTGGGCAGCTGGCATCCTCTGGGACACAGCGGTGCCCAGGACCTTCTAGCACGTCCTTTAAACCTTTCTGGTTGTGATGGGTTTTAAAGTTCTGCATTCTCAGACTTCTATGTTATAAGACTTTAGGGTGGGGCTTAAATAAATAATAGCTCAGAGGCAGGTTCAAAATGAATCATGATTTGAGGGCAGGACTACAGAGTGACTAACTGTTTGGAGCAGTGACTTCCCTGGAAGTGAAAATGCTAGAGGCCCGTGGCATCTCAGAGGAGAAGCATCACTTAGGATGAGGGCAAGCTCTGAAGGGAGCAAAGGCACAGAATAGGGGCTGGAAGGGACCTCAAAAGATCATCAAGTCCAACCCCCCCCTGCCAGAGCAGGATCACCTATACCAGGTCACATAGGAATTGCATCCAGGCAGGTTTTGAATGTCTCCAGAGAGGGAGACTCCACAACCCCCCCAGGCAGCCTATTCCAGTGTTCCATCAACTTCACAGTGAAAAAATTTTTCCTCCTGTTTCCATGGAACTTCCTATGCCTCAACTTCCACCCATTGCTCCTTGTCCTGTCACTGGGCATCACAGAGAAGAGCCTGGCTCCATCCCCTTGGCTCTCACCCTTTATACATTTATAAACATGAATGAGGTCACCCCTTAGTCTCCTCTTCACCAAGCTAAAGAGCCACAGCTCCCTCAATCTCTCCTCATAAGGAAGATGTTCCACTCCCTTAATCATTTTTGTGGCTCTGCGCTGGACTCTTTCAAGCAGTTCCCTGTCCTTCCTTAACTGAGGGGAGCAGGATTTCATAGAATCACAGAGATGTTTGGGTTGGGAAAGATCTGCAAGATCATCAAGCCCAATCATCAACCTAAGACCACCGTGGCCCTTAAACCATGTCCCAAAGTGCCATGGCCACATGTTTCTTGAACACCTCCAGGGATGGTGACTCCACCAGCTCCCTGGGCAGCCTGTTCCAGAGCCTGACCACTCTTCCAGGAAACAAATTGTCCCTAATATCCAACCTAAACCTCTTCTGGTGCAATTTCAAGCCATTTCTTCTTGTTCCATCATCTACTAGCTATCTTGGGAGCAGTGCCTGATTTTGAGGACCAGGCTGTTTTCCACAATCTGGCCCCAAACTCCTGTTTTTTGACCCCACTGCAGAGCAGCAGGTTTTGAGGGGCAGCTGCTGATATTTGCACTAAGTGCAACTTAATTGTAAGACACTGTGTTATCAAAGCCAGAAGACGTTGTGGAGATGCCTTGGTTTGAAGGCTCATCCATCAGAGCTCTTGGAAGGAGAGATTCTCCCTGATTAGAGCCTTTACTCTGTGTTCAAAGCAAGCAAACCTTGCTGCTGGTGTAGCTCAGCTGGGCTAACACTATGGAAAAGTTCCTCTGCAAATCATTTGCCTATCTCTGTGTGAGAAGCATTTTTCATTTAATTATATTTACGTTAATTAGTGTCTTCCGTTTGGGTTTGATGCTTGCATTAGGCTTCAAACTGGAAGAAGCTGGATTTAGATTAAATTTAGGAAGAAATTCTTCCCCATGAAGGTGGTAAGGCACTGGAACAGGTTTTCAGGAGAAGTTGTAGAGGCTCCAAGCCTGGAAGTGTTCAAAGCCAGGTTGGATGGAGCCTTGAGCAACCTGGACTGGAAGCTCAATGTAGGCTAGAATTTAAGAAGATATTCTTCCCCATGAGGGTGGTGAGGCACTGGAACAGGTTGTCTGGAGAGGTCATGGAGGCTTTGTGCCTGCAAGTGTTCAAAGCAAGGTTGGATGGGTCTTTGAGAAACCTGATCTAGTAGTAGGTGTTGCTGCCCATGGGAGGGGGTTGGAACTAGATGGTCTTGAAGGTCCCTTCCAACTCCAAACTATTCTGTGACTCCATGATTGTCGTCATGGCAGGACCAACTGCCTCATTTTGGGGGTTACTGCATCCTAGAGCTACACTGACTTCTCCTCAGGACTTAACTCCTTAACCTGTGTTTTCAGAAGCAAAATCTGCTGATTAAAATTTGTTGATTAAGGACTTTTTCTCCTCGTGGGCATCTTGGAAAAGTCATCTCAGGGCAAAAAGTAATTTGAATTTTCCAAAGCCTGTTCTCCAACTCAGGTAAAACCCCAGGTGGATTTGCCTAAATGATGACTGCAGAAGCCTGCCTTGAATTTAAATTATATTTAAATTGCTGCTTTGTGTGATTAGCAAAATCCCATCTTTAATTGCATTGCTCTCTTGTTAAGTGACAATTTCTCTGCCCTCTTTGTTGCTTGGGCTTTTTTTGCTGAAGATTGAGAATATAATCCGGGTGTATTGATCCAAATGTCCTGCATCATTAAGACCTCATTGCTCTCTACAACTCCCTGAAAGGAGGTTGGAGTGAGGTGTGGTTTGGTCTCTTCTCTGTAGTACCAGGTGATAGCATGAGAGGAAATGGCCTGCAGTAGGGCCAGGGGAGGTTTAGGTTGGATATGAGAAACAATTTCTTTCCTGCCAGAGTGGTCAGGCATTGGAACAGGCTGCCCAGGGAGGTGGTGGAGTCACCATCCCTGGAGAAGTTCAAGAAGCCTGTAGCCATGGCACTTTGGGACGTGGTTTAATGGCCATGGTGGTGTTAGGTTGGACTTGATTTTGGAGATCTTTCCCAACCAAAACAATTCTATGATTCTCTTCTATCTTCTTGAGATTAATCCCTGAGTCCTGCAGGAAAGAGGAGGAATGTTCCTGCCTGCTCCCTCCCTACCCTGGCAGGGATGAGCAGCAGAGGAGGCTCTCTGGTTTGTGGCCTTCTCTTTACGTAGCCATTCTGCTTCCTCTGGCACTGGAGGCTTCAGCAGTGTGGTTTGCATGGGTGTGACTGACAGAAGATTTTGGTCTGAGATCTGCAGCTTTTCTGCAGCTCTCTCTGCTCTGGAGGCCACAGATGTTGTCAGCTGCATCAGGGCTTTCTTTTAATCAGCTCTATGTCAACAAACAAGCTGCTGTAGGTTTTAATTTGGCTGCTGCACCCTGGCCTTCAGCTCGGGCTGGTGGTGCTCATCATCTCCTCGTCCTGATTTTTCCTTTCACTGTTTAACAGGACAAACATTTTTCCACCTGGTAAAACTCCATAAAAATGATTTTGCAGAACGAGTGTTTGTGCTTGTTCCTGGTTTTATTGACTGGGCTCTGGTCTGAGTGAAGAATTAACAGCAGCACAGGGATGAGAGCTCTTGCCATGTTCATTTGGTACTTACTGGTGAGGAAACCATAGAATCATAGAATGGTTTGGGCTGGAAGGGATCTTAAAGACTATCTAATTCCAATCTCCCTTCCATGGGCAGGGACACTCCTAGAGACCAGGTTGCTCAAGGCCTCATCCAACCTGGCTTTGAACACTTCCAAGCTTGGAGCCTCCACAGCTCTGAGCAACCTGTTCCAGTGCCTTGACACCCTCATGGAGAAGATTTTTTTCCTAATGTCTGATATAAATCCAACTTCTTCCAGTTTGAAGCCATCGCTCCTTGTCCTGTCACCCTACGGCTTTGACAAAAGTCCCTCTCCAGTGCTCCTGTAGATACCTTTCAAATCCTGGAAGGCTGCTCTAAGGTCTCCCTGGAGCCTTTTCTTCTTTAGGCTGAACAACCCCAACTTTCAGCCTGGCCTCACAGTTTCCAGCCCTCCCATCGTTGCTGAGGCCTCCTCTGGCCCCACTCCAACAGGTCCCTGTCTGCTGTGCTGAGGACTCCAGCACTGCAGGTAGGGTCTCAGCAGAGCAGAACAGAGGGGCAGTATCTCCTCCTTCCACCTGCTGTCCACTCTGCTGGGGATCAGCCCAGGACAGGGCTGGCTCTGGGCTGTGGTTGCACATCTTTTGAGCTTCTCATCACCCATCAAATCCACCCAAAATCTACTAAGCTGACATGGAGACTCTAGATATAGTTGCTTGTGTTAGCTGGCTAGAAGAGACTTACATATAGGAAGAGCATTTTGAATGAAGCAGAACCCAGCCTGAGCCTCTTCCAAAGGAGCCCAGAGCTTCAGTTCAAGCTGCAGACTGGCTCATACCCTGCTGCCATGTTTTTTCCACCCAAGAAGACACAGGATGTGTGCTCTGTCATATGAAATCTTTAACTCTCTCCATCCTGATATTTTATATCAATGCAAACAAGTGTAACCCTAACCCAAGGGCTGCTGAGCACCACACAATGGTGTGGGGTACACCAAGATGAATGCATTGGTAGTAGATGCTGGAGGAGTGGCCCAGCCGAGGAGGTGGGAAGCAGATTTGGCCCTGCAGGGTATGGCAGGGATTTTCTCTGTCTGCCAACAAAAACTCGGGCAGGCACACCTTAGAAACACATGGCACGTTCATGTGTTTCATTTTCAGGAAGGGAGAGGGGGTGGTTTCCCCATGGCCATACCAATTCCCCACCATCAGGTGGAGGGGATTTTCTATGCTGCCTTCCCAGTTCCCAGCGAGTGAGTAACATGCCCCAAGCCTGCTTGGAGATGAGGAAATTCAGCCTTATTGCTAAGGAGCACTAATTCTCAGCACTTTCCTCGGGCAGAATCTGACGGGGAGTTTTCTCCTTTCCTCCATTTGACTGCAGTTTGCATATTTCAAGTCTCACTTGTCTGGAAACGAGCTGGAAATGTACTGGTGATAAGGCTCCAGCTTCCATCATTTTTGAAGCCCCATCTTGCGTAAATAGGTCCCACCCAAGGGAGGTTCTGCTCTCAGAAATGCTAAAGCTTTCAGGGTAAAATCTGAATATTGGGCTGTCTGCATCAGATATATCTTCTGGCTTTCATGAGCAGCCACATGCTGATTTATGGCAGCATGCTGTTTGTTTATCAACATTTACATTGTGGATTTTCCAATTATCCTAATAACGTCAGGCCAACAAGTTGGTCATGTTGTTGCTCCTTTAAAGTCTTGCCTTTGAACATACACATATAAATCAGCTCGCCTTTGATGTGAAATTGGAGATTTCATAACCTTCTATTTACTTTTGGGTTTGCAAAAAAAAAAAAAAAAACAGCTGAAGGGAAAAACAAACACAAAAAACACCCACCCCAAACCAAACAGTACTTTGTATCTCATTAAAAGCTGTTTTTAGCCCATTAAAAACTAGATTGTTTTAGGAAGCCAGAACTGGAAAGTGGCAAGAGCATTTTGAGTGTTTTAATGACTGATCAGAGAATTATTTTGGGTGGAAAAGCCCTCTAAGATCATCGAGTCCAACTGTCAACCCAACACCACTGTGGCCATTAAACTACATCCCCAAGTGCCATATCTACACATTTCTTGAACACCTCCAGGGATGGTGACTCCACCACCTCCCTGTTCCAGTGCCTGACCACTCTTGCAGGAAAGAAATTGTTCCTAATCTCCAACCTAAACCTCCCCTGCACAATTTCAGGCCATCTCCTCTCTTCCTATCACCTGATATGGGGGAGAAGAGATGAACCTCCATGTGGTTCCAACCTCCTCTCAGGCAGCTGTAGCAAGCAATGAGGTCTCCCCTCAGCCTCCTTTTCTCCAGGCTGAACAAGCCCAGTTCCCTCAGCTGCTGTACCCTGGACTCTTCCCCAGTTTCTTTGCCCTTCTCTGGACCTGCTCCAGCACCTCAGTGTTCTTCTTATAGTGAGGGGTCCAAAACTAGACCCAGTATACAAGGTGTGGCCTCACCAGTGCCCAGGACAGGGGAACAATCATTTACATACTCCTGCTGGCCACACTAATGGTTAAGTGCAGGCATTCCTCTGTTCCTCACACACTGAAATGTGTCTGCAGACCTTCTCCTTTGTAAAAGGAGATTTAGATTGGTGTGAAATGTGTTTGTTTTTTTCTTTAAACCTTCCCATCACCCTTCATGTGAGTGCTGACAGAGGGAAATCAATAGAAATTATGAAGTAACAAGGAAAGCTGCAGATTTCTTGGCACAGCCCTTTCTGTAAATGATGTAACATCATGAAAGCACGGAAGAATGATGGAGTTATTGCTCATATAAACTAAACTCCTAACTCTTTGATTCTTTTGACTTGCTCCAGTGCTCCAAGATCAGCAGGTTTACCAAATGTAGTTTGGGGGAAAAACAGAGTAATGGAAAATAGCCTTCAGTGAGGGGGACCTACAAAGAAGCTGGGAAGGGACTTTTTACAAGGACTTGTTGCAACACGACAAGGGGCAGTGGTTTGAGCTGGAAAAGGAGAGGTTTAGACTGGAGATAAGGAAGAAATTCTTTGCAGTGAGGGTGGTGAGACACTGGAACAGGCTGCCCAGGGAGGCCATGGATGCCCCCAATCCTGGAGATGTTCCAGGCCAAGTTGGATGAGGCCTTGAGCAACCTGGGCTAGTGGAAGGTGTCCCTGCCCATGGCAGGGGGTTGGAAGTAGATGATTTTTTAGGTCTTTTCCAAATTGACCCATTCTATGAGTTACAAGGTACTTGTGTGCCAGAGTTCTGTGTCCCTGCCTGTCAGGGGAGGTCCAGGTTTGGTATTGACCTTACTCTGCTTATGTTCAGGCAAACTCCCAACTCCAAGGATTTTGCCTGCCTGAAGAGTTTGGCGTCTCTGTGCCGCACAGGAAGGAGGTTTCTGTGTCAGGAAGTGAGACGTGGGTATTAACAGATACCCCTTCCACCTTCTCAAATAGGCAGTGAGATGAATCTCATTCTCTTTAAATCAGCAGCAGCAGCCCAGAGCGTCACATCCATCCCCTTCCAGCGACCAGAGGTCTAGACAAAAGCATTACACCAGCTGGTGCCGGATGCACCCAGGAGGAATTTCCCTCCTGCCTCTAAATAATTTCCAGCTGGTCTCTTGCTCTGGCTCCGTCGCAGGGGCAGGTGAGTGTCAGCTCTTCCCAGCTGCCACTGCTGGCCGCCCAGTTACTCCCATGAGAATCCCAGCATGGTGGTAGTTGGAAGGGACCTCTGAACATCATCCAGTCCAACCCCTCTGCTAAAGCAGGGACACCCACAGCAGCTTGCCCAGCATCACAGTGGCCAGAGGGCTTTGGAAGTTCTCAGACAAAGAGACTCCACAACCTCTCTGGGCAGCCTGCTCCAGGCCTCCAGCACCCTCACACCAAACATGTTTCTCCTTCTGTTCAGGTGGAACCTCCTGGGTTCCAGTTTGTGTCCATTGCCCCTTGTCCTGTCCCTGGGCACCACTGAGAAGAGTCTGGCTCCATCCTCTTGCCCCCCCCCCCAGGCCCTTTAGCTCTTGCTGAGCATTGCTCAGCTCCCCTCTCAGGCTGCTCTTCTGCAGGCTCACCAGCCCCAGGGCTCTCAGCCCTTCCTCCTCACAGAGATGCTCCAGGCCCCTCAGCATCTTTGGAGCCTCCCCTGGACTCTCTCCAGTAGTTCTCTGTCTCTCTTGAACTGGAGAGCCCAGAACTGGACCAAATACTCCAGATGTGGCCTCACTAAGGCAGAGAGGAGGGGGAAGAGAGCCTTCCTCAACATACTGGCCATACTCTTCATGCCCCACAGGAGACCATTTGCCTTCTTGCCCATGAGGGCACATTGCTGGCTGATGGTGAACTTGTTACCCACCAGCACTCCCAGGTCCTTCTCCTTGGAGCTGCTTCCCAGCAGGTCACCCCCCCACACCTGTACTTAAGGCTGTTGAAACCAATGGAGTTACACCAAAGTTTAATTGCACCTCTGGACCTGGAGTAATTTACTGGGGCAATTAAGCTTTGCAGGATTCATCACAGCTGCCTTGGGGTGGAAATCAAAGGGGAAAGTCACCCTCCTACCACAAATCCTTTTGTTCTGGGGCTTTCTAGAGCGGTGGCGGAGTGAGGGCTGTGAGCTTTGCGTCAGAAGGGTGGGTCGCCGGGAACAGAGTTTATAAACAGTTTTACACACTGCAGATCTGCACCCAGATTCCTCCTCCATCAAAGTGTGGGGTGGGACCCCTTGCTACTCCAGGCTGGAGCCCCACAGCATCTCAGCAGCTCTTTTATCTTGAAATTGCCCTCAGTTCCTGCAAATGACTACAAGGGTTTTTTTTTTTCAGCAGCCTCTTTGCATAAGGACTCTTGGCCTGAGGGAAGCCCAGCTGGTAGAAATCTACTTCAAAGGCTTTACATCAGCAGCAGATACATCCTCCTGTCTTTCTTCTCCCTCTAAAGCAGCAGGAACGCTTCTGATGCTGGGCTCCAAAGGGGAATGGGAACAGGAATAACAACAGGACCATAGCTGGAGCTGGTGCGGGGTTGGAAATGCTGAGAACTCTGTGTGCATCAGCATGGCTCTCCCTAACCTTCCTTGGAAAGCAGGAGGCTTTTCTTCCCTAAAGAGCCAGAAAGGTGGGATTTTCCATGCTGAAGGCCCAGGGAGATGTCCACATGTGGCTGGATGCTCCCATGGACTCCACCCTGTATCACAGGCGGTGGCCCCAGAGCCAGCATGCTTCCAGCATTCTTGGGCTCCTAAATCTGCCAAGTCCTGTCATAAATTAGGCCAAATTTTCCTCCTCTGCATTGTTGGAGTAGGTCCAGAAGAGGGCTACAAAGAAGATCAGAGGGCTGGAGCACCTCCCCTATAGGGACAGGCAGAGAGAATTGGGGCTGTTCAGCCTGGAGAAGAGAAGGCTCTGGGGAGCAGCCTTCCAGTACCTGAAGGGGGCTGGGGAGGGACCTTTTATAAGGGCTTGTAGTGATAGGATGAGGGGCAATGGATTGAAGCTGGAAGAGGGGAGGATTTAGACTGGAGATGAGGAAGAAATTCTTTACAGTGAGAGTGGTGAGACACTGGAACAGGTTGCCCAGGGAGGTTGTGGATGTCCCCTCACTGGAGGTGTTCCAGGCCGAGTTGGATGAGGCTTTGAGCAATGGTCTAGTGGAAAGTGTTCTTGCCCATGGCAGGGGGATTGGAATGGAATGATCTTTAAGGTCCCTTAAAACTAAAACCATTCTGTGATTCTCTGATGAAAATGGAGGCAAGCAACCTTTGCCTGCAGAGAGCTTTTGTTTAAGATGGGCTGAAGGACCAGCTGCTAAGTGGTTGAAGGAGCTCCCATGCAGTCACTGCTGATGCCACCAATCTCCCACACATTGTAGATGTGGTGTCAATGCAGAGCCAGCACTCAGCCCCTCACTGCAGCTGAGGAAATAAAAGCTTAATTCTAGCTTCTCAAAAAGGCAGGGGGGTGTGGATCGATGGCCAGCTGCATATGAACCAGCAGTGTGCTGAAGTGGCCAAGAAGGCCACCAGCATCCTGGCCTGGATCAGGAGTAGTGTGTCCAGAAGGTCTAGGGATGTGATTGTCCCACTCTGCTTGGCACTGGTGAGGCCACACCTTGAATACTGGGTTCAGTTTTGGGCCTCTCATGATAAGGACACTGAGGTGCTGAAGCATGTCCAAAGAAGAGCAAGTAAGCTGGTGAAGGGTCTAGAGCAGCTGGGGGGTCTGGTTTTGTTTAGTCTTCAGAAGAGGAGGCTGAGGGGAGACCTCATTGCCCTCTACAACTCCCTGAAAGCAGGTTGGAGCCAGGTGGGGGTTGGTCTCTTCTCACATGCAACAAGTGACAGGACAAGAGGAAGCAGCCTCAAGTTTGCCAAGGGAGGTTCAGTTTGGATATTAGGAATAATTTCTTCACAGCAAGGGTTCTCAGGCACTGGAACAGGCTGCCTAGGGAGGTGGTGGAGTCCCCATCCCCGGAGGTATTTAAAAGAAAGACAGATGGATGTGGTGCTGAGGGCTGTGGTTTAGTGGCGGTGGCTTAGCAGCAGTGGTGGGATTGTGAGCTGTAGGTGAGCAGTTGGCCTTGGTGATCTCAAAGGTCTCTTCCAACCTCAACAGTTCTTTGGTTCTGTGAAACAGTGCTGAGGAAAATGTGGGCAGCCAGGAGGGGAACTGTGAGTGGACTTTCCCAGTAGTAATCAAGGAAATCAGCACTCACAGACACGACTGGGAAGCTGGAAAGAAGCTGTGATTCCCTCTACCGTGGAGCTCACGGGAAAGGGTCACTGCTGGTAATCAAAGAGTGATTCAACTTCTGGGAGGCTTAATTTGCTTCAGATGACTTCTGCAGTGACTTCAGAGCCTGCAAAACAGGAAAGCTCCACATGATGAGGTGATTTTTTTTTTTTTTTTCTCACACAACCCTCCAGATGGTTTCAGACCTCAATGACTTGCTGGGAAGGTCAACTCTCCCATCACGTGTCTGTGGTTAGTAGCAGTTTCAGTTGGGGCTTTATCTCATTGACGTTATCTTACTACATGAATGTGTTAGGTCCTGTGATCTGAGTTTGGCCTGCAAGAGAAGGGAACCTCAGGCCCATTTCCTGACTTTCATAGAATCGTTAAGGTTGGAAAAGACCTCCAAGGTCATTAAGCCCAACCATCAAACCAACACCATGGCCATTAAACCATGTCCTGAAGGGCCTTGTCCAAATGTTATCTTGAACACCTTCAGGGAATGCCACCCTTGCTGTGGGTTATCATGAAATCACAGAATCATTTTGGTTGGAAGAGACCTTGAAGATCATTGAGTCCAACCCTTTACCCAACACTGCCAAGTCCACCACTGTCCCTCAGCACCACATCTACACATTTTTTGAATGATTCCACTACTTCCCTGGGCAGCCACTTCCGAGGCTTAACCACTCTTCCAGTAAAGAAATTGTTCCTCATGTTCCAACCTAAGCCTTTCCTGGCGTTTTCTCTTCTCCTTTTACTTGGAAGAAGAGACAGACCCTCACCTCACTCCAACCTCCTTTCAGGGAATTTTAGACATCCAGAAGGTCTCTCAGCCTCTTTTTCTCCAGGATGAACAGCCTGAGTTCCCTCAGCTGCTCCTCACCAGACCTCTTCTCCAGACCTTTTACCAGCTTCCTTGCCCTTCTCTGCACATGCTCCAGCCCCTCAATACCCTTCTTGGGGTGAGGCTCCCAAAACTGAACCAAATATTGGAGATGTGGCCTCCCAGTGCTGAGTACAGGAGGACTTCCCACATCCACAGGGATATTTAAAACCACACCTACAGCCAGGGGTGGGGTGGGCAGCTCCATCACTGAGCTTCCTGGTGGCTTCTGCTTCATCCAAGCTTAGATTTTGGACAAGATGTGAGCCTAACATTATAGGTGCAGCTCTGGGTATCAGAAGGTTGTATCTGCAGTTAGAATGTGGTGGTTTGGGGGCTTGCTGTGGGCCAGGGAGTTGGGGTGGACGTCTCCTCTCGTGTGCATCCTCCTACGTGCACACGTGTGGCCTTATGCCCACCCCAGTTCCCATCTGTTCGGCGAGGTTCTCAGTGCTCGTTCACCGCGTCAAAGGCAGGGAGGTGATTATTAATGATGCAAATAACATTCTCATGATGGCCAAGCTTGAGAGCCACGCTGGGCTGGTGCAGGAGCTCCTGAGAGCAGCCACACTTGTGTGTGCTCCTCAGCAGAGCAGTTGGCATTCTCTCAGTGCTAGCCCTGCCATCTGTTTGCTTTACCCTTTGCTGTCAGATCAATTTAACAGAGGGATGGTTACAGAGGTTTGCAGATGACATCAGTCACTGATCTGTGCAGAGAGGCAGTGATAGGCCTCCTCCTTCCTCCTCCCCTAAGGCAAGGGGCAAAGCAGTTCAAGGGGAAGTGGTGTCACTACAGAACATCGTGGTGTCAGGGGAAGCTCAGGATACACCCCAAATACCTGCTGTGAGAAGGTGATTGCTGCCTGTACCATCAGCGTGCCTCACTCCATGGTGTTCTTCAAAGGCCATCATGCTGTTAAGTGAACCCTGCTTAGGTGCCAGCATCACTCAGATGGTAGAGTGCAATCAACTTTGCAAAGTATGTGGGTATTCTCAGAGCACTGTGGGTGTCTTGGCTGAGTTTGGCCCTCAGAGTCCTTTTAGCAGTGCTGCTGTCTGCTTTATAAAAGGTTGGTGATGAGGAGTGAGCAAGATTAAGGCTGGTTGGAAGAAGTGCTGAGGACAGATTTGGGATTAGAGATCAGATAGGAGAATGCCAAGGTGTTTTATCTTGTCCTCATCTCTGCTGCAGATGGCTTGGATGACCTTGTGGAGGGTATTTGTCATAGAACCATAAAATCATAGGATGGTAGGGGTTGGAAGGGACCTCTGGAGATCAAGTCCAATGGCCTTACCAGAGCAGGATCAACAAGGGCAGGTCACACAGGAAGACATCCAGGCAGGTCTTGAAAGTCCCCAGAGAAGGAGACTCCACAGCCTCTGGGCAGCCTGATCCAGGGCTCTGTCACCTTGACAGTAAAGAAGTTTTGCCTTGTGTTGAGGTGGAACTTCCTGTGTTCCAGTTTGTCTGTTGCTCCTTGTCCTATCACAGGACACCACTGAAAAGAAACTCAACACCATATTCTTGACACCCACCCCTCAGAGGTATCATAAAATAAATATGTGTATGTATATATGTCTTCAGATAGACCATAAAGACCTTCAAGATCATCAAGTCCAACCATCAACCCAACACCACCATGGCCATTAAACCATGTCCCCAGGTGCCATGTCCACACATTTCTTGAACACCTCCAGGGATGGTGACTCCACCACCTCCCTGGGCAGCCTGTTCCAATGCCTGACCACTCTTGCAGGAAAGACATATCAAACTTAGCCTCCCCTGGCACAACTTCCAGACCGTGTCAGTGGTTCGTGCCTCTGTGGCAAGGCAGCAGGCACCCTTGGTACTTTGTGAAGCCAGTTGTGAGGGAAGGACATTTTGCTTCAGCTGTTTGTCCACCACTTGGCATCATGTGTCTGAAAGGGGTGATTGTGTAGAGAACCTGACTGATTCAGCCTTGCTGAAAAGCTCTTTGCATGATCAGCTGGTGATGGTGTTTTCCTTGGAAGCATAAAGGCCTCGATCCAGGGAGCTGTTTCAACACATGCTTCACTGTGAGGCTGTGGGAGTGCTCACATGTTGGTGGCTGCTGCTTGTGACCGGTGGAAGTATGTCACTGTGAGGAATGAGTGGGTCAGAGCTCTCCTCTCCTCCTCCCACAGCCTTCCTCTTGCCTTTCAGTCTCACTGCCACCCATTCCCTGTCACCAAGGGTTCTCTTAGGAGTTTCAGAAAGGCTTTTGTCCCTCTTGTTTTACATGAAGTTCAGTGGAGACCTAGCCCATGACCCAGCTCTGAGGGATGCTCTCCTGGGCAGCCAGCATCCTTCACATCCCTCTTCTGTCTGTATCCCATGAGATGGCATCCTTCACATCCTGCTTCTGCTTGTGTCCCGTGAGAAGGCATCCTTCCCATCTGTCTCCTGTCCGTATCCCATGAGAAGGCATCCTTCACTTCTGTCTCCTGCCCATATCCCTTAAGATGGAATCCTTCACTTTTGTCTCCTGTCCATATCCCATGAGAAGGCATCCTTCACTTCTGTCTCCTGCCCATACCCCTTGAGATGGAATCCTTCACTTTTGTTTCCTGTCCATATCCCATGAGAAGGCATCCTTCACTTTTGTCTCCTGCCCATATCCCTTGAGATGGAATCCTTCCCATCCTGCCCATATCCCATGAGACAGAATTTAAACTGGTTGAGTAATCCAGAGAGTGAGGCCTTGCTGTGTGACGTTCACACTGGCAGGTTGCTGCAGGAGAAGACTGCAGAGATGGTGGTGGCAGAGCCCAAGCAGGTAGCACCCATCGTTGGTCCATACAGGTGGTATAAGTGAGGTGACATCAGGTTTCCACCTCTGATAATCACAAAGTTAAAGAGAGAAGAAGGTGGGTTCACAACCTCATTTGCTCTGTGTGATTCTTCTGGCAGAAGGCTGAGCAGAAGTCAGGATTCCCGCCTGGCTATGCTGAGCCAGTGGCTGGACTATGGCTGGCCAGCCAGGAATGATGTTTGTGGTGCTTAGTGCTGGTCCAGACAGGGAGCTATGGGCTGTATGTGGGCTCTGCCTGTCCCTCCCCATCACCTCTTGCAGCAGGGACAGGGCTGTAATGCAGCACAACTGCCCCCCATGCCCTGTGCCTCCCAGCCCCATGATGTCACACCAAATGAGGCTGCTGGAGGAAGGAAATCATTTGAGTCCAGAGATGGCATTTGGGTTTGGGAGCCCTGGCTGCTGTCATGTGGCATATTGCAGCCAGCAGTCACCAAGGACATCCTAAGGCTGGGTGGATGCTGGACATGAGTGGTGGTTCCTTGCTGGCATCTGTGTGACACTCACAGCACAAGGAGATCTCCTTCTGAATTGATGCTAAAAGGGCAGCTTCTGAACTGCAGCTTCAAACACAAACCAAGGATTAAATCTGGGCTGAAAGGACAGCTACAGCTTCCTAATTTCAGCTTAAAACACAAATCAAGGACTAAATCTTGGCTCAAAGAGCAGCTACAGCTTCCTAATTTCTATTTAAAACACAAATCTAGGATTAAATCTTGAAATATGCTCTTGCAAGAAAAAAAAAATCATGAATTGCAGGCTGATTTACAGATTTAAGGTTTATGCCTGAAAAATAATTCTACTTTGCGTGAAGATATATTTTGCTCCATGGCTTCATTTTGCCCTTTAAGGGGGGGGAGGGGGAAATTTACAGTACCCTGAAGAAAGTGAAAAATGAGGCTTTTAAAAAGCTATCTGTGAATTCTTGCTTTGAAAATGCTCAGTCTCTGCAGTGAAAAGGGTTAAAACATAGCAGCAAGGGATTCAAAACAAAACAAAACAAACAAAAAACAAACCCCAGCCTGCTGCATTTCCCCCCCCCCTTATTTAAATATGCACAGAGCTTCTCCCTCCATTTTAATCTTCCTCCATCAAAAGATGGCTGTGTTCCTGAAGCTGGCAACCCCTCCGATAGCAGCAGCAGCAGCAGCATTTTTGTGCGCTGCAGCTCAGCTGAGCAAGGCTGCTGCAGAGAGGGGACCCCCCTTCAGCCAAGGAAGCAAGCAGGAGGATCCATAATTCATAAGTGCTTCCAGCCAGCTGAGCAGTACACGTTGGGATTAGTTCTGGTTTCTTCGTGCAATCCCTGCTTGCAGTCTTCTCTCCAGCCATCAAATAACACCCACGGGCAGCTTCTCTGCAAAGATGCTCTTGCCAAGCTTGGCTTTGTCTGGGATTAGCAACTGCTGGGCTTTGGGGGATCTCAAGCTTTGAGAAGGCTGAGTTTTGGGGTTGCTTTTTTTTTTTTTTTACCTTTCTGGACAAGGGAAGGTGTGGGGGGTGGGGTTCAGGGGGTGTTGGTGTGTCCCAGGAGCTTGCCCGGTGACTTCTCCGTGAGGATTTGCAGACAACGGTGGCGTGGAGGTTTCCAAAATGCCTGAAGCAAACTATTTGCTGTCTGTATCCTGGGGTTATATTAAGGTGGGTTTTCAATCCTGAAGGTTTATAAATGACTTCATTTTTGTGCTGAAGCTTATAAATTACTCCTTCTTTTTTTGTGCTATATGATTGAATTTTTGGTGCTAAGGCTCATAAATGACTTTTTTTTTGTGTGCTATATGACTTCATTCTTATGCTAAGGCTTATAAATGACTTTTTTTTTGGTGATAAATAAGTTATTTTTTTGTGCTAGGGCTTATAAATGACTTAATTTTTCTGCTAAGGTTTCTAAATGACTTAAATTTTGTGCTAAGGCTTTTAATGACTTAGAGTTTGTGCTAGGGCTTATAAATGACTTCTTTTCAGTGCTGTATTGCTTGGGTAAAACCTCTCCCAGGAAAACTTGCTTTTAAAATGCTTATTTCTGTGTGCTAAGAGATAAAACATGTCCTGTGCATGGGGTGTGCATGTATGTGCCTTTTTATTTTTTTTTCTCCTTGGGATGAAATGATGCAGCAATGAAAATGTGTGATGAGAAAATCAGAAAGGTTCATAGAGTGTGTATCTAGGAGGGGAAAATGGTCAAATCCTACCTTTTCTTCCTGCCAGATTTTCAGATTTATGGCATATTTCTCTTCTGTTCTGGGCATAAGGAATTGTCTTTTCCTTACATAATTCAAAACAGAGCAAACTTGGGCAATTGAGAACAAAAGGTTGCAAGATGTGGGGATATAAAAAGCAATATGAGAATCTGAGAGAGGAGCTGGGATGTTGTCTTCTCCTTTGTGGCAGTGAAAAGTAAAAATGCATCTTTGGAGGAGATGAACCTTAAAGAGTTTAAGGGTAGTGAAAAGAAATATCTGGTCGTGCTAGTGGCTGAGCAGCCTCTAAATGAAACCATATGTGACTGACTCCATTCTAAGTATCTTCAGAATTCTGCTTTTTTTCACATCCTGTCTGTGGTGATAAAGCTGCCTGAGCATGGAACAGCATTCAGAAAAATGCCATCTTTGTCTCTCTGCTCTTCCCCTCCCAGTTCAAGAGGATGCTGAACCGGGAGCTGACACACCTCTCCGAGATGAGCCGCTCCGGCAACCAGGTGTCCGAGTACATTTCCAACACCTTCCTGGGTAAGGAATCCCATCCCAAGCTTTTGGTTGACTCAAAGAGAAGGATTAACAGCAGCCTAATACCCACCAAGTCAATACTTGTGCTCTGTTTTCCTTTGGGGCAGAAAATCGTTTAAATGTTGCCGTTTTTCACTTTCAAAATGGATGTGGGGAGGAAAATAAGACGGTGACTGAATAAGGCTGTCCACAGAATGCCTGCTGCAGATCAAAAGCTTGTGCTGCTGTGGTGGAGTGGAGCTCCTGGTAGCTGTGTTATGCAATATTTGAGGTTTGTGTTGACCTTACATAAAGGACAAAGTCACACGAGCCCAGCTGCATGCTCTCATCTTTGCAACTACTGCCTCTGCCAGCTGCAGACTCCCCCTTCAGAGCCAGGCTGCAGATATGCAGGATCAGCCCGGACATTTCAGATGTTATCTGGCTACTCCTTTTGCTCTACAAGTCAGAATAAAGAGAATATTTTCATAGCATCACAGACTGGTTTGAGTTAGAAGGGACTTTTAAAGGTCACCTCGTCCAACCCCCCTGCAGCAAGCAGGGACAGCTGCAGCTAGAGCAGGTTGCTCAGAGCCCCAAACAACCTGACCTGAAATGTGCCAGGAATGGAGCATCTGCTACCTCTCTGGGCAACCTGGGACAGGGTCTCACCACCCTCAGAATAAAAAATCTTTTCCTTCTCTCTAGTCTCTTTTAGTTCAAACCATCACCTCTTGTCCTGTCACAAGGGGCCCTCCTCAAAATTCTTTCCCCAGCTTTCTTTTTGACCCCTTTAAGCACTGAAAGGCCACCAGAAGGTCTCCCTAGAGCCTCTTCTTCTCCAGGCTGAATAACCCCAGCACTCTCAGCCTGGCCTCACAGAAGAGTGGTTCCAGCCCTCAGAGCATTTTTGTAGACTCCTCTAGCCCTGCTCCAGGAGGTTAATGTCCTTTTCATGCTGAGAACTCCCAGTTCTGCTCTATTTTACATCTTACAGGTTTGTTGGAGCTCATAGGACTACTGCATAAATCAATCCTCCACATCCTCTGTGAGGACAAAGCTTTCTTCTTGGCTTCTTTAAGTCCTGAAAGGCCACCAGGAGGTCGCCCTAGAGACTTCCCCAGACTGAACAACCCCAACTTTCTCAGCCTGTCCTCAGAGCAGAGGGGTTCCAATCCCTGTTATGAACATGTCCTTTTCTATGTTTTCAAGCAACTGTCCTAATTCTCATTCTAAAATCTAAACTTTGTGACCATTTGCATATAAATCAAAGCTTAGCACGGGAGCCTTCTGTGCACAGAATCATAGAATTGTTTCAGTTGGAAAAGACCTCCAAGATCATAGAGTCTAACCATCAACCCGAGACCACCACATACCTCTGAGTCCCAACAGCTTCAAATGCTGCTGAGTGTCTGTGGGATGCTGGAGCTCAGGGAGGACTCATGCCCTGCAGTGAAGGTGACCCAGAAGGCATTCCTTGTGTGACACAGTTTTTCCCATGAAGGGATTTTAAAGTCATTTCCATAGCTGCAGCTGGAACCTCTGTCTGCATGTAGGCCACATCCCATCATTACTAATCCATTGAAGTCTGTAGCTGCTTTGTGGGAATCCACTGGCCCTCTGATTGCTCAGCTTAACCATGACATCCAGGGCATGAAATAATCCAGGCAACAGAAGGAAGGCTGCCTAGCAGGCAGCAGAGGAGCCTGGACCATACACAGCATGCCAGGGAGTGTGATCACCATGGCATCTTCAGGGTGTTTGTTGTTCATACATTCATTGAATCACAGAATGCTTTGGGTTGGAAAAGGGACCTCGAAGATCATCTAGTTTCAACCTCCCTGCCATGGGGAGGGACACCTTCCACTAGGCCAGGTTGCTCAAGGCCTCATCAGCTCTTGCCAGTGGCTCTTGCATGTAGCTCTGGAGTGGAAGCCCTGCAGCAGAAGTGCCCAATGTGGTACCTAATGCACCTGACAGAAAACTGGAACCCTGCAAATATACTCCCGTTTCTGGAGTGTCTCACAGGGACTCATCACCTGATGCTAATGGTTTTGTGTGATTCCCTGTACTGGGGCTGGGTCAGGTAACTGCATTTCCATTGAGCTTGCAGAATCCCAGCATGGTGGGTGTTGGAAGAGACCCCTGGAGATCATCCAGTCCCACAGCACCCACAGCAGCTTGCCCATCATCACAATGCCCACCTGGGTTTGGAAGCTCTCCAGAGAAGGAGACTCCACAACCTCTCTGGGCAGCCTGCTCTAGGGTTCCAGCAGCCTCACACCAAAGAAGTTTCTCCTCCTGTTCAGGTGGAACCTCCTGGGTTCCACTTTGTGCCCATTGTCCCTTTTCCTGTCAGTGGGCACCACTGAGAAGAGTCTGGCCTCATCCTCTTGATTCCTGTCCTTTAGATATTTATAATGGTCTTGTTCATTCCTCTTCTGCTGCTCCTCACATGCTCTGTGATGGTGACATCCTCACCATGCTGTGGCACTGTGAGGGCCACTCAACCACATGAGGCCATCTTGTAAAGCAGAGTGCTGCAGGCTCTCCAGATTGCCACTTGATTGCTGCCATGGAGAAGAACTGAGCCAAGCTTTCCACGGGCCCCTGAAGCTGTTTGTGAAGTCGTGCAGTTACAGCTCTGTGAATTGGTTTTTCCCCTCTGAAATTCAGTTTAAAATTAAATGAACACAAAAATTAAACTCAGTCTACAGCTAAGGAAGCTGAAGAACCAAAAGGAAATACAAGGATAAGACACTTACTGAGCTCCAAACTGTGGCCATAGTGTACAGATATTAAACCAGAGCCTGTGACTTCATTCAATCTCTTGACTTCATGGAGTGCATGAGGAAGAGGGTGGCTATCAGGTTGAGGAAGCTTCTCTCCCTCTACTCTGACCCAGTGAGACTACCTCTGGACTACTGAGTCCAGTTCTGGCCTCCCCAGTCAAAAGGAACAAGGATCTACTGGGGAGAGTCCAATGTAGTCTCCAAAGATGCTGAGGGGCCTGGAACATCTCTGTGAGGAGGAAAGGCTGAGAGCCCTGGGGCTGGTGAGCCTGCAGAAGAGCAGCCCCAGAGGGGAGCTGAGCAATGCTCAGCAAGAGCTAAAAGACCTATGGGGGACAGGAGGATGGAGGGAGGCAGGCTCTTCCCAGTGGTGCCCAGGGACAGGACAAGGGGCAATGGGCACAAAGTGGAACTCAGGAGGTTCCGCCTGAACAGAAGGAGAAACTTGTTTGGTGTGAGTGTGCTGGAGGCCTGGAGCAGGCTGCCCAGAGAGGTTGTGGAGTCTCCCTCTCTGGAGAACTTCCAAAGCCAGCTGGGCATTGTGATGCTGGGCAAGCTGCTGTGGGTGTCCCTGCTTTAGCAGGTGCTTGGACTGGATGATGTCCAGAGGTTCCTTCCAACCCCCTCCATGCTGGAATTCTGGGATTCTATGACTTTATTAAATAACCAGAGGAAGGCAGGAAGAAGCAATGTCCTCTGCAGAGAAGCCAACCCTGCAGTCATGTTTTAGTCAGTGAGACTAAGGACACCAGCTTTGGATCCATATAAAGGACAGAACTGAAAAGCACTGCCCACATCCCACAAATGGGGAGGACCATGATTATCTCTCCACAACTCCCTGAAAGGAGGTTGGATTGAGGTGGGGGTTGGTCTCTTCTCCCTGGTATTGGATAGTAGAACGAGAGGAAATGGTCTGAAATGGTGCTGGGGGGGCTTAGGTTGGAGATTAGGAAAAATTTCTTTCCTTCAAGAGCGATCAGGTGTTGGAACAGGCTGCCCAGGGAGGTGGTGGAGTCACCATCCCTGGAGGTGTTCAAGAAACGTGTAGATATGGCACTGTTTGTCATGGTTTAGTGGCCATGGTGGTGTTGGGTTGATGGTTGGAGTTGGTGATCTTAGAGGTCTTTTCCAGCCCAAACAATTCTACGGTTCTCTGATTCTCTGACCTTTCAGCACATGCCCTTTCCTAAGGGGTGAGGCATATTGCCACTGCCACCACCACAGGGCCAGGAGTTAAGAAATCAGAGATTTTCTGTTCCAGAATATCCCTTTGACGCTGCCCTCATGTTAGTCATGGCTAAGGAGATTATGGAGAGGAAAATCCTTCTGTTGTGCAGCAAAAACACACCAGGGAAACACCCACTGATGTCAGCCTGACTGTGCCTGTGAATAATGCCTTCCTCCTTAATTGCTGTGGTGCAGGCAAGCTGCTAATTCTGATTTCAGAGATTTTTAATTAAGCCAAGGCAAAAGTAACTAATGGCTCCATGCCTGTGCCCTCCAGAGGTCCTCAGAGAGTCAAAGGTGCAAGGAGGTTGCAGTAACCTCTGGTAAAAGTTCATTCAAAAATTTGTAAGGTGAAAGTAATGAACCACTGGATGTGTTTTAATGCAGCAAATGAAGCAGTTGGAAGGGCAGTCAGTAGGATATGTGGAGGGGTTTGTTTATCTGACACACCTCCACAGCCATGTCTGTGCCCCAGGAGGTACCTCCTTGACGTGCAGGAACATTCTTGCTGGCCCTGAGCACGGGCTGTGCATTGGAGGCTTTTCTAGAGGTATTGGTAAAAGGCAAATCTTTGCTAATGGTCAGTGACACCAGTTTGGTACTGGGATGGTGTTTGAAGAGCAGGAAGTTTGGAGATAGATTTGGCCCTAATCATAGAATGGGTTGGGTTGGAAGGGACCTTAAAGATCATCTAGTTCCAACCCCTTTGCCGTGGGCAGGGACACCTTCCACTATCCCAGGTTGCTCAAGGCCTCATCCAGCCTGGCCTGGGAGGCATCAAAAACCTCCCTGGGCAACCTGTTCCAGTGTCTCACTACCCTCACTGGAAAGAATTTCTTCCTAATGTCTAATCTAAGTTTCCTGAAAATAGGTAATAAAAATCAACTGAGATGTAGCCATAAGCAGAACTTCATGCTCCTGGACATCTGCCCTGTCCCAAGTGATGTATCTTAACAATGTCTATAGTGAAAGCAGCCTGGTGCTTCATATCCCAACAGGGCTCAGTGGGAAGGCTCTTGCAGAGGGCACACAGAGGTTGTGTGACTGTTCTGCTTGGATTTTGATTCAGTTTGGTCCCAAAGCTAAGAGAAGACCCCTTTCCTGGAGGTGTTCAAAGCCAGGGTGGGCTGGACCTTGATCAACTGGGTCTAGTGGAAGGTGTCCCTGCCCATGGCAGGGTGGTTGGAGCTAGATGATCTTTAAGGTCCCTTCCAACCCAACCCATTCTATGACTCTGCAGAAGCACAAGGGTTTGAACTGGTGTGCAGAGCCATGCAGTCAGCAAAGCCAAGGGTTGGGTTTGGAGGGGTGTGATGGGTGCTCATCCTGCAAACGACGTTGACTCATTTCACCTTTATTTGTTACAGACAAGCAGAATGATGTGGAGATTCCTTCTCCCACTCAGAAAGACAGAGAGAAGAAGAAAAAGCAGCAGCTCATGACACAGATCAGTGGAGTGAAAAAACTAATGCACAGTTCAAGCTTAAATAACACCAGCATCTCACGATTTGGTGTCAAAACAGAAAAGGAGGACCATCTGGCCAAGGTATGACAGCTTCTTGCTCTTCTGGGGGAACTGGTATGGTAATACCAGCTTGGACTGGCTGGGTGGACTGGAATTGGTATTCCTGAAGTGGTGTAGCCATTCCAAGTGCTGTAGTTAATGGTGTCAGACCCCAATAGCATATTTTATGTTCATAAATTCCTGAAGGGGGCTACAGGAAAGAGAGGGAGGACTTTTTACAAAGGGCTTGTAGTGATAGGATGAGGGGCAATGGGTTGAAGCTGGAGGAGGGCAGATTTAGACTGGAGATAAGGAAGAAATTGTTCTCCATGAGCATGATGAGACACTGGAAAAGGTTACCCAGGGAAATTGTGGATGCCCCCTCCCTGGAGGTGTTCAAGGCCAGGTTGGATGAGGCCTTGAGCAACCTGTTCTAGTGGGAGGTGTCCCTGTCCATGGCAGGGGGGTTGGAACTAGGTGATCTTTAAGGTCCCTTCTAACCTAAACCATTCAATGAGTCTATGAATGTGGTGAGGCCTGAGGAGAACAATTATCAAAGACCTGCAACAATACTGTGCCCAGAAAAGTGGTTGTGGGGCCTTTGTGTCTATTCAGAGCAACCTGGAAAGACTCATCACAAATCATTCCCCAGCCACACAGAGAAATGTCATCTCCTCGCACAAGTGCTTTGGCTTCAGCCCTTCAGGGTTACTTTGTGTTCATGTAATTTGTTAAGTACATAATTACAATGATGAAGATTAAATTTACATCTTTTTAAATGCTTGGGAAAGGGCAGAGGACGTGCTGCAAGAGATAAATCACAGAAACATAGAACTGTTGAGGCTGGAAGAGACCTTTGAGAGGGGTAATGGATATAAACTCCAGCACAGGAGGTTCCACCTCAACATGAGGAAGAACTTCTTCACTGTGAGGGTCACAGAGCACTGGAACAGGCTCCCCAAGGGAGCTTGTGGGGTCTGCTTCTCTGGAGACTTTCCAGACTCATCTGGATGTGTTCCTGTGTGACCTATGCAGGATTCTACAGTCCTGCTCTGATGGGGGGGTTGGACTTGATGATCTTCAAAGGTCCCTTCCAACCCCTAACATCCTGTGAGCCTGTGATCATCAAGCCCAACCGCTCACCTACAGCTCACCATCCCACCACTCACTACTGCTAAGGCACTACCACTAACCCACGCCCCTCCACACAACTGGATGCAGAACTGTCTGGAATAAAATGTACCTGCTGTCTTTTTGTCTCTTTCCAAAGGAACTGGAAGATCTGAATAAGTGGGGCCTCAACATCTTCAACGTGGCGAGGTACTCCCACAACCGGCCGCTCACCTGCATCATGTACGCCATATTTCAGGTCCGTCTTCTCCTCCTCATGTTTGATGGCTTCTGCTTTTTTGCAACACTTGTTGAAATTTTCACTGCTCTCTGGTTTGTCACCTTCTACAGCAGCCCATCCTTACGTGATCTCTGCTTATGTTCTTGTGCCATTTATTATCCAGGAGCGAGATCTGCTGAAAACCTTCAAGATCTCATCAGACACGTTTGTGACGTACATGATGACGCTGGAAGACCACTACCACTCAGACGTGGCTTACCACAACAGCCTCCATGCTGCTGATGTTGCCCAGTCCACCCATGTTCTGCTCTCTACCCCTGCACTGGATGTGAGTTACCTAGTTTGAGCCAAGGGCAGTTGTCATGCTTGAAAGCACCACAGCACCCATGAGCACAAAGGAGAAAACACTTAGCTGAGCTGCTCACCAGCAGAGTGCTGATGGATCTTCTGAGGGCTCACTTTACTGCCAGGGAGATCAACATGAAGAAGTTTGAGCAGCAGCTTTGCCTGTAGAGTCTTTGTGGCATCTTTTGTTTTCATTTGGAGCCACCAATGTGCCCTCATGGCTAAGAAGGCAAATAGTCTCCTAGGGTACGCGGAGAAAAGTGTGACCAGCAGGTCAAGTGAGGTTCTCCTCCCATTATACTCTGCCCTGGTGAGGCCTTATCTGGAGTACTGGGTCCAGTTCTGGGCTCCCCAGTTCAAGAGAGACTGGGAACTACTGGGAACTACTGGAGAGAGTCCAGTGGAAGCAATGAAGGTACTGAGGGGCCTGGAGCATCTCTTTGAGGGGGAAAGGCTGAGAGACCTGGGGCTGGTGAGCCTGCAGAAGAGCAGCCCCAGAGGGGATCTTTAGATCACCAAGAGCTAAAGGACCTATGGGGGACAAGAGGATGGGACCAGACCCTTCTGAGAGGTGCTAGGGACAGGTCAAGGAGTAATGGGCACAAACTGGAACCCAGGAGGTTCTGAACAGGAGGAGAAACTTCTTTGGTGTGAGGGTGCTGGAGGTTGTGGACTCTCCTTCTCTGGAGAGCTTCCAAACCCAGCTGGCTACTGTGATGCTAGGCAAGCTGCTGAGGGTGCCCCTGCTTTAGTAAGGGGGTTGGACTGGATGATCCCCAGGGGTTCCTTTCAACCCCCACCATGCTGGGAGTCTGCAGTCTCAAAGAGCACATACTGCTTGTAGACATTGCCTCTGAATAAATGCCTTGTCCTCAGAAGAGTAGTTTACAAAGCAGAGTTTCTTTAAATCAGCCTCCCAAACTGTTGAGGGAGAAAATGTTTCTGACCAATCCCTTTGCTCCTTCCTAGGCTGTCTTCACTGATTTGGAAATCCTTGCTGCCATTTTTGCAGCTGCAATCCATGACGTGGATCATCCTGGGGTCTCCAATCAATTTCTCATTAATACAAGTGAGTTTTGCTTCTCATACAGCAATAACTTCACCTGCAAGCTTGGGCAACTCATGGAAATGCATTTTGCATGACAGCAAGCTCACAGATTATGCCTGCATTGGTTTTTCAGAATACTCTGCAGTAAACCAGTTGGGTGATTTGCAATAAAGCAATGAATGAAGTGAAATTCCTCACAAAGGAAGCTGCTGCTGCAGCACAATTTACAGTGAGGGTGGTGAGACACTGGAACAGGTTGCCCAGGGAGGTTGTGGATGCTCCCTCCCTGGAGGTGTTCAAGGTCAGGCTCAATGAAGCCTTGAGCAACCTGGGCTAGTGGAAGGTGTCCCTGCCCATGGCAGGGGAGTTAGAACTAGATGATCTTTAAGGTCCCTTCTAACCCAAACCATTCTATGAATCTATGAACTTGCAAAGAGCCCTTTAATCCTGTCAATGTTCCTCCTATTTCTACTCCTGATTGCAAATTCCATCCTTACTCTAAGATAAGTAATGCCATTGATAACGAGAAACCTAAATGTTGTGGTTCACTCTGTGCTCTGCAACAGGCTGGGCCTGGTCTTGATTCCAAAATATTGCATTGGTTTTTCTGGGGAGGTGTTTTGAGGATTCATGCTCTTCTGTTGTCACTGATTCTGAAGGCCACGATGACACTAAATTGGGTGGGAGTGTTGGTCTGCTGGAGGGTAGGAAGGTTCTGCACAGGGATCTGTCCAGGCTGCATCGATGGGCTGAGGTCACTTGTATCATGTTTAACAAAGCGAAGTGCTGGGTCACAACTACTCCATGAATGTTCCAGGTGTGAGGCAGAGTGACTGGGAACTACCCAGCACAGAACAACCTAGGGGTGTTGTTTGACAGTGACTGAAGATGAGCCAACAGTCTGCTCAGGTGACCAAGAAGGCCACCAGCATTCTGGCTTGGATCAGCAATAGATAGTGTGGCCAGCAGGAGCAGGGAAGGGATTGTCCCTCCTGTACTGGGCACTGCTGAGGCCACACCTTAAGGTCTGGATTCAGGTTTGGGCCCCTTGCTCCAAGAAAGACATTGAGGGGCTGGAGCAGGTCCAGAGAAGGGCAATGAAGCTGGTGAAGGGTCCGGAGAGAAGGTCTGGTGAGGAGCAGCTGAGGGAACTGGGGTTGTTCAGCCTGGACACAAGGAGGCTGAGGGAAGACCTTCTGGCTCTCTACAACTCCCCAAAAGGAGGTTGGAGCCAGGTGGGGGTTGGTCTTTTCTCCCTGGAATCAGGTGATAGGACAAGAGGAGATGGCCTGGAATTGTGCCAGGGGAGGTTTAGCTTGGATATTGGGACAAATTTCTTTCCTGCAAGAATGGTCAGGCATTGGAACAGGCTGGCCAGGGAGGTGGTGGAGTCAAGAAACATGTGGACCTGGCACTTTTGGACATGGTTTAATGGCTGTGGTAGCGATGGGTTTAGGGTTGGACTGGATGGTCTTAGAGGGCTTTCCAACCTAAACAATTCTATGGTTCTCTATGTCAGCCCACCTACTGGAGTCACATAGTTGTGTTTCTTTGCTAGATTCTGAACTAGCCCTGATGTACAACGATGAGTCTGTCTTGGAGAACCACCATCTGGCTGTGGGCTTCAAACTGCTTCAAGAGGAGCACTGTGACATCTTCCAGAACCTGACCAAGAAGCAGCGTCAGACACTCAGGAAGATGGTGATTGACATGGTATGAGCTGCACACAGCCTGCTCCTCTTCTCAAACACCAGCTTCTCTCTCTGGTTGTCCATACTGAGATCCTCTTCTCTCTTCTCTAAAGGTATTGGCAACAGATATGTCCAAGCATATGAGCCTGTTAGCTGACCTGAAGACTATGGTGGAAACCAAGAAAGTGACCAGTTCAGGAGTCCTCCTTCTGGACAACTACACAGACAGGATACAGGTAGGTCAGCCATGGTTCCTGCTCTCTGTGTGTTTTGTTCAGGATTGAGGAAGCCACACTCCTGTTTTCACTCTGGCATTTACAGAGACCATAAATAGAAGCTGCTGACCTAAATTTTCAGCAGTGATTTGCAGCACCTCTCATATGAAGAAAGGCTGGGAAAGATGGAGTTGTTCAGCCTGGAGAAGGGAAGGCTTCTGGTGGCCTTTCAGTGCTTAAAGGGGCTGATCAGAAAGCTGAGGACAGACTTTTGAGCAGAGCCTGTTGTGACAGGACAAGGGGTGATGGTTTGAATTCAAAAAGGGGCATTCAGACTGGAGAGAAGGGAGAAAGTTTTTTATGATGAGGGAGGTGGGACCCTGTCCCAGGTTGCCCAGAGAGGTGGTAGATGCCCCATTCCAGAAACCATTCCAGTTCATGTTGTTTGGGGCTGTGAGCAACCTGCTCTAGTTGCAGCTGTCCCTGCTGACTGCAGGGGATGGGACTGGATAACCTTTAAAGGTCCAACCCAACTCAGTCTGTGTTTTTAAGAGGCACAGGGTGGTCCCATACCTTTTAGGTAAAGGGGATGATGTTGTTAACATCATGAAGCTGCAAGCATGCACAGCCCTCTGACCTTCATCTCTAAGGCTGAGGTTTTGAGGGCTCCTGAATTTCCTTGCTTCTTCCCTGCCTCTTGGTGGAGCACAGTGAGGTTGTTACAGGATTGTGAGGTTGCAAGAGTTTAATGTGCAGCTCCTTACCTAAAGCAACTTGGAGGCTGAGCTGCAGTGAGTGAGGTACAACCTCTTCCCTCTGTAATCTAATCCTTGATTTACAGAAATTAAAAAGCAAAGTGGAACAGGGTTATGCAGTTAGTAGGACAAGATACATCCTGATCTTCTCTCCACCCTCCTAGCCAGCTTCTTCAGAGCAGACTCCTGGGAGAAATCCCCTTAACGTTTTTATTTAAGACTCCTGATGTTAAAGCAGGTCACCCCCTTGCTGTCTAAATCTTTCCAGCCACAGCTAGGCAGGCTCATTCTTCTGGCATGTGTAGAATCACTGACTGGTTTGGGTTGGAAGGGACTTTAAAGATCATCCAGTTCCAACCCCCCTGCCATGGGCAGGGACACCTTCCACTAGAGCAGGTTGCTCAAGGCCTCAGCCAACATGGCCTTGAACATCTCCAGGGGCATCCACAACCTCCCTGGGCAACCTGTTCCAGTGTCTCACCACCTGCACTGGAAAGAATTTCTTCCTAATCTCCAGTCTAAATCTGCCCTCCTCCAGCTCAAAGCCATTGCCCCTTGTCCTTACAAACCCTTGGAAAAAGGGTTACTACAAATCCTTGTAAAAAGTCCCTCCCCAGCTCTCCTGTATCCCTCCTTCAGGTACTGGAAAGGTGGCTATAAAGGTCTCTCTGGAGCCTTCCTTTCTCCAGGCTGAACAGCCCCAACTCTTTCAGCCACAGGGGAGGTGCTCCAGCCCTTGATCATCTTTGTGACCTCCTCTGGCCCTGCTCCAACAGTTCCATGTCCTTCTTGTGTTGAAAGGTGCCAGAACTGGATATAATACTCCAGGTAGGGTCTCATGGAGTGAAGCAGGAGCATTTAACCATCTGAGAGCATGGAAATACAATGTGACTGGTGGGAAGCACCTGCATGCAAAAACAAGCCTGTGTGAGGTCATTGACATCAGCACAACTGCACCCCCTTCTAAATACGGAGTTGTCTGACACACGTTCAGTACGTTTTGCTCCTGAAGCAGACAGCAGCTGCTGGTCTCCTCCATGGGGATGCTGGCTTGCTCGTATTTCTAGGGGCTGTTATTGTTTTATGTTAGAATATTTCTATGTGCCAGGGGAGGTTTAGGTAGGAGATTAGGAACAGTTTCTTTCCTGCAGGAGTGGTCAGGCATTGGAACAGGCTGCCCAGGGAGGTGCTGGAGTCACCATGCCTAGAGGTGTTCAAGAAATGTGTTGACATGGCACTTGGGGATGTAGTTTAACGGCCACAGTGGTGTTGGGTGGATGGTTGGACACAATGTTCTTGGAAGTCTTTTCCAACCCAAACAATTCTATGATTCTGTGCTGCATAAATGAAGAGTTTTGTGGTGAAATGTTCTGGAGTGAGCATGCAGCTACAGCTTGAAACCTCTCTCCTTTCCCATGGGCTTTCCCTGAGGTTTTTGGTGGCTCTACTTGCAGGTTCTCCGCAATATGGTGCACTGTGCGGACCTGAGCAACCCCACCAAGTCTCTGGAGCTGTACCGGCAGTGGACAGACCGGATCATGGAGGAGTTCTTCCAGCAGGGAGACAAGGAGAGGGAAAGAGGAATGGAAATCAGCCCAATGTGTGACAAACACACGGCATCGGTGGAGAAATCACAGGTAACTGGCCAGGAGCTGCTGCTCGCTGCTGCCGAAGCTCCTTCTGTTGGCACGGAGACAAACTTCAGCTGCTCGCCCCAGCACCGTTAGGCAAGCAGCCAGCGGTTCAGAGGGTTCTTCTGGTCAGCCCTGACAGCCAGCTGTGCCTGGAGCTTATCTAGACTGGCCAGGCTGCTCTGACTCCTTTGTGTACCCCTTGGCATCTCCTCATTTCCAAACGTCTGCTCCTCTTGTCTTCTTGGTGTCCCAGTTTCCAGAGCAAGTTGGGTCCCCAGGCTTGAAAAGTGCAATTCTGATCTCCCTTCCTTCTGTCACGCCTCCTCTGCCTTCGCACCCTCCAGCTTCCTTAATTAGCACCTCCAAAACCTGTTGACATCCTAGCCCGTGTTAGATTTATAGCTGTGCCAGCCCCATTAAGCTGCAGGGTTAGGAGCTTCTCCAAGCTGAGATCCACTTGAGGACCCTGGAAAAATCTAGATGTCAGTCATTGTCTAGCTTTGTCCAGTGCCTGATCTGGCTGGTTAAGTTAGGGGGCTGGTGGAGCTGCTGTGTGCTGCTGAACTCAAAGAAATACTTAGTAGAGTCATTGAATTGTTTTGGTTGGAAAAGACCTCCAAGATCATTGAGTTCCACCATTAACCCAACAGTGCCAAGTCCATCATTAAATCAGGTCCCTCAGCACCACATCTACATGGTTTTTGAACACTTCCAGGCACAATGACTTCACCACTTCCCTGGGGAACCTCTTCCAGGGCTTGACAACCCTTCTAGTGAAGAAGTTTCTTCTAATGTCCAGCACCTCCTTTGGTGCAACTTGAGGCCATTTCCTCTCATCCTATTGTTCCTAGGGAGAAGAGGCCAACTCCCACCTCATTCCAACCTCCTTTCAGGTAGTTGTAGAGAGCAATGAGGTCTCCCTCATCCTCCTCTTCTCCAGACTAAACAACCCCAGCTCCCTCAGTCACTCCTCTTGGGACTTGTTCTTTAGACCGTTCACCAGCTTTGTTACCCATCTTTGGACCTGCTCCAGCAGATCAAACCTTAAAAGGAGCTGTCTGTGGGGGGCGTTTGTTGGAGATTAAATGGTTCCTCCCTTGTTGTGATTCACAGATGAAATGATTTCAAGGTCAGTTCTTGTTCTGACCTGTGTGGAGCACAGGCTGTAAAGTTTCCCTGGGTTAGGCTGTGAGCAAGCTGGTGATTTCTGTCTGCCAAACGTATTCCAATCTTTATGTAATGGGGTCTTGGCTGCTGTTTTCAAATGACTCCAGCAAGTCATCATCAAGGCTTTTTCAACTTGAATAAGTACCAAAATTGATGATAATTATTTCCAAATGTTCTCTAGGCAAAGCCAAGTGGTTTCAAAATTATTCACTCAACCGCGTGGTGATTTTGTTGGAAAATTCTCTCTGATTTGTTAACCTGATAAGGAATGAGTCCTTCAGCCAGGCTTGGCCAGCAAATGTCCATGTGCTCCACACCTGAGCTCCAGTTAATTCTTTTGTTTCACGTGTGCACTTTGTGGAGGTTCAACATGGTCTTTCTGCTGTGCAGGAAGAGCAGGAAGGGCATAAAATGGCTACCACGGAAATCCCGGTGCATGGCCAAACACACAGAAAGGTGGCAGCTCCACCCTCAAGGGGAACAAGGAATTGATTAGAAGCATAAAATCATAGAATCACTAAAGTTGGAAACTCTAAGATCTTCAAGTCCAACCTTCTCCCCAGCATCTCCATGGCTACTTACGCAGCGTCCCAAAGTGCCATACCTTACTCGTCTGCTGAACACCTCCAGGGATGGTGGCCCTACCACCTCTCTGGGCAGCCTCTTCCAATGCCCGACCACGCTTGCAGGAAAGAAGCTCTTCCTAATAGCCAGCCTAAACCTCCCTTGGTGCTGCTTGAGGCTGTTTCCTCTTGTCCTATAAGCACTGCATGCATTTCAAAGCTGTAGATGTTGGCTCTTTACATCACAGAGACACAGAATGGTGGGGTTAGAAGGGACCTCTAAAGATTATTGAGTTCATGCCCCCTCCCTGGAGGTGTTCAAGGCCAAGTCAGATGTGGCCTTGAGCAACCTGGTCTAGTGGAAGGTGTCCCTACCAGTGCCAGGGGGGTTGGAACTAGATGATCTTTAAGGCCCTTTCCAACCTAAACCATTCTATGATTCTATGAACACATCCAGGCAGGCCTTGAAAGTCTCCAGAGACATCAGCATATTTTAAGCTCAGTGCTCAGCCATCTGGCCAGGTAGTCCATGATTTAGGAAGTTTATTTAAAGAAGGACTGACGTGGTTAGGGAGTGACTGATCTCCAAGCCTCAGTGTTGTGCAGCCCCTGAGCATTTTGGGTGGTGGAGAAGCCATCAGCTCACCATTAGAGTATTTTTCACTTTAACAGCGCTCTGGAACATGTGCTCACAGGAAATTTTCATCACCTTTTTGTTTCAGCTGCCTCCCCAGTACGTTACAATTGAATGTTAATGGTTCTATTGACATCCTGTTGTGTCTGAAGGAGGCCAAAGCAAACATCTGCACATTGAGTCTGGCCCCTCATGAGAGCCATTTTCCTGCCACGCTGAAACACTGTCCAGCGGAGTGAGCAGAGAATTGACACACTCAGCCAAAGAGGAAGAATTTCAACCCTCTTCATGGCCATTCAGTTTTCTCCATCCTGGACGCAGGTCCTCTTAGTCAGACAATTGAAAAATGCTTTAGCTCGGAGCTCACGTGCCAGCCGGCGGAAGGACTGACGGGCTAGGCTGCAACCTGCACTGCTTCCGCCACGGGCACATCACTGCCAGCAGCGGGCTGTCCGCCTCTGTGCAGCAGGAGTGCTTCTTGGCATGAGCTGACCTCTTTCCAACACAAACTGAAAGGAAAGAAAAGCTCTGGCTGGGCTGGCTCCACAGAGGAACATGGTGGCTGCTTTGGCAGAGTAGAGGAGAAATGCTGGACTTTCAAGATTCACAGATGGCATCGGGTTGGAAGGGACCCTGACAGGTGATCTTGTGCAGCCCCCATGCAGTTGGCAGGGGCTGACTTCCAGCTAGATCAAGATGCTCAGGACCCCATCAAGTCTGATCTTGAATGCCTCCAGGGGTGGGTCGTCAGCCACATCTCTGGGCAACCTGTTCCAGTATTTCACCACCCTCCTTGTGAAGAACTTCCTGCCAATGTCCAACCTAAATCTCCCCTGCTCCAGTTTAGACCATTGCCCCTCATTTTATCACCACAGGTCCTTTAAACGTCCCTCCCAAGCAGTCCTTGTGGTCCCCTTCAGATACTGAAATGCTGCTCTAAGGTCTCCCTGGAGCCTTCTCTTCTCCAGGCTGAACAGCCCCAATTCTTTCAACCTGTCTTTGTAGGAGAGGTGCTCTACTTTCATGGCTTCCTCTGGACCTGCTCCAGCAGATCCATGCCCATCTTGTGGTGGGGGCCCCAGGGCTGGACACAATGTTGAACTTCAAAGATGCAGGACCATGAAACGGTTCAGATTAGGTACAAACTACACAGCCTGGTAAAATACACTCTTAAGACACAGCAAAGGTACTCAGTGCTTAGGGTAGAGGCAGTGATCATCTAAATGCTTCTCTGCACCAAGAGGCCCCCTCGGTGCGATGTTCTGTCTTCAGAGTGATGGCTTACCCTGACTTCTGCAGGGCAGGGCTCGAGCTCCTAGGTAAGAATGGGTATAGATTCATAGAACTGATTTGGTTAGAAAAGTCTTTTAAGATCATCAAGTTCAACCATTACCTTAGCCCTGACAGGTCACCACTAAACCATGGCACTCAGCACCCCATCTCCACAGCTTTGAAACCCCTCCAGGGATGGGGACTCTACCACTGCCCTGAGCAGCCTCTTCCAGGTCTTGACAACCCTTTTCATGAAGAAATTGTTTCTCATGTTCAACCTCAACCTCTTGTGGTGCAACTTGAGCTGTTTCCTCTTGTCTTACCTCTTGTTCCTTGGGGAAGAGACCAAACCCCCCTGGCTCCAGCCTCCTTTCAGGGAGTTGTAGAGAGCCAGAAGGTCTCCCCTCAGCCTCCTTGTATCTAGGCTGAACAACCCCAATTCCCTCAGCTGCAACTCACCAGACCTCTTCTCCAGACCCTCACTAGCTTGGTTGTCCTTCTCTGGACCTGCTCCAGCCCCTCAATGTCCTTCTTGTAGTGGGGGCCCCAAAACTGAACCCAGTATTCAGGTGTGGCCTCACCAGTGCCCAGTACAGGGGGACAATCACTTCTCACATCCACAGAGATATTTAAAACCAGACCTGTAGCCAGGACTGGCATTGGCAGCTCCATTGCCAAGTTTCCTGATGGTTCGTGATTTTAGTTAAACTTCCATCCAAGGTTGGCTTTGGATGAGATGTCAGCCTAGCCCAATATTGTGGGAGCAGATTTGGGTATCAGATGTTTATGTCTGCAATTGGACAGTGCTGGCTTGGTCTGGGAGTGTGTTTTGCTGGTAACAACCATGAATTAATAGCATTTGAACTTTTGAGACCCTGCCTGCTCCTGTCTATTCCTTTCTCCTTAAATGTGCTTGTTCCTGTGTTTCTCAGGTTGGATTTATTGACTACATCGTCCACCCCCTATGGGAGACGTGGGCTGACCTGGTGCAACCTGACGCCCAGGACATCCTGGACACGTTGGAGGACAACAGGAACTGGTACCAGAGCATGATACCTCAGAGCCCATCTCCTCCACTTGAGGAGCAGGGCAGGGACTGTCAGAACCTGATGGAGAAGTTCCAGTTTGAACTGACGTTGGAGGAGGAGGATTCAGACGGGCCGGAGAAGGACAGCGAGAGCCTCGGCTACTTCAGCAATACAAAGACACTCTGCATGGCCGACCCAGGGGAAGAGGATGCCCAGAGGGAGGCAAACATAGAGATTGTGACAGAAGATACATCTCCTGTGGACACATAATCTCCTGTCCCTGTGTGAGTGGATTTTCAACACTTCATGAGTGTTGCAGGCAGTCTCGTGGACTCGCCCGCAGCCTGGGTCTGAGGCCTGTGTCCCAACACCGGCTGCCAGATCTTCCCAGCTACTTGAGATTGGAGTCAGGGTTGAAGGTGGTGTTAGTGGTGAACGCTTGACGATTGCTCAGGAAATTAACAGGTGATTTGAGTTGAGGTTCGAGCCCGCTGAGAGCGTGGCATGGGCCTGGAGCTGGCTTTGGGGTGGTGACTGAAGAGTGACCGACACACAACTGAGAGAATTTTTTTTTTCTACTGTTAGTTTTGGAATTTGTACTGGTTTAGACTGATAGAAACTACTGATGAACAACTCTCCATGTACAACCTGTCCACCTGACCACCTGTCTGCAGACCTGTGTGCCTTCTTTGTAAACACTTTCATGTCCTTTTTTCAGGAGTCTCGTAAATTTCTCTACACGGGGTTTAGTACAACAGAAGTGTCTCCAAGAGTTGACCGACAACCTTCTTTTGATTCTTCCTTAATGAGAAGCAGTCTTCCTTTTTTTCATGGGCAATACCTTGTCACTTTACTGCAGTTACTCACTTTTGACAGCCTCAGCGGGAAGGAAACCGTCTGGTTTGTCTCACCGCACCTGTAATCATCTTCTCTGGTCAGCGTCACTTCCATCGTCCTTCTCCACACCTCCCCATTTCGGGTCACTTCATGCCATCTCTGTTTGCTTGCTAGGAGTAACCACCGGTGTTTTCTCTCCTCTGTGGGGTTTTCTTTCTGTGGTGTGCAGGATAGAGGGTAGTTTGCTCCCTGTCTGAAGTCAACATGGCAAGGCAGCGCTGGCACACTCGTGTTGTCGTCCCCCATCCCACCCCCACCTCGGCAGCTTCTCTGCTCAGTGGAATTTGCACGCTCGGGTAATTTGTGTTTCTCCTGCCTATCGTTCCTTAGGTTTAGGTCCACCTTCCTCCTCCTCGTCCTCTTCCTCCTGCACTGCCTCGAGCTCTAACACCTCCATTACTGTTTATAACAGTGTATTTATTACCTACTGTACATACTGTAATGTTTTGTAAGTTATTAATTTATATGAGTTAGCATCGCCTGGCGGCGGCGATGTTAACAGTGTAGAAAACTCGGGATAAGAGTTGCCTTTGTTTTTTGTTTTGTTTTGTTATGTTTTGGTTTTTTTCTCCTAACCTTTTATATTGGGATAAAATACCAAAACCTGAACATAGCTGAAGAAACAGACACAACCCAGGAAGGGCATTTTGAGTGGCAGCCACCACCCGTGGTGGGGTTCATCTTCAGGGTGAGAGAGACGAGACCCCAGGGCAGCAAGAAATGCTCAAAACCTTAAGGGGAAGAACCCCAAAAAATAAAGAACCCACCACCAACGGGGTCGGTTTTTTTAATGTCACCCTCTCAATTTCTGAACAACCCAATGTGAATCTCTGTCACAAAAGCTAAGGAAAAAAGAAAAAAAGGAAAAAAAAAGTGAAAAAATATATATATATTAAAAAAAAAAATGTGAACTGATGTAATAATTGTGCTGTGAAACTTCTTCTTGACAAAGCTTGTCCGGCATCGTGAGCGGTGTCAAACCTCAGTTTGTAAAATAACTGTTTCAAGCTTTATTGTTTGTTTGTTTGTTTGGGGTTTTTTCCTCCTTTTTTTTTTTCTTTTCTTTTTTTTTGGTCCAAACTTTGTGACTTTTAACTAGTTAATGACAAATAGCACAGTTGTGCATGATTCCATGGGTTTGTACGTCTGTTGAACTCTGCGTTGTTCTGGGTGGTTATTTTATTGTTTCCAACAAAAAGTTTCACACAATGTATGTTATAGTATTATTATTAATTATTATTATTATTATTATATATTGTGTTTCAGATGCATTCTTAAGAGATTTTTATATAAAGTGAATAAATGAAAGCATGACCCTGCCCCCAATGGCTCTTTGTGCTCCTTCATTCGTAGATTCGTGGATTCATAGATTCATGGACTCATGGCACCATAGATTCATAAATTCATAGATCTGTGGATTCATAGCTTCATAGAATGGTTTGGGTTAGTATGGGCCTTAAAGATCATCTAGTTCCAAACCCTTCTGCCATGAGCAGAGACACCTCCCACTAGAGCAGCTTGCTCAAGGCCTCATCCGACTTGGCCTTGAACACTTCCAGGGAGGGAGCATCCACAACCTGGATGCAGTGGGCAACCTGCTGCAGTGTCTCACACTCTCACTTCATTAAGTCACAGAGTGACAGGAGTTGAAGGGACCTCTGGTGATTGTTGAGTCCAACCCCCTTGGCAAAGCAAGATCACCTAGGGCAGGTGAGACAGGAACACATTCAGGTAGGTTTTGTAAGTCTTCAGAGAAGGAGACTCAAATGTGCTCCACACATGAGCTCCAGTTATTTATTTTGTTCCATGTGTGCACTTTACGGAAGTTCACAATGGTCTTTTTGCTCTGCAGGAAGAAGCAGGAATTGCATGAAATGGCTACCACAGAAATCCCAATGTGTGGCTTAGTAGACAGGGAGGTGGCATGTCAGAGATTCACAGACTGCATCAGGCTGGAGGGGACTCTCCAAGATCATCTTGTCCAACCGCACTCCAGTCAGCAGGGACACCTCCAACTAGATCAGGTTGCCCAGGGCCACAGCAAGTCTGAATATCCATCCTGGAAGGAAACAAAGAATTGATCAGAAGCACTGAATCATAAAAAAAACCAAACACCTCTAACATCATCAAGTGCAACCTTCTACCCAACACCTCCATGACCATTAATACCATGTCCTAAAGTGCCACATCTTACTTGTATGTTGAATACCTCCAGGGATGGTGACTCTGCCACCTCCCTGGGCAGCCTGTTCTAATGCTTGACCACTCTTGCAGGAAGGAAATTGTTCCTCATGTCCAACCTAAACCTCCCCTGGTACATCTTGAAGCTGTTTCCTCTTACCCTGTTGTTAGTTACTTGGGAGAAGAGGCCAGCACCAGCCTCACTCCAACCTCCTCTCAGGTAGCTGTAGAGAGCAATGAGGTCTCCCCTCAGCCTCCTCTCCTTCAGGCTAACCAGTCAGCGCTCGCTCAGCCTCTCTCATAGGACCTGCTCTCCAAAGCCCCACCAGAGGAGACTCACCTAGAGCAGCTTCTCGACCACAGGCAAAGGTAGGGCCCAGGCGGCCCCTGGGCGCAGCAGAGCTGACCCCTCCCTGGCCAAAGCCCAGCAGACAGCCGGAGCCCGCGGCTTACGAACGGGAAGAGCAGGGTTTGTGCGAGGCCTCGGCCTTCCTGGGGCGAGCGGCGGGACAGGAAGGCGCTGCAGACAGGCAGGCGATGGCCTGTGCCTGCTGCAGGGCGGTCCTGCGCCTCCCGCGCTGCTGTCATGTCCCGGCCTGACCCAAAACAACCAACGTCGAGGCAGGACACATCCTGCCGGCAGGTGGCGGGAGCTGAGGGCGCGGCAGGGCCCCTGCGCCAGCCTTGCTGCGGGGTAGCAGGGAACCAGAATAGTTTGGGTTGGAAGAGACCTTTAAGGGCCTGCAGTCCAACCACGACCCCAGCACTGCCAGGTCACCGCTGAGCCACGGCCCTCAGCTCCACGTCCACACAGCCCTGAAACCGCCCCGGGGATAAGGACTCCACCACCACCCTGGGCAGCCTGGGCCAGTGCCTGACCACTTCTGCAGGAAAAAATTCTTCCTAACCTCCAACCTAAACCTCCCCTTGTGTGGCCTAAGGCCATTTCCTATTACCCTGTCCTTAGTTTCTTGGGAGAAGAGGCCAGCACCAGATTCCACCACTGCTCGCCAGCCTGGGCCAGGCCTTGACAATCCTCAAGGGGAAGAAATTGTTCCTCAGGTCCAACCTAAATCTCCTCTGGGGCAGCTTGAGGCCATTTCCTTTTGTCTTACTGCTTGTTCCTTGGGAGAAGAGAAAGACTCCCACCTGGCTCCAACCTCCTTTCAGGAGCCAGAAGGTCTCCCCTCAGCCTCCTTTACTGCAGACTGAACAGACCCCTCCACCTTCACACAAACTCCTCCTGGCCAGGTGGAAAGGGGCTTCAGTCTTAGCTGACCTGGGGCTCAGCAGCTGATACTGAATTATCAGGCAGGTAAAACATTCACAGGTCTGGGTGGAGACAGTGGCCAACCAGGACAGGCAGCAAAGAGCTGAGGTTGTAGGTGAACCACCAACCCCGCAGTCCCTGGGGCAGGCCAGGGGGAGGCGTTGTGCCCGGGTGCAGGGGGTGCTCTGCCCTGGGCCCCTCCCCTCTGCCAGCCTCTGCTTGCTTGCTTTCCCTTCCCATGACCTAATTCTGCCAGGAAGCAGCTTCATCATCTCTCATCCAAACACTGCTGCTCCAGTGCTGAAATAACAACCTCCTGTCACTTCTCCGCCTCAGCAGAGCAGAGAAAATGCTCCTTTTGCAGCCACCTTGCAAAACAAACCTAAATCCCTTCTAGTGTCCTTCCATTTTGGGGGTGGGAAATCCCACTTTCAGGTGCTTGCAGGCTCAGTTTCCCCTCTTTTCTCAGAGGATCAGGATTCACAGATTGCATTGAGTGGGGAGGGACCCTGAAAGGCCATCTTGCCCACCCCCGCTGCAGTCAGCAAGGATGCCTCCAACTAGATCAGGCTGCCTAGGGCCACACCAAGTCTGAGGATGTGGCTCAGCTCTGCTTTACCATCCTCACATCCACAACTCTCCTGGCTCCCAGCACCACAGGAGGTTTGAGGTTTGCATGGTTTCCTTCTGCGTCAGAAGCATGTCAGTGTGGTGCTTCCTCCTTGCTCCTGCTTCCTCCTCACTTGTTGGGTGCTGATGGGTGCCTGCTGCTGGTCCTCCATGGGTGCAGACATCAGCAGGTCCAGAGGGACTGGGAATCACCACTGCTCAGATACTGGGGGGAGGGCGGAGGATGAAAATTCAAACCTGCAGGAAAACAGAGTGCAGAAAATGGCTTTCTGGAGAAGGGTGGCCCCCAGCTCTGCAGCTGGGGCTTGCAACTAGCTGTGCAACCACAGTGTGCAGTCAGCTGTGCAAACACGGTGTGTGACTGCAACATGCAAGAGGGGATAGCATTGCTTGATTTGGAGGAGACCTTGAAGATCATCAAGTCCAACCATTAACTGCACCACAACTGGGCTGTGCAGCCCAGATCCAGGAGGATCTCTCTGTGGGGTCAATGGTGCAGGACCTCAGTCCAGCCAGAGTGGTTCAGGACCTCCAGTCCTGGGGCCATGGGATGAGGGGGAGCAGCTGCTGTCCTTTCCTTGCTGCCAACAGTGACAATGCATCTTACCAACAGCCTCTCATTCAGCAGTGGTGGAGTGGCAGCTGCCCTCACAGAATCCCAGCATGGCAGGGGTTGGAAGGGACCTCTGGGGATCAGCCAGTCCAAGCCCCCTGCTAAAGCAGGGGCACCCACAGCAGCCCAGCTGGGTTTGGAATCTCTCCAAAGAAGGAGACTCCACAACCTCTCTGGGCAGTCTGCTCCAGGGCTACAGCACTTTCACACCAAAGAAGCTTCTCCTTCTGTTCAGGTAGAACTTCCTGGGTTCCAGTTTGTGCCCATTGCCCCTTGCCCTGTCACTGGGCACCACTGAGAAGAGTCTGCCCCCATTCACCCTCTTGCCCCCCACAGGTCCTTTGGCTCTTGCTGAGCATTGAGCTCAGCAACCCTCTGGGGCTGCTCTTCTTCAGGCTCACCAGCCCCAACTCTCTCAGCCTTTCCTCCTCACAGAGATGCTCCAGGCCCCTCAGCATCTTTGGAGCCTCCACTGGACTCTCTCCAGTGTTCAGTGTCTCCCTTGAACTGGGGAGCCCAGAACTGGACCCAGTACTCCACGAGGCAGAGTAGAGTGAAGCTCCCTTGCCCTACTGGCCACCGTCTTCTGAAGGCACCTTGAGGACATCATGTACCACTGAGGCAACAGAGATGGCTTTGCAGGGGGGATTTCCACCAGCTCATCCTGGTTGCTCTGTGCTGGGAGCAGTGCCAGCCCTTCTCAGCTGCCTGGGTCATGGGGACAAGGGTCCTGCAGAGCCCCCAGTGCTGCCAGGAAACTTCTGACCCAGAGGTCAGGGTTGTGAATAGAAACCATGGTGCAAATAAATCCAACACTGAAGCAGCTCTGTAGGGTTTCCCATGGCACACAGGCCATGGGGCTGGTTTGCCATGTTTGTTTTTCCCCTCTGCTCCATAGGAGTTTGGGACAAGCCTGAATGCTGTCCTGGCTACAAGCCAGTGGTGGTGCCTGCCATGGCCCAAGCCTCTTGTGACATTGTCCACTGGTGAAAAATGTTGAAGAAATCTTGGTTTTCTTCCAAGGAAATGCTTTGGGAATGCGGATTTCCTGTCTGGAGAACAACACACAGCAGCAGCTTCGTTCCCGTGGTGTTTGTGGGTGTCCTGTGTCCTGCACTGCTGGCCTGGCTGGGGACAGGGATGTCAATCCCAGTTCTGGGGCCACCAGATGCCAAACATCAGGATGGCTGAAGCCACAGCAGTTGTCTCCAGTTGGCTTAAGTAGCAAAAGCACCTTTAGAAACCTGCTTTTATTGCAACCAGTGCTCAGTTCCTGAAAGCTGACTCCTGCTCATGTTTTGGCCCTACCAAGGTTGGCTTCATGTCCCTTATGTTCACATGGAGGAAGCCCCACATCCCAGAGCACACCATGGTCCATGTCCCTCTGTGTGCCAGCCAGTAGGATGGAACACTTCCCAGGTTATAATCCAGCCCTAAGGATCTGCAAAGTGCTGGAAGCTGTTTGCTGGCCAAGGAGGTTTAGGTGCTGCCGGCTCAGAGTTCACCCAGAGGTCCTCCAGATGAAAACAAAAGAAATGAGAATCCGAAGTGCTGACAGTTTGGGCATCAAAAACAGGAAGGAGCATGGGGGCTGGTGCACAAAACACAGATTTGATCGAGTCTGCAGTGCTGGAACTGAGCCCAAGGTAGCTTCCACATGAAGGGGAGGTGGGTCTCATGGTCTGGAGGTTGGGAGGTCTCCAGGCCTGGCTGGGAAGGACAGGGCAGCTTGTGGTCAAGCTGATGCAGCTGGGGTGTTTTAGTCTCCCAAATGTCCCCTTTTAGGATCACACGAGGAGCTCATCCCCAAAGGCTCTCCACCCCCAAGGTGCTGGTGAAAAGCTGACCCATGGGGGACAACCTGAGGACATCCTGAGCCCCTTGGCACCTTGGTCACTGCACAGAGGAGATGGCTGCAGTTAATGAATACAACTGCAGCAGGAGAGATTGACCCAGAAGAGGGGGTGGGTGCTGGCAGTGGGTCCTGCTGTGGGTCACATACAGGGTTCCCAGCTCCTCCTGGCCCCGTTGCTGGTGTTTGAAACAGCTTTGGATGGGCAACATCTGCACAGCCCCATCCTGCCTGCACACAGCTGCCTGCACAGCTGCACAGCTCCATCTGCTGAAGTCCATGACCACTGCACAGTGCAGAGAACACTGCAGGGCACGGCACAGCAGAAATGCCCATTCCAGGGGTCACTGCTTGGACACAGTACTGCTGGACACACGCACAGCTGGAGGCCCTGCACAGCTGGAGCAGTTCATTACAGGGCCCCAAGCAGCTGGAGACATGGCTAGCTGCAGTCCACACAACTAGCATTGTGCACAGCTGGCACTATGTACTGCTGCTGGTGGGGTGCACAGTTGGGACCCCCTTGAACAGCTGGAGACTGAGCAGAGCTGGTACTTGAGCACAGGTGCATCCTCACACAGCTGGATTCCTGCACAGCTGGAACCTCACACAGATGGGTCTCTGCACAGCTGGAGGCAGGGGCTCACTTTTGGAGTGCTCTCTGCCTTTCCAGCCAGGCTGCACAGATGTTTCCCACCATGAGCCCTGTATTCTGATATGCTCCAGCATCTCTCCCCTCTTGCTCCATGGCAGCTCCAGCTGATGTGCAGCTGGTGGGACCCAAACTAACCTGTTGGATCCATCACCCAGCCACAGTCCAACTTTTTTGTCTCCCACCTTCTATTCCTCCCATCTCACACCACCTTCAGCTCCACCTTCAGCTCTTGTTCCATAGATCTGGCAGGAAAATCCTTTTATAACACAGGAGGGATAAATGGTTCTTCCCTGGCAATGTGGCCACGTTGCTGGCGGCTGGAGGATGCAATCATGTGAAAGTCATCTACAGGTGCTTGACCAAACATGACATTGCCACCACATCAAAGATGGAGAGTCATGAGGCTTGAGGTTGGGCACCACAGCAGTAATAAGGTCAAGCATTTGGCTTCCATTTGCCTTGAACCTGCTGGCCATCACATCTCCATGAAAGGTGCTCCCACCCAGCCAGCAGCAGGTGTCTGGAAACACCCTCAAGGTGAGAAAGAGACATCAGGAAGGACCATGACCTTTGCAGGAGTTTGGAGAGCATCTTCTTGAGGCATTGGAAACCAGTAAGAACAAGCAAGGTGGCTCCTGCCTGCCCAGGGCACCACAGGTCTTCATTACCAGCACCTTCTGCCTCAGGCTACCCACACCCCTGCATATTCCATGCCAGGCTCTGGGGCAGGGGGGGTGCTGTGCCTAAGTAGCACCCATGGGTGAGCACCCACAGGAGCACCCTGGTGCCCATGCTGGGTCCTGCACCTGGGTCACAACAACCCCACGAATGCTCCAGGCTTGGGGCAGTGTGGCTAGAAATTGTCTGGTGGCAAAGGCCCTGGGGGTGTTGGTCAGCAGTGGATGAAGATGAACCAGTGTGTGCCCAGGTGGCCAAGAAGGTCACCAGCATCCTGGTCTGGATCAGCAAGTGTGGCCAGCAGGAGCAGGGAAGGGGTTGTCCCCCCTGTACTGGGCACTGCTGAGGCCACACCATGAATATTGGTTTCAAACTGGGGCCCCTCACGCCAAGAAGGTCTTTGGGGTGATGGAGGTTTGGCAAAGGGCAGTTAAGCTGGTGAAGGGTCTGGAGAACAGGGCTGGTGAGGAGCAGCTGAGGAAATTGGGGTTGTTTAGCCTGGACACAAGGAGACTGAAGGAAGACCTTCTGGCTCCCTACAACTCCCTGAAGGGAGGTTGGAGCTAGGTGGGGATTGTGCTCTCCTCCCAAGGAGCAAAGGACAGAACAAGAGGAAATGGCCTCAGGTTGCCCCAGGGGAGGTTTAGGTTGGACCTGAGGAACAATTTCTTCCCCTTGAGGATTGTCAGGGACTGGCCTAGGCTGCTCAGGGCAGTGGTGAAGTCCCTACCACTGTGGGGATGGAAAAGCTGAGACACATGGTTTAGTGGTGACCTGGCAGTGCTGGATGACTTCACTCCATGATCTTGGAGGTCATTTCCAACTAAAGGAATTTTTTTAATTCCAAGCAAGGCTGCTGGCTGCAGAACCTGTGGGGCACACAAAGACTTTGTCAGCGCTCTTCAAAGCATGCTGAAGATGGAGGTGGGTTTCAAAGGTGGGGTTTAGTATGGTGCATATTGAGGATGGAGGTGGATTTCAAGGGTGGGCTTTAGTATGGTGTGTACTGAAGGTGGAGGTGGGTTTCAAAGGTGGGTTTTAATATGGCTTATATTGAGGATGGGGGTGGGTTTCAAGGGTGGTACATACTGAAGATGGAGGTGGGTTTCAAGGGTGGTGCATGATGAAGATGGAGGTGGGTTTCAAGGGTGGTACATACTGAAGATGGAGGTGGCTTCCAAAGGTGGTTCCAGTGCCTGCTCCATCAGTGGAGCTGCTACATGTGTGTTTCTAAGGACGCTGCTCCTTCATGGTGTGATTTCATGGAACCGTAGAACCATTCATGTTGGAGAAGACCTTTAAGGTGACCAAAAGATTTGCAACGATAGGGAGCAGGAATCCCAGCCAGGCTGGCAGCAGCTGGTGGGGCATGCGTGGGGCTCGCCTTTGTGCCCCAGGGCATAGCCTAATTAGCTGTGCTCGCATGATCCCTGTTCAACAAGGCAGAGTTGGCTGCCAAGTCACTCCTGGAGCCTGCGCGTTGTGCCGCTGCTCCGCCGACGCCCCCGCACCACGGGGGCATGTGGCCTTGGAGGGACCCTGCGCAGCAAAATGTGAGTCTGGGGGGAGAGCAAGAGGGCTGATGGCTGCAGAACCTGGGCTGCTTCCCACCCTCTGTCTTGCTGATGCCTGGTGATGGAGGCGGTTGGTCCCAGGAGCTGCCATGGTTGGTTTTAGGAGAACCATGCCCAACCCCTCACTCCTGCTGTGGTCGAGGGGTGATTGCTTCCACATAGGGTGTTCTGGGGTCCTGGGGGATGCTGCTGAGCTGGGTCTCAGCCTGGGCTGGGTGTTTCAGGGGTGCTTTGGCAGGGTGAGGAGCATTTGGCAGGGTGCTCCCCAGGGTTGTTTCCCAGCATGCTGAGGAGGCAGGAGTTGGGGAAGGCAAGAGGCAGCATGTGGAGAAGCGTGGGCAGGAGGGCTGGAAGTGCAGCCTGTGCCGTGCGCCGCTCCTGGTGCACCCCCGGTGAGCTTCCTACATGCCAAAGATCTGCTGCTCTCCACATCCAGGAGAAAGCCTGGTGCGTGGAGTCCCTCTTTAAATGTCCTTTGAGCAGGTTTTCCCTGTTGCTGCTGGGGAAGCAGGTCCCCTGGCTGCCTCTCCTGCCTCCCAGAGCACACACATCCCCGAAGGGTGATGACACCGCAGGCTCCTCGGAGAAGCTCGCTGAGGTGGAAGGAGCTCAGCTGCTCTTTGTGCCTGGGAAAGCCCGGGATGAATAGAGAAGAAAACTAATAGAGCAGAAGGCAACAAGCTTCATTGTGAAGCCAGAAGCAGCTGCCTCCTGAAAGGGGCCCTGTGCATGGGGATGCTGCTCCTGTCCTCCTTCCAGGGTAGCTCATGGTCCTTGCTGCTCCCAGATTGGGTGCTGAAAATGAGCTCCCCATGACAGGCAAGCGTAGCAGAATCAAAGGGGTTGGAAGGGACCTCTGGAGATCATCCAGTCCAATCCCCCTGCTAAAGCAAGGGCACCCACAGCAGCTTGCCCAGGATCACAATGAGCAGGTTTGGAATGGCTCCAGAGTTGGAAACTCCACAGCCTTTGTGGGCAGCCTGCTTCAGGGCTCTCCCACCCTCAAAGAAGTTCCTCCTCATGTTTAGATGGAACCTCCTTTGTTCAAGTTTCTGCCTGTTACCTCTTGTCCTGTCATGCCCTACAGAGTGGCAGGACTCATTCCAGGGAGCTCCTTGGACTGGTCCAGCCCTGCTCAGATGGGCACTGTGCAGGCGTATGTGGTGCTCTAGCTGAGTAAAACATGGTGGTTGAGCCCCATAGTATCTTGGGGTGCATCAGTTTTTGGCTTCACGGCCTCACAGGCAGCAGCATTTCTAAGACTGGGGAAGGCATTTGGTGCTTGGCTGCCTCTGTGTCCTGAGTGTGCTGGGGACTTGGGTGAGATGGTTCTGTTGGTTCCTGCCTTGGATCACCAATAGTGTGACCAGCAGGACCTGGGCAGGGGTTGTCCCTGCCAGACTCAGCACTGGTGAGGCCATACCTCAGTTTTGGGCCCCTCAGTCACACTGAGGTGCTGGAGCAGGTCTCAACAAGGGCAATGAAGGTGGTGAAGTGTCTAGAGAATGAGTCTGGTGAGGAGCAGCTGAGGGAACTGGGGTTGTTCAGCCTGGAGAAAAGCAGGGGGAGGAGAGACCTTCTGGCTCTATACAACTCCCCAAAAGGAGATTGGAGACAGGTGGGGGTTGTTCTCTTCTCCCAAGGAATGAGTGACAGGACAAGTGGAAATGGCCTCAAGTTGCATCAGGGGAGGTTAAGGCTGGAAACGACGAACAATTTCTTTCCCTTGATGGTTGTCAAGGCTTGTCCCAGGCTGCCCAGGGCAGTGGTGGAGTCCCCATCCCGGGAGGGGTTTCAAAGCTGTGTAGATGTGGTGTTCAAGAGCATGGCTCAGCAGTGGTTGCCCAGCAGCAGTGGTGGGATCGTGAGCTCTAGGTGAGCGCCTGGGCTTGACCACCTGAAAGGTCTCTTTCGACCTGAGCAGTTCTGTGGTTTTGTGAAATCCCCAGCGCTGCCTGGCGATGGAAGCTCCCCCTCCTGAGGGGGTCTGGTTTGTCCCACCACCACATCCCCACCAGGAGCAGATCAAGGACGAGTTTATCCCTAGCGAGGGTCTGGCGAGCGCCTCCCGAGGGCTGGTGGAACTGCGCTGGCGGCGATGCAAACAAGGCGGCGCCGCTAATGCCGGGGGATTTGCCGGGGCCAGAGGCGGCGCGGGGATGAGGCCGGAGGATTTGGGCTTTATTTAGCAAATCCCCATCCCCGCTGCACCGCCTCAAGCTCCTCACCCACCCCGCAGCTGGCTGGGGACGAGCCGAGCTCCTGCGCTGCCACCGCGCCCGGCGCGGGGGCCTCAGGCATGACTCTGCCGGGAGACGAGCAACGTGCTGCCCTGACTCACTTGCTGCCTCTCTTCCTTTCCCCTTTCTCGAGGCTGCTGACTTCTGTCGATGTTTACTTGCAGCCTTGCTAACGTGTATCCCGCAGGAGCTGCTGGAGGTTTCCAGCGCTTCTGCTGAGAAATGTCCGTGTGTGGTTGGCCCATGGCCACCCAGCGTGGGTGGAAATGGCTCAGAAATCCACAAATACCAATTCTGCCTTGAAAGGAGAGGGGCTCGTGTTGTCCTCCCTGGGGAGATGGGTGGGCTCCAGCAATGACCTGATCGTTCATGGACCTCCTGACTTTGGGAAGAGTTTGTGCAGGGAGGAGGTTGATGGTGTCATAGATTCATTTAGGATGGAAAAGATCATCCAGTCTAACCATTAACCCAGCACTGGCAGGTCACCACTAAACCATGGCCCTCAGCACCACATCTACACAGCTTTTCAGTCTCTGCAGGGTTGTGAATTCCATCACTGCTCTGGGCAGCCCAGGCCAGGTGTTGACAACCCTCTGGGGCACGAAATTTTTCCTCATGTCCAACCTAAACCTCCCCTGGGGGGACTTGAAGCCATTTCCTCTTGTCCAGTCACTTCTTTGTTGGGAGAAGACAGGGAGGCACACCTGGCTCCAATCTCCTTTCAGGGAGTTGTAAAGAGCTGGGAGAAGAGAACGACTTCCACTTGGCTCCAACTTCTCTTCAGGTAGGTCAGAGAGCAATGAGGTCTCCCCTCAGCCTCACAATTCTCTCATCTGCTCCTCACCAGTCCTGTTCTCCAGACCCTTCACCAGCTTTGTTGCCATGCTCCAGCCCTTCAATGTCCTTTCTGGAGTGAGGGACACAAAACTGAACCCAGGGTTTGAGGTGTGGCATCCCCAGTGCTGAGTCCAGATCAAGTCCAACCCTTAACCCACCCCTGCTGGGTCCAGAGTGTCCATGTGTGGTTAGTGCCAGGTTCGTTTTGCCCTCAGGAAGATGAGTTTTGGTCTTGCCATGTGACAGGAATTATTTAATGAGGCTGAGGTGTCCCACGGAGCTGTGTTGAGGTGGGTGTCCCACCTGTGCCGATGGTGGAGGTGGCTGTAAGTCAGCACTGGACTGGAGGAATTCGAAGAAGGTGAAGGTTTTGCTCAGTGCCCACCTTGTGATGGTGCTTGCAGCAGAAGTGTGCTGCTTTTTCTGGCTGGTTTAAGGAACGTATACCCCACTGAGGAGCACCAAGAGCTGCAGGAGGTGAGCTGCTGGGTATCTCCTGGCTGGAAGCAGATTTGCTGGGATTCAGGGTGGTTATGGACATGGATCCTGCTTTTTAACCTCCACGTGTCCAGCAGGGGTCTGAGCACAGTGGGTGCATGTCCATCACCTGGGCATCCTGCCACATGTGCCAGCCTGGTTCCTCAGGGTGTGTCGGGATGGTCTGGGGCGACAGTGGAGCAGTGTTGGGTGTGCTGTGTTGATTCTGGGGTTACAGAGGGATTTCCTGAAGGTGCTGGGGGCAATTTGGGGTTAATGGACCATCAACTCCATGATCCTGGTCCCTGCCCCGCTGGGTGGTGGTGATAGACTGCGGACACCTGGGGAGAAAGACTCTGTCGAGGGTTTGAAGCTCATTTCCTCACTGGTGGATCCAGAGCCTTAGGAGGTGCTCGGTGTTTGGATTGTGGTTTTTTGGAGGGGGGAAAAAGTGGGATTAGTTTTAAGGGGAAACAATGAGTTTGGATATTTTTAAGGGGGGGGGGTGGGGTGGAATGGGCAGGGAAAGATTAATTTCTTTATTAATGGAAGAGATTTTTTTTTTTTTTTGATGGGGAGAAGAAGGGACTGAAGGGTGGGGAAAAGGCATTAAAGAATTATTTAACTCTTAGATGGGGGAGGGATTTTTGTTTTTAAGGGAGGAAAAATACATTTATATTTTATTGGGGAAAAACAGGACTTTTTTGTTTTAGTGGGGGGAAATGGGATTTTTTTTTTGATGTTTTAGTGGGGGGAAATGGGAAATTTTGTTTGTTTTAGCGGGGGGAAGTAGGAATTTTGTTTTAATGGGGGAAATGTTGGGTTTAGGGTTTTTTTTTGGTTTAGTGGGGGGAACATAGGGATTTTTTTGGTTTAGTGGGGGGAGCATGGGGATTTTTTTGGTTTAGTGGGGGGAGCATGGGGATTTTTTGGTTTAGTGGGGGGGAGCATGGGGATTTTTTGGTTTAGTGGGGGGAGCATGGGGATTTTTTTGGTTTAGTGGGGGGAGCATGGGGATTTTTTTTGGTTTAGTGGGGGGAGCATGGGATTTTTTTTGGTTTAGTGGGGGGAGCATGGGGATTTTTTTGGTTTAGTGGGGGGAGCATGGGGATTTTTTTGGTTTAGTGGGGGGAACATGGGGATTTTTTGGTTTAGTGGGGGGAACATGGGGATTTTTTGGTTTAGTGGGGGGAACATGGGGATTTTTTGGTTTAGTGGGGGGAACATGGGGATTTTTTTGGTTTAGTGGGGGGAACATGGGGATTTTTTTTGGTTTAGTGGGGGGGAACATGGGGATTTTTTTTGGTTTAGTGGGGGGGAAATGGGATTTTTTTTTTGGTTTAGTGGGGGGGAAATGGGATTTTTTTTTTGGTTTAGTGGGGGGAACATGGGGATTTTTTTTGGTTTAGTGGGGGGAACATGGGGATTTTTTTGGTTTAGTGGGGGGGAGCATGGGGATTTTTTTTGGTTTAGTGGGGGGGAGCATGGGATTTTTTTTGGTTTAGTGGGGGGAGCATGGGGATTTTTTTGGTTTAGTGGGGGGAGCATGGGGATTTTTTTTGGTTTAGTGGGGGGAGCATGGGGATTTTTTTGGTTTAGTGGGGGGGACATGGGATTTTTTTGGTTTAGTGGGGGGAGCATGGGGATTTTTTTGGTTTAGTGGGGGGAGCATGGGGATTTTTTTGGTTTAGTGGGGGGGAGCATGGGGATTTTTTTTTGGTTTAGTGGGGGGAGCATGGGGATTTTTTTTGGTTTAGTGGGGGGAGCATGGGGATTTTTTTGGTTTAGTGGGGGGAGCATGGGGATTTTTTTGGTTTAGTGGGGGGAGCATGGGGATTTTTTTGGTTTAGTGGGGGGAGCATGGGGATTTTTTTGGTTTAGTGGGGGGAGCATGGGGATTTTTTTGGTTTAGTGGGGGGAGCATGGGGATTTTTTTTGGTTTAGTGGGGGGAGCATGGGGATTTTTTTGGTTTAGTGGGGGGAGCATGGGATTTTTTTGGTTTAGTGGGGGGAGCATGGGGATTTTTTTGGTTTAGTGGGGGGAGCATGGGATTTTTTTGGTTTAGTGGGGGGAGCATGGGGATTTTTTTGGTTTAGTGGGGGGAGCATGGGATTTTTTTGGTTTAGTGGGGGGAGCATGGGGATTTTTTTGGTTTAGTGGGGGGAGCATGGGGATTTTTTTGGTTTAGTGGGGGGAGCATGGGGATCTTTTTGGTTTAGTGGGGGGAGCATGGGGATCTTTTTGGTTTAGTGGGGGGAGCATGGGGATCTTTTTGGTTTAGTGGGGGGAGCATGGGGATCTTTTTGGTTTAGTGGGGGGAGCATGGGGATCTTTTTGGTTTAGTGGGGGGAGCATGGGGATCTTTTTGGTTTAGTGGGGGGAGCATGGGGATCTTTTGTTTTTTCTTAATGGGGAAAAATATTTTTTCAATGTGTGGAAAAGGGTGTTGTTTTTTTTTAAGGGAGGAAGAGGGGTTTGTTTTTAATTGGGAGGAAAAGGGATTTTTTTTTTTTTTAATGGAGGAAAAGGGGCTTTATAATGGGGGAAAAGGGTTTTTTTTGTGGGGGAAGGGATCTTTTATTAATGGCGGGTAAGGGATATTTTTTTTTTTAGGGGAAATGATTATTTTAAGGAGGAAAAAGCAGATTTTTGTTTTATTGGAAAATTTTTTTTTAGTGGGGGGAAAAGTGTGATTTTTTTTTTTTGGTTTGTTTTCTTTTAGCGCTGGGGGGGAGGGGAGGAAATGGGAATTAGAAACACAGTTTGGAGGGAGGCAGCTCCTCAGTGCACAGCAGCAGGTACTGATGGTCCCAGTCCCCCTCTTTACCGGGTTCTGAGCTGCACTGGTGACCTTGGGGACAGACCAAGGAGTCTTGGGTGTCCCTAGCAGGGATGGGAACTGTTGTGGATCCCATCCACCAGGATCCGGGATACAGCTCCCGTGCCTGCAGCCATGCATGGGGACAGTGTGAGGGGTTTAAAAGCATCTTTCCTGCCAGGAAAAAAAAAAAAAAAGATAAGTAACCGAACTTTGGGGTCTGATTAAAACTAATTTGGCACAATTTTGCGTCTCACACATTTACTGGGCTAATCCTGGTAGTGTCCCATCACCTCCACCAAGCCCCCTGCCCTTGTAGCAGCCCTGAGAAATGTTTTTGAAGCTGGTGAGGATCTCCCACCCCATCCGGGGGCTGGGAGGGCTGGGCTGCGGCTCTGTGCTAGCGTGCCGGGGGAGGCGGCAGGTTGCTGGGACGGGGCTGGTTGAGGTGAGATCTCATCAGGCAGCGATGGGACATGAGGGATTTCCTGAGCGGGGGGGATCCCGGCAGAGGTTGGGGGGTCAACTCTTGCAACCTCCCTCCTCTCCATCAACCTCTTTTGTTCCCGATCTCCGGCGATGCTCCGGTTGCTCTTCAGGCGGAATTAATTCCCAAGAGCTCTTGGAAAAGCAGTGGGGAGGAAAAAACCTTTCCATCATCATCCTCCTCCTTTCGAGGCTAATTGGTGGCGATGTGACGTCACGCCGATGGATTTCTCTCTGGAATGGCTGCGGGAAAAGCCAGAGGGGCCTGGTGGATGCTGACCCATGCTGACAGCCCTTTGGTGCGCTAAGGCTAGCTCCCGAGGCGTTCTCCACACGGGGTTTATTTGTTTCTTTTTATCCCACCTCCATCCCTAATCTGACAGCAGTGGGAATTAATCCGGCTGCTCCAGCCGCCGCGATAGGATTAGAGGGAGGGGAAGTGCGTCACCAGGGACGCCCAGGGTGATGCTTTTGGTGAAAGTGGAAGAGGAGGAAAAAAAAAAAGCGGGGGGGGGAGAGGCAAAAAAAAAAAAAAAAAAAAAGGCTGGGAAATAGGTTGGTGTGTTCCCGGGGGGATGTGAATGTGTGTGTGTGTGTGAGCTGGGAGGGGGATGTGTCGGGAGGCAACGCGCATGTGAGGAGGTGTGGGGAGGGAGGGAGCGAGCGGCTGCGCCTGAGCCGAGCTGGGCTCATCCTCCTTTTTTTTTTTCCTCCTCCTCCTTTTTATTTCCCACCCCCCCCCCCCCTCCCCCCCTTCCCTTCAGCATCCTCCGGTGATCCTGGAGGTGATACAGGCTCAGCAGCATCCATGGCCTGCCCTTAGCTCCAGCTCCTCTGCCTTTGCTTCTCCTCTTCATTCCAAAGCATCTGGAGGCGTCTCGGATTGAATCTTGACATTGAGCAGCTTGAGGAATTGGGATTCTAGTCTCCTCTTCCCCCCCCCCTCCCCCCCCCATTATTATTATTATTTTTTTATTATTTTTCAGGCTTCTTGGAAATTAAGGAATGCAATTCTGCCACCATGATGGAAGGTAGGTGATGAGCCCTGTGTGTCTCTGGGGGATGGTTATGCTTTTAGAAGAGAGGAGGAGGAGGAGGGAGGCTGCACCCAACCTGCTGGTATGAATCGTTTCCAAAATAGTCAATAATAATAATTAATAAAAATAAAGCCCCAAATCCTCCCCTCCCCCTAATCCCCATCAAACCAAAGCACCCTGCCCACTGCTGGCAAGCTGGAGGATGGTGATATAATATCAAACCCATCAGGTTATTTGCAATTCCATCCCTAGCTCAGGCTGGTCAGCAAACAACCTGGTTTGTCAGGCACAACCGCTGCTGCCCTGGGTCGGTGAGAGAAGGAGCAGGGGCTGGGGTGTGTTTGTTGCTGGTTGGGTTCTTTAAGCATTATTTTAGTTGGAAAGCCACTTTCTCAGCCTGATGTGGTGCTCTGGGGAAGGATTTGAGCGTTGTCCATATGCACAGCATGGGGGCTGTGTGAAGCTTCTCGCTGGGGTTTCACCCTGTAGCTCCATGGATGAGCAGCTTTGCAGTAGGGAATGAGGATGGTGGAGCTTAAGGTAATTTTTTCTTTAGCCGTGTTGTGTCACTGGTTTGAAGATGCAAGCTGTGGAGAAGGGATGGAGGTGGGGGTTGTTGGATGAAGGTCCATATGCACAGCCTGGGGGCTGGGAAGCTTCTCAATGGGGTTTTTACCCTGTAGCTCTTCATGGACGAGCAGCTTTGCAGTGGGAAATGAGGATGGTGGAACTGAGGGTAATTTTTTTTTGGCTGTGTTGTGTCACTGGTTTGAAGATGGGAAAAGGAGCTTGGGGGGGTTGTTAGATGAAGGCTTGTTGGAATAAAAAGAGAAGTGAGAATGAAAACATGGGTTCCAAGCACAAGATGCTTCAGGAGAGGGTTGCAAGACTGCGTCTGCTCGTGTGTGGGAACAGCCTTTGGGCATTCAAGACATTTTTAACCCCTCTTGGCTGTCTCAGCCGTATGTAAAGTGATTTCCTTAATGCCTTCTGGGGCAAGATGCAGGGAAAGGCAGACTGTGTAATAGATCTTTCTTTTAAGACAGAATGAATCAGATCAAAATAATAATTTTCATTTATTTCATGGCCCATGTCCAAGGCAGAAGGTCCCAGCTGGGCGAGGGCTGCACGGAGCTGCATCCAGCGCCAGGCTCGCAGTGCTGCCGGCATGTTAGCCACCAGCCAGCTGCCCAGCCTTTCCCTCAGATGACAGGCAGAAATGGGGCTGCTGGTGGTGTGTCTCCCTGCAAATCATTGGGCTGCTACCCCAAACAAACTGACCCAGGGAGGTGCTGTGCTCCTTGGAACCAAGGCTTTGTGTCTTGATTTTAAAAATATTTGGTGAACCTTGGAATTTTGGTGCTGTAATGGTAATGTGGGAGCACACAGCTGCTTGCTGGGTTTGTTGGTTCCTTGGTGTTGGGAGAAGGAGGGGTAAGGGAATGGGTGGTGGTGCTGGCCTCTGATATAAGGAAATAGCTTCAGTATCTCTTCTAATATTGATGATAAAGTCATAGGCAGAAGGGGTTTTACATTTTGTATCCGTGACACCACAGCCATCACAGCATGCTGAACATCCATGACACATGATGTCACCCAGCCTGTGCCAAGAACAGGGGGGGGTTGAGAGAAGATGTCATCAACAACCTTCTCTCTCTCCAAAGGACCTGCACTGGGGAGGAATTAATGTAGATAAAGTGAAGCTGGCCTGGTGGAATTCTTGGGTTGGTTCATTTAATGATTTGTGAGGCTGGTTGGAAGAAAGGAGGTTGAGTGTATTTTTTGGGGGGGAGGGGGGTTTCCTTGAGTATTTTTGCCTTGTGAATGTGCTGCTGGTGTGGGAGCCTTGGTTGTGGTGGGCAAGGTGAGTAGGTATAGGAAAAGAACTGGGATAGAGTGCCCTGGCCTGGCTTGGTGGGCTTTGGTGGAGGCAGAAATGCCTCTCACAAACCAGTTTTCCATTCAAAAATAAACAAAAATAGGGAAAAAAATATTGGCTGTGAAATTTCCCCATTATCTGGTTTTTCAAATGTTTCACTTGTTGTTCTCCAACTAGCATCTGGGATGCTCGAATGGAGGCAACAAAATCCGAATAATTCCTCCTTTTGATGAATTTTTAAACAGAAACTGGTTTGATCTGTGGAAGCGTGGAACTTCAGTGACTAATCCCCTCCTGAAGTGCTGACACCTGGCAGAGGTGCTTTATCTTAATCTAAGGATGCTTGCAATGTGCTTGGCTTCATTTGGTTTGAAAATTCTCATCCTGCACAGAATCCTAGCATGGCGAGGGGTTGGAAGGGACCTCTGGACATCCTCCAGTACAAGCCCTTTGCTAAAGCAGGGCACCCACAGCAGCTTGCCCAGGATCATGGAATGGCTTGAGTTGGAAGGGACATTAAAGATTATCGAGTTCCATGGACAGGGACACTTTCCACTAGACCAGATTACAATGTCCAGCTGATTTGGAATCTCTCCAGAGGGGAAAACTCCACAACCTCTCTGGACAGCCTGCTCCAGGGCTCCTGCACCCTCACAACAAAGAATTTTCTCCTCTAGTTCAGATGGAACCTCCTGGGTTCCAGTTTGTGCCCATTGCCCCTTGTCCTGTTACTGGCCACCACTGGAAACAGTCTGGCCCCATCCTCCTGCCCCCCACAGGTCCTTTATCTCTTGCTGAGCATTGCTCAGCTCCCCTCTGGGGCTGCTCTTCTGCAGGCTCACCAGCCCCAGGGCTCTCAGCCTTTCCTCCTCACAGAGATGCTCCAGGCCCCTCAGCATCTTTGGAGCCTCCCCTGGACTCTCTCCAGTAGTTCCCTCTCTCTGTTGACCTGGGGAGCACAGAGTTGGACCCAGTGCTCCAAATGTGATGTCACTGGGTCAGAGTAGAATGGGAGGAGAATGTCCCTTGACGTGCTGGCCACACTTCTGAAGGCATCTCAAGAACATAGTTTCCCACTGAGGCCATAGAACTGGGCTTTCAGGGGGCATTTCCACCTGGGGATGAACCACTGGTTGGTCTTCTCTAGTCCCTGCAGTTAAAAGGTTTTTATTATTGGAATGATAATTCTTTAAATCTTATCCAAGTGTTGGAGTCTGCTGGAAGCTGAGGGTGGAGCTCAGGTGGGCTGTGCTGGTACCCATGGGCAGCCTGAGCACAGAGCCAGATGGCATCACCCATGGTTGGTGGGATGGACTAAGCTCAGCTGGTTGGCTTTGGATCCTCTTCTTTAGAAATATGAATATGGCTCAGCATGAGGAAGAACCTCTTCACTGTGAGGGTCACAGAGCACTGGAACAGGCTGCCCAGAGGGGTTGTGGAGTCTCCTTCTCTGGAGACTTTCAAGCCCAATCTGGATGTGTTCCTGTGCAACCTGTGCTAGATTCTATGGTCCAGCTCTGGCAGGGGGGTTGGACGGGATGATCTCCTGAGGTCCCTTCCAACCCCTAACATCCTGTGATCCTAAGATGGAATATTTCTTGGTTCCCTTGGTAGATGGTAAGGAAAAGGTGCACGTTTTCCACTGAATGCTTCAAAATCACAGTGATAGCCCCCAAAAAGGTGGGGACCATGTCAAGAAACCAGTCCTTACTTGGAGGAGAACTGAGTATGTGCCACATGATGTCTCAACCACCCAAAGCAGATTGTCCTCTATCTTCATGGTGTGCCCAAGCACTGCTGTTGGTCACCATCCATACTGGGGATGGTCTTCTGTGCTTGGCCTTGCTCTGACAGGTGGCAAATAGGTGTGGGGGGTGGGGACTAGATCTCCTCCAGCTTTGAACTGACTAAAAATAATCTGCAGTGAAACTATGAGTGTCAGGACTCGATTTGGGACCTGAAATGCTGTTCAAAAGGTCCCACCACATGCTGGAAAGGTCTCTGCAGAGGTGGCTGTGGATACAACAGGTATTTAGATGTTCCTTTTGGTTGTAGTACTCCTCAGCAATGCACTGGGCATGCACCAAGACAAAGATCTGTCCACAAGAACAAATTTATCTCCTGTTTCAAGCCATCTGTTGCATCTCCAACGTACTGAAGATCTTCCAGAGAGCTTAATTGAGTTTTGAGATCACTGCTGCAATGTGTCACTCGAGCCAGAAGCTCTGTGATGTCCAGAAAGATCAGGAGCTCTGTTGTTGATAGGAGCAGCCATGGTTTTGTTGAAGGTCATTTCTTCTTCTCTGGGAGACTGTTACCAGAGTTTCTCCAGAGCCCAAACCAGATGTTTGCTGGGCTCTGAAGATTTCTCACAGAGGAAACTTCTCAAACTCTCTTCTCCATTTTTCCCCCCTTTTGCCCCTGTTTCTGGGAAGTTTGCTCACTCAGAGAACTTCCATGGATGGTTGGTTGGTCACATACAAAATGGCAAAGGCTTTCTTGCATTCTGTTTTTTGTAATGGCTATCTCCAAGCCTTATGCTCTCAGTGTGCTGGACTGGGAGTGCTGGGACTGGAGACATCTAATGGTACATTTAAAAGGTCTCTTTCTTGATTAGATGTGTGGTTCAGGCCCCATCCTTGGAGATATTCACGGTCAGGCTTGATGGGGCTCTGAACAACCTGATCTAGTTGAGGATGTCCCTGCTTACTGTAGAGGGATTGAACTAGATGACCTCAAGAGCTCCCTTCCAAGTCAAACCATTCTCCTTTCAGTAACTGGTGTCTTTAAATGTGCTTAGTGCTGGTAGAAACATCTGGGGTTTGTCTGAGGAAGCCAGCAGCAGGTTTGAGGCAATTCACAGGAATTCAGGCATGAATGGGCAAACCATCCCAGAAAATACCTGAGGAGCATCACTGGATCACACTAATGGAGATTTAGATTGGACAATAGGAAGAAGTTTTTACTGTGAGGGTGGTGAGAATCCAGAACAGGTTGTCCATGGAAGTTGTGGATGCCTCACCCTGGGAGTGTTTAAGACAAGGCTGAGTGGGTTTTGAGCAGCCTGGTCTAGTGGGAGGTACCCCTGCCCATGGCAGGAGGTTGGAGCTAGGTGATCTTAAAGATCCCTTCCAGCTCAAACTGTTCTATGATTCCATGGTCTTGTTTTTTCCAATGGCCATGCTTGCGCTTGCAAAGAGGGTCAGGTCTTAGGCTTGCAGGAGCATCTCCAGCCATGTCCTCTCAGGTTCAAGGACAGCCCTGCTGCCTCACCAACAGCCCTCACCCTGGTGAGGAAACTGTTTTCATGAGTGCAAGAGGTTGTTTGGCCTGGACAATTTGATGCTTTGATGATTCAATGATTTGATGATGTTTTTGTCATGTCTCTGGAGATCATCTAGTTTGACTCTCCTGCTGAAGCAGGTTCAGCTAGAGCAGGTTGCACAGGGTGCTGGTGTGGCTGAGCTAGTGGCACAGCTTCCCTTGTAGCCCAGGGGTGGGCACAGGGCTGGAGATAGTTCTTAAATGCAAAGACATCTCTTAAGCCTTTTGGGATGTGCTTGGAGGGCTGGCTCTGCCCAAAGAGGCTCAGGTTCTGTGCTGCTGAGGAAGAGGCATGTGGAAAGAGGGGGGCCTGGGAAGTGAAGCCTTTGCAAGAGAAATGTCAAGGAACTCTCTTCATCTCCTGGTTTTGTGGGCTCCAAAGAAGGGGATGTGGTTAATGTGTCCACCCCAGGGCTGCTCCAATGCTGCATCTTGGTGCCTCTACCAAGTCTTGTGTGATCAAGATTAGAGCTGGGTTGGTGAAACTGGATCTGAAGAGTATCCCCATTGATCTGGATTTGTTCAGCTGGGCATGGTGCAGCAGCAACCTCTAGTCGTGGGAGGGGCAACCCCCCCATTTTTGCAGGACTCTAACCCCTCCCCATTGACCTGGTTTGGGTTTTTCCATCTCTAGTCCACAGGGAGTGAGTTTCGCCACACTGAGGGAAGGGTTAAATGGTTCTAGCTCAAAAGAAACAATCACCAAGAGAAAGACTCCACCCAAACCTTGGGAATTTGGGAAATGTTTTGGACTGGAGCTGCTGGTGCCAAAGAGGTGGCTGAAGTTGTGGAATTAAACCACTATATGAGCAAGGAAGCAAAACTTTGGACCTAAAATGATTGATGTGTTGTAGCAGCTGAAGGAAAAGCCCACCAAGGTTTGGGTAGAAAGCAGAGGAAATACAGCAAAACTCACCAACTATGTGGTGCAGGCCTGCAAAATACCTCCTTGGAAGAAGCCCCAGTTTTAAAATGTGCCCTTGGGCAGCTCCAGCTTGTGCCAAATGCAGCAATTTGGGGTTCTCTGCTAAGGCAGAAACTTTCTGCATGATTCATGGACTTTGGCATTAGAACAGGCTGCCCAGGGAGGTAGTGGAGTCACCACCCCTGGAGGTGTTCAAAAAAAGTGTGGATGTGGTGCTGAGGGACATGATTTAGCAGCAGTGGTGGGATTGTGAGCTCTAGGTGAGCAGTTGGGCCTGATGACCTCAAAGGTCTCTTCCAACCTCAACAGTTCTATGGTTCCATTGAAATTTTGAAGACACTTGAGACCAAAAAATTGCAGGTCACAGCAGGTGTCCATTCTTCCTGAACCTCCACCACAGGCTCTTCAGCAGTTAAAGGAGGAAACCATGGTTGTGGGGAGAAATACCATCTCTAAATGCTGCGGGAGATTCTGAAGATGGTGTAGTTGAGGTTCTAGAGTAGGAAAAAGGCAAACACCTGGCTGCTGGGCTGTTTGTTTGTTAGCAGAAGAGTGACATAAAGTGTGGTCCTCTTTGGCTTGCCAGCTACTGAAGAGCATCAGCTGTTTGTTCTTCACAGAAGTTCAGTTGCAGGCTGATGTTCCTGGGGGCTTTTGAAGTTTTTTTTTTTTTTTTTTGGGGTTTGTTTTTTTTTTTTTTCTCCTTTATGTGACTGAAAGAGGAGTAAGGCTGCAGTGATTGCAGCTGCTGCTGGGTTTTTTGCACTTCACCAAATGATTTAATTTCCATTTTGATTTAGTTCTTAGAATCCCAGCGTGGTGGGGGTTGGAAGGGACCTCAGGAGAACATCCAGTCCATCCCCCCTGCTAAAAGCAGGGTCACCCACAGCAGGTTGCCCAGGATCACAATGTCCAGGCAGGTTTGGAATCCCCTCACAGAAGGAGGCTCCACACCAAAAGGTGGTTTTAAATTCCGTAGTTGATCACCAGGCAGCTGCTGGTCCCTTGGGGTGCATGCTCTCCTCTGTGAGCCAGAGGTGGGGGATTTTTGGGACAGCTGTTTGGGAGCAGGCACAGAGCTCCTACCCTGTCCTCCAGACCCCATGTGCCCTGCACACCAGTAGGCTTTCCTCACAGTGGTGGGGAGGGAAAGGTTCTTACCACCTCCTCACTGACACTGGATTAGTGTTGCCAGCAATAACATGGCTTGAAACCAGGGAGGAAGCAGGGCTGGCAGGGAAGCTGGTGAAGGGTCTGGAGAGCAGGAGCAGCTGAGCAAACTGGGGTTGTTCAGCCTGGGGAAAAGGAGGCTGAGGGGAGACCTTCTGGCTCTCTACAACTCCCTGAAAGGAGGTTGGAGCCAGGTGAGGGTTGGTCTCTTCTCCCAAGGAACAAGTGGCAGGAGGAGAGGAAACAGCTTCAAGTTGCCCCAGGGGAGATTTAGGTTGGACAGGAGGAACAATTTCTTCCCCTAAAAGGTTGTCAAGGCCTGGCCCAGGCTGCCTGAGGCAGTGGTAGAGTCCCCATCCCTGGAGGGGTTTCAAAGCTGTGTAGATGTGGTGCTGAGGGCCATGGATGAGTGGTGACCTGGCAGTGCTGGGCTAATGGTTGGAATTGATCTTCAAGGCCCTTTCCAACCAAAGCCATTCTGTGATCCTGTCCTCTAATATTCCATAGCTCATGAGTTGTTGTTGTTGGTTTGGTTTGGTTTGGTTTTTCCTGGTGGGGGGCAGTCTTTTGGTTTGGGAGTTTTTTGATGGAATGAAACCCTCTAAAATTTTCCACCTAAGTATTACAGGGAACTTATAACTTGAGCTTCATGTCATCAGGTGTGGGATGTATGGAAATACTCTAGCAGAGGGGGTTGGGGTAGACTGAGTTGAAGAGGATGGAAGCAGAGATTGGTGGTTTCATAGTTTGCCCTCATCACCTGGCTGCAATGGCTGGTTCTGGAGCTTGGAGGATTTCATACAGTCCCAGCAATATATTGATTAGGCAAACCATTCTGTGATACATTTAGCTTGGAAAAGACCCTTAAGGTCATTTTAGAGTCATTTAAGTCATCATTTAAGACCTTTAAGAGTCCAACCATTAACCCAACACTACCAAGGCTTGATAGAAATCTTTTGTGTCATGAAAATCATCTGAGAGATTCTTTTTGTTTTCCAATGCCCATCAAAAGACCTGAACCTCCTTCCTGGGAGCAGGCCTGGGAGGTGGTCAGTGGCTGGCTGCTGACCCAGCTGTGCTTGCTGCTAGAGGGGCTGGGTTTTAGCTTTACTATTGCTGGGAGCAGCACGATTAAAAATAACCTTCCCCAAGAATTTTGCTGTCAGCAGAGAAAGAAATAAATGTGATGCTTCTGGGGGCATAAAAATGTCCTGTAGTCACCTTGGTACTGGTGGAGGTCTGTTCGGAGCTTGTGGTGTTGGTAAATGCACCTGATGATGAGCTCATCTGGGGTATCTCTTGGTCCCTCTTAAGGTGCTCTACCAAATGCCAAAGGAGGAGTTAATTATTAAGATGATTTGTTGGAGTTTTGTGGGGATTTGGTCTGGTTTGGGTGTTAGAGGCTTCTTTTGTATCTTCTGCACTATAAGTCATTAAAAACAAGGTCATGTATGCTGTGTGAGTTATCCTGCTCTGCTGAGACCCCCCTGCAGTGCTGGGGCCAGCTCTGGAGTCCTCAGCACAGCAGAGACAGGGATCTGTTGGAGCAGGGTTAGAGGAGGTCACAGCAATGCTGGGAGCCCTCTGCTGTGAGGCCAGGCAGCGAGAGTTGGGGTTGTTCAGCCTGGAGAAGACTCCAGGAGACCACCTGGTGGACTTTTCAGTGCTTCACGTGGCTGATGAGAAAGATGGGGACAGTTTTGAGCAGGGCCTGCTGTGACAGGACAAGGGGGGATGGTTTGAACTCAAAGAAGGGAGATTCAGACAGGAGAGAAGGGAGAAATGTTTGACACTGAGGGTGCTGAGAGCGTTACGTGGAGAGGTGGTAGGAGCCCCATCCCTGGAACCATTGCAGGCCAGGTAGTTTGGGGCTCTGAGCAACCTGCTGTAGTTGCAGCTGTCCCTGCTGACTGCAGGGAGGTTGGAGCAGATGCCCTTTGAAGGTCCTTTCCCACCCAATGGAGTCTATAAAGCATCGGCACAGGGGACAGGGAGTGTGAGAGTTTGCCCTGAACGTCTGCAGGGAGCTGCCCCACCAACAGTGCCCTGCAGCTGCCTGGTGCTGGAGCATGCACGTGGGAGCATCACTTCTCCTTCCTCTCATACACCAAACCCCTCAAATCTCCTAAAAATAGGCATCTGAGAGTCGTTTGGGGGAGGGAGAGCCCCTCCTGGAGAAGTTCTTCAATAGCATAGCAACCTTTAGAAATGCATCTGGCATTGCTGTGCCTGTGCCAGCCCAGAATGAAAGACACAACTGTCTCCAGGCTGAATTTAGTGACAATATTGGTGAAGATCTTTGTGTCCTTGGTTGCTTCACACTGGGTGTCTCTGAAAGTTGATAGTAAAAACCTAATCTCTGGGGAAAGTGATTCCTGCAGCTGCTTGGTGAATAACCCATGAGCAACCATTTGTGTCCTCCTGATGTTCAATAGTCCTTAAATGCTCAGCTCCATTGCAGGAGAACAAGGAGTTGATGTCCTGTGTGTTGGGATGGATCCTGCTGATCCTGCCCTTTATTTTGAGGACAGCCTTCAGCTGCTGGCCTGGTCCCCAAGATCTGCTTTGGGGTTGGCACTGAGCCACATGGGAGAAGAGTCAGGGCTGGGTCTGATGAGCATCTGTGTGATGAGATGGAAATTCTGTGGGCTTCCCAGTGCATCCAGCAGCAGCAAGGCTGAGTTTTGAAGAGAGACCTGTATCTATAGGGAGATTTGTGTTTCCATGGCTTGGGGGCTGTTTCCACATGCTGGTGCTGCACTTAGAGGCTGAGGTCTTGTCCCTTAGAAGTTATTTGAACTCAGCTGTGCCTGCAGATGCCCAGACACCAGCTTCATTTCTGAGTGTCTTTAAGTTACATGGAATCCCAGCATGGTAGTGGTTGGAGATCACCCAGTCCAATCTCCCTGCTTAAAGCAGGGGCACCCACAGCAGCTTGCCCAGCATCACAATGCCCAGCTGGCTTTGGAAGCTCTCTGGACAAGGAGACTCCACAACCTCTCTGGGCAGCCTGCCCCAGGCCTCCAGCACCCTCACACTAAACAAGTTTCTCCTTCTGTCCAGACAGAACCTCCTGGGTTCCAATTTGTGTCTGTTTCCCTTTCTGTTGCTGGCCACCACTGAGGAGAGTCTGGCCCTATCCTCTCATTCCCCACAGGTCCTTTAGCTCTTGCAGATCATTGCTCAGCTCCCCTCTGGGGCTGCTCTTCTGCAGGCTCACCAGCCCCAGGGCTCTCAGCCTTTCCTCCTCACAGAGATGCTCCAGGCCCCTCAGCCTCCACTGGACCCTTTCCAGTTTTTCCTTCTTTCCCTTGAACTGGACCCAGTTTTCCAGATGTGGCCATGCTGAAGGGGATGAGAACCTGCCTTGCTCTGCTGACCACACTCTTCGTGCACCCCAGGAGGCCTTCCTGGCCACAAGGGCCCATTGCTGGCCAGCGGTGAGCTTGATGTCCACCAGCACTCCCAGGTCCCTCTCTACGGAGTTGCTTCCCAGCAGGTCACCCCCAACCTGCCCAAGTGAGGGACCCTTGTTGGAACTGGTGTGTGCTCCCTCACCATGCTGAGATCATGCAAAGAGCAGAGATTGCATCTCAAGGTCTGTGATGACTGTTTGGGTGGTTTGCAAAGTGGAAAAGGTGCAGAGCAAAGGGAAAGATAAAGATGTGAAGATCCTGCAAGCCCAAACTGCCATGGATACATAGGGATGGATGCTCACTGGTCTGGGGCAGGCAGGACGTGTGTCAGCAGCTGCACACCCAGAGGTGTCCACCTGGCCACAGGACTTTCTCTAATTTCTTCTTCCTGTCAAGTCACTGGACTCAGATGGGTGTTTTTAGCAAGGTGTTGGATGCTGATTCAAAAGCTCCTTAGGCAGAGTTCACCTTGACCTGCTCAGCCTAACCCTCATGGCTGAAGCTGGATGTAGGACGGACATTAGGAAGAAGTTCTTTACGATGAGGGCAGTGAAATAATGAAACAGGTTGTCCAGAAAGGTGGTAGAGGCCAAATCCCTGGAGGCATTCAAGGTCAAAATTGATGTGGCTCTGAGCAACCTGATCTGGTTGGAGGTGTCCCTGCTGACTGCAGGGGGGTTGGACAGGATGACCTTTGAGGGTTCCTTCCAACATGATTCGTTCTGTGGTTGAAAATGTGACTGTATTTGTGTAAATGTGAATCAGCCATGGGACCTTGTGTTGGAAGGGACCTTAAGGATCAAGTTCCAACCCCTGCCATGGGCATGGACACTTCCACTAGAACAGATTGCTCAAGGTGTTGTCCAGCCTGGCTGTGAGCACTTCCAGGGAGAGGGCATCCACAACCTTCCTGGGCAACCTGTTCCAGTGTCTCACCACCCTCACTGCAAGGAATTTCTTCCTAATCTCCAGTCTAAATCTGCCCTTCTCAAGCTTCAGTCCATTCCCTCCTAGGGTTTGGTGGTGATCTCTTCCCCAGGCAAAGAGCAGAGGTTTCCATTGGTGGGACTTGAGTCAACACCTGCTACCTGGTGGTGTTAAAGGCCAGGGTCTGTTTCTGTGCCCTATCACCTTTCCCCTTCCACCAGAGCTTCATCCAAGTGTGAATGCATGGTGCTTTTAGCTGATTTGAAGCAAAACTGAGGTGGCCTGAGGGCAGATTCCTCTTTGGAAAAAAGTTCAGGATTATTTCATGTTTCTTAGCTGTAAGAGGAGGTCAGCTTAAGAAATGTCTGTGGGGGTTGTTGTTTGTTGCTTTTGCTGAACTGGTGGAAGTAGCTTCATTGTGTTTTTCCTGGGAGCTGTGTGGTCCTGGAGAACATCCAGGACTCAAGATGTTTGATTTCAGTCTCTCTGCAGAGGGTGTGGAAGGCTAGCACCAGAAATGGAGCAGGTCCAGAGAAGGGCAAAGATGCTGGTGAAGGGTCTGGAGAACAGGGCTGGTGAGGAGCACTGAGGGAACTGGGGTTGTTCAGCCTGGAGAAAGGGAAGCTGAGGGGAGACCTTCTGGCTCTCTACAGCTCCCTGAAAGGAGGCTGGAAGCCTGTGATGAGGACTTCAGGGCTGGCCCCAGCACTGCAGGGGGGTCTCAGCAAAGCAGAGCAAGAGAAGCAGAATCCCCTCCCTCCACCTGCTGCCCACACTGATGAGGATCTGGGCTGGCAGTGCATGGTGCCAGCTCACCTCCAGCCTTACACCCACCAGCACCCCAAGTCTTCTGCAGGGTTGCTCTCCAGCCATCCATCCCCCAGGCTGTGTTGATACTCCTACCAGGTGCAGGACTTTGTGGAGCAGAGGGCCAGAATCCCCTCCCCTGACCTGCTGCCCACCATGAACAAGCCCTTTGGGCTGCTGACACGAGTGCTGCTGTCACTGCTTGCTGGTGATCCATCCTCTCTTCTCTGGAGCTATATCTGTAATTAGACTTGGAAATGAAGACAGTTAAAATATTAATGACTACACTGAGGCAGAGTGGAGGACTTGCTGCATTATTAACCCTGCTGAGATGCTGGTAACCTGCTTCAAAGCAGAGGCTGGGTTGGGTAGAGCATTGTAAACATTATGGAATCACAGACCTGCTTAGGTGGGAAAGGACCTTTGAGATCACTGAGTCCAACCATGAACCCATCATTCTAAAGATACAGCAATCTACTTACGTATCAACCAGGCAAAACCCAAATTAACCTTGAATCATAGCATGGCTTCAGTTGGAAAACCTCTCTCAGGTTGTCATTTGGACTTGTTGATCTTAAGCTCACTGTGGCCATTAAATCATGGACTGAATCTAATCCATTTTATGGACTGAGTCTTGTGGGGAGCAGCTGAGGGACCTGGGCTTGTCCAGCCTGGACACAAGGAGGCTGAGGGGAGACCTTCAGGTTCTCTACAACTCCCTGAGAGGAGGCTGGAGCCAGGTAGAGGCTGGTCTCTTCTCCCAAGGAAGAAGTGATAGGACAAGAGGAAATGGCCTCAGGTTGCGCCAGGGGAGGTTTGGGCTGGACAGTGGAAGCACCTTCTTCACTGAGAGGGGTGTCAAGCCATGGAACAGGCTGCCCAAGGTGCTGATGGAGTCCCCACCCCTGGTGGTGTTCAAACTATGTGTAGACATGGTAGTGTTAGGCTGAGTGTGGGACCTGATGATCTTTGAGGTCTTTTCCAACCTTACAGACTCTGTGAAGCAGCTTGGTTGTTGCAACTTGACTTTTCTGCTGCTGAGGATGTGGTTGAGAGCCTCAGATTTTGCAATGGACTGAAAATGCCCTTTTTGGTGTGAAATGTGTCATGGGCACAACAGCTGTGCCCATGGTAGGTGTAGGCTGCTGTGTCAAAGCAGAAGAAACTTCTGCTGGCCTGCAAAGAGTCTTTGAGGTACTTCTGTTTGGGTTATTTATCTTGGGGATTGATGTGGTTCCACCTCTACTTCTTCAGCTTTAATTTACTGTTTGGCTTTTGCTGCTGGATATGACTCAGAGAATTCCATAGTTTTGTCTTGCTGAGCAGAGACAAGAGCAGGGACTCTTATGGCTTTAGTAAAGCAACCCAAAGTCCTTTGGCTATGAAACAGCAGAAGCTTGCAGGTCTTTGGACCCAGCGAAGAACTTCAGGAGGAACATGCAGGTTTGTGTGTAGTGGGGGCACCAGGTTGGTCAAATCCAGCTCCAAGCAATGTGCAAAAGAAATCCACAACCAAAACAAAGAAAACCCAAACCTAATGGTGATTATTTCTTATTTCCCCCCCGCCCCCCTTTTTTTCCTCTCCCTTCTTCCTTTTTCTTCCACTCCCTGCAGGTGATTTGGTCTTGAGTCCTTGGCATGGCAGTAGATAATGTTTGTCTTCAAGCACAGACTGAGCAGAACTAATTGCAATCATTTTTCCCTGTAGTTGTTACAAAAGAGCATTGAAGGCAGAGATGTTCTCCTGATGCCTTGCCTCTTTGAGAGGTGTGTGGCTTTTATGAGCTGTATCTTCCTCCATGAGTGGTTCTACCTCCAGGGACCACCCCCCACCTTGATATCTGGGGCTGGAGGGTGAGGATATAGGGTTGGAGAACAAGATGATTTTTCTGCTGGAGATGTGGAGTCTTTGGTGTAGAAAATAAGATGTTGGTAATTATTAAAAATAAAATATGGAAAGCTTCTTAAGTTTATCAGCAGACCTGGTGGAGTTAGACAAGGGCTGGACTTGATGATCTGAAAAGGTCTTTTCCAACCAAAACAGTTCTATGAAATAGTGAGAGGTGGGCACACATTGAGCCTCCTGAAGTTCAACAAAGCCAAATGCAAGGTTCTGCACCTGGGCTGGGGCAATCCTTGGGATAGACAAGCTGAAGGATGAAGGGCTGGAGAGCAGCCCTGAGGAGAAGGACTTGGAGTGCTGTGTCCTGGGCTGCTCCCCAGCAGTGTGGGCAGCAGATGGAGGGGGAGGGGATTCTGCCCCTGTGCTGTGTTCTGCTGAGACCCCCCTGCAGTGCTGGGGCCAGCTCTGGAGGGCTCAGCACAGCAGAGACAGGGACCTGTTGGAGCAGAGCCAGAGGGAGCCACAGCAATGCTGGGAGGGCTGGAAGCCCTCTGCTGGGAGGCCAGGCTGAGAGAGTTGGGGTTGTTCTGCCTGCAGAAGGCTCCAGGGAGACCTGGTGGTGGCCTTTCAGTGCTTCAAGAGGCTGATCAGGAAGCTGGGGACAGACTTTATAGCAGGGCCTGTTGTGACAGGACAAGGGGGGATGGGTTGAGCTCAAAAGAGGGAGATTCAGACTGGACAGAAGGGAGCAATGTTTGACACTGAGGGTGGTGAGAGCCTGGCTGTGGTTGCCCAGAGGGGTGGGAGATGCCTCATCCCTGGAACCATTGCAGCTCAGGTTGTTTGGGGCTCTGAGCAGCCTGCTCTAGTTGCAGCTGTCCCTGCTGACTGCAGGGAGGCTGGAGGAGACAACCCAGCCCAGTCTGTGATTCTCTCAAATACTAATTCCTTTCTCTCAGATACCAATTGTTTTTATTTTTTTTTAATATTGGGGGGGAAAAAAGGATTATTAGTAACTAAAAGGTGAACAATGTCCCCCTCATTCAGAGCCATTTGTGTTTGAAAGATCTCCAACACACTGTAGCTGGTTCAGCCTAGGCTTGTGGCTGTTCTGATCCTTTGAGTAACAGTCACAGACTGATGTGGGTTGGAAGGGTCCTCTGGGGGTCATCTGGTCCAAGCCTCAAAGCCCTTTACCTTAGTGAGGAGTGCATGTGAAGTTGTTTGGCCTTGGAGAGGCTGGTGGCTTTCCCCATGTTTGGCCTCTGGGCAAGGCTGGGTTTGGGGCTGTTGGTGTGGTTTGGGGCATTCTTCTTGACTCTGGGCTGTTGTTGGATGAAGCTCTTTGAGGAACAGCTGCTGAGAAGGCAGCTGAGATGGCATCAAATGGATCAGCTGCAAGCATTTTGGTCTAATCTCCCCTTCAGAAGAGGGAAGTCCCACTGGTGCTTGAGCAGGATGCATGAGTGTGGTATTTGGTGCTGCTGGCTTCCCCAGCTCATGCACATGGTGGGGGCTCTTACTGGTGCTGCTGTGCCCCTTCCAAGAGCACAAACTAAACCTTTCCTGGCTGGACATCAGGGACAACCCTCCTCTGCTTTAGCTGGATAATAGCTGTGTAGGATGAAATCAGCTGTTGGTCTTCCAGACAGCAGGAAGCAAATGTGGTAGGTGCTGGTGGCATGGCTTTGGTGCTACCAAAGCAGTGAAGCTTGAGCTTTGTGCAGTTTTCACGTGAGATTAAAATGGAGCTGGGCAGGCTGCAGTGATGGGTCCTGCCCTGTGTTTTGGATGTGACAAAAGGGACTTCAGGAATGCTGATAAGGACTTCTGTGACCCTTAATGTTGTCTGCTTGAGTGGATTAGCACTTTAGGCACAAACCTGAGCATAACTTCCATCTAAACATGAGGAGGAACTTCTTTAAGGGTGCTGGAGCACCCTGGAACATGCTGCTGGGGGAGGTGGTGGAATCTCCATCTCTGGAGACCTTCAAAATCCACCTGGACATGTTCCTGTGTGACCTTCTCTAGGTGAACCTGCCTTGGCATGGGGCTTTGACTCCAACTCCAGAGGTGTGGAGACCTCTGTGAGAATTATTAGGATTCCTTTAAGGTAGGAGGTCTCTAGGGTGAATGGATGGGGAGATGGCTAGGAAGGTTACACCTGCAGGGATTTAAATCCTTCTCTGATCCAGGTATGATATCATCCTCTATCACTCTGCCACTTATGGTGGACCTCCACTGACTCTTCTGGTAGCCCTGTAGCTGATGGGATTTTGGTGGCTGAAGACTCTGGCACTGCTGGGCAGATTTAGTGTGGGCCAATGGAGATGTGCTCCCAGTATGTCCTGTGCAGCAGAGCAGGGTGCCTCAGGGCTTTAAGAAACCTTGCCCAGGTTCAGCAGCATGCAGGTCACAAGATGTTAGGAGTTGGAAGGGAGCTCTGGAGATCTTCCCCCTGGCAGAGCAGGACCATATAATCTAGCACAGGTTGCACAGGAACACATCCAGACAGGGCTGGAAAGTCTCCAGAGAAGGAGACTCCACAACCTCTCTGGGCAGCCTGCTCCAGGGCTCTGGGACCATTACAGTCAAGAAGTTCCTCCTTGTGTTGAGGTGGAACCTCCTGTGCTGGAGTTTCCATCCATTGTCCCTTGTCCTATCTCAGGGCAGAAGGGGGCAGAGGCTGTCCCTTCCTTCTTGACACCCAGCCCTCAGATATTTCTGTGTATTTCTATATATTGATCAGATCCCCTCTCAGCCTTCTCCTCTCCAGACTAACCAGCCCCAGGGCTCTCAGCACTGCCCTCATAGGGCAGTGCTCCAGTCCCTTCATCACCCTTGTAGCCCTGTGCAGCCCCAGGCAGAGACCTGCAGGGAGACAGATCAGAGGGGCAAGTAGAAGCCACTTGTCTTGCCCAGCTGCCTCAAGAGGTGCTGGGCCCAGGGTGGGGAGAGCTGAAGGAGTGGGCTGTGTCCCTGGGTGACACATACAGTCCTTCATGCTGCTGTCACCCAGAGCTGCCAGCACAGGCTGCTGCAGCTCTCGGGGCCTTCCTCCTGCAGAGGGTTTTGGATCCAGCACCCAATGCTTCCTGCTGGGGAGAGGTGGCTTTTGATCTCCATGCTGGGTGCTCCTTCAGGGAGCATCATTCCAGTGGTGGTTTAGCTCCTCCCTGTTCCCTTGATGCTCCACATGGATATCCTTGGTTTGCTTCCTTCATGCCCATCTTTCTGCTGCCTCACTGCCTCTTCTCTGCTTGGTTTCCCACTTGACATCACTTCTTCTCTTCCAGCATTACATCTGTCTTGTCCTGTGAGGCTGTCCTCGACCCACAATGCTTCCATGTGGCATTCCCTCTGCAGACAAGGTCTCATTAGTACCTTTAATAAGGATGACTCTTACCAGGACAGTTTTTATGGTGCTTCAGCTCCTAAAACCAAATGAAGGAACAGAGCATGAAGTTCTCTTCCATGCACAACCCTCAGCTCTGTCTCTGCACCATCAGATGGGGTATTTTCAATAGCTCTCCAGGCTGGGGTTGACCATGGCAAGAGAGACATGAGCTCCTCTGGGCTGCAGCCACCCAAAAGCAGAGCTATCCTGGGAAAGCACTGTGGTATCACCCACCAAACCATAGGCACCTCTGGTGTCACCATCAGGGGACAACTAGTCCCTGGCCCTGGCAGGGGTGGTGGGCTTCATCAGGGGACCTGCTCCCCCATCTCCAAAAGAGGCTTTCATTTCCCTGGGGCTGTTGAGAAGAGAAGACTGAGAGGGGATCTGATCAATGTCTAGAACAGAGAAGATTGCAGCTCACCATGAGGAGAAACTTCTTTGCAGTGAGGGTGCCAGAGCCCTGGAGCAGGCTGCCCAGGGGGGTTGTGGAGTCTCCTTCTCTGGAGCCTTTCCAACCCCCCCTGGCTGCATTCCTGTGCAGACTACCCAAAGTGCTGCTGCTCTGGCAGGGGGTTGGAGCTGATGATCTCTTGAGGTCCCTCCCAACCTCTGATATACTGTGAGACTGTGATTTCATTTTTTTCACTCTGCCTTTGTCCCCTCAGTCAGGACCATCTGAAGCAGATGGTGGGGCTGTTGCATAACTGAGCAGAAGGCTTCCTTGCAGAACTCACCCAAACTGGCCGCTGCTTCAGAGCAGACTAAACAGCCCCTCCTTTAAGGGCTTCTCAACCTTCCCTGTTCTACTTTGAGTTTGGAGGAGGAAGTTATTCTGGGGAGGTGAGGTCAATGGAAACCTTCTTCTGTTATTAATAACCTGTTTGAGTCTCAGAGCTGTTGCAGGGATGCTGGAAGATGAAATGTAGTAAAAGCAAAGCTGTCCATGCAAGGTTGCATGATGAGCTAATGGGGTTCAGCATCACTCTGAGCTGCTGGAGGTGTGTGGATCCCAAAAGGGACTCCTTCAGCCCTGATGTGTGATTCCTGCTTTGGGAAGAGGAGGGAAGTGCAATAGGTATGTGTTTTTCCAGAGCAGTTCCTTCGTTTCCCATTTCACAGGGAAATGTCCAAGCTGAAAGGTCCATGAGCAACACCAAGCAGACCTGGTGGAACCTCTCTTGGTCCTAGCTCAGCTGCCTTGTTCCTAGTGTTGGCTCACAAAATCTACTCAGCCACAGGGTGCTGAGAGTCTGAAGGGCCCTTCTGTATTTTGATAATATAATTTAAATCCAGCATTAGTTAATTGATCCAAACTAAGCTGAAGGTCTTTTAGAGTGCTGGAGCCCTGGAGCAGGCTGCCCAGAGAGGTTGTGGAGTCTCCTTCTCTGCAGACATTCCAAACCCAGCTGACCATTGTGATGCTGGGCAAGCTGCTGTGAGTGCCCCTGCATGATCTGGATGATCTCCAGAGCTGCCTTCCAGCCCCCATCATGCTGGGATTGGGTGATGTGCTGCAGAAAGGATTCCTGGTGCTTGTTGCATGCTTTAGGTGATGTCCAGAAGGGGAGGATGTTTCTGAGAAAATAATTTCAGTTCAAGGGCATGTCCAGTGCATGAGGCAGACCAAAGAAGCCCAGTCTCCCTCCAAAACATCAATGAAATGAACTATGCTGGAGCACACAGCTCCTAGGATGAGTGTTCCCATGTTCCTGGCATCTCCAGAGCTGATTCCAAGCAGGCTAGGTTAGCTTTAGACAAAATGTTTGACACTGAGGGTGGTGAGAGCCTGGCCCAGGTTGCCCAGAGAGGTGGTAGATGCCCCATCCTGGAACCACTGCAGGTCAGGGTGTCTGGGGCTCTGAGCAATCTGCTCTGGTTGGGGATGTCCCTGCTGACTGCAGGGGGGTCAGACTGGATGTCCTCTACAGTTCTCTTCCAACCAAAACCACTTTAATTCCATGAAGGATCTGCCGTGGGTCCTGCATGAAGCTGTGTCTGACCCACAGTGCTTCATGTTTGGGTAACTTCCAGACCAAGGAAAGGAAAAGAGGCCAGAAAGAGCTGCTCTAGAGTCAAGGTCCATAGTTTGTATTGGCTGCTTTGGCCACCAGGCTCTCTAAATTACACCCTGACCTCAACTAATTGGTTTTGTGCCCCTGGCAGCCATTGCATGAGGACTGTCCAGCATGACAACAGCTTCCAGCTGCAGCCAGGCCTTAAAAGTTGAACTAGGTGGTGGAAAATCATCTGCAGGACAAGTGTCCAGCAAAGGGAAATGTGATGGCTTGAAATACTCCAAATCCTTTCCTTGGCGTGCTTGCTGCAAGGGGTTATCGAAAAACCATCTCCTGTATAGTTCTTAGGCTGGAAAGGGAAGAAACTTGGATAAATTTGCTCTCCTACATCAGTTTCACAAGTGATGTGATGGTGGCCCCTGCCCTTACAGACTCCATGGCTTCCAAGGCTCCTGGAGCATCCCACTTCCCAGACAGCTCCAGCATCTTGTGATGGGATAAGCAGAAATGGCTTTGAGCTGGAAGAAGGGAGATTGAGACTGGAGATTAGGAAGAAGCTCTTTGCACTGGGGGTGGTGAGACACTGGAACAGGTTGCCCAGGGAGGTTGTGGACACTCCCTCCCTGGAGGTGTTCAAGGCCAGCTTGGATGGAGTCTTGAGCAACCTGGGCTAGTGGAAGGTGTCCCTTGGTTAGAACTAGATCATCTTTAAGATCCCTTCCAACCCAAACCATCCTATGACCAGTGTTACCAGGAATCATTTTAAGCATCCTGCTGGTCAAGAATCAGTGCAGAAAAAGCCCAACTCATGGTTTGAGCTGCTTGGTTGGGTTGTTCTTACACCAAAGAGAGGTTTCCCCACCATGTGCTGATACCCACCTCCAGCATCGTGATGAGAGCTGTGATTAAGAGCATAAGCTTGGCAACATTGACTGTGAAATATGTTGTCATGTGCTGAGAGCAAGCTGGTAAGTGCTAAGTGACCCAATAACAGCCAGGAGCAAGCAGCCACACTACTTGTAAGTCCTGCTGGCCTTTTTCTGGGCTTGGGTCTTGCTTTTGAAGCTTGTTCACAGATTGGGTTGGAAGGGACCCTCAAAGGTCATCTTGTCTGAACCCCCTGCAGTCAGCAGGGACACCTCCAACTAGATCAGGCTGCCCAGGGCCATATCAAGTCTGATCTTGAATGTCTCCAGGGATTGGTCCTCAACCACCTCCCTGGGCAACCTGTTCCAGTATTTCACCACCCTCATAGTGCAGAACTTCCTCCTGATGTCCAACCTAAATCTGCCCTGCTCCAGTTTCAAACCATTGACCCTTGTCTTATCACCACAGGACCTTCTAAACAGTTCCTTCCCAGCCTTCCTGTAGGTCACCTTCAAATGTTGAAATGCAGCTCCAAGGTCTCCCCAGAATCTTCTCTTGTCCAGGCTGAACAGCCCAAACTCTCTGAGCCTGTTTCTGTAGGCTCTCCTTCAGACCTGCCCTGGCAGGTCTTGTGCTGGGGGTCCCATAGCTGGATGTGGGACTCTAAGTGAGGTTGTTGATGAATTGCAGTTGACCAAGGGCATGAAGAACCTTTTGGAGTGTTGATGTGAAGCATACTGTTAATATTGTGTTCTTATTTCTCTTCCTTCTCTCCCCAGGATTGAAAAAACGTACAAGGAAGGCCTTTGGTATACGCAAGAAAGAAAAGGACACTGATTCCACGTAAGTCCTGGAGCTGTTAGCTTGGGAAAGGGCAGGGAGGCCATCCAGGAGGATCTTGACAGGACTGGGAAGTGGGCCAGTGCAACCTGCATGAGGCTCAACAAGTCAAAGTGCAAGGTCCTGCGTCTGAGTAGGGCCAATCCTAGGTACAAATCCAGGCTGGGTGCAAAGTGGATTGAGAGGAGCCCTGAAGAAAAAGACCTGGAGGTGTGGGTTGATGAGAAGCTCACCATGAGCCAGCAGTGCCCTCATGCAGCCCAGGAGGCAACCATGTCTTGGGCTGCCACAAAGACAGCCCAAGGTGCTCCAGCTTGGAGCACCTCAGCTGTGAGGATAGGCTGAGGGAGCTGGGGTTGTTCAGCCTGGAGAGGAGAAGACTCCAGGAGTTCCTGGAGCTGCCTTCCAGTACCTGAAAAGAACCTACAGGAAGGCTGGAGAGGGACTTGTCATAGGGGTGCCTAGGGACAGGACAAGGGGGAATGGTTTGAAGATGAGGGAGAGTAGGTTTAGACTGGATCTTGGGAAGAAGCTGTTCAGTAAGAGGGTGGTGAGACACTGGAATAGGTTGTCCAGAGAGGTTGTGGGTGCCCCCTCCCTGGAGGTGTTCAAGGCCAGGTTGGATAAGGCTTTAAGTCAACCAAGTCTAGTTGAGAGACGTCCCTGCCCATGGCAGCGAGGTTGGAGTGGATGATCTCTGAGGTCCCTTCCAACCTGAGCCATTTTATGATCATCCAGTCCAACCATCAACCCATGCTGCCATGTCTGCTGCTAAACCCAGTTCAAAGCAGGAGATATCAGATTCTTTGTGGTCAGTGAGACATGAACCACATCAGTGCATAATGTCAGTCCCAGGAAACTGCTGTCTGCTGCCAGAGGTGAGACAACAGAGTTGGCAACAACCTTTAGACCACAGCAGGCTCAGAGTGATGGAAATCAACCTGTTGTGGGCAAAAAGGAGATTGGTTCTTGAGAAATGGGCATCAAAACCTTTAAAAACTTGAAGACAGACACAAAGTATTTTGTGGATCACTCGTGTTCAGCCAAGGATAATCAGCCATTGGAATAATCTCCCCAGGGACATGGTGGAGCCCCCAGCATTGGAAACTTTTAAGATGCACTGGACAGGGTGCTGGGCCTTCTTGTCTAGACCATGCTGTTCCCAAGAAAGGTTGGACCTGATGATCCTTGAGGTTCCTTCCAGCATCTGATTCTGTTATGATACTGGGGAGAAGGTGATGCCAGCATGCCATGACAGGAAGGAGGTGATAGATCACAGGCTTTTGTTGTCCTTGATCAGCCTTTTAGTAATTTTAAGCTGTTTCCCTTTCTACACCCAGTGGCCAACAAATGAGTTGTTCTCTTGGTGGCTCTGCAGAGATACCCAAGCTGGTTGTCCACATGCTCATGAGCTACTGCCACAGTTAGTGGTGCAGAAGAAAATCACTCCTCTGGGACTTCCAGCAGATTAATCTCTGCTCAAGCTACTGATTTGCCCATCTGCTGAGATCTTTTGAGATGCAAATTTGGTTTTAAACATGCCAGTGCATGAGCCTGTTGGTGGAGTGAAGGCTTGGGTGCTGGAGGTGAAAGGGATTGCTTTGGCTCTGCTGCAAGAGATGTTTCCTTCCTTGGAAAACATCTGGAGGAGGGGGATTCTCTCCCTGGGAGAGGACGTCTGCCAGGCGATGCAGTGCACAGGTGGAGAACTGCTGGTGGAGTGCTGAGCCCAGTCCAGGGAGGATGCTCAGCTGTCACCAGTGTGACTTTGGAGTAGACATGCCCAAGCTGGGAACTGAGTGGGGTTAAGGCAGGGGGAAGTCCTGCTCCCACACCCCATCCAGGTGGCACAGCAGAAACTATGGCTTTTTTTTTTTTTCTTCTCCCTTTTGTCTTGTTTGGATTTGCTTTCCTGAGCTATTTGATGTCTCAGTAGTGGTTGGTGAGGTTTCTCCTGTGAAACTCTGCAGGTCTGGCCACGTTCCCAGAGCCCAACTGCACCAGCTGCAAAAGGGCTCAAAAGCATGGAGGGGCATGGAGTACATTCCAAAAGAGAGATGCAGCACCAAGCTGTTGTCCTGCTGGCAGGGAGGGGATTGTCCTACCAGCCAGGCAAGCTGTAGGCCAACCAGGAGCTCCAGCCATAGAATCACTGAATTGCTGTGGTTTGAAAAGGCCTCTAGGATCATCAACCCAACATGACCATGGCCATTAAACCATGTCCCACAGTGCCATGTCTACATGGATTTGAACATCTCCAGAGATGGTGACTCCACCACCTCCTCAGGCAGCCTTTTCCAAAGCCTGACCACCCTTTCAGCACAGAAATAGTTCCTAAACTCTCATCTAATGTATCAGAAGGATGAGCAGGTAGCAGGCTGCTTTGCATCCCCCTCTTCTGCTCATGGAAAATCAGTGGAGCCAAGTCTAAGTCCTGCATGTAGTCAGCACCATGATTTCCAAACTAGTTTGCAGCACCCTGCTCTTCCCAGAGGCTGGAGAAGCTGGTGGCACATGGAGATAACAAATCCTGGGGCATTTGTGGTGGTAACAAGCTCACAGAAAGGCCACTGTGGAGCAGAAGCTGCAATTAGCAAGCAGCAGTGATTAGCACGTCGCGGGGTCATGGCACGGTCACTGCCCTGGGGTGGCTTTAAGTGCTCTCCAAATCCCTTGTCTGCAGCTAGTGTGTGGCTTGGAGGAGCAGTGGAGGCTGGTGGTTGCAGATAGACCTCTGCTCACACCTTGCCACAGATGGGCCACTGTGGTCCCAGGAGCTGGTCCCAGGAGCCTGGGCACCACAATGTGGGGTCTTCTGAGGTGGTGCCTGAGTTCTGGCCTCTCAGAGGAAGTCACATTGGTAATGTGAGGGTGGAAGCCCTCTGCTGGGAGGCCAGGCTGAGAGAGGTGGGGTTGTTCTGCCTGGAGAAGAGAAGGCTCCAGGGAGACCTTCTGGTGGCCTTTCAGTGCTTAAAGTGGCTGATCAGAAAGCTGGGGACAGACTTCTGAGCAGGGTCTGCTGTGACAGGACAAGGGGGGATGGTTTGAACTCAAAGAGAGAGATTGAAACTGGAGAGAAGGGAGCAATGTTTGACACTGAGGGTGGTGAGAGCCTGGCCCAGGCTGCCCAGAGAGGTGGGAGCTGCCCCATCCCTGGAACCATTGCAGCTCAGGTTGTTTGGGACTCTGAGCAACCTGATCTAGCTGTAGATGTCCCTGATGACTGCATGGAGGTTGGAATAGATGACCTTTAAAGGTCCCTTTCAAACCAACTAGTCTGCAATTCTATGGAATTTGCTGGAGCTGCAGTGCAGTGGTGAAGGACCTGCCAGCCCTTCCCTCCACCAGTTTTGAGTCTCCACAGCCACTTCTGGCTTGATTTTTGAGGAGGTGACATTCCTTGTGCATAAAGGGAGCATGGAAGCAAAGATCTTTGCTGCTTCCAAAGAATTTTGGAAGTCTTTGCACCATGAGATTAAACATGAGATGAAAGGTGGACACCTCTGACCAGAAGTTGTTCCCCAAGAGGCATCGCTCTCTGTTAAACCAGTGCTGCAGGAGCAGATGTTAGTTGGTGGCAAATCTTTGGCAGTGCTGAAAACTGGGAAGTGGAGGAGCCTGCCTGGTTGTTCCTCAACATGCTTGTCCCTTCATAAGTAACTTAGCACCCTCAGAGCACCTTCTAACGTGGCTGCTGAGCCTGCTGTACCGTTGGCTGTGACTGAGGTCCAAATCCCATAAGCAGTTGGGGATTAGGATCCCCGAGGAGGTTCATCAGTTCTCAAATCCCTTCAGGAGAGAATTGGCTGCTTCTGGTAGAAGAAAAACCTCCAAATGGCTTGAAGTGTGATTTTTATTTTATTGTCCTCCACAAGATGGGCTTTGACATGGAGAGGTGCAAGGAGGAGCAAGCCCAGTTCATAAGAATCACAGACTGGTTCGGGTTGGAAGGGACCTTCAAAGGTCATCTAGTCCAACCCTGCTGCAGTCAGCAGGGACATCTGCAACCAGAGCAGGTTGCTCAGAAGCCTGTCAATCCTGACCTTGAAAGTCTGCAGGGATGGAGCCTCCACCACCACCCTGGGCAACTTGTTTCATTGTTCCACCACCCTCACAGTAAAGGACTTCTTCCTATGTCTTAATGGCTCCGTCCCTAGAGACATTCAAGGTCAAACTTGATGGTGCCCTGAGCAACCTGCTCTAGTTGGAGATGTGCCTGCTGACTGCAGGGGAGTTGGAGAAGATGACTTTTGGGGGTCCCTTCCAACTTGATGCATTCTATGATGTTCCTCAGCTGGGAAGATTCAGTCATCATCAGGAGCACTTTATTCACTAAAAAAATACAAAATATCATCTGCTGATGACATTGGTGGTGACCTTGCAGTGTTGGGTCACAGGCTGGCCTAGATGATCCTGAAGGCCTCTTCCAACCAAAGATATTCTGTGAAGGAATGGTTCTGAGACCCTTGTGGGGATTTCACACGTGGCAGGTAATTCAGATCTGACATCCTCAAACCCATTGCTGATGTAGATTCCTTAAGGAAACCATTCCCACAAGTTCCTCAGGAGTGGTTTGGGCTCTAACTTGGATGCTTTGCTTTCTGTTCCTCGCAGAGGGTCGCCGGACAGGGACGGCATCGTAAGTATTGCATGAACCTTGGCCCACTCCTCTTGCAGCCCTTTGACTGCTCATCCCTCCAGCAGCCACCATCAGCATCACCATCTTTGTTCTTTCTGTTTAATATAGAAAACAACATTCAAGGAAGAAAAAAACAATGTAATGAGATTCTGGGGGGGTCTGTAACATCCAGCTGAAATAATGAGCTGGACACACCTGAGGAGTGCTGGGGGCAGAGGGGCCAGAGGGACCAGGTGTCCTGATAAAGCCTCTCAGCTCTCCACATCCTCATTTCCACTCCTGCTAATTGGCTTGGGTCAGATTTGTGGTGTGATGAGTGAAGGGGAAATTGCCAGAACAGCTGTTTCCAGGAGCTATTTTTGTTTTCTATATTAAGCTGGAAAGGAGGAGCTTCTTGTCTCTTGAATTATTGCTGCTTTTCTTCACGGTGCTAGATAGAGATGCCCCTGCTGAAGCCAGGTGGAAGATGGACCACTTTGGTCCCCTTTAGCTGTTTGAGATCCATGTTGTCAATAAGCATGTTGGGTTCAGACTGGGGCTGTGCTGGTTGTTATTTCTTGAGCAAAACCAGATGTCAGAAGCTCATCTTGAAATAAAAAAATGAGACTTCATGAGGCTGGGCAGGGAGAACAGTGGTGGAGGTCTCTTACAAAGCCCTACAAAAACTGTGGTGCTTAATTGTTTCTGAAGGAAATAACTTTTTGGTTTTCTGAATCTGACCCAAGATCCTTGACTTTGGGCTTAAGAAATTGGGATTAAAACAGGGTCTGCAGCTCAGGTACTGCTTTAACCATGGCTCTATTCAGCAGTTATAAATAACTCCAGTCCAAGGAGCAGCCTGGAGCTGTTCTCTCCATGGGTACAAAGTGCTGTGGGCAACCTTTTCCAGGAAGGAATGCAAGGACCTCAAGGGAGCTCCTGCTTTTGGCTTTCCAGGTGACTTGCTGTCTAAGCTTGGTGCAGAGACAGGTCTCCAGTGCTCCAGCAAGCTGAGTCATAGAATCATTTTGGTTGGAAAAGACCTTGAAGATCATCAAGTCCAACCATAACGATGCAGAAATGCAATTTGGGGGTGGGGGAGATATGCTAAAGATGGGGAATATATTAGAGGGCAATTGGAGAATGAAGATGTTTGATGTTCTCATCATCTGTGCAGCCCCTGGTGTGGCCATGAGGCAAATCCTCTGACTGCTGAATAGATTCCATCCCAGTTACCTCCCAGTAAACCCCACGCTCGCTCCTGATGGAGCCATCTTAATTTCAGTTCTCTTTTCCTGTGTTTGCTAATTCCTTATTTTTCTGTGTTTAAAACCTCACCCACTCGACACTTTAACCCTTTTTCTGCCAACCCCCCAATCCCTTCCAGCCTCCCAGCCCTCAACCCAATGAGCCACCTTGCAATAGCAAACCCGAGAGTGTGCGTGAAGGAGGAAAAAAAAACGCGGTAAGGAAAACCTTCTAGCTAAGGATTGGTCAAAACCAGGGAGTCCTCCTGCTTCTGAAAGCCAGGCTAGAGGAGAACATCAGCCAGGTTCAGGCAGGTTCAGTGGAAATGGGGTTAAAGATGAACAGTTTGGAAAACACCTTCTAGGTTCGGGCAGGTTGAATAGAATTGAGGTTAAAAAGGAACGGACTGAAGCTGAGGCCCCATCCCTGGAGACATTCAAGGTAAAACTTGAAGAGGCTCTGAGCAGCCTTATCTGGTTGGAGATGTCCCTTCTCACTGTAGGGGGGTTGGACAAGATGACCTTTGAGGGTCCCTTCCAACCCAATGAATTCTGTGATTTTGTGAAAAACAGAAATTCTGTGTAACTTCATCCAGAAACTGATTCTTCACCCTCGTACCTCTAATGAGGCAGCATTATGAGGACCATGGGGTGAAACAGGGAGAATACTGGTGGCCTCATCCAGCCCCAACGCTCTTCCAACCCCAGGATGATGCATTTAAACCCTTGGTAGGGTGGTGGGGTGGGTCATGCTACTTCTGGGAGCAAAAGGGAACTGGTTTATCTAATTTAGGTGCCCAAAACGGAGAACCCAACTTGACTTCAGTCCCCTGACAGCACTGATTGCTGGCCATGGTGGTCAGCAAGAGCTTTGGGTGGTTTTTGGTTGCCCAGTGCAGACTGTCAAAGGTTTCTGCAGGTGATGGTTACCTAAAGCCTCCTTCCAAAGCAGCCCCCCTCGGTGCAAAGCAGCAATAACCTGTGTGTGTCGTCGGTGTGTGTCGTGCTGTGCACTAACCACATCTCAGCTGGGTCACCTCTCACTGCTGCAACCCAGCATCACTGTGGGCTGAAGCCACAACCCCCAGCTTGCTCTGCAGGTGGTTTGGTTGCTGGATAACCAAGGCTCAGTCCTCCTTTCAGCATGTTCTGGGGAAGGTGTTGATCTCCTGACAAACGGTGATGCTGTCTGTACTTGATGGGCATCTCCTCATGGGTTGGAACATCCCAGTGCATGGAGGAATGGCCATTTGGTTTCTCTTCCTTTCAGAAATGTTGTGTGTTCAGCCAATGAATGTTCAAAAGGAAAAAAAAAAAAAAAGGTCTTTCTATGTCTCTGGTGGTTCCAGAAATGGGGAATGCTGTTTGGTATGGCTGCTGTGGAGGTGCAGAGCAGCTCTCTGGAGTGCCTGCAGCTCCAGCCATTCCCAGTAGCATCCCAGTTGGGTCAATGCACACATCTACGGTATGATGTGTTCTTGCTTCCTTCATTTCAAACAGACATTTTCTTTTCCAATGTGTTGCAGAAGAAAACAAATGGAGCTCCAAACGGATTTTATGCAGAGATTGACTGGGACAGATATGTAAGTGTCCTGTGAGTCCTCCTCTCGACCCAGCTCCCCTGAAGCTCATGATGGGGACTCGGATTGTGCTCCCATGCCATCATTTTGGCTTTCTGGGTGTCTGTTTTGGGTGATGTCCAGGTGCTAGTTGTGTCCAGATATGTATTTTATATCTGCAGTGTCCCTGGAGACATCCAAAGTTATCTTAATGGGGCCCTGGGCACCCTTGATGCAGCTGGAGATGGCCCTGCTCACTGCAGGGGCCTTGGACAAGGTGACCTTTGAAGGTCCCTTCCAACCCAATGCATTCTGTGGTTCTATGTTAATTAACATGAAACTGCCCAGAAACAAGATGGCTCTGATGTCCTCATGGTGAGGAGAGCAGTCCCCAGGGACACAGGACCTTGCCCCAGCCATTGGTTCCAACCAAGCAGTGCAAACCATCTTCTACAAAACCTGAGCACTGCAAAAACAGGCTACCCAGGGAGGTTGTGGGTGCCCCCTCCCTGGAGGTGTTCCAAGCCAGGTTGGAGGAGGCCTTAAGCAGCTTGGTCTAGTGGGAGGTGTCCTTGCCTATGGCAGAGGAGCTGGAACTAGATGATCTTTAAGGTCCTTTCCAACCTAAACCATTCAATGAAAAACAATCCTGCAATGAGGGAGGGACTTTTTAGGCTCTCAGGTAGTGACAGGACTGAGGGGAATGGGATAAAGCTGGAAGTGGGGAGATTGAGAGTGGAGGTGAGGAAGAAGTTCTTCCCCAGGAGAGTGGTGAGAGCCTGGAATGGGTTGTGCAGGGAGGTGGTTGAGGCCCCAGCCCTGGAGGTGTTTGCAGCCAGGCTGGATGAGGCTCTGGCCAGCCTGCTGTAGTGTGAGGTGTCCCTGGGCATGGCAGGGGGGTTGGAACTGGATGATCCTTGTGGTCCCTTCCAACCCTGACTGATTCTATGAGGCTGGCTGCTCAGCCCCTGCTGATGGAACCCAGTGGTTCCATCCAGCCCCAAGCTCACCAGTGGGCTTGTGCTCCATGGTATTTTGTTGGGCATCACTTCCCACAGAAGGAAAGAGCTGCTCTGGTTTTTCAGGACTAAAATCAGCATTCCTAATTCTTTTGGGATTTTTTTTATGTGTGTGCCCTCTTCAGAATTCACCTGAGCTTGATGAGGAAGGATACAGCATCCGACCCGAGGAACCAGGCTATATCCTTTACTGGTGGCTTTGTCTCTGGGCTTCCAAGCTGTAAGAGGAGCTGAGGTTCACTGGCAGGATGCTGACTATGTGTTTTGTTGTTGTTAGTATTAATATTTATTTCCCCTCTTTGTTTTCCTTTTGGGGTTTCACTCCACAGTTCAAATTGGCTCCCTGGAGGCAGTAGAGTAGGAGGTGATTTTAGTCGTGTACAAGAGGTGATGGCTTCCTCTTTAAGCTAAAAGAGGGAGGTTTAGGCTAAAGAGAAGGAAGAAGTTCTTCAAGTTGAGGGTGCTGAGACACTCTCCCAGGTTGCCCAGAGAGATGGTAGATGCCCCATCTCTGGAACCATGCTAGGTCAGGTTGTTTGGGGTTCTGTGCACCCTGCTCTAGATGAAAACTTCTCCAGATGACCTTGAAGAGGTCCCTTCTGACCCACACCACTCTATGACTTAGTGGCAAAGCAGAATTTCTTTCTCTCCTGCTGGTCCTCCGTGAGTGATGAGCCAGTGGAGTCATAATGGAGAGGGAGCTCAGGTATTGCTGCAAATCACTACTGGGTTAAACTAGGACTGGCTTGATCACTATGGACACCAGTTCCCAGGTCCTCTCCATAGATCCAGCACTGAAACATGATAGCAGTGCCAGGCACATCAGGAGGATCTGCCCCTGCCCTTGGGATAGGCCTTTGATGAACACCTAAGTTTAACTCTTCAGGGAGGGTAGATCCTTTGAACACTGAGGCAGAAGGTGCCTTCAGCATGTGAACATCCTTCAGCAGAAGGAAACCTTCTTTAACTGTGCTCTACCTACCAAAGGAAAGCACTTCTACTCCTCCAGTGAATCTGAAGAGGAAGAGGAGGCACACAAGAAGTTCAACATTAAGATCAAACCTTTGCAGGCTAAGGACATCCTGAAGAGCGCAGCGACGGTGGACGAGCTCAAGGCATCCATAGGCAACATCGCACTTTCCCCATCCCCTGTGGTGAGTCCTCAGTCTGCCCATCTCTTCCTTTGGCGGATGCTCCACAGGGTTCATCCCAAACATGCATGGAGCTCTTCTTTAGGTGCCAATGGTGAAGTTTGTGTTGGGTGTCCTTATTTATGGAGTTTAGTCTATATGGAGCCAATAATGGGGCTCGAGGTAGTGATTAGATGTAGTGCAGGGATGCTTCCACCTCAAAATGTCTTTTCAGGTCATAAAAGAGGACAATTAAGATCAGAAGATGTTATTCCCTTGTTTTCCCTCATTTTTTCCCCCCATGTGGTCATCATTCAGGACACCAATTGGATGAGTGTTGTCCTGACAAGGAGAGCATCTGTGGGGTCTTCCACACTGCTGCTATAGGATGTTAGAGGGACATTCATGACCTTGGGGTCAATCACAGCTTCCTGGAGGGAAAGGTCATCTCTCCTTAGTCCCTCCTGGTATAAATCCCATCCCCCCCTGGATCTCCTAAGGCTTGTTGAGATTTCTGTTGTCTCATCCCAATCTGTTCAGTTGTGCAAAGCTTTGATTTTTGCTTCTCAGTGGTTCTTGGTGTGGGCTACAAAATCTTCATCTGGAGCTCTCTGATGTGTAAATAGCCTGGATCTGGAGTGTGAATGAAGCTCAAACTCCAAGAAAAGAGGAAATAAAATCTCTGTGCTTTATTTCTTCTTCCCAAACCAATGCAACATCAACTTCAGTGGAAGCTTCTGGGACGAGTCATTGTCCTTGGCAATACAAAGTCCCGCTGGCATGGCTCTGCTTCACCCAATGCTTGGTCCCTTCTAGTGTTGTGCTCTTCTGGCTGTACTTTGTGCTATGACCATGGAGTTTCTGGTTGTTGGTGTTCAAGGATTAGAAACCTCAGCCCTAAGAACATCTTTAAAGGCCAAGTCTATATTTGGTGTCTTCTTCCCTCTTCGCTTTTATTTCTGCTGCTGGCAGCCCTAGGAGGGGCACCACAGGACTCCAACCCATCCCAGGGTGTGGCCCTGCCACAGCTGTGGCAGAGGTGGGGAGAAGCTGCTCCTGGATCTTGTACTGCAGCATGACAAACAAATAGAAACTAACATCACTCTTAGTGATTAAAAAATGAAAAACTATGGGATGGATACTGGCAGCAGCCAGCAGTCCAACGTTCCTTGGCTGGTTTTATTCTTAGTCATGCAATATCAAACTGATATTTGATAGAAATTGATAATGAATACTACCTGAATCCTGGGTTCAGTTTTGGGCCACCCACTCCAAAAAGGACATTGAGGTGCTGGAGCAGGTCCAGAGAAGAGCAACGAAGCTGGTGAAGGGCCTGGGAAACAAGGCTGGTGAGGAGCAGCTGAGGGAACTGGGGTTTGGGGCTGTTCAGCCTGGAGAAAAGCAGGCTGAGGGGAGACCTTCTGGCTCTCTACAACTCCCTGAATGGAGGTTGGAGCCAGGTGGGGATTGGTCTCCTGTCCCAAGGAACAAGTGATAGGACAAAAGGAAACAGCCTTAAGTTACATCAGGTTTAGATTGGACAGGAGGAACAATTTCTTCCCCTTGAGGGCTGTCAAGGCCTGGAACAGGCTACCCAGAGCAGTGGTGAAGTCCTCATCCTTGGAGGGATTGAAATCCATGGAGAGTGGTGCTGAGGGACAGAGATTAGTGGTGACCTGTCAGTGCTAGGTTGAGGGTTGGACTTGATGATCTTAAAGGTCTTTCCAACCTAAACAATTCAGTGATTCTTTGAGTGGTTTTGCAGTGGTACATGAGAGTTGGTTGGTGTGGTCAGCAGCTCTTCGGCACCTCAGCTTCTCCAGGAGAACAAAACCCCACAAGATGTACATTTTATTAGACACATTTTTATTGTGTCCTCTCTTTTTCCATGTTGTTTTTTGTGCTGGGATCAGGGAGAGGTTCCCTGTCAGATTAGGAAGGATTTAGCCCCTATTTGTCAGCGTGGTGTGATCCAAACCCTGCCCTTTGGGCACTGGGTTGTGATGCCCTGGGCTTCGCTTTGGTGAAATCACTGCTCCCAGTGCCAGCCTGGGGTTGGAGTTGGTGCCTCCATGTACAAACGGCTCAGCTGTCTTCTGCTTCCCTCGGAAGGCTCAGGGAAGAACCCTCTGCCAGGCTGGACAGAAGGAACCATGCTGCTTCCCCATGTTGGGATCCAAAGCCCAGCATGTGGAGCCAAGGAGCACAGATGGGGAGGTGAGCGGTGCCATGGCCGAGCAGCCGGGTGCTCCCCGGCACACCGGATGCTGGCACGTGGCACTGGTGTCCTGGAAAGCCCCAGGGCCCCAGCCAGCATCTGGCTGAAGGGGCTTAGCATCCATGGGAGTTCCATGCTCGTTGTCTGGGTCCCTGTCCTGGCCTCATCCTCTCTCCTTGGGTGGTGGAACACTGGAACAGGTTGCCCAGGTGGTTGGTGGAGACACCATCCCTGGAACCATTCAAGGTCAGGCTTGATGGGACTCTAAGCAACTTGCTCTAGTTGGGGATGTCCTTGCTGGCTGCAGGTGGGTTGGATTAGGTGACTTTTAAAGGTCCCTTCCAACTCAAACTAGTCTGAGATTCTATGAAAACCAGTTGCAAAGCTCTCCTGTGCATTGACCTTTCCTGGAAGAGAGCAGTGGGATGGGAGATGCCCTGTCTATGTCCATAGGTATTGTCCTCCCCATCCCTTTGGTGTCTAAACTGTGGTGCCCTCACATGAAGACAAGAGGAAAACTGGAGCTGCTGCTGTAAATGGCTACATCCTCTGCCTGAAGCTCAGTGGCTCAAATCTGATTTCTTGGGAAGTATGGAAGTATGGATGTGGCGGTACAACCTGTCCATGTCACATACTGTACCCATGACAAGCCACCATCTTCAGACCTCCTGTCCCTTCCTCCTGGCAGCTCCTGCCCACTTTTCTCTTTGCACCATAAAACCTCAGCCCCAGGAGCAAGGGATTTATAGAGGTCACTGGGCAACATCGAGTCATAGCCTCAGATTGAAGCACTTTGGGGTAAAATAAGGATTTTGGTTCTCCTCTCATGGACCCTTCCAAGAAAGGAAGAAGGCTGGGGAATGAACTTTGCTTATACCTGGCAGGGTTTGCTAAGGACAAAGCATGTGGAACTGTTCCATAGGTCAGCTCAGATATGGGGTTTATTCCTCTATTCTCTCTCACCTGGATCTTCTTGGATGGAGGACAGCCTGGCTGGATGCTCTCATGCCTCTTCTGCTTAGTCAAGAGTTGTACCCCTGATGCTTCTGGCCACCATTAAAAAAAAAACAAACAAATATCTTTTTTTTTTTTTAATTAACTCTTTGTAGAAAATCTCTTCTCATTTTCTTGTTTTATTTTCCTGCCTTCTCTTAGAGGAAAAGTCCGGTAAGAAACACAGCTTGGGGGGTTTCTCTCTCTTACCTGTTAACAAAGCTCTCTTGTTTCAACATTCCCTGCATGACCCTGGAGCTGAAATGGAAGTGTTTAAGACCAAGATGGATGAAGTTTTGAGTAACCTGTTCTAGTAGGATGCATCCCTGCCCATGGAAGGGGTGTTGGACCTAGATGACCTCTAAGGTCCTTTCCAACCCAAACTGTTCCATGGTTCTAGGAAACATAAAATCCTCCTGTTTGGGAAGACACCATGTTGGTGGTTGGGAAGGGAAAAGGATATCCAGAAACATACAGGTTGGAAAAGACCCTCAGGATCACCAAGTCCAACCAACAATCCTACTCTACAAGGTTCACCCCTAAGCCTTTGATTTATCTTAGAGTGTTTTTAAAGTAGAGCTAGGCTGGGGGTATAGTTTGGGTGGGTTTGGATGTGTAAAGGCATGGTTTTATCTGGGCATGTTTTAGCTACATCAAAACATTTGGATGTGTAGCATCTTCTGTCACCATCACTGTGGTCAAGCCCTGGAACAGGCTGCCCAAGGAGGTGGTAAAGTCACAATCCATGGAGGTGTTCAAAAAACGTGTACACATGGCACTTGGGACATGGTTTGCTGGCCATGGTGGTGTTGGGTTGATGGCTGGACTGGATGATCTTAGAGGGCTTTTCCAACTAAAGCAATTCTATGATTCTATAAAAGCTATGAGAAAGCAGAAAAACTCCTTAGTGGTTGATGACCTCTGGTGCTACTGGACTTGATGATGATGGCTTCCCCAAGAGGACTAAGATTCAGAGTATTCTCTGCCCCAGCTGGGGAAATTCATTCATTTCATGGGGTTTGGGTTCCCTTTCTGGATGCTGTTTTCCCCCTGTTCATCCCCCATGGCCAGGATGATCCACCAGCCTGTGGGACCAAGATGTTGTCCTCCCAACAATAAGTCACAAGTTGGTGACCCACCAGCCTGTAGGACCAAGGCATTGTGTTCCCAGCAGCAGGTCACAACCAAGGTAACCCACCAACCCATGGGACCAAGGTCTTGTGTGCCCAGTAGTGGGGCCCAAGGGGGCAGCGTGAAGGAGGAGACCCCCAAAGCAGAGCACACTGTGAAGCCATGATGGAAAGGGGTGTGATGGGCACTGGGGGACCTGGGGTGCTGACCTGTTGCTCTCTGACCAGGTGTCTCTTCTCTCTTCCTTCTCGCTGACTGCAGCGACGCAGCCCGGTAAGCACCTACTGCTTCTACTGCCTGGGGAGGTGGGCTCTGCTGCGGTTCCTGGTGAGCAGAGGAAGGGGAGTGGGATGCCAGTGGTGTTAGCCACCCTGTTGTTTGATCCCAGGCAATGGTGGAAACTCATCCTCCTCACCAATGCAGAGAGGTCTCCAATGATGGGCATCCTTCATGGTTTGACCTCCATCCTTGCAAACTTCCTGAAGACCCTCCTCATGGTCTTGGGGACTCCCACTACCTATCCCTCTCCAGCAAAACTCCCATTCTCCTCTCTGCTGCTTGGTCTGGGATGGGGCTTGTGGATGCCCCCTCCCTAGAGGCATTTAAGGCCAGGCTGGACCTTGAGCAACCTGCTCTAGTTGAGAGGTGTCCCTGCCCATGGCAGAGGGTTGGAACTAGATGATCTTTGAGGGCCCTTCCAACCCAAACCATTCTATGAATGCTGTTGCATGTGGCCACCTGTGTGTGGGGTGGCAAGAACCAGGATTTAGATGGCTTAAAAATCCCTTGTCTGGCTTTATTTTGGATTTATGCCACTTCCGGTGGGGTGAGGGTGTCAGTGACCCCCCCCCCCCCATAAGCCACTGTTATCAAGATGATTGTGAAAGAAGTCCCTGGAGACAGTCAGGATCAGATTTGATGTGGCCCTGGGCATCCTGTTCTATCTGAAGGTGCCTCTGCTGACTGCAGGGGAGTTGGACAAGATGACCAGGGTCTCTTCCAACTTGGTGCAATCTGTGAAGTGCTGCCAGGTGGTGGCTTTAGGTGGCTCAGAAACCTCGTTGGTGTGGGTTTTGGACACAGATCCTCTTGGCTGGGGTTCTTCTGCTTCCTGTGTTCTGGGAGCAAATGGGATTTCACCACACACATGTCCAGCTGGGTATCTTTCAGCCACATGCAGTAAATATCACCCTAGATAGGCAATTCCTGCCACATCTGGGCTGCATTACTCCTACTGTGTCCCTTCTTGGGTGACATTAGCTGTGTGCTCATGTCCTTGTGCTTACCTCCTTGTGTTTCTAATTCTAGGGAACAATTAAAAGGAATTTATCCAGTAAGTATGTTCTGCAGCCTTCAGGAGTGGTGGCTATGGCAGGGGGATGGTGGTGGTATTTTGGGGAGGGGACAAAAAAAGGGAGTGGGTTAGGTCTGCTTTAAGGTGGTACTAGCAGAAATTATGGCATCCAAATATCTTCAACCACACAGGGCATCGTTGGGGTACCAGTGCAGCTCCCTAGTCCTAGTCCACTATAGACATAAATAAAATGTGAATTAAAATCCACTGGAATAAATTAAAACCTCAGTTAAAATGCCAGTTCAGGACATGGTTCAATGGCCATGGTGGTGCTGGGTCAGTAATTGACTCGATGGTCTTGGAGATCTTTTCCAACCAAATTAAGGTTATGATTCTACCAGCATCTCCATAGCAGGTGTGGGATGGGACATGTGCTGTGCTGTGAGCCCTCCTGCTAACATGGGGTCCAGGTGGGTTAAGGGTGATGCTCAGGAGTGGGCCTCATGCTGTCCATTCTGTGCTGCAGGTGAGGAGATCGCACGGCCCCGACGCTCCACACCGACACCGGATCTTGCCAGGTCAGTATGGAGTCTGTTGGGATGATGATCCAATGCTTGGATGAGCATTTGCACCCTTGATCCATGGGGAGTATCTGCTTTCTCCTCCAGATGTTGATCTTTTTTTCACATACAGCTGGATAGGTCAAACCCAGCAGAATGCAACAAACTCACTGAGTCTTTACTGCCCTACCACTATCTTCAACCCATCACCTAGCTGAGCTGCCCCAGTTTGGCTCATCCAGGACACTGCTGCCGAGACATCACTTTTCAGTAATCTATTGAGGCTCATGAGACAGCCAAATCTTGGTGTTTTGGGGTTTAAATAAGCTGGGCAAATGCAAGAGGAACAAGGAGCTTTGGGTCCCAGAAGCTCTGTGAGTTGCTGCAAAATGAGAGGAGGTGATGGTAGATCTCTCCAGAGCATGACTGATCAGGAACGTGCAGAGCTGAGGTCCTGATGGCAGCAGCACCTCTGGTTTCAATGCTGGCTTTCTCCTCACAGCAGCAAGGACTTCCACTGATGGAAGCCATCTCCAGCCTGATCAATAGGGTGAGATGGGAAGGATGTGCTGAAGGGACCTTTAAAGGTCCTTTCTAACCCAAAACATTCTACCATTCTATATTGATTTGGGAAAGCAAGCGCATCAGTTGGTGCAAAGAAAAGCCAAATTACACCAGCAGAGTCCTGAGCAGCTGCAGGACCCAACTGCAGGTGTGCTGGAAATAAGTCTGGTCTAGACCTTGACATCATACTGGGTTTAATTTTGGGCCCTTCACTCCAAGAAAGACATTGAGGTGCTGGAGCAGGTCCAGAGAAGGGCAGCAAAGTTGGGAAGTGTCTGGAGATCAGGTCTGGTGAGAAGCAGCTGAGAGAACTGGGGTTGTTCAGCCTGGAGAAAAGGAGGCTGAGGGGAGACCTTCTGGTGCTCTACAGCTCCCTGAAAGGAGGTTGGAGTGAGGCAGAGAACAATCTCTTCTCCCAATGAATAAGTGAGGACAAGAGGAAATAGCCTCCGAGTCACCCCATGGGAGGTTTAGGTTGGACATGAGGAAGAATTTCTTTCTCTTGATGGTTGTCAAGGCCTGGCCCAGGCTGCTCAGGGCAGTGGTGGAGTCCCCATCCCTGGAGGGGTTTTAAAGCTGTGTAGATGTGGTGCTGAGGGGCATGGTTTAGTGGTGAGCTAGCAGTGCTGGGTTACTGGTTGGGCTCCGTGATCTTGGAGATCTTTTGTAACCTAAGCAGTTCTGTGATTGTCTCATCCCACAGCAGGAAAGCCGGGGAGGACCCTGCAGCACTGGCACCGCTCTTTGGACCCCCACTGGAGTCAGCATTCGAGGAGCAGAAGCTGGACGGTGAGTTGGGGACATGGGTGGCATCTCCTGGCACTTCCAGGCCAGGTGGGGTCAGGGTTCAGGTAGATTGAAGTCAGTTAATGAGATGGTCTTGGGACAGAGCCTGGAAGAGAGCAGCTAAGGGATGCTGCAGAGAGTGCCTCAAGTGAATTGTTGGGGTTACCCTGGAGCAAACTCTGCCCATGTCCCTCAGAGCAGTTCAACCACAGGGGCTGCTCTCTGCTGACACTCTGGCAGCGCTTCAGCACCACCCTCATTTAACTGAAGGAAGATGTGAATGGAGCTTGTCTGCTGATGCTTCACAGCTCCCCATGACACTGAAGATGTCACCTCAGTAATGCCATTATTTCTCCAGTGGACAGGACACTTCGCTCCCTTCCAGCCCTGCTTTTCCCAGCTTTCCCCAAGCACAGCCATCTTCCAAAGCTGCTTCTCCCCAAAGACCTGGAGCAGCTGCTTCTCAGAGAGGTTTTCTCCTCTCCTCCTCTGCTGTCATTTGTAGCCTAGTTATGTCTTGTAATTAATGACCCTCATTAATTCTTTTAATCAAAGCTGTGTTTGCCTGCAGCTTTCTACACACAGTCCAATAAAAAAAACCCTGTGCAAACATTTTAAATGAGGTACCAAAAAAGTGGGATTTTCCCCTCAAAAGTCTCTGTTGATATAATTGGATCTTTTCATTTTAATTCCATTTTTGGATGGATCCAAATTGGATGGATCCCAACTAAATCTTTCATTTAAATCACGTTTTTAGATGGCTCTAAGTTGGATCTTTTCATTGTGATAACGTTTTTTGTATGGATACAACCTGGGTGGATCCAAATAGGATCTTTTCATTTAAATCCTGTTTTTGGATGGCTCCAAATTGGATCTTTTCAGTTTAATATGTTAATTTTTTTTGGATGGCCCCAAATTGGATCTTTTCATTATAGTACTATTTTTTGGATGGATGTGAGTTGAATGGATTCTAATTGGACCTTTGATTTTAATGTCATTTTTGGATGGCTCCAATCTGGACTTTTTCATTTTAGTACAATTTTCAGATGGATCCAAATAGGATTTTTTATTAATCTCAATTTTTTTATGGATGCAAATAGGATTTTTTCTTTTTAATCTCCATTTTTTGATGGCTCCAAACTGGATCTTTTAATGCAAATTTTTGGGTGGCTCCAAATGGGATTTTATTTTCATTTTAATCCCAGGGTTTGGTGGTTGTTGTTTGTGTGGTTTTTTGTTTGTTTGTTTGTTTGTTTTTAATTTTAATCCCATTTTTTTGGGTGGCTCCAAATAGGATCTTTTCATCTTAATACTTTATTTTTTTTTTGGCTGGATCTGAATTGGCTGGATCAAAGTGGATCTCTTCATTTTAATCCCATTTTTTGGGTGGATCCAAATAGGATCTTTTTATTAATCCCAATTTTTTTTTTTAAATGGATCCAAATAGGAACTTTTATTTTTAATCCCTATTTTTGGGTAGCTCCTAACTGGATCATTTTATTCTGAATTTTTGTGTGGATCCAAATAGAATCTTCTCCTTTTTAATACCATTTTTGGATGGCTACAAAGTGGATCTTTTCATTTTAATCCCATTTTTGGGTGGATCCAAATAGGATCTTTTTATTAAACCCAATTTTTTTAATGGACCCAAATAGGATCTTTTCTTTTAATCCCTATTTTTGGGTGGCTCCAAACTGGATCATTTTAATCCCAATTGTTGTGTGGATCCAAATAGAATATTTTCCTTTATAATCCCTATTTTTGGGTGGCTCCAAACTGGATCATTTTAATCCCAATTGTTGTGTGGATCCAAATAGAATATTTTCCTTTTCAATACCATTTTTGGATGGCTCCAAAGTGGATCTTTTTGTTTTAATCCCTAATTTTTGGGTGGATCCAAATAGGATCTTTTTGTTTCAATCCCATTTTTGGATGGCTCCAAACTGGATCATTTTAATCCCAATTTTTGTGTGGATCCAAATAGAATATTTTCCTTTATAATCCCTATTTTTGGGTGGCTCCAATCTGGATCTTTTCACTTCAATAGCTTTTTTTATTTTTTCCCCTCTCCCAGCACCTTCTGAAATTCCAGAGGATTTCCTCAATTAAGGCGCCGCTGTTTCTCCTAATGCAATGAAGCCCCCAAACACATAAATGGCATTGTGGGGTTTGTCAAGCAGCATGAGTGTCAAACTAATTGCATGTCCTGCTTCCAAATCAGACAAGCCTGTAATTATCTATCCTTACAGAAAGCCTTCCTGTCTTTAATTAACGAGAGGTTTCTCTGTCGCCGTGCGGTTTCTGCTCCTTGCAAGCCTCAGCTGAAGGAGTCTCCTCTGTGTGGTTTGGTGTTTGTAAGGAGAGAGTTGGGTTTGTCTTTCCCTTTTTCATGTCTATTTATTTATCTAAGATGGCTTTTCTTTTTTCCCAGCCACTCTAGATCAGCCTGAAATATGGGGTTCAGCCCAACCTGTCAACCCAAGCGTAGAGTCCCCAAAGCTACCAAGACTTTTTCCAACTGGAAGTAAGTGAGATTCTCAACCAAAAATAAATTAATATAGATAGAAATCAAATCAAATATTTAACTTCATCCATAATCCTGGTACTGCACAATTCTGTAGCATTTTAATCATTAGAGGGTCTTCATTGCCCTGGCTTGACTCTGGCTTGAACAGCATTGGAGTGAAGGAAGGATAGGGCTTTGATAATCCGTCCCCTCAATGGTCTCAAGTTGTACCAGGGAAGGTTTAGGTTCGATATGAGGAACAATTTCTTCCCCAAAAGAGTTGTCAATGACTGAGGCTGCTCAGGGCAGTGGTGGAGTCCCCATCCCTGGAGGGCTTTCAGAGCTGTGTAAACGTGGTGCTGTGGGCCATGGTTTAGTGGTGACCTGGCAGTGCTGGGTTAACAGCTGGACTCAGTAATCTTAATGGTCTTTTCTAACCTAAATGATTCTGTGATTCTCTGATGAGAGGTGAGATGGATGATACTGAAGATGGGAGCAATGATGTGCATCTGCCATGTGTGCTGAATTGGTACATCAAAGCAGCTCTGGCTGGGGCAATGTCCTGCATGGAGCCAGCAGTTAAACCTGCTCTGCCCTTGCAGACAAGGAGACCTGATCATTCCATTCTGCTGAGACCCCACCTGCAGTGCTGGGGCAGCTCTGGAGTCCTCAGCACAGCAGAGACAGGGACCTGTTGGAGTGGGGCCAGAGGAGGTCACAGCAGTGCTGGAAGGGCTGGAAGCCCTCTGCTGTTAGGCCAGGCTGAGAGAGTTGAGGTTGTTCAGCCTGGAGAAGAAAAGGCTCCAGGGAGACCTTCTAGTGGCCTTTCAGAAAGCTGGGGACAGACTTCTGAGCAGGGCTTGTTATGACAGGACAAGGAGTAATGGTTTGAACTAAAAGAAGGTGATTCAGACTTGAGAGAAGGGAGAATGTTTGATATTGAGGGTGATGAGATCCTGTTTATCCAGACAGGATGGTAGATGCCCCATTCCTGGAACTGTTCCAGGTCAAGTTGTTGAGGGCTCTGAGCTACCTCTCAGTTGTGGATATCCCTGCTGACTGCAGGGGTTTGGTACTAGATGACCTTTAGAGGTCCCTTCCCTCCCAGCCCAGTCTGTGATTCAGGTTAATGATGTGAGGATTTGATTTGAAATGCTGGCAGCACTGTTTTCTCTGGGCTAACATGACGCTGGCCAACGCAGTCCTGAATCCCCAGTTCTCATTGCAGCTTTCCCCACTGCCTGGGGCAGCTATGGGTACCATAATTTTCCTCTTTAGCTGCCAAGTCACTCTTGCTTTGTTCTCCTTTGTGCTCCTTTCCCCCCTCACTAACTTCTTCTATGCCAAGCTCACCCCTGCTGTGCCAAGATCAGGACAACCTCTGCCCACATCCTGAGCTTGCCAGGGGGATTATGACACTCATGGTTTAAATGGTTGCAGAGCGGACAGCACCTCCCAGGCTGCTTCTCCTCCAGGAGATTCCAAGGGGGAAGCTATTTCCATCTGCTTTGCAAGGAAGGCCCTGCAGAGCAGCACTGGGCTCATCAGCTGTGCTGTTCCTCCGCCTGCGTGTGTCCCGGAGCTGTGCGGGGTGGACACGAGGAGCACGGAGGCAGAGAAGTGCCTCAGAGCCTGCAGGTGTCAGTCAGAATGGTATCAAGCTCTTCAAGCCAGGAGTGGGATATAAGGTTTAAAAAGGGGGGGAAAAGCCTAACCAAAAAAAAAAAAAAAAAAAAAACCACAAACCGAAAAGAGCCCCGCCGAGGCAGCCCAAGGAGAAGCTTCCCCCCCTGCCCGAGGCAGCCCAAGGAGAAGCTTCCCCCCCAAGGCCAACAAAAAGGAAAAGGCAACCCAAAGATAAAGCCTTCTCCTAAGGCAACCAAAGGAGAAGCCCCCAAAACCAAACAGAAAGAAACCCCTAAAATCCAACAACCACAAAAAAAATCCACTCAAACCCAACCAAGAACACCCCCAAAACTCAGCAAACCCCTTCTTTCCTTCCACCCCACAACAGAATGAGGGGGGGAGGAACTAAACCAAATGGGTAAAGCCCCTAAGCTCCAGCAGGTAAACCTCTTCTATAACGCAACATAAAAAAACAAACCAAAATTAAACCAAGAGAATCCTCAAAATCCATGAAATAAATCCTGAAAAGTCAGCCAAGAAAACCCCCTAAAAACCTAACAAGGAAACCCCTAAAATCCAATGAGGGGAAACCCCCCACCAAAACCCAATGGAACAAAACCCCAAACCGAATGGGAAAACATCCCTCAAAATCCGAAGGAGAAAAAAAACAACCCTACAACCAAACCCTAGAACCCACAAAAAAAGCCAAAACCCAAAGGCAAAAAAATCCAAGCCCCAAAACCCAGCTGGGAAAGAACTCCCTAAAAGTCCAATGAGGATCCCCTAAAATCCAATTAGGAATCCCCCTCCAAACCCCTGCCAGAAGGGGCCACCAGTCATTGCTGGTGACTCAGTAGCCTCCTGGGTGGCAGGGCTGCTCCTGCTGGCTCAGCAATCGCCCAGGGCTGGATCTGCTTCCTGCTTTGCACCAGATCACCCTTTCCATGCCTATTCCCAGACTACAATTGGATGTTTTCCCTCTTTTTGCTCTCTCTTGCAGCACCTCCACCACTCCCACCGAAAAACATCCCGGCCACGCCGCCGCGCACCGGCTCTCCTCTGACAGTGGGATTAGGTAAAAGCTTGGAATTGCATCTCTGTTGTCCAGCCCTGGTAGATCCACATGGAATCCTAGGTTTGGGGGAGGGTCAGGTCCCTCTGGCTGCATTTTGGGCATGGATTTGGTCCCTGAGCATCCTCATTCCTTGGTGTTCATAGTGCTTTATGGATGCTGTAGGCAAGGGGATGCTTTAGAAGCGATGCAGAGATGACTTTGACCTCCTGAGCTGGTATCACTTGGGTGGAATTGATGCTCTTGACCATTGTAGGAATAAAATACAACATGAGGGTAAGGGTGGAGAGACACTGGAACAGGTCATGGATGCCCCATCCCTGGAGGTGTAAAAGGCACAGATGAGGCCTTGAGCAACCTGGTCTAGTGGAAGAGGTCTCTTGCCCATGGCATGAGGGTTGGAACTAGATGATCTTTCAAGTCCTTTCCAACCCAAACCATTCTATGATCCTGCTCAAAATTGGAGATAAACACTGTTGGGATTTGGGAACAAGCATTGTCACCACCTGGAGCAGCACTGCACAGTCTGTGCTTATCAAGTAACAGGGTAAGAGGTGCCCAATGGTGTTAGGGAGCTGCTCCTGTCCTCCCACATTCCTCCTGCTGTTGGGGAAGGTGGGAAATGCCCTCCCTGGTCCTGCAGCCCATGATGCAGATGGGAAAAGGAGGCAATGACATGGTAGATGGAGTAAATGATGGCTTGTGGGAAGGGGTTGAAGGACAAAAAGTAGAAAGAAATTCTTGACAGTGAGGGTGGTGAGACGCTGAAACAGGTTGCCTAGGGAGGTTGTGGATGCCTTTCCTGGAGGAGTCCAAGGGCAGGCTGGATGAAGCCCTGAGCTGTTGGGAGGTGTCCCTGCCCATGGCAGGGGTCTGGAACTAGATGATCTTTCAGGTGCCTTCCAACCCAAACCATTCTATGATGTTGTTGCAGCCAGAGGGACATGAAGTGCTTATGAGAGTATAATTCATGGTGCTGTCTGCTGGGGGGTGCAAGTTTTGAGGGCAATCCCTGGCCTTTGGGTAGAACTTTGTATGAGGACAGACCATCTTGTTGCACACAGAGCACCTCCTGGTGTCATTAACATCACTGATGAAATCCTTGGCTCTGAGCTTGCTGCCCTGTCCATCAGTATTCCATTCATGCTCCCATCTCTTGATGTTTCTCTTCAAGCAGCCAGGCTGGCAGAGTGTCCACCTACGCATATAGACTCATCAACCAGAGCAAATGCAATGCCCAGCCATGTGTGATGGTTCATTTGCTGGCGTCTGGCTTGCTGCACCCTTCCGCTTGTGCATCAAGAAAAATAAGTGGCAGAGGCTGACTTGCTTCTGCTATAGGAAATCTGAGGTTTATCTCTTAAATGGAGAAGGGCAGATGGCTCCCTCAAAGGGAGGAACAGGGGTGGGATGCTGGAGGACACATTAGTTTTGGCCAAATACGCATGACCGAGGCCTTGGACAACCAAGTCTAGTTGAGAGGCATCCCTGCCTGTGGCAAGGAGATGGAGTCATTGTCTGTAAGGTCCCTTCCAGCCTAAACCATTCTATGAGTAAGGGTCCCTGGGAAAGATAAACGTATGGAAGGAAGGATGGAGGATCTCCATCCTCTGGATGTGTAACACTTTGCTGATGAGTCCTATCTCCATGTTCAAAAACCAAGTGGATATCTGGGATGTGGTCTAGGGATGTGGCACTCTGGGACGTTGGATACGGAGGTGTTGGACTTGATGATCTTAGAGGTCCTTTCCAACCTTAATCATTCTATTGATACTACGTTGGTTATGAAGTCAGATATGAATGTTGATGTGTGGTAGCTCAGATAGTGAGCACAATCCTAAAATACCCTGGTTAAAATACCTAAAATACCTCCATCTGCTGCTGCTTGCAACTGCAAGCCTTCATGCTGAGGCTGGTGAGATGCTGGCTGGCCAGAGAGATGGTAGATGACCCATCCCTGAAACCATTTCAGGTCAGATTGGGTGAGGCTTTGAGCAACCTGATTTAGGCTGGCTGTAGGGGGGGTTGCACTCGATGACCTTTAAAGGTCCTTTCCAACCCAAACCAGTCTGTGGTTCTTTCCTATTGCATACGTAAACCCTGTCTGCTATCCTGTTCTGCATGACCAAATCCAAGTGTTGAGTGTCCACCATGCTTAAATACATATATATTTATATGTCTGTGTTTATAAATATATATAGTGTAGCGTGCAAGAGAGCTGAATGTGTAAGCTTGGTGTCTGCTGATGATTCTGAGTGATGATAATGTCAGAATTAGCCTGGAGAAGAGAAAGCTCCAGGAAGATCTTCTGGTGGCCTTTCAGTACTTCATGGGGCTGATGAGAAAGCTGAGATCAGCCTTCTGAGCAGGGCCTGTTGTGACAGGGACAATGGTTTGAACTAAAAGAGGGAGATTCAGACTGGAGAGAAGGAAGAAAAGTTTGACATTAAGACCCTAGTTTTGGTTGTTCAGACAGGTGGTAGATGTCCTATCCCTGGAACCACTCCAGGTCAGAGTGTTTGGGGCTCTGAGCAACCTGCTGTAGTTGATGTCCCTGCTGACTGCAGGGAGGTTGGACTAGCTGACCCTTAAAGGTCCCTTCCAACCTGTTTCATGACAAGGATGTCATTTAGACATGACATAAGCAAGGCTGAGAGTCAGTTGTACATTTTAGGAGGCTATGACACCTTTGCCTACAAGGAGGAAGAAGGCTTGGCTTGTGGTGCATGCTCACTCTCATCCAGCCTTTGGATTTCAGTCCAGTGTGGTTCATTGTACCTGGCACCTGGCCTGCCCTCGAGTCTTTCTTGCCCATGAATTATATGCTGATCAAAGGCGGTGCTTTTAGAGCACCCTCTCCTCTAGGCGGTGTAGAGCCCCAGGAGAGGCCAGCGCGGCTGCAGCACTCTCGGGTGATGCTAAGTGTAAAATCAACTGCTTTGACCGCAGGAGGGGACCAGCCAGCAGCAGAGCTCAAAAGGGACAAGCTCCCATCCATCAATGACTTGGACAGCATTTTTGGCCCCGTGCCATCCCCCAAGGCTCCCGCTCTTAACGCAGAAGCCAAGTGGGTCGATTTTTCCGATCAATCCCCGGAAAGCGCGGCTCCGGAGCTGACCCCCCGGGAAAAAGCGGGGTCCCCGCCGGCGGCCGATGCTCCTCCAGCAGCCAAGCCCACCCGCCCGCTCCCCTCACCGCTCCGCCTGGAAGAGGTTCCCAAGAAGGTTTCTGAGCAGCCTCACCTTAAGGATGATAACGTGGAGCCGGTCGCCTCTCCCAAAGATTTTGGGCTGGGACAGAGAGCGACCCCACCTCCCCCTCCGCCACCCACCTACCGCACGGTGGTCTCCTCACCCGGACCGGGCACCAGCAGCGGCACGGGAAGCCCCAGCGGTACGTCCCGCGGCCTTGGGTGTGCTTCGGTGTGGCCGTGACCGCCTCCACCCTCCCTTCCCGCCTGGTTGTGCCTGTGCCCCGGTGCCCGCACTCCCACCCGGCCCTCTCCTGCTTCCACGTCTGTCCTCGGCCTCCTGTGTCCTCTCCTCCCCGCTCCTTGCTGCGTGTCTGCTGGGTCTGACAGCCTCTCCCCCAGGCTCCTCTGAACCACCCTTCCCACCTCTGCTGTGTGCTTAAACCCCCTGAGGTAAAATTTGGCATAGGGTTGCTCTTGCTGCAGCTCTGTCCTCAGTAAGCTTCAGAGTGAACGCTGGTGGAAACGTTCCAGGCAGGTCACCTGAGCAAGCCTCAGAACCAGGGTGGGGTTAAGCCTGTTGGAGGCAAGACAGGTCACTACATATTGTCACTAGATATTGTCACCCCAGAGCTGCTGAGACCAAATAACTCACAGCTCAGAGGTGGCACACGTCTGAAAGTCTGTTGGTCCCTCAGCTGTGAGAGCTGTGGATGCCCAACTGGACCTGGAGAACCAGTTTCCAAGGTGAACCCCTCACAAGGGCAGAACCTGATAGGTGTGTCTGGCTTCTTCTGCTCAATTATAAATGGCTCTGTGCCCAGCAGGGCAAGTGAGCTGGCAGAGGTCAGCTTACACAACCTGTCCCATGGTGCTTGAGAAGGTGCAACCTGCGTGTGTTATTTCAGCAGCTGACCCCAGGGTTCCTGCTGTAGTGGTGCAGCCATGATCTGCAGATCTCCATCCCCACCAGCCGCCATGCTTGAGGATCATTTTGGAGAGTGTTACCTCCTTGCAAGCACCTCCCCCCATGCAGGAGATGATGGGCCCCAGCCTCCTGTGAAAGCCATGCCCTCTGCTCTGGGGGCTTGTCACCTCTAGTGACAGAGAGTGGTGAAGCTCCTAGGAGTGTCCCCCTGAGAGTGGCTGTGGCTGGGGGTGTGGCTTTGCTTCAGTGGTGGTGGCTTTTCTGTGACAGTTTGGTGAGGTTGGTGGCTTGGGGGTTGCATTGGGGCTGCAGCATCCAGCTGCCTGTGGAAATAGTTGGAGGTGGGATGGCTGCAGGACACGAGCAGCAGGAAACAGCAAACTCCTTCCTATGCTGTTCTCCACCCTGCTGCCAACAGAACACCTGCCTTGATGAAGACCTGCAGGATGAGGACATGCTGGTGGCTCCACACAGGGGGGATGGATGGAGCAATCCCACTCATTGAGGAAGCACTTGCCTCTTTGAGAAGAGCCATGTTTCTTCTCCAGAAATCACCTCCTGCCTCAGATTGGGGTGCTCTCCAGCCCACCCTCACTTCAGCCCCACTCACCCCAGCCAGCTCTGAAAACACACACACAAAAGGCAGGCAGAGCTTCAGAGAACTGCCTCCTGGGGGGATGTGGTGTGGACTTGCCAACCTCTCCTCGCCACCATTCCCAGGCTCCAGGGCTGTCATGGTGCAGAGCCATCTCAGGACACCCTCCTGCTCATGGTGGGTGTCGGCAAGGCAGGGTTGGGGGCCATCAGGGCTTCCGCTTTCATGCTGGTTTATAACCTGCTGTCACAATTTCTTGGTGTAGAAGGTATCTAGAGGTACAGTGGTCTCTGAGGGAGCTGAAATAGCTGAGGAATAAACTTCCTGGATGGAAGCTGGCATCTGGTGGTGCTTTGCTGGGGGCAAGATGCACCCTGGAAGTCTTCACCTTTCCTTGGACAATTCCCATTTTGTTAACCTTTTATGGGGATAAGGAAGGAAGAATTCCAACTTTAGTCCCCAAATCAGGCTTCTAAGGAAATAAAAAAGCTGGAGTTTTGGAGGTGCACAAATGATGGCCAAGATTTGTTCTCTGAACAAGCCCAGCTCTTTGTTTGAACCTTCTCTTGTCAGCCTCTGTCTCATTCCTGCAGAGGTAGCTTTGATGTTTCCTTGATCTGAGCTGTCACCCCAAAAATAATAAACTTGAGTCTCTCCTCCACAGAGGCTGGTAGCAGATGCCAGCTCAGCTGCCCTGCTTAATGGGGTTACTGTCCCTTCTCTTGCTCTTGCCCTTGCCCCTCCTCTTGACTTGGTGTAGTCTCTTGGTGCATGACCAGTTAGTGCTGAATTTGCCCTGGAAGTAATTTCTCTACATGGAGCAAAAGACTCTACTCTTAAGTATCTCTTAAGTGAAAATTGCGATTTTGTGGCAAAAAGTCCACCTTGGCAGCAGCTGCTAACCACATGAACCTCAGTCACAGCAAGACCTTCTTTTCTGAAACACTCCCAGAGAGCTGGGAAATGCATTTTGCTCCCAGCAGATCTGATAACCTCGCTCTTCCACCTTTCCTCCTCTTCTCTCTGATAAAGCTTTGCCCATCTCACCAGGCTCCCGTTGCTGGCAGATCAACCCAGCTGACCCATTCTGCTGCCCCAGGAGTTCCTTGGCCCCTGGGAGCAGTGGCATTAACATGGTAGTAAGCATACCTGGTTTTCAGGCTTATGCCTCCTTGGAGATGATTTTGCTTCAGGCTGTGGTAGCAGATGGACAGCCCCTGTGAGAAATCCTCCTCCCACTCAAAAGAGCTAGCGTGGAGCAATGGTCAAAGGGAGATTGTGTGGGGCATGTATGGTTACTGTCACCTCCTGGGGAAGAAGCCTTTGCTTCAGCCTGGGCAGGCTGGAGAGTTGGGCAGAGAGGAACCTCATGAAGTTCAACCAGGGCAAGTGTAGGGTTCTGCACCTGGGCACAAAGAACTCCTTGCAGCAGTACAGGTGAGGGGTGACCTGCTGGAAAGCAGCTCCATGGAGAAATATCTGGGAGTGCTGGTGAAGAACAAGTTCACAATGAGCCAGAAATGAGCCCTCATGGCCAAGAAGACCAATGGTCTCCTGGGGTACATGAAGAAGAGTGTGGCCAGCAGATCCAGGGAGGTTCTCCTCCCCTTCTACTCTGCCCTAAGGAGCCCACATGTGGAGTACTGGATCCAGTTCTGGGATCCCCAGTTTAAGAGAGACAGAGAACTACTGGAAAGAGTCCAGTGGAGGCTGAGGGGCCTGGAGCATCTCTGTGAGGAGCAAAGGCTGAGAGACCTGCAGCTGTTGAGCCTGGAGAAGAGCAGCCTGAGAGGGGATCCGAGCAATGCTCAGCAAGACATAAAGAACCTGGGGGAGGAAGGGCAAGAGGATGGTGCCAGACTCTTCTCAGTGGTGCCCAGCCACAGGACAAGGGGCAATGGGCACAAACTGGAACCCAGGAGGTTCTGCCTGAACAGGAAGAGAAAATTCCTTGTTGAGAGGGTGCTGGAGCAGGCTGCCCAGAGAGGTTGTGGAGTCTCTTTCTCTGGCCACCTGGCCATGGTGATCCTGGTGAGGCTGCTGTGTGTGCCCCTGCTTCAGCAGGGGGTGTTGCATTAGATGATCTCCAGAGGCCCTTTCCAACCCTTGCCCTTCTATGGTGGTGTGATCTGAGATGGGACATGGATGGGTAGAGGGACCTGGGGATGGGCAGCTGTGGGGCTCACCTTGCAGCACACTCACAGCTTCTGTTCATTGTAGGTTCCTCATCTCCAGCTCGCCCTGGCACGCCGCTGGCTGCCTGTGGCACCCCACCACCCCCCCCACCCCGGCCTCCATCCCGGCCCAAGCTGCCCCCTGGCAAGCCCACAGCTGTGGCTGACGTGGTGAGTTCTGTGGGACAGCAGCATGGCAAGCAGAGGACTTGAACTAAGGGGGGTGGGGTGGGGGTGGCCTGCATCTCCAGTTCAGTGAGGTGGAATACTGGGGAAGGGGACTCTTTAGGAGCAAGTAATGAGCATCTGCTCTCTGGGCTCGTTAGAGTCCTCTTAAGTTTGGTCATCAAGACAAACGTGACAGCTTTAAACCAAAAGAGGGAGATTCAGACCGGAGAGAAGGAAGAATTGTTTGACACTGAGAGTGGTGACACCCTGGCCTAGGTTTCCCAGAGAGGTGGGAGGTGCCCCATCCCTGGAACTGTTCCAGGTCAGGTTGTTTGGGGCTCTGAACAACCGGCTCTGATTGTAGATGTCCCGCTGACCACAGGAAGACTGGACCAGCTGACCTTTAAAGGTCCCTGCCCACCTGAACCATGATTCTATGATATAAATTTATCCTCAGAGGATCCAAAGGGATCAGCAAATTGGTCTCCAGTGAGCTGGCACACAGCGGTCATTACAGCCTTCCCCATACTGGGTGCATTCAATCCACCTTATAGGCCCTTGGAGGTCCCCTTCTCTGTGCAGGTGGGGACATTGAATGCCCAGACTCAGAAGATGGTGGAAAACGTCTACCATTTTTCTAGGTCTACCCTAAACCATATTGACTCTGAAAGAACCAGTGAGGAGGGACTTTTCATAAGGACTTACAGTGATAGAATGAGAAGGAATAGATTTGAACTGGAAGAGGGGGAGATTGAGACTTGAGTTCAGGAAGAAATTCTTTTCACTGAGGGTGGCGAGACACTGGAACAGGTTGCCCAGGGAGGCTGTGGAGTCTCTAAGCCTGGAGGTGCTTAAGGCCAGGCTGGATGAGCTCTTGAGCAACCTGGTCTAGTGGAAGGTGTTCCTGCCCAACCCATTCTCTGATTCTTTCAACCCACATTGTTCAGCTTTGTGCTAAGCCAAGACTGGCCTGGAGGTTCTGAGGGTTGGAGCTTCAGGAGAAAGCTTCTGTTTGTTTGATGCAAATGTCACTGTGTGTGTATTTTCATTAACTTTGTGTTGTTTTTATGTTTTTCTACAGTCCAGGCCTTTTAGTCCTCCAATTCACTCCTCCAGCCCTCCTCCGATAGCACCGTTAGCCCGTGCTGAGAGTACTTCTTCCATCTCCTCCACCAACTCCCTGAGTGCAGCCACCACTCCCACCGTTGGTAAAAACATAACAGTATTGCTGTTCTTTCACCTTTTCTACCTCTCAAACCTCCTTAAAAGGACCTTGTCATTTGCTAGGTTGTTCTTTGGGTTCAGCTTCATTAACATCCTTCAGGTTCTTACATGCAAAGAGGGATTTGAAGGGTGGGGAGGTGATGGGTCGTGAAGGTGATGCTGCTAGGGAGGATTTTGGGGGGGGGGGGGGAGGGCAGCTTTAAATGGTGTGAAAAATAAAGGTTTGGTGAAGGCAGAGGTTGTCACCAAGGGAGATATAACCAGGTCTAGTTGAAAATGTTCCTGTTCACGGTGGAAATGTTGGACTAGATGAATCCTCCCCAGAGGTGTTCAGGGTTGGATGAGGTCTTGAGCCGCCTGGTGTCGTGGAAGGTGTCCCTGCCCATGGCAAGGGGGTTGGAACTAGATCATCTTTAAGGTCTCTTCTAACCCAAACCATTCCATGTTCTATGACCTTGAAAGATCCTATCCAATCTAAAGCATTCTAAGATGTGCTTATGGTCTGCATATTTGGTCAAAATAAAATCTTTTGTTAATTTTTTTTTTTGGCGGGGGGGCAGGGGTGGAAGGAGGGGTGCTTCTACTTGAAGGGAAAGGGGCTGGAAGCCAGACTCTTGGGATCCAGGAGACAACTAATTGAATCTCTTAGCCTTCAATTCTTATTTCTCATAAAAGTGGTAGCAGGAAACGGGGTCTTGGAAAAAGTTCTTCCAAACTGTTAGCCTGATATCCTAGACCAGAGCAAAGTGCTGCAGTTTTCTTTTAGGGGAATAGCCTGAAAAGTAAGGGGTTTGCCAAACCCCACCAGCTTCTGGGGCTTGAAAGAAGACAAGCAAATAAAGTGTCTGGCAGCTCCCAGGCTCCATGTGCTGGGTCCTCCTGTGCCCTCCTCCTCCTCTGTCCTCTCCGTCTTGGCTGCCAGCGCTCCCTCCTCCACCATCCCTGCCATCCCATTCTTGCTCCCCACAGTTCCATTTCTTCCCAGGAATACCTCTCTTCCTTTTTTTTTTCCTTTCCTTTCCATGTCTTTTGTGATGAGCACACCAGGTTTGCATGGTGGGGAAGGAGCTTTGCAAGCCATGGCTGGCACAGGCTGGCAGAGGGGCTCTGTGGAGGGAGCTGAATCCCCAAGCCTTCAATACCCCAAACCTTGCTGGTCTTCATGTGTGCTCAGCCACGGTCCTGGCTGCACCGCCCACCAGCTGTCACCTTATAAGCCATGGGGAGCAGCACTATCACCACCCCAACACCACCTTTGCTGACTGGAAGATGATGAGATGGCCTGAGCCATGCAGTGGCTGTTGTCCTTGTGGTGTTGGTGGCCACCCAAACCCTCTGTAGGTTTGCTGGAGTCTCCAGCCTGCGTCTCCATCCTGTTGTTTGCTTCACTCTGGAAGTGTTGTAGATGCCTGTACCTGTTCGCCGTCACAGCATGCTGCTGGAAACTGAAATCCATCTTCAGCAAGGGGCTGCTCAGCTCTGAGCATCCCTGGTGTGTTGGCTGTTGTTCCTGTCTGTGCCCGTGGTCCTGCAGCCCATCCCTGGGGCTGGTGGTGGCTCCAACCAGTGCCTATGGGCATGATGGCCTAGGGTGCCATGGCAGTAAACATGATTTTGGTGGAGGGGATCAGTCAGGCTGAGGACAGAGATGGTCCAGGGGGCTTCAGGAGGCTGGGGGAAGTGGCTGTGAAATGGGGCTGCTTGCTGCTCCTGGGGGCTGAGCAGGTGGTGGGTCTTGTTTGAAAGTTCATATTTTTTTCTCTCTTAACACACATGTTTTTATGAACAAAATCTTTTACTTGATGTTTTTTGACCTACCCACTGTGAGCAACAGGGTTGATGTGGCTGGTGGCAAGAAGCTGTGCCCGCTGTTGAAGACAGCACCTCCTACCCTCTCCTTGGGGGATTTCCTTGAAGTAGGACCTAGAATCTGGGCTCTGGGATCACCCCTTGGCAGAGGGACACTAAATGGGGCAGCTAGGAGAAGAACCCCCAGGCTGAGGTTTTGCACTTCAAGCTCCATGCAAACCAAGTGGTGGGTGCTGCACTGCCAGGATTTGGCCTGGGAAAAGCTATGAGGGGGGGGTTGGGGGGGGGGGGGCAGATGGAGTTTGGGAGCTGCTTTGGGAAAGCCCAAACATTTCCTCCACTGTCCCTACCAAGGTGACAGAGTCTGGGAGCTGCTTTGGGAAAGCCCAAGCATTTCCTCCACTGTCCCTACCAAGGTGGCTAAAACACTGGTGCTCCAGTGCTGGGTGACAATCCATGCACCAGGCTGAAACCCATAGAGGAGGAGAGAGAACATCTAATTCCTAGGGTTTTCAGATCAAAAGAGGAAAAGATGAGGTGTAAGGAGTGCAGGGCTAGGATCAAGGAAGGTCTGTATGTGTGGCAGTGGGTTGGTGAACACTGAGGGTCTGGTGTGACCACCACAGGGCTAGGACATACCAACCAGGCTGGGGCTGCCCACAGCCCTCAGCTTGCCACTGGGTCTGGTTCCACCTCACTCTCCACCTTTGATTTAAGGGTGGTGGAGCACTGGTGCAGGCTGCCCAGAGAAGTGGTGGAGTCTCCATCTCTGGAGACATTCCAAACCCACCTGGACATGTTCATGTGTGATCTTCTCTAGGTGAACCTGCCTTGGCAGGGAGGTTGGATTGGATAATCTCTAGAGGTCTCTTCCAACCTCTCCCATTCTGTGATTCTGTCTCCCGTCCCCTGTGGCAAAGTCCAACGGAGTTTGTCCTTGAGCACGTAGAAGACTTCTTTGATGTACTTGTCCTCTGTGCTGGTCTGGTTTGCTTTTGGTGTGGTCTCCTGTGCATTCTGAACAATTGATTGCAAAGAAAGGAGCTGTTCTTTCTGTGTCAGTGCCCCTGCCATCATCTCCCTCCTTCAGAGCCCTCCTCTGTCTTCTTCCCATAGCCCCAATGCGCTGCTTGGTCTCGGCTGGGATTCTTGGTTTGGTTTTCTTGTGTGTGTGGCTGTTTGGTTGGGGTTTTGTTGGTTTGGTTTGTTTTTTGTTGTTTTGGTTTTTTTTCCAGTTTCGTTCTTTTCTGTTCTCTTCCCTTTTTTGGGTGTTTCTTCTGCTTGTGTTATCAGAAGATGATGCATTTATTGACAAACTGCCCACGTTTGAAAGGCGCTGTGAGACGCCTGCAGGTACTGTACAAAGCCTGGGCACCTTCCACTCATCTGCCTTTGGAGCTTGGTGGCTGTGGGCACCCTGAGCCCTGGCATCCACCACTTGCAGCACCTTGCATGACAGTTTCTCAGTCCTAAAAAAAAAAAAAAAAAAAAAAAAAAAAAAAAAAAAGACAGTGAACAGTGAGGTGAAAGATCTTCACCTGCTGAAGCCCAGAGGGTTCATTTTTCATCCCACTCCAGCTGGGTTATTTCAGCAGTACCTGGTATCTGAGGTGGCTTTGGAAGCGATGTGAGTGCAGGGAGCTCGTGGTTGTGATGGGAAAGGAGAAGGCCTTGAGCAACCTGGTCTAGTGCAAAGTGTCCCTGCCTGTGGCAGGGGGATTTAAACTTTAAGGTCCTAACACAAACACTTTTTGATTCTAGTATCTAGAAGGTATCCCGATCTAGGAGGTATCCCTGCTCACTGCAGGGGGTTGGAACTAGATGATCATTAAGGTTCCTTCCAAACCAGACCATTCTATGAAATTCCAGTTAGGCACCTCCTGCTCTGTGTGTGTGTCTGTTTATCTGCAAGTGTTATGTCCTGGAACACAACAGAACAACACCTATGTGTCGCTGTCACTGAGGTTTGCACGCTGGTGTGGCATGTGGGTGCAGCATCCCACCGGCGAGATGCCCAGTGGCATGGCAGAGATGGCACCAGAGGTGATGAGGACCAAAACCAGGGGGGTTAGAGTCTGATAACAGAGTGCATGAGCCAAGAAGTCTCTTCTTTAGATCACAAAAAAGAAGAAACCCAAAAGAGAACCCTTCCAAAAATCCTTCCAGGCAGGCAAAACCACTCTTCCATCTGAGCTTCCATAGCTTTGCTTTCTGCTTTCTGTTTCCTAAACCACCCCCCCCAAGGTTTCAGAGCCTCCCCTCACCTTTTCCTTGCACGTGAATGGCTTGCAGCGCCTCGCCCCTTTCCCGTAGCGAGATAAATGACCTGCTCTTTGACTCACACTTGTGTCCTTCTCTCTTCCCTCTCCTTAACCTTCCCCATCCCGCTTCAACTCCCGGCCATACAGAGAATGAACAGCCTTCCCTCGTTTGGTTTGACAGAGGAAAGTTTTATTTGACTTTCGAAGGTAAGTAGTGCACAGCACCACCTGGTAACCCCCTTACTCCCCCTTGCTCTTGCTCTCTGATTCCCGGGGTTTCCTCCAAAGGCTTCTCCAGTCTGGCTTTTCCCTGCCAAATTCGATGCCTGCCGAGGTGACATCACAAGTTCAACCCAGAACTGGTTTGGATTCGTGCCGTTTATCAACCTGCTTTAGCAGGGGGGTTGGACTAGATGATCTCCAGAGGAGCCTTCCAACCTCTGCCATTCTATAATTCTATCCTCATCATCCATTTGCTTCTTTATTTCCTACAAAAGCAACCCAACCAAATCTTCCCTGAGACTGCCGTGAAAACCAGAGAGCGAAGCCGCTTGCACTGCCGAAGAACTTGACTCTGTCAACCAGGGCTTCTTTCTGCCTTCCCTCGCCAGCTGCTCCTTCTGTAGGCTGTGACCCAGTGCACTTAATTAAAAACCAGAGGGTGATAATGGGCTCTTGGTCAAGCCAGAGCTTCTTCCTCACCTCCACGCATTTTTTTTCCACGGCAAGAGGTTGGGAGAGTGTTGGTAGCACCGGCAAGCAGAGCTGAAAAGCCACCAGGTTTTGCTGCTGGGATGGTTGGTAGGAGGCATTGGGGGTTTTGGGGTCCCTCATTGGTGAGAAGGTGCTTTGAGGAGGATGTGGGGTGAGGAGAGCTTGTTTTGGGGTGGGTGGCAGCTTCTCTGAGCAGCATCATGTCTCAGAGGGGGGAGATGTACGTGTGACTGGATGGCCACCCTGCTCCAAGAGCCCTGAGGCTCTGGAGGAAAATGCCTCAAGTTGTGCCTGGGAAGGTTTAGGTTGGACATGAGGAACAATTTCCTCATGGAAAGGGTTGTTGAGGACTGGGACAGGGCAGTGGTGGAGTCCCCTGTGCCTGGAGGAGTTTCAAAGCTGTGGAGATGCAGTGCTGGTTTAGTGGTGACCTGGCAGTGGTGGGTTAATAGTTGGGCTTGATGGTCTCAAAGGTCTTTTCCAATCAAGACAATTCTGTGATTCTGTAATTCTTACCTTTTCATCAGCCAGAGCTGCTGGGCTCCAAGGTCTTTGCTCTGATAGTCCATGCTCTGAAGGCAGCTCCTGGCTTAGACCTGGGAGGAGGCCATGGAGGAACTGCTCAGTGCAGTTCTCCTGTTCCCAGCAAAAAACTTTTCCTGAGTTTCCTTTGCCAGGTGCCAACAACCTACCTGAAGCTTTGGGAAGAGCTGAGCAGGGCATGGCAGGGCTGCTGAGGGCTGTGCTGGATGATGGCTGGGTTGAAGCCACCATCTTGGAGCATTTTCACTCTGTCCACTTACCCTGGCACTGCGCATCCCCACCAAGCCCCTGCTCTATGTTGCCTTCTCCTCTTCTTCAGCACTGCAAATATGTCTAGAGGTTGGGGGTTTCTTGTGATTTTGGGTATTAATGGGGGCTTAATGGTTTATTTGAATTCTTTTGTGTTATTCTGGCAGTGTGAATGCTCTAGAGTTTGGGTGGGTTTGTCCAGAGCAGCAGGGCTGCAAGAGCTCATCTTGCATCCTAGGAAGGAGCTGTTGTACTTCCACACTCTGGGTTTCCTGATCTAGCCCTAAATCTTTGAGTCCAACTTGAGAAAAATCCAAAGCTAAACTTCAATGATCATCTCTAGAGAGGCAAAAGAAGATCTGCTGAGCTTGGTATCTATGACTCAGGACATGAAAGGCCAGAAGAGGGGCCAGACTCTTCTCAGTGGTGCCCAGTGACAGGACAAAGGGCAATGGGCACAAACTGGAACCCAGGAGGTTCCATCTGAAAAGGAGAAGAGAATTCTTTGTTGTGAGGGTGGTGGAGCCCTGGAGCAGGCTGCCCAGAGAGCTTGAGGAGTCTCCTCTGGAGATGAGCCAGGCATTGTGATGCTGGGCAAGCTGCTGTGGGTGCCCCTGCTTTAGCAGGGGGGTTGGACTGGAGGTCCCTTGCAATGCCACCATGCTGGGATTCTGTGAAGAGCAATGATCTTTTCTTTCTGGGTTTGGGGGGTTTTGTGCTAGGATTCATGAGTTTGCAGAACCTGGGGTAGTTTGTGTGTGAAAAGATGTGGTGCAGCTTTGGTGCTGTTCTCCTGGATACCAGGATCACTGATCCTCAGTTGTCCTTGCTCCATGTCTCTGCCTTCCACCCTGGTGTGGGGAACCATACAGCAAATGAACCTCTTGGGCTGCTTACGTCTCTTAAGCTCAGGATCCAAAGCTCTCTGAAGTGGATTTCTTTTTCCTTTCTGCAGTGTGATCAGGTCATTTTGCCAAGATGAAGGCTCTAAAAATGCCTTCTGAAGCAGTCTCTGCAAAGGCAGATTCCTGGTGGAGGCGTGCCACAGTAACTCAGCTTGTCTCTCAAGCTTCTGGAAATGAATTCAAAGGCTTAAAATAGACTTGGGCTTTTTACATTAAAATTTTCCTTTCCAAAGCTGTTCAGTCTCTGAAGCCATTAAGAGATGAGGATGCAGGATCATGAGGGAAGAGCAGAGGGAAATGAGGACCCTGAATGCTAACTGCATCCACATGGGTTTTATTCCAAGTCAGATTAGAAACGTGGAGGAGGCTCTGTTGCTGTTGAGAAGAACTCAGACTTTCAAAGGCCAGCTGAGCCTGGAAATGGAGATATGTGAGCTGAGCTGAGCTGCTTTATTCTGGAACATAGAAAGTTGTGACTCTGGAGAATGGTGGAAGAGAAATGGCGGAAGAAATAAGAGATAGGAGGTTAGGGAAAAGACACATTGGTATGAGAGGCACCAACTCCTTGTTTGATGCTTTGGGCAGGATTGAGGCTAAACCTGGCTGTGTTTGGATTTATTGCTTCTCTCCCAAAGAATCATGACTGTTTCCAAGGATCATGGGCTTTGCTGCTGGATGGCTTGAAGACCTTCCTCTCACCTTCCCTGCTGAGATAAGCTTGATAACCAGAAAGTCTGCTGGGTGATACCTCCAGTTTTCACCCCTCTATAGCCAGCCTGCACTGATAGGTTTGCATCTCATCTGTATTTCTGTGTAGATGGGATGAGAATATCCCACTACAGCTGGCTGGGTTTGCTGCAGGTAGCTGGATGATCTCCATGGATGATCCCATGCTGGTACTCTGTGATGTAGTGGGTGGGTCATTGCTCTGGGGTTGGGGAGCAAGGATGCTCTCCCTGCACTCTCAGCTAACCCACCAGTGGTGTCTATGGGAAGAATTGATTACAAAACACATCCCCCTGCCAATCTGTGGAGCTGGCCCTGCATGTCCCCTCTGCCACCCAGCCAGGGGCTGCAGTGTGGGTTTGGGGAGATGCCTTGTGCCTTCACATGTAGCTAGTGTTGACATGAAACGTCTGCCCTGGAATGGGATGTTTGCTGAGTCCTTGATGCACAGCTCAGAGTTGTGCCCCAGAAGTGGGCACACTGAGTCCCTGGGGTCATTAGGGTAATTAATGTGGGTGTGGTGATGGGTTTGGGGTGTGTGGGGGAGATGCTTGGTCTGTCTGTCTTGTGATCTGGGATATGTGGACCACTGATAGTGGCTGGGGGAACTGGGGTTGTTCTCCCAGGGAACAAGCAATAGGACAATAACAAATGACCTCAAATTGCCCCCAGGGAGGTTTAGGTTGGACATGAAGACCAATTTCTTCCCCAAAAGGGCTGTCAAAGCCTGGCCTAGGCCACCCAGAGCAGTGGTTGAATCCCCATCTGTGGTTGTATTTAAAAGCCTTCTAGATATGGTACCCAAGGCTATGGTGTAGTATTGGCCCTGGTAGAGTTAGATAAGGGTTGGGCTTGATCTTAAAGGTCTTCTCCAGTCATAGTGATTCTGTGACTGAAGAGCTTTGCCCCAGAGACATTATGAATCCTGATTTCCTGCACCCTAAGTCACACCAAATTTGCAGCAGCAAGCCAGGGCCTTGCCATACATCACTGCAAACCCATAGCAAGCTGTTTAGATGGAGGTGAAAAGGCAGCAGGCAGTTGGGCAGTGGAGGGAAGCAGAGGATAAAGAAGGGAAGGGGTAATTGTTGAGGACAGAAGAAGGAGCTCACCAAAACCATGCTGCATTTTGCTCAGTTGCTTTGCTGTCCCCTCCTCACCTCACTGCCTGAGGAGGTGCTGCCCTTCCCCAGGCTGGCACTGAATCTTCAGCTGAGGCTGGCACACACTTGTGTGCTCCCAGCAAAACCCTGGGCTGAAGGAATGGTCCCTTTCACCTCCCTGCTTCAGACCCTGCTAATGGAGTCTGGTTTAATGTCTTTATCAGTGACATGGATAAGGAGATGGAGTGCACCCTCAATAAGCTTGCAGATGACACCAAGTTGGGTGGGAGTGTTGATCTGCTTGGAGGTAGGAAGGCTCAGCAGAGAGAGCTGGACAGGCTGGAGCAGTGGGCCAAGGCCAATGGGATGAGGTTCAACAAGGCCAAGTGCTGGGTCCTGCACTTAGGTCACATAAACCCATGCAGGCTACAGGTTAGGGGCACAGTGGATGGAAAGATGCCAGGCCAAAAAGGACCTGGGGGTTTTGGTCAACAGCCAGCTGAAGATGAACCAGTGTGTGCCCAGGTGGCCAAGAAGGCTACCAGCATCCTGGCCTGGATCAGCAGTAGTGTGGCCAGCAGGAGCAGGGAAATGATCATTTCCCTGTACTGGATGCTGGTGAAGCCACACCTCAAATCCTGGGTTCAGTTTTGGGTCAATCACTCCAAGGAGGACATTGAGGTGCAGAGAAGCTGGTGAAGGGTCTGGAGAAAAAGTCTGGTGAGGAGAGGCTGAGGAACCTTTGGGACATGGTTTAATGGCCATGGTAGTGCTGGGTTGATGATTTTAGAGCTCTCTTCCAACTGGCATGATTCTGTGAGTAAGGGAATGTCAGACTGGGCTGCTCCTCCAGAGACTTTGCTACTCCTTTTTAGCTGCTTTGGGGCAAAATAATCTTTGTGCTTAACCTGATGAAGAAGAGGTTCCAAAATGATGTGTTGTAGAAAAATAGACAAGGTGGAGTGACAGAGCATGGGTGGTGACTTCCTGAGGACGTTTTTGGGTGGCTGAGGGATTGGTGCCTTCTACATAAGGTGGGTGACCAGATACTGACCTCAGGCTGGTCTTTTGGCATGAGATTTGCCATGGCAACAGCTCTTCCTCACTCTTCTCTTGGTGGTGGGTGCAAGGAACTGGATATTGTCCCTCTTGCTGTGTTTCCAGCATGTCCAAGGCTTCTTGCAGTGAAACCTTCATCCTCAAAGTTATCTGGGACAGACACTCCTGGCCAGCAAAGGGAAACCTGTGTGTGACCATAAAGGGCGGAATGATTTCATCCAGGGAGGAATTATTTATCAATGGATGCACAGCATGACTAAAGGAAACTTTTCCTCCTTGTTTTTCATCATCAAAATAAACCAAGGGATAAGCAAACCACCATCTCTGGTGCTTTTGCACTCAGAGTCTCATAGCTGGAGTATTGTGTTCAGTTCTGGGCTCCCCAGTTCAAGAGAGACAGGGAACTACTGCAGGGAGTCCAGGGGAAGCTACAAAGGTGCTGAGGGGCCTGAAGCATCTCTGTGAGGAGGAAGGGCTGAGAGCCCTGGGGCTGGTGAGCCTGCAGAAGAGCAGCCTGAGAGGGGATCAGCTCAGTGCTCAGCAAGAGCTAAAGGATCTGTGGGGGGTAAGAGGATGTGGCCCAGACTCTTCTCAGTGGTGCCCAACAACAGGACAAGGGGCAACAGGCACAAACAGGTTACATCTGAACAGGAGGAAAAATCTTTTTGGTATGAGGATGCTGCAGCCCTGGAGGAGGCTTCCCAGAGAGGTTGTGGAGTCTCCTTCTCTGGAGACTTTGAAGACCCCTCTGGATGTGTGACCCATCTGTGTGATCATCCCTAGGCGACCCTGCTTTGGCAGGAGGGTTGGACTCCATGATCTCCAGAGCTCCCTTCCAACCCCTACCATTCTATGACTCTGAATCCCAGATTTCTGCCTGTTTGCAAACTTGCCCCTGTGGCCTTGTGGGGTGAGCAGCCATGTGGGGGGGTTGCCAGGAAGGAGGAGAGTGCCAGGGATCACCGAGGTCCCCATAGCTTCGGATGCCCACAGGCAGGAGCTCAGGGTTCCCAACTTTCCATGGGCAGCCTGAGCTCTCCAGCCAGAGGACAAGAAACCTCCCCAGCCCCTCTTGGTGGGGCCCAAAATCCTACTGCAAAAACTGTCATGCAAAGCCTGCCTCTGGCAGCCCCTGCAGAGCCGTGCCGAGGGGGTGCCACTGCCCTGCATGCTGCTCCTGGCTGGGGCTCCTCCATCATTTTCTTTTTGCTTGCTTTGTTTGGGATTATATTTTGGGGTGGGGGAGCAAGATAATTTTAAACATTTTCAAAGCTTCACCCAAAGCTTGGGTTGGTTTTTTTTGTTTGTTTTGGGTTTTTTTTATTTTTCACCCATAAAGCTAAGCTGGGGGTCTTGGAGAGCACCCCTTTACTGCAGTTTTGTGTGGGTGGGGATTGGTGCCCTTTGTCTCTGCATGTAAGAACTGGAGGGTTTTGCTCTGTTGCAGGCTCATCAAGGGGACCCAGCCCCCTCACCATGGGGGCACAGGACACCCTGCCTGTCGCCGCCGCCTTCACCGAGACCGTCAACGCATACTTCAAAGGGGCTGACCCCAACAAGTAGGTGCTGACCAAAGCAGGGCTGGGTGGTGGTATGGGGAGCTCCTGGACTTTGGCAGGCTGGAAAGCTGGGTGGGGAGACATCTAATTACATTCACAAAGGGCAAGTGTGAACTCCTGCATCTTGGGAAGAACAACCCCAGAAAGCAGCACAGGTTGGGGGCTGAGCTGATGGAGAGCAGCTCTGGGGTAAAGAACCTGGGAGTCCTGGTGGACAAGAGGATGGCCATGAGCCAGCAATGTGACCTTGTGGTCAAGAAGGCCAATGACATCCTGGGGTGCATGAAGAAGAGTGTGGCCAGCAGGTCAAGGGAGGTTCTTCTCCCCTTCTACTCTGCCCTCGTGAGACCGCAGCTGGAGGACTGTGTCCAGTTCTGAGCTCCCCAGTTCAAGAAGGACAGGGAATTGCTGGAGAGGGTACAGCAAATGGCAACAGACATGCTGAGGGGCCTGGAACATCTCTGTGATGAGGAAAGACTGAGACAATTTGGGCTTCTCAATCTTGGGAAAGAGAAGACTGAGCAGGATCTCATCACCATGAGGGTGGTGAGACACTGGAACAGTTGCCCAGGGAGGTGGTAGAAGCCTCATCTTTGGAGGTTTTTAAGGCCAGGCTGGATGTGGCTCTGAGGAACCTGCTCTAGTGTGAGGTTACCCTTCCCATGGCAGGGGGGTTGCAGCTGGATGATCCTTGAGGTCCCTTCCAATGCTGACAGTCATATAATTCCGTGATCCTAATGCTGATCAGTACTTCAAGGGTGGGTGTCAGGAGGATGGGGCCAGGCTTTTTCAAGTGATGCCCAGTGACAGGACAAGGGGTAACAGGCACAAACTTGAACAGAAGAAGTTCCATCTAAACATGAAGAGGAACTTCTCTCATTTAAGGGTGACAGAGTACTAGAGCAGGAGAGGTGGTGGAGTCTCCATCTCTGAAGAAATTCAAAACCAACCTGTATGTGTTCCTCTGTGACCTTCTTTAGGTGACCCTGCCTTGGCAGGGGGGTTGAACTCAATGATCCCCAGAGGTTCCTTCTAATGATTGTCATTCTGTGATTCTGTGGTGTTAGGACAGGCCTGGGGTGCCATGGAGGGTTTGGTGAGCATTTAGAGGGACATGGAGGAGAAAAGGAGGTGCTTGCTGGGGTGTCAGTACATAGCACAACATGGGGCTCCAAGGGTCAGCGTGGTCCTAGGACATTGCTATGAGCATTGCAGATTCATAGAATGGTGGAATGGGTTGGGTTGGAAGGGACCTTAAAGATCATCCAATGCCAAGCCCCTGCCATCATCCAGTGCCAACCCCCTGCCATGGGCAGGGACACCTTCCACTAGCTCAGGTTGCTTAAGGCCTCACCCAACCTTGCCTTGAACACCTCCAGGGAGGGGACATCCACAACCTCCCTGAGCAACCTGTTCCAGTGTCTGTCTCCACTCTTAGCAGGCTGCCAGCCTTTGAGGCTGTTTCAGCTCACTCTGGTTGAAGTCCACAGGAATCTTGTTCCCCTGGTGTGATGGGTGGGAAGCAGGGGGCTGCCACCACATCAACCTTGCTGCAAGCCCTCTGCTCTCCTGCTGCGTTTTGAACCCTGTCCCCATTTCCTCCTGCCTGGGTCTCTGTGCTGGGCACTGCAGGTGCATCGTGAAGGTGACAGGGGAGATGGTGCTGTCGTTCCCAGCGGGCATCACCAGACACTTTGCCAACAACCCCAGCCCAGCGGTGCTCACCTTCCGCATCCTGAACTACAACAGGCTGGAGCACGTCCTGCCCAACCCACAGCTCCTCTGCTGGTAAGAGCCACCTCACCTGCATCCCACAGGGAAGAGAGCTGCCAGAAAAATCATCGAATCACACAGGGTTTGGGCTGGGCAGGGACCTTGAAAGGTCATCAAGTCCACCCCCTCTGCAGTCAGCAGGGACATGTGCAACTACAGCAGGTCGCTCAGAGCCCCAGACAGCCTGACCTGGGATGATTCCAGGGATGGGGCATCTACCACCTCTGTGGGCAACAAAAGCAGAGTGCTTTGGAAAACCACACAGGCCAAGGTATCTTCCTTGGAAGCCTGACCTGGTTTTGGAAAAGTAACACTCAAGCTGGTGCTGGAGCAACAGCAACAAAGGGCAACAAAGCTGGTGAAGGGCCTAGAGAAGAAGTCTTGTGAGGAGCAGCTGAGGGAAGTGGAGTTGTTCAGTCTGGAGAAAAGGAGGCTGAGGGGAGACCTTCTGGTTCTCTACAACTCCCTGAAAGGAGGTTGGAGCCAGGTGGGAGTTGGTCTTTTCTCCCAAGGAGAAAGTGATAAGACAAGAGGGAACAGCCTCAAGTTCTGCCAGGGGAAGCTTAGGTTGGAGATGAGCAACAATTTCTTCCACTTGAGGGTTGTCAAGGCCTGGCCCAGGCTGCCCAGGGCAGTGGTGGAGTCCCCATCCCTGGAGGGGTTTCAAAACCTTGTAGATGTGGTGCTGAGGGACATGGTTTAGCGGTGACCTGGCAGTGCTGGGGTAATGGTTGAGACAATCTTGAAGGTGTCTCCCAACAATAAACAGCTCCGTGATTCTACAATTCCAAACCCTTAAATATTTGTTGGAGTGCTCCCTCTGAGAGCAGTCCCTTTGCCAGGCAGAGGAACAACATCAGAAGAACAAGACCTTTGGTGCAGCTTGTTCGTTTTGTGCCTCTCTGCTCGTTAGACCTGTCTGCAAAATGAGATGACCTACAGCTTGTACCTCCCTGGAGGCATCCAAGGACAAGCCAGAAACCTGTGGGGGGGAGGCAGTACCTGGAATACCATTGGAGTAGTTTGCCCAGGGAGGTGGTGAAGTCACCGTCCCTGCAGGCATTCAAGAAATGAGTGGCCATGGCACACATCAGGACATGGTTTAGTGGCCATGGTGGTGTTGGGTTGATGGTTGGACTGGATCATCTGAGAGGTCTTTTCCAACCCAACCCATTCTATGATTCTGTGCTTCTCAAAATGTGGGATCAACTTATCTCCCAGCTGGTGCTACTGCCTTGCAAGCTTCGCAGAAAAGCTTTCTTCTGCTGAGGTGGTTCTCAGGAAGGGTTCATTCTCTCTTTGTGCAGTGATAACACTCAGAGTGATGCCAACACCAAGGAGTTCTGGGTCAACATGCCAAATCTGATGACTCACCTGAAGAAGGTATCGGAACAGAAACCACAAGCCACCTATTACAACGTGGACATGCTCAAATACCAGGTAGGGGTTGGGGTTTTGGTGAGATACAACTGTGCCAAAAATAACATGTGTGTGATGAACTTAGACCATGTAAAAGCTGGCATTTCTGTAGTGCAGAGTGGAGAGAAGGTGAGGTGGGGAAATGTTGTCCTGCTAGTCCCTTCTGTAACTTCACTAGATTGCTCGGCTTTGAGCTCCCTACAAAGGTTCTGTGAGGGGACCAGGTCTTGACTCAGATTGTGTCACAGATTGTGTCACAGATTGTGTCAGGTTGGAGGAAGGGACCCTCAAAGGTCATCTTTGTCCAACCTCCCTGCAGTCAGCAGGGACACATCTAAAGAGATCAGGCCGGCCAGGGCCACATCAAGTTTGATCTTGAATGTCTTCAGGGACAGGGCCTCAACACATCCCTGGGCAGCCTGTTCCAGTATCTCACTGTAAAGAACTTTCTCCTGATGTCCAACCTAAATCTCCCCTGCTCCAGATTCAAACCATTGCCCCTCATCCTGTCACCACAGGGCCTTCTAAACAGTCCCTCCCAGCCTTCCTGTAGGTCCTCTTCAGATACTGAAGTGCAGTTACAAGGTCACCCTGGAGCCATCTGCTCTCCAGTCTGAACAACCCCAATTCTCTCAACGTGTCCCCACAGGAGAGGCTCTCCAGCCCTCTGATCATCTTTGTGGCCTCCTCTGGACCCGCTCCAGCAGGTCCATGCCCCTCTTGTGTCGGGGGTCCCGTAGCTGGATGCAGTACTCCAAGTGAGGTCTCACCAGAGCAGAGTGGCAGAATCCCCTCTTTCCAGCTGCTGGCCACCTCTGAAAACAAATGCAATGACTGAGACTTGTAAAATGGGATTTGTCCCTTCACCCCTATGGAAACTAAATGTTTTTTCTGTCATTTTGGAAGGTATCTGCCCAGGGTATTCAGTCTACTCCATTAAACCTTGCAGTGAGCTGGCGGTGTGACCCCGCAAGCACCGACCTGCGCGTCGACTACAAGTACAACACAGAGGCGATGACCGCCCCGGTAGCTCTAAACAACGTCCAGTTCCTCGTCCCTGTCGATGGAGGAGTAACCAAACTTCAGGCTGTGCTTCCTCCTGCTGTCTGGTAGGAACTGCTCACCCCATCATGAGTTAGCTCTGTTCCTGCCGAAGCCAGCTCTGCTGGGATTCATAGATTCATAGAATGGTTTGGGCTGGAAGGGAACTTCAAGATCATTCAGTTTCAACCCCCCCTGCCATGGGCAGGGACACCTCCCACTAGACCAGGCTGCTCAAGGCCTCATTCAGCCTGGCCTTGAACACCTCCAGGAGAGGGATATCCACAACCTCCCTGGGATCGTCCTGAGGACATGCCTGTGGGTGGAGCTGAGGCATGCTGGGGACCCAAACCTGTCCTCCTCTCGCAGGAGGAGCCATGCAGCCCTGCACTGATCTTTTCTTGCTTGCCATGTCCACAAGCAAACAGTCAGAGCTGAACCCATTCTGTAGGCAGCAGAGTAACAACCCTTATTTTGTGGGGGTTGGTTACTTTAATCTGTTGCTCAGAGGGATAAAATCATTAAGGTTGGAAAAGACCTCTAAGATCATCAAGCCCAACCTTTTACCCAACACTTTCATGACCAGCTGACCATGTCCTGAAGTGCCACATCTACTCGATTGTTGAACAGCTCAATGTACTGCTGGTGCCACTGTGAGCATGGGCAGGAGAGGCAGCAGGGCATGGCTCAGCCCCACTGCCCCACTTCTGTCACAGAACCTCAGCCTCGTGGGGGTTGGAGATCATCCAGTCCAAACCCCCTGCTACAGCAGGGGCACCCACAGCAGCTTGCCAGGATCACAGTGGCCAGCTGGGTTTGGAAGCTCTCCAGAGAAGGAGACTCCACAGCCTCTCTGGGTAGCCTGCTCCAGGGCTCCAGCACGCTCACACTAAAGAGTTTTATCCTCCTGTTCAGAGGAAACCTCCTGGCTTCCAATTTGTTCCCATTGTCCCTTGTCCTGTGGCTGTGCATCACTGAGAAGGGTCTGGTGCCATCCTCCTTCCCCCAAATGTCCTTTAGCTCTTGCTGAGCATTGCTCAGCTCCCCTCTGGGGCTGCTCTTCTGCAGGTTCACCAGCCCCAGGGCTCTCAGCCTTTCCTCCTCACACAGGTGCTCCAGGTCCCTCAGCATCTTTGTAGCTTCCTCTGGACTCTCTCCAGTAGTTCCTGTTTCCCTTGAACTGGGGAGCCCAGAAATGGAGCCCGGACTCCAGATGTGTCCTCCCTAGGGTAGAGCAGAGGGAGAGAAGAACCTCCCTTGATTCACTGGCCACACTCTTCTCCAGGCAGCCCAGGAGACCACTGACCTTATTTGCTATGAGGGCACATTGCTGGCTCATGGTGAACTTCTCCACCAGCACTCCCAAGTCCTTCTCCACAGAATTGCTTCCCAGCAGGTCACCCCTCACCTGTACTGGTGCAGGGGGTTATTCCTCCTCAGATGCAGGACCCTACACTTGTCCTGGTTGAACTTTGTGAGGCTCTCCTCTGCCTGCAATGCAATTTCAGTCCTTTCCTGCTCATCTCAAACCCATAAGCCAAGCTCCTGGAGCTGCAGCTCTGAAAAGCAACACCAGAGCTGCTTCCCTCAGCCCAGACATCCTTTTAGCTGAATTCAAGTGAGTCTTTCACGGTTTCTTGTTTGCTACAGAAATGCTCTTCTCCTGTGTTTTTAGGAATGCTGAGCAGCAAAGGATATTGTGGAAGATCCCTGATATCTCCCAGAAGTCAGAAAATGGAGGTAATCCTGCAAGTTGTTAACTCAGAATACTTAAATGTGACTCATTTCTCCTGCCTGCACACAAGCCCAGACACACAGATTCCTGCTGGTGCTTGGCAGGGCAGGATGCTGTTGGCAGCTGGGAGCAAAGAGCTTTGAAAAGCAGGGCTAGCTGCCACTGGTGTTGCTCTGCCAACTGTTTGGCACACTGGGTTGGGATGTGGTGGTTTGCCAAGGGCTTTGCTCCATTGACCCTCTCTGTACCTGAAGGCTGAGGTGGTGTGTCTCTGTTGTGAGGACAGCAGCCTCCCATGAGTCATTTCCTCCCTGTAGCTCATCTGCTTCATATTCCTGGGGTGTCTGAAAAGTGAAAATCTGATGGGGGAGAATCACAGAGTTGTCCTGGTTGGAAAAAATTTCTAAGATCATCAAGTCTAACCATCAACCCAACAGCACCCTTCCCACTAAACCATGTCCCAGGTGCCATGTCTGCACATTTCTTGAACACCTCCAGGGATGGTGACTCCACCACCTCCCTGGGCAGCCTGTTTCAGTGTCTGGCTGCTCTTGCAGTCAAGAAATTTTTCCTAATCTCCAGTGAGGGAGTTGGGCTCAAGTCCCTCCCAGGGGTGCTACTGGGTCAGATGCAACTGCGGGAGCAAGCTTCACCCGTGGCACTTTGGGCATCTCATTGGCTTTGCTGGCAAATCTGGCCCTGGCCTGTAAAGCCTTTGTGGGGGACTTTAACTTGCAGGTGTGGGGTCACTGCTGGCCAGGTTCCAGCTCTCAGAGGGGCCCAGCAGCCCAGCTCCCCTGGCTGTGCAGTTCACCAGCGAGGGCAGCACGCTCTCCAGCTGCGACATCGAGCTTGTCGGCGCCGGCTACCGCTTCTCCCTCATCAAGAAGAGGTTTGCAGCAGGTAGGTTCCTGCTCTTGGGATGCCAGTCCCTGATCACAGAACCACAGAAATGTTTGGGTTGGAAAAGTCCTCTAAGATCACCGAGTCCAACCATCAACCCAACACCACCATGGCCATTGAGCCATGTCCCACAGTGCTATGTCCACAGGTTTTCTTAACACCTCCAGGGCTGGTGACTCCACCACCTCCCTGGGCAACCTGTTCCAATGCCTGCCCATCTTTTGGTGGTCCTCTCTGTGCTGGCATGCTGGGGACTGTTCCTGCTCTATACATGTTGGCTGTTCAGACCCCCTGGTCCCACCACAGCATGCTGTGGCTGGTGGCAGAGGGGGAAAAAGCCCCTCTCATGAAACATCCCGCTGATTGTTAATGAGAGCCTTGAATTTCACCATTTCTTCTCTGCTCATGGGCTCTGCATCAAAGGCAAAGTCCTGGGGAGCTCCAGGAAGAGGTTTTGCCCCATTGCTGCAGAGACAAACAAATATAAACACCAATATTGTGGGGTTTGCCCCATTGCTGCAGAGAAAACCAAGTCTTTTTCTGCATGCTGCTCATGTGTGGCAGGGGAGGTGGAGGTGGGTGGCTACCGGGAACCAGGGCAGCTCCTTCCTTGCACTGATTTCTGCTCCCATTTCTAGGTAAATACTTGGCTGATAACTGATGGAAGCTTATGCAAGTCTGTGGAAAATAAATATGGCAAAATCCCCAAGGACTGCTGTGTGTGGAATGGGTTTTAATTACAGGTTAAGGGAAAAAAAAAAAGAAAAGAAAGAAAAGAACTAAATCCTGCACTGGGGACATTTGTGTTGGAAGTGTCAACAACTTTCAGCATTGTTATTTATTTTTTTTTCCCCTTGGAAAAAAACAAACAAAGACACACCATCTTTGACCAGTCCTTCCAGTATTTACTTCTAGATGTTAACCTTGTTAATGGTTTTAAAATGTAATTATTGTATTTGTAAATGGTACTCATTCCAGTAAGGCTGTATTTTTTGGCAGTTAGACCCTTGAGTTTTAGCATTCTACTACTACTCCCATTCATGAAATGGATGTAATTTAAACTGTGGTTATATCAAATTTAATAGTAGTACTGTGGAATGGCACAATGCTTAACAGAGGTAGATTAACATTTTTGTCAAACATATACAACTGAAATGCTGGTAGCTGTTATAGGAAGGGGGTGCCTCAGAAAACAAAAAGAGAGTTCAGTAGAACCAATGTGCTGATTGACCTTTTTTTTTTTTTTTTTTTTTTTTGGTTTTCAGTCCTTAGTATGTCTTCATGGTGATGAATACAAAACTCTGTCTTCAGGTATAGCTGGTTTAACTCCAGGAAAATATCATTTTGTAGAGGTGGAGGTTCCTAATCCAATCTCCTAGCAAAACACATTCACAAAAATGTATCACTCCTGCTAAGAGAACTTCCTTCAGACTTCTGTGACAAGAAACCTCCATCATTCAAATATTCACAGCTTCATCGAATCTTTTAGGTTGGAAGGGACTTTCAAGATCATCTAGTTCCAACCTCTCTGCCATGGTTAGGGACACCTCCTGCTAGACCAAGTTGCTCAAGGCTTCATCCAGCCTGGCCTTGAACACCTCCAGGGAGGGGGCATGCACAACCTCCCTGGGCAACCTGTTCCAGTGTCTCACCACCCTCACTGGAAAGAATTTCTTTCTCATCTCCAGTCTCATGTGCCCATGTTCTCTTAGAACCACAGATGAGCCATCAGGAATCCCAGCCCAGTCCCACAGACAACAAGCACTTCACTTTTCCATGTGTTCTCTTATTTTCCAGAATCATAGAATGGTTTGGGTTGAAAGGGACCTTAAAGATCAGCTAGTTCCAACCAGAGAAGAAAATACGCAGGCAAAGAGGCTGGGCAGCAAATCAGAGCTTAGAGCACTGGCCAGACATGCTAGTGCTGGGTTTAAGGATGCATTTCCCAAGCAGTCTCCTGATTTTGGGTCACGTTTTTATGTTTCTTTGCTTGCTTATTCTGGTTTGTTGGTTTGTTTTCCCCATTTTTGGGAGCCCCAGGGGTTCAGAAAGTGCTTTAAAGACTTGCAACCCTGCCATACCTTTCTATTTCACCACTTAGGCAGGAAAGCATCTATGTACAAACACTGGGAAAGAAATGCAGCCCAAGGCTGACCCTGGGTGGGACACCCAGTGCTGGCTGGAGCAGGAGAAGCGTGGTGGGGCTACCAAAAACCTGTGTCCATGAGCCTACCCTGCTGGCATCAGGAGCTATCTTGTGGAGATAGGAAAATGCATGGAAGTGTTAGGTTGGAGGCTAAAATGCCCCTCTGTTTTTTGCCTGAGTGAATTTTGCAGTCATAAATGTTGCCAGGATTCAGCTCATGCATTTGTGTTGGAAAACTTAGACTGAGCATGTCAGGAAGTACTCACAGAGCAGTTTAGAGGGATGTAGGAAAACAGAAACCCATGTCCATCTTAAAAGAAAATGAGGAACTCTGGAGATATTTCAGTTCTGAGATGACTTCCAGCCTGAGATGTGGATGCTAGGATGGTTGAGGTGTGTGCATGCTCCCAAAAGGTAGCGACAGATACAGGAGATAAAGCACAATTCAGTTCTCTATAGGCTTTGAGACCAGCTCAAGAGAGACAGGGAACTACTGCAGAGTCCAGCAAAGGGCCACAAAGGTGGTAAGGGGCCTGGAGCATCTCTGTGAGGAGGAAAGGCTGAGAGCCCTGGGGCTGGTGAGCCTGCAGAAGAGCAGCCTGAGAGGGGATCTGAGCAATGCTCAGCAAGAGCTAAAGGACCTGTGGGGGGGCAAGAGGATGTGGCCAGACTCTTCTCAGTGGTGCCCAGGGACAGGACAAGAAGCAATGGGCACAAACTGGATCCCAAGAGGTTCTATGTGAAGAGGAGGAGAAAATTCTTTGTTGTGAGGGTGCTGGAGCCCTGGAGCAGGCTCCCCAGAGAGGTTGTGGAGTCTCCTTGTGTGGAGAGCTTCCAAAGCCAGCTGGGCATTGTGATGCTGGGCAAGCTGCTGTGGGTGTCCCTGCCTTAGCAGGGGGGTTGGATTGGATGATCTCCAGAGGTCCCTTCCCACCCCACCATGCTGGGATTCTGGGATTCTGTGAAAGTCCACTTGCCAGTACTCCTGGGTGGAGTGTTTTACCCAGTTAATTTTTCCCTGAACTGGAAATATGTACAAACTGTGGAACTTCTCCCTTTCTGACAGAGGAACATAGGGCAAAAATCTAAAAACTCAGTTTCTGCACAACTGGTGCATGCTGTGTACAATTGTTACAAACTCATGCTTCCAAAAACCATCTCTGTCATAGTCCTGAATAGAAAGCTTTTATAATGTAAATATTCCCAGAACCTAGAGATTTTACTTTATATTTCATTTGGAGTACAAAGTGTTTACATTAGCATTGGGTTTTTAAATGCTTTTTAAACAAAACCAAACCCCCACCCCAAGCCCACGACCCCAAGCTCATCCCCTTTGTGCTGTCCCACACAATGGTGGTCACAGTTTCCAGGTCCATGATGGTTCTGGGCTACAACACCCATGGCTTATGTAGAGAGATGGGAAAGTCCTGCACCCTTCCTGGGGCAGATGGCCTGGCAGACCCATGCTTGGTGTGCTGACACATTGGCAGCTCCATGGGCACACCGTCCCAAGCCAGCTATCAGCAGGTGACACAAAACAGCTACTCCCAGCCTGTGACACTGGGACCAAACCCAGAGTTTGGTGGTGGTGGTGTTTCTTTGCATACTGCTTTTGCCAGTTTTTTATGTAGTGTTTTAGTTCACCAGGTGTTTGCTCAGGAGCTTTGAGCTGCATGTGTCCAGCTTCCCTCCCAGCACAACCACCCTTCTAGACTGCTTTGCAAGAAGATGCTGGTCCACCATTGTTGGTTGCATTTGTCCTGCCCTGTTTGATGTCTGAGCAGAGAAGGGGGAGCATCAGAATGCCCTGGGGATGCTTATTTTCATAGATTCAGAGACTGGTTTGGGTTGGAAGAAACCTTGAAGATCATCTAGTTCCAGTCCTGCTGCCATGGGCAGGGACACCTCCCACTCCACCAGGTTGCTCAAGGCCTCATCCAACCTTACCTTGAACACCTTCAAGGAGGGAGCATCCACAACCTCCCTGGGCAACCTGCTGTTTGGGCATTTGTCTTTCTGTATGCCATACAACCATGACCCCCAGCACTATCCCAACACAGGGAGGAGGAACTGACCAGTTGTGCTTCTAAGTCTCAAGTGCAACAGCCTGTTTGTCTTCCTGCCTGACTTTGAGAAGGTGTCAGAAGACAAAAAGATTATGGGCAGCAGGAATGGAGCAGATTTAAATTTAAAACACCAAACAGAGGTGAGGTAGGAAAACAGGAATCCATGCCCTTCTTAAAAGAAAAGAAAGAAATCTGAAGATATTTCAGTTCTGAGACTACTCCCAGACTGAGATGTGGGTGATAGGATGGTTAAGGTGTGTGCATGCTCACAAAAGGTATTGACTCAGAAGATAAAGCACAATTCAGTTCTGCAGCTTCATCCATCTTTATGGGCTTTGAAACCAGGTCCAGAGAGACAGGGAACTACTGGAGAGAGTCCAGCAGAGGCTGCTGAGGGGACTGAGGACTGTTTATCCCCAATTTCAACTTCTGTAGTAGCAGCCAGAGTCCATAGATCTGGAGAGGGCACAAGGGATTGTAGAATCAGAGATTCAGTTCTGTTGCCCTGATGGAAATTCAGGGGCTCTGCAGGCTTCTGCCTCTGCTTTTAGGCAGGAAAAACTGTTTGTCTTCAAGGAGTGTATCTGTCTGGTCCTCCTTGCCTGCTAGCAGGGAGTTGAAAAGGTTTGGTTGCCTGTAAGCCACCTGCATCTCTTGAGCTAAGCCATCAGAGCTTGGTTTTGGAGCAAGTGGTTCTGCAGGTCCTTTGCTGAGGGCATAAAGGGGGTCAGCCCTCTAGCACCGGCACCCCTTTAGTCAGCAGCACTCAGACCTAACTGAGTAAACCAAGGAGAAATAAAGGAGACATTCCGGTAATAAACAGGTGTGATGCATGCACAGAAAGGCTTTAGCTTGGCTACTTGGGTGAACCTTTTCCTGTAGACCATGTCTTCAGCCACCTCTGCCCCAAGGGGGTTTCCTCTGGGGTCCCCAACAGCCACAGCAACTCATGCTGCAGTGTCACAGTGCCCTGAGTGGGAGGTTTCATTCCCCACAGACACCTGCAGACTTGGGTCTTTAGATGTTAGGAGCAGGAAGTCTTTTGTTGTTGTTTTGGCAGGTTTTTCTTCTGTTTGTTGCAAGTATCCATGATTCTCAGCCAGCTTATGGTGCTCCTCACAGGAGAGGTTCCAGACCAATCTTCTACTTTAATAGTATTTCTTAATAACTCTGAAACTGCTCAGGAGTGTGAACTACTGCCAGATACTAAGCCTCTAATTTGGTCTTTGGATTTGTTCTTACATACCACTCCCCTGTTAAAAAGTTTATGTTAAAATACCATCCCATTGTGGGGGGCAGGGAGGGAAAGGAGTTTCCCAGGCAGGCTGGTGTCACACCCTCACTGCAGGATGTTGTTGGGGCAACCCCTGTGGCAGTGACCAGGATTTGGGGCAAAAAAAGGGAGAGAAATATGCTGCTTAAAGTGATCATGTTGAAGCCATGCACACTGACAGGTGAGAGTCATCTGCCTTCTTTAACATGTCCACAGGGGCCCAGGGGAGTGGCTTAAGCACTCAGGCATAAAAACTGGTCACCTCTTGCATGGGTGATTATTTTCCCACCAAGGTCCCTGCTCAGACCTTTCTGTGCTGGCCATGCTGCCTCAAGTCAGACTTGTATTTATTTACCTAATTCTGGATGATTTCAACCATCCATGAAACCACAGCTGCAGAGATTCCTGCAGCACAAGCATCATCCAAAGGGTCACCACTTCGCTGTCTCACAGCAGCACATTTAAGTGGCTGGTCTGCAATGAAAAGGTCACTTATTTTTAAATGACCTAAGAGATTAAAGCTTCTTTTACTTAAAAGATTCAGCCCTCCTTGGATCTCTCCCTCTGTTCCCTGTCTCCTCTGTCACAAAGGAATCCTGCTCCATTTCACCTTTTTTGGGGGGGGACTGCAGCCCACAGGTCTGTTACCCAAACATCCAACATCAGCCTGAGAAAGTCACTTTGCTGCACTGAATATGGAGTAGTTTTTATCCCTACCCTTTTGTTGTTTGTATGTGAAAAGGTCTTGCTTTTAAAAACTTAATTTTGAAGCTTACCATAACCAAAGCACATTACATTGTACTTTCCTGGTAAGAAATGAGTCTCAAATATTTCATTTCATAGCCAGAATTCTTCCTTTCTTCTTTCCCTCACAATTTCTCAAGGAAAATCATTCTTGCAGAGCTGGGAAGTTTTTATGCTAATCAGTATTTTAATTCTTCTTTCACTGCGAGGCTAGCAAAAGATCTGCAGAAATCTTCCCCCACCCCCCCACCCCCATTCTGCTGCATGACCTCCCCTACCACTTTGGGAAGGTCTACAGAAAATGCTGCTGACAACTGGTCTTGCAATCACAAGTGTTAGTGTGGTGATGCCCTTCACAGGTGTGCACACAAGCAGGGCTTCACTACAGGCCAAGCAGTGTGTGATAAAACACGCCAGGTTTCAGCAAGGCGTTGAGAATATCTGTTCAAAATCCAACTACTTCTAGATGGCAGGTGGATTGCTGAGGACATGCCATCCTGCTGTTGGGTTCATATTCCACACAAGAAGGGTTTTCCACTCCTAAATACTCTGAGGTTGATGAAATCACTCAGTTGCTTTGATGGCATAAACCATATGGAGATATTAGTCATGACCTGAGAGGAAAATTGAATCATGTTGTGGTTTAAATAAGCTCCAGTCCTGCAGCCACAGGCTGGTGGGTAGAGGATACAGGGCATGGGAGAACCTCACCATGACACCTCTGAAACCATATGGAGATGTTAGTCGTGGTCTGAGAGGAGAATCAAGTCAGGTTGTGGTTTAACTAAGCTCCAGTCCTGCAGCCACGGGCTGGTAGGTAGAGAATGCAGGGTGCAGGAGAACCTCACCGCGACACCTCTGAAACCAGAGGAAGCCCCAGAAGTAAATTGGATTTCCCCAGGTATCATCCCTGTATCATTTGATGACCTCCCTCATGTATAAAATGTTTATAAATATTTGTGGATTAAGATGCACAGGTCTATTTTTAAGATTTAAGTTAACTAAGTTAATGAATGGCTGGCCTTTTTTGCCTAAACGTGCAATGAGATATATTATACCTTTAGTTCTATGATGGCCTAGGTCCTGCTTAGTCTGTGATGAAAAACTTTGCTGCTTACCTACTGTTCTCAGAGAGAGAGAAAAAAAATAGAAAGAAAGGTAAAAAAAAAAAAAACCACAACAAAATAAATTACTTTAAAAGGCATAAAAGGTTTGTTGCACACAGACTATTGCAGCAAAGCTTTGTATTTGACCACTGGTAATATGAATGTGTTGTATTGACTTGTTGAAGATAATCATGAAAACAACATATTTTAAATGTTACTTGCCTTATAGATTAGAGTATGACTCTGTGGATATCATTTATTATTTTTTCTTTTCTCTTTTTTTTTTCTGTAAATAATGTTTTTCTTTTTATAAATCTCCATTCTCCCCCAACCCCAGCACCCATTTCACAAACTCTCGAATATGCAATTATTTACCATGCAGAACATTGCAACAAATAAATCCCCACATCTGAACAAAGTTTATCAATTCCATCCATATGAACCACATTCAATACCCCACTGAGTTGCAATTTAAATGTGATTATTATTTTTTCTTTTCTCCTTGAAAATAAACAAAACCAGTAAAACAACATCTTTTCTGAGTGAGTTTTGCTTGTATGTGCAGGAACATCCAGAGGAGCTGGGCAGAGCTATCAGGGGTTGCCATATCCTTGGCCTGAAATGTCATTGTTGCTGGAGCTATGTGCAGCTTCCCAGCCTGGGGACAGCTTAGGAATGGCATAGGGGGGATGTGTGGGGTCCACAGGGATGGGGGAGATAGCTGGAAGGGATGTATGGGTGCTGTGAGGATATGAGGGATCGTGGCTGGCAGGGCTTGAGGGCATCCATGGAGGACATGTCAGGGTTGTAGGGACACACAGAGGATGTAGGCATATGTGGGGACTTGTGGGGTTCATGGAGATCACAGAATCACAGAAACATTCAGGTTGGAAAAGGCCCTCAGGATCACCAAGTCCCACCAATAACCTGACTCTACAAGGTTCACCCTTAAACCATATCCCAGAGCACCACATCCAAACCACCTTTAAACACATCCAGGGTTGGTGACTCCACCACCTCCCTGGGCAGCACATTCCAATGCCTGACCACTCTTGCTGGGAAAAATGTGTTCCTAATGTCCAGTCTAAGCCTACCCAGTCGTAGCTTCTTGTTCTATCACTAATTACCTGTGAGAAGAGACCAGCACCAGGTAGTTGTAGAGAGCAATGAGATCACAGGGGTCATGGGGACCTGTGTGGGCTATAGGGGCAGGTGGTGACCTGTGGGGTCCATGAAGATCACAGGGGTCATGGGGACCTGTGTGGGCTATAGGGGCAGGTGGTGACCTGTGGGGTCCCTGAAGATCACAGGGGTCATGGGGACCTGTGTGGGCTATAGAGACCTGTGTGGTGACCTGTGGGGTCCGTGGGGATCCACAGGGATCACAGGATACCTGTGTGGGCTGTGGGGACCTGTGCAGGCCATGGGAACCCATGAAAGCTGTAGCCACAGGAGGGAAGCCAGAGGGATGTGTGTGGGCTATGGGGACACATGGGGGCTATAGGGGCAGGTGGTGACCTGTGGGGTCCATGAAGATCACAGGGGTCACATGGGACCTGTGTGGGCTATAGGGACCTGTGGTGACCTGTGGACACCATAGGAACACGTGGGGGCTGTATATAGGAGCCACGGGGACCCAGGGGTGCTTTAGGCACATATGGGGAGCTGTGGAGGCCCTGAGGACCCATGGTGGCCATGCCGGGCATTTAAGGACTGCGTGAAGCCGTGGGAGCCACGTGGAGGTTGCAGGGACCCCCCCCCCAGGAGCCCTGAGGATGTATGGGAGCCGTGGGGACTTGTGTGGACGCTTGGAGGTCACGGGAGCCCACGGGGGCTTGCGGAGACCCGTGAAGGCTGTTGTGGTGGTTTGAAACTGTCTTTTTAATTTTTCCTTGCAAAGTTCAGAACAGAGAAAGTGAAAGAATGTAAATAAGTCACTACTGGGTGTAAGAAAGCAAAATAACGATTGTTCTAAACACTTCCATTGGATAGATAGAAATGTTTAAGAACTATTACCCAAAACAAAGTAGGCATTCTGCACATTCTGCGTTCGGCAGTGGGGGCAGTTGCTGGGCTGTCTGGCTGCTGTTTCTTCTTCTCTTCTGGCTGAAGATAACACACTGACCTTGGCAGCTAAGTTAACAACTTTCTGCTTAACTAACTCTGCTTCTCTGTCCAGGGGGGTCTGGGGGGAAGCTCCTGGGAGAGAGAGGCCCCTTTGGGAGGGTCCCCTTGGGGGGAAGCAAAGGGAGATCGGTTGTGCTTTTTCTGTTGATTGTATATATTTATGAATGTTGTGAATTTTTGTATATTTGTACATATTCATTGCATTTCATTGTAGATTTTAGACTCTGCTTGTAAATACAGCTTTTCATTTGCTTCCAGACTGAGCTAGCCTGGTTATTGTTGGGGGGGGGGGGGGGAATTTCAGCTCACACCGACACAGCTGTGAGAACACGGGAGGGACCCACGGGAGCTGTGTGGACACGGGCGACGAGGGCGAACCACGGCGACCTGTTCGGCGACACCGGCCCAGGCTGGGCGGGAACGCAGCGGCCGGCGCCGCCCCGCGGTCACCGGGAGCCGGGTCCCGGCTTCCCCCTTCCGCCTGCCCCCAGCAACGGGGCGGGGATGGATGGCGGCGGGGCTGGCAGCGACCCCCGCTCGGGTAAGGCCTCAGGGCCGGATGGTTCGGGGTGGGACGAGGCGGACCTGCGAGGTGCCTTCCTCCGGCGGTGGGATTTCCCTCAGAGACCCGAGTCTAACCTCTCCGCCTGCCCCTCAGCTCCCGCCGGGCGCTTCCCGGTGGCGGCGGTGGATGAGATCCTGAAGGATGTGCTGGGGAGCTACCTGAAGGAGCAGCCCTACGAACCGTCCCGGTGCAGAGAGCTGGTGAAGGCCATCGCGGAGGTACCGCTAGGCTGGGGGGGGGGCTGAGGCTGCCATTTTGCCCTCATGCCTCCATGGGCTGTCAGGGAGGTGTCCCTCGGGGCCGGGAGCCCCCAGATATAAAAATAAAGTGGAAATAAAAATGCTGGAGGAGGCCAGCAAGGGGCAGCAAGGGTTGCTCTGAAGTGGGTGAAAGCTAGTATGAGTTGGTGGTGATGTTTGTTCAAGCAGCAGTGGCTCTGGCCAAGCAGAGTTACACAGAATCACAGAATGGGAGAACGGGTGGGGTGGGGGTTGGAAGGGATTTCTGAAGATCACCTAGTCCACCCCCCCTGCAAAAAGGGTCATTTTGAGTAAATCAACCAGAAACACACTCAAACGGGTTTGGAAAGCCTCCAGAGACAGACTCCGCAGCGTCTCTGGGCAGCCTGCACCAGGGCTTCAGCACTCTCACCCCAAAGAAGTTTCTCCTCCTGTTCAGATGGAACCTCCTGGGTTCCAGTTTGTGCACATTGCCCCTTGTCCTTTCACTGACAAGAGTCTAGGGCCATCCTCTTTCCCCCCACCCTTTAGCTCTTGCTGAGCAGAGCCCCTCTCAGGCTGCTCTTCTGCAGGCTCACCAGCCCCAGGGCTCTCAGCCTTTCCTCCTCACAGAGATGCTCCAGGCCCCTCAGCATCTTTGTTGCCTCTGCTGGACTCTCTCCAGTAGTTTTCTGTGTCTCTTGATCTGGTTTCAAAGCTCAGAAAGATGGATGAAGCTGCAGAACTGACTTGTGCCTTATTGCAGGCCTCTTGCAGCCTGTTCCAGTGTTCTTCCACCCTCAAAGTGAAGAATTTTTTTCTGTATGTTCACGTGGAACCTCCTGTGTTCAGTAAAAACTCCATGCTATGGTTGCTCTGTCCAGAAATGCCATTTATAAGTTTTAACTATATATATCAGACCTCTCCAAAATGACATTAGGATTGATTCTAAAATTAGGATGCCCCCTCCCTGGAACTTTTCCAGGCCAGGTTGGATGAGGCCCTGAGTGACCTGGTGTAGTGTGAAGTGTCCCTGCCCATGGCAGGGGATTTGGAACTAGCTGATCTTTAAGCTCCCTTCCAACCCAACCCCTTCTAAGTCTATGAACTAAACTGCTTCCTACAGGCACTCCCTTTAGGTCAGGATTTAAGCACAATCAAAGTACTGCAATTGGAATTGATGTTCCAGAACTCTCAGGTTTGGGCTAGCAGACTCAACCTTGCTGGTTAGGTCTTGTTTTTTGAGATAGGGGGAGGGAAATTAATAAAGCAGAAAGAGTACAGCAGAAAAATGCAGAAAGGAAAACTGAGGACAAAGAAAGAAAACAAACTGGCTGCTCATTACCATGGGGTTCTTCAGTGACCAGCAGCAAGCCAAGCTGACCCAGAAAACCAAACCCCTGAGCATCCCTTCTAAAAAGAGCTTGTGTCTAAATGTGTTTTTTTTTTTCCTCTTGCAGGTTATTAAAGCTCGGGTAAAAGACCTTATGATCCCCAGGTACAAGATTGTTGTGGTGACAACAATTGGGCAGCTGAATGAGCAGAGCATGCAGATTGGAAGCAGGTGCCTGTGGGATCCTGCAAATGACACCTTCTCGTCGTACGTGTTCAAGAACCCTTCACTCTTTGCTCTTGCAAAAGTCTATGCTGTCTATTTTGAATAAGGAGGGAGGGAGAGGATCATAGAGTTGTTTGTTGCAAAAGACCTCTAAGATCATCGAGTCCAACCATCAACCCAACACCACCGTGGCCACTGAACCATGTCCTAAATGTCCATGTTGAGTCTAACAGCAGGAGAAATGAGCAGTCAGCCTAACTCTTCCTGTTTCTGGTGTTGAAAATAGTTGTGAAGAACCAAGGCAGCTTTCACTTGGTTTGAAAGGTGGTTGTGCCCTGGTTTGGCTGGGATAGAATCATTAAGCAGCCCTGGTCTGTAGGCCATTAGCAGCTTCCAGAAGGTCAAGAGCTTAAGCTGGGAGGGGCAGGACTCAGGGCAGGTGCCCTGAGCTGGCTACAGGTGTATCCCATGCCATAAATGTCACAGTCAGTATAAAGGGGAAGTATGTTGAGCTCTAGCTCCTCTTGTCAAGGGTCACTCTCCTTGGAGGGACTTGCTGATTATCCTGCTCCTGAGGATGCTGTCTCAATTGTTGTGGCCACTGCATTCACTGGGCTGAGTATCACTTTGTATAACTTATATTGGCTTTGGTATTAACATTAGCTTGGTGGTTGTATTAAATCTCTCATTTCACCCTGTGGGTCTCCTCTCCTTTTCCTGCTGCCCCTTTTTGACTGGGAAGGATCTGTGGGTGATTAGCAAATGCCCTGTGGTCCTGGCTTTGTGCACAGCTTGTGTTCCAGCAGCAGCTCGAGGCTGCAGGTTACTCTGCTCTGTCTGGGGGTTGGAGGGACCCCTTCACACCATCCTGCTGGGACAAGGGATGTCTGGGGGGGGCTTGGTGGTGAGAGGGCAGCAAGGAGTGTGGGAGTTAGGAGCTTTGTTTGCAGGGGGCTGCCCCTGAGTGCTGAGAAATGCCCTGAATGTAGAGAAAGTGGCTGAGAAGGTGACTGGTTCTGCTTGGAGGAAACTGCCTCGCTTATGGAATTGTTGGGGTTGGAAGAGACTTTTAAGATCATGGAGTCCAACTATTAGGTCTCACCACTAAATCATGTCCCTCAGCACCACATCTCCAGGGCTTTGAAACCCCTCCAGGGATGGGGACTCCACTATGGCCCTGGGCAGCCTGTTTCAGGCCTTGACAGCCCTTTTGGGGAAAAAAACTGTTCCTCCTGTCCAACCTAAACCTCTCCTGATGCATTTTGAAGCTGTTTCCTTTGTCCTGTGCTTTGTTCCTTGAGACGAGAGGCCAACTCCCACTTGCCTCTAACTTCTTTCAGAGAGCTGTAGAGAACCAGAAGGTCTTCCTTCAGTCTCCTTTTGTCTAGGCTGAACAACCCCAGTTCCCTCAGCTGCTCCTTACCAGCCCTGTTCTCCAGACCCTTCACCAGCTTTGTTGCCCTTCTCTGGACCTACTGCAGCCCCTCAATGTCCTTCTTGAAGTGAGGGGCCCAAAACTCAACCCAGTATTAGAGATGTGACCTCACCAGTGTTGAGTGCAGGAGGACAATCCCTGCCCTGGTCCTGCTGGCCAGGCTTCAAATGGTGTCCTGCTTAGAGTGCATGGATCCAACAGGTCTGGACCGTTCTGTTGAAGACCCCATGGCATGCTGCATGGTGCTATCTGCTCTGCCTTGGGTTCTCATTCCTAAGTTGTGGTTTATGTCATGATCACCCACACAGATAGTTTAGGTCAGGATGGTTTTAATCCATGAAAGCTGTGACACAGGAGCTGAGCCCTGTGCTGTGTGCTTTAGCAGAGGGAGCTGATCTCTCTCTCACTGCAGCCGATGCTGCAGCAGGATGTGGTCAGCAGCTTGGCTGCTTCACGCTTTCTGAACACAGACGGTTTGCTCTCCATCTCAGGCCTCAGGTCTTTGTTCTCTGTCTCCAGCCTCTGCTCTGTGGATGTCAAGGAGTTGTTGTCTTGTGAGAAAGGCAGGGGATTGTCACCCTCTGTCACATAAAAATGAGATGTTAACGAGGAGTCTCAGAATCATGGGAAAGTTGGTAATACTTGTGCTTACTAGAAAGAGGGACCCTCCATGTTTTGGGTGTGAGCAACAGAGAGGTTTCATGTCCAAAGGAGGGCAGTGAAGCTGGTGAAGGGTTTACTGCTGGGTAGTTGTAGAGTGAGAAGGTCTCCCCTCAGCCACGTTTTCTCTAGGTTGAGCAACACCAAGTCCCTCAGCTGCTCCTCACCAGATTTCTTCTCCAGACCCTTCACCAGCTCTGTTGCCCTCTGTTGCCCTGTTCCAGCACCTCAGTGTCCTTGGAGTGAGGGGCCCAAAACTGAACCCAAGACTCACCAGTGCCCAATATAGGGAGACAATCACTTTCCTAGTCCTGGCCACATTATTGCTGATCCAGGCCAGGATGCTGGTGGCCTTCTTGGACCCACACTGGTGCATCTTCAGCCAGGTGCTGACCAACACCCTGAGGTCTTTCTCTGCTGGCTACTTCCCAGGCACTCTGCCCCAAGCCTGGAGCCTTCATGGGGTTGTTGTGACTCGAGTGCAGGACCCAGCACTTGGCCTTGTTGAACCTCAGCCCATGGATCCAGCCTGTCCAAGTCCCTCTGTAGAGCCTCCCTACCCTCCAGCAGATCAACGCTCCAACTTGGTGTCATCTGCAAACTGAGGGTGCCTCAATTCCTTTGTCCAGATCATCAATTAAAGAGACCTGGCCCCAGTACTGAGCCCTGAGGAGCACCACTTGTGATCAGCAGCCAGCTGCAAGTCCTACTTCTGTCTGTTGTCCCCTTTATTTTGTTGGGGTTTTTTTGTTTGATTTTTTTTTTCTCTCATTGAATTTAGGTTACCAGAGTACAATTTTCTAGCAATGGCTGAATTTTCTGACTCCATCTAAAATGTGCTAAGAAATCTAAATCAGCCTGGTGAAGACACCAAACCTGCAGGGTGTTTATTTGTTGTACTTTAATTCAGGCATTGTTAAGATACAATAAGTTTTCTGGGTTTTATTGGGAAAAAAGGTAAAGGACAATGGTGAAACACTTGGATTGAGTGGGGCAAAGCTTCTCTCTGACATTTCAGATGGGGATAGCTTTGGGCTTCACTCCTTGACTTGGAAAATCTTCATGTAAAATGGTTTTTAGTTAGCAAAGTAGCAACAAGGACGAGAAGCCAAGCAAGCTCTGCCTGAAGGAGATGTGGTTCTCCTGCATCTCCTGGGAGCTGGATGAGCCTTGCAGTGGTGATTAGCTTGGAGTGTGTTAGTTAGTACTCACCAAACAGGTAATGATAATCAGTCAGGTGCCTTTTCCACCGAGAGCCGCCGCAGGTGAAGACAACAGCGCGGACGAAGTCCCTCCCGCAGAGCTTCACAGTCTTTCCCTCACCTCTTCCTTCTCCTGCTGCAACCAGGACAGCCAGCAAGGCCAGCAGCAGCGCTGTGCCCCTCATCCTCTGAAACTCAGCTTCCCAGCAGGGCATTGGCAGGGCAGGAGGGATCCAGGAGGATGAGGTGAGGAACTCTGAAGTCCTCCTCTTTATACTGAGGGCCTCCACGCTCCACCGAATAAGGGCTTGTGCTGAGGATGACTTCATGTTTGCTGCCAACCAGTTAATCACCTGTTCCTGGTAGCTTTTGAAGTGCTTTGGGGTTTATACTGGGATCTCTGTCAGGTAGTAAAGACTTCTCAAGACCATGTCACTGCTTTGCTGGAGGGACAGGGGTACTATAACATTTTTATAGGGTACCTCTTGGATCAGTGCCCTTCCTGTGTATGCAGAAGTGAAGGGGTGTTTATTACATGGTTTGTAGCTTATGGCTTCCCACCCAGCTCTGCCACCATGGCCTGTGGCTCTCTCATGCCTCTTGTCACACTTGAGGCAGCTTAAGGTCTTTTTCTGTTACTGATCCCAAATTAAAATGAAGTTGACTTAACTTTCGTTGATGTCTGCAGCCACATACTTCTTCCTTACCCCTGCCTTGTTCTCATCCCAAGAATCCCATAGATATTTCTGCTTACCAATATTTAAAGAGCCCTGAGGGCAAGACTATGGGGCCAGACTCTTCTCAGTGGTGCCCAGGGACAGGACAAGAGGCAATGGGCATAAACTGGAATCCAGGAGGTTCCAACTGAACAGGAGGAGAAACTTCTTTGTTGTGAGGGTGCTGGAGGCCTGGAGCAGGCTGCCCAGAGAGGTTGTGGAGTCTCCTCTGGAGAGCTTCCAAACCCAGGTGGGCATTGTGATGCTGGGCAAGCTGCTGTGGGTGCCCCTGCTTTAGCAGGAGGGTTGGACTGGATGATCTCCAGAGGACCATTTCAACTCCCACCATGCTGGGATTCTGTGATCTCCTTGTCAAGCTAGATGACTGTGGACTCTTCAGAGGAATCTGCCAGTGCTGGGCAGTCCCTCATGAGACAGTCAGATACCGAGGGGATTTGGTGACAAGTGTAGGCATCATGTGCCTCTGCACTGAGCCTGTGGAAGTAGCCCTTGTCCATAAATGCTTTAAAAGAGAGGTGGAGGCTCTAAAGCAAGCACAGAACAGTTATAGAATCATCGAACAGTGGGGTTGGAAGGGACCTCTGGAGACCATCCATTCCAACTTGCCTGCTAAAGCGGGGTACCCACAGCAGCTTGCCCAGGATCACAGGAGCCAGGTGGCTTTGGAATCTCTCCAGAGAAGGAGACTCCACAACTTCTCTGGGCAGCCTGCTCCAGGGCTTCAGCAGCCTCATGGAGAACTTGTTTCTCTTTGTCTGTCCTTGTCCTTTTGGTCGCATCTGACAGGCAGATGTCAGTGTGCTTTGGGACTGGAGGTCAGCAGGTTGATGATGAGGGTGATCCCTCCCTATTGCTCTGCAGGTTGTTGGCAGCAATTGCTGCAAGCTGCTATAAAGAAAAAATAAATCTTGCAATAAAATGCCTTGAGGAGCAAATTTGGCCATTATGAGGTCAGAAATTCTATGTTTGAGAACAAAATAGATGAGGAGCTTTGGTGATCTTTAGCATTTCCTAGCACCACCAGTGTTTTCCAGCACCATAATGTTCCAGTTAATTAGCTTCCACGATGAGCAGGGTGAATCAAGAGGTGTTCCAGCCCTGACAGAAACCTCATCTTGCACCAGTCTCGTGGGTGAGCAAACAGTGGTGAACACCCATGGAAAACACAGGGTGTGTTTAGTTCAGAATTGTAATAATCATTAACAGATGATTTGCCTTAATGGCTTCTTTGTCTTTTGAAATGGTCAAGGTTTCATTTTATGTCAAGGATAAACTTAGATGTTGGCTGTGAAATGTGCAGAAGGCAGGAGAAAGTGACTGTTAATGCCTCACAAATTGTCTTTAACTTCAGTGATGGGTTTAAATGTTGGATGTTTATTGTCAGGCTAATGAGAGTCTGAATGTCCTGTATCTATAAAATACTGCTCTCACTGCATCATGCCTGCAGGACCAGGCAGCTGTTGCCTCTGCCAGCTTGGCAAAGTGCTTCTCTGCCAAGGTTCTGGATCATCCAGATCCAGGGCACAAACTGGAACCCAGGAGGTTCCATCTGAACAGGAGGAGAAACTACTTTGTTGTGAGGGTGCTGGAGGCCTGGAGCAGGCTGCCCAGAGAGGTTGTGGAGTCTCCTTGTCTGGAGAGCTTCCAAAGCCAGCTGGGCATTGTGCTGCTGGGCAAGCTGCTGTGGGTGTTCCTGCTTTAGCAGGGGGGTTGGGCTGGATGATCTTTGGATACCTTCCAAGGCCCATTATGCTGGGGTTCTGTGGTGGGGAGATACCAGCTGCTCTCATAGAATGCCAGGTTAGAAGTGACCTCAAGGATCTCATCGGGCAGTAGGGCTAGAGCTCAGATCTTAATTATTCTTCTGGAGAGATGGTTCATGCTTTTGATAAGCAATCAGGCTCTGAAAATCCTGTAAAACACTCCACTAGTGTTTTGCTGGGTGATTTTTCCTGTTCCTTCTGATCTACCCCCCAAAAAGACAGCCCATATAGCCAGATACTGCCTGCTTCCAACCAGCAGTGCAGACTTCAGCAAGCCTTCCCCCTCCCTGGAGGCATTCAGGGTCAGGCTGGATGAGACCTTGAGCAACTTGGTCTAGTGGAAGGTGTCCCTGCACATGGCAGTGGGGCTGGACTAGATGATGTTTAAGGTTCCTCTCAACACAAACCATTCTATGATTCCCAACAGCTTTCAGCTCTCCAGCTGCTGGGAATGGGCTGGGTGAAGGGTGATGGACTCTCAAAACCCATGGATCTGGCTTCCAGAGCTGCAAGAATTAATCCTTGTTCTAGGACCACGCTGTTCCTTTGGTTGAGGGGATTTCAGAAAAGTGGAGCAGAGTGAATTTGAACTGCAGTTTTACATTATCCTCATTTGTCAGGGCTCTACACTTCTGTCTGGTGTGGGATGATCTGGAGCTTGCAGGAGCACCCAGTGCCATTCAGAGCTCATCCCTCACTCTCAGATGTCATTTATGGGATGATGGACGAGGTGGATCTGGTGAAAATCCCTTTCATTTGCTGTGTGGTTTCACAGAGGAGGTACAGATGACATCAGGTAAGGACTTGAGCTGTGTTATAGCCTTTAGAGGAGCTGATTTGGGCATTTTTGCTTTTTTGGGCAATCCAAGGAGGAAAGACCTTGGAGGTAAAAAAGGGGAGGAAAAGGGCCAAGGAGAAAAGACATTGGAGATTAAAAAAATGAGGTTAAAAAGAGGGAGGAAGTAAAAAAGGGAAGAAAAACCCAACAAAAAAGCCCATGGAGACCTTTCTGTCCCCCCCTCTGTATCATAGGGAGACCATTTGTATATTAAGGCTGTTTGTCAGTGGAGGGGGACTTCCAAGGGAAAATCTAAAAGTTTCTAATTAATATAATTTCAAGGACAAGTTTTAATGATAGGAAAAGAGGAAACAGTTTATCTTAACAGCACAAAAAAATCTTTCTTGCTGCTGGCCAGCTGAGCAGGGATTTTATTTAGGTGCTCTTAAACAGCTAAAGCAGGACCAAGTATGTCATGTAAGGTACCAACCTGCAAAACAAGAGGGGAAAAAAAGAGCTGTAAAAAGAAAAAGTGTCAGTGTAATTGCAGCATAAAACACAGAGAGTGACCCAGAAGTCCTGTTTAGGAACAGAACAGAATGGTTTGTGCAATGAGCACCCAGAAAGCAGGCAATCCCAGAATCCCAGCATGGTGGGGGTTTGGAAGAGACCTCTGGAGATCATCCAGTCTAACCCCCCTGCTAAAGCAGGGGCACCCACAGCAGCTTACCCAGGATCACTATGGCCACCTGGGTTTGGAAGCTCTCCAGACAAGGAGACTGCTCAGATGGAACCTCCTGGGTTCCAGTTTGTGCCCATTGCCCCTTGTCCTGTCCCTGGGCACCACTGAGAAGAGTCTGACCCCATCCTCTTGCCCCCCCACACATCCTTCAGCTCTTGCTGAGCATTGCTCAGCTCCCCTCTGGGGCTGCTCTCCTCCAGGCTCACCAGCCCCAGGGCTCTCAGCCTTTCCTCCTCACAGAGATGCTCCAGGGCCCTCAGCATCTTTGTAGCCTCCACTGGGCTCTCTCCTGTAGTTCTCTTGCCATGGTACAATTGGAAAGGAACCTAACTGCAAGGCAAGTCAGATTCTCCTATCTCATCTGGGACAGCCAAGCCCTTGCAGAAGAGCTAAATGGCTGATGAGTTTGGTGACACCAACGTGGTGAGACCATCTTATTGGTGGCCAGGAGAGGGCACGGTGTTCCTGTGCTGTCAGCAGGTAAGGGCACTCTGCCAAATGCATTTAGAGGAAGCTCCACCTTCCTGCCCTTGCCCTGAGAGTCCTTCCCAAAACCAGCTATGGCCCACCACTGGATTTTTTTTATCATGTGAAACCTGAATATCAATGCTGACTTACCTGTTCCAGAAATTTCTAGTGGTATGGCATGCAGAAGAGCAGGAATCATAGAATCATGGCATGGTTTGGGTTAGAAGGACAGAATCCCAGCATGGTGGAGGATGGAAGGGACCTCTGGAGATCATTCAGTCCACCCCCTCTGCTAAAGCAGGGGCACCCACAGCAGCTTGCCCAGCATCACAATGTCCAGGTGGCTTTAAAATCTCTCCACAGAAGGAGACTCCACAACCTCTATGGGCAGCTTGGGCTCTAGCACACTCAGACCAAAGAAGTTGACACTGAAGCGGAACATTCTGGGTTCCAGTTTGTGCCCATTGGCCCTTATCCTGTCACTGGGCACCTTGAAGACTGTTGTGGGTAGAGACATTTTCTGTCAGACCAGCTTGGTCAAAGTCCCATCCAACCTCAAGATGAAGAACCACCTCAGGTTTTAATCTGATGATGGAATTGTGTCTGATTCCTCCCATTTCAAAATTTGTTAGTTAGACCTTTACCAGAACCCCTTTTCTAAGGAATGAAATACCAGACAAGCAGGCAGCCTCTGAGGGCCACCACCATTTCCTGATGGAAATCATACCTGGCTACTGCTGGACACAGCCAGGTTCTGCAGCTCAAACACACTGACTTCTCCCTTGCTGTCTCCTACCAGGAGGCAATCAGTGTTCTTAGTGAAGAGCACTGAGGTGAACATCACTTCTGGGCTGGCAAAGCAGGAGATGGTGGGGTCCAAGCTGCAGCAGAGGCAAGAATGAACAGGTAAGGTTGCTTCTTCTGGAGTGTACTGTCATGTAGGGTCTAGCAGCCAGGAGAAATGTTGCATGTTCTATTCCATGTTCTAGACTGCTGGAGCAGGTCCAGAGGACACCTTGAAGGTGATCAGAAAGCTGGAGCACCTCCCCTGTAGGGACAGGCTGAGAGAATTGGGGTTGTTCAGCCTGGAGCAGAGAAGGCTCTGGGAAAACCTAATAGCAGCCTTTCAGTACCTGAAGGGGGCTACAAGAAAGACAGGAAGGGACTTTTTACAAGGGCTTGTGTAATAGGACGAGAGGGAATGGATTCAAACTTGAGGAGGGGAGATTTAGACTGGAGATCAGGAAGAAATTCTTTGCATTGAGGGTGGTGAGACACTGGAACAGATTGCCCAGGGAGGCTGTGGATGCTCCCTCCCTGGAAGTGCTCAAGGCCAGGTTAGATGAGGCCTCGAGGGCTTGGAACTAGATGACCTTTATGGTCCCTTCCAAGCCAACCCATTCTGTGAACCCATGGGAAGCCACTACTCACATGCTGACACGAAGATCCCAAATTTCTGCTCTGCTTTCATGTGCTGCTGCAAAGATGAACTCTGATTTTGGAGACCACATGATGTCATGAACAAAAACAGCAGTGGAATGGAAAGTTAGAATGGGTGCTTGGGAATCCTGGTGCCACAAAATAATCTTCCAGTCAGCAGAGCAGCTCAGGAACATGTCAGTGCTGAAGGGATTCCAAGAGACTTTGTACACAGGAGCCTTGGGGGTTGGGAAGAAACAGAAGAGAACTTGGTGTTATTTTAAGAGCTATGGCCTCATAGGAGGGCTTTTCACAGTGACCTTTTGTGGAGAGCCCCCTGACCTTACCAGCAAAGCCAGTGTTGTGTTGGTTTCTTTTCTCTAGTATTAGGTGATAGGATGAGAGGAAATGGCCTGAAGTGGCACCAGGGGAGGATTAGGTTGGACATGAGGAACAATTTCTTTGCAAGGAGTGGTCAGGCATTGGAACAGGCTGCCCAGGTGGGTGGTGGAGTCACCACCCCTGGAGGTGTTCAAGAGATGTGTGGCCATGGCTCTGTGGGACATGGTTTAGTGGCCATGGTGGTGTTGGGTTAATGGTTGGACTTGATGACCTGAGAGGGCTTTTCCAGCCAAAATGGTTCTATGATGCTATGTGTCCCCATCACAGGAGAGATCTTTGGAATAAAGAACCTTCTGTGGATTCTGTCCCTTCAGCAGCTGTCAGGAGAAGCTGATGTTCATCACACCTTGAATCAGTTTTGGGCCCCTTCCTCCAAGGACATTGAGGGGCTGGAGCAGGTCCAGAGAAGGGCAACAAAGCTGGTGAAGGGTCTGGAGAACAGGGCTGGTGAGGAGCAGCTGAGGGAACTGGGGTTGTTCAGCCTGGAGAAAAGCAGGCTGAGGGGAGACCTTCTGGCTCTCTACAACTCCCTGAAAGGAGGTTGGAGTCAGGTGTGGGTTGGTCTGTTCTCCCAAGAAACAAGTGATAGGACAAGAGGAAATGGTCTCAGGTTGCACCACTCACCTTATGGCCTCTGTATGTCTCTAGAAACCACTCATCAGAGGAACAAGAACACAGGTGGATGTGACCCTCTTCTGTCCCAGCAAGATAAACATTGGGATCCTGACAGAAAGGTAAAACAGCATAAGTTGGCTTGACCTAGTAGTTATGAGAAATCATGTGGCCAGCAGGACTAGGTCAGGCATTGTCCCCCTGTACTTGGCACTGCTGAGGCCACATCTTGAATACTGAGCTCAGTTTTGGGCCTTCTGGGCCTCTCACTCCAACAAGGACATTGAGGTGCTGGAGCAGTTCCAAAGGTCAACAAAGCTGGTGAAGGGTCTGGAGAACAGGGCTGGTGAGGAGCAGCTGAGGGAACTGGGGTTGTTTAGCCTGGAGAAGAGGAGGCTGTGGGGAGACCTTCTGGCTCTCTACAACTCCCTGAAAGGAGGCTGGAGCCAGGTGGGGGTTGGTCTGTTCTCCCAAGGAACAAGAGATAGGATGAGAGGAAGTGGCCTCAAGTTGCACCGGGGAGGTTTAACTGGGACATGAGAAGAAACGTCTCCCTCTTGAGGGTTGTAAAGGACTGGAACAGGCTGCCCAGTGCAGTGGTGGAGTCCCCATTCCTTGAGGGATTAAAAGGCATGGTGCTGAGGGATGTGTTTCAGCAGCAGGCTTGGTACTGTTAGGTTAATGGTTGCACTCCATGATCTTAATGGTGTTTTCCGGCCCAAACAATTCTGCTTCTATGATCACTCATCCAAAAATCCATTAAGGCCTGGATGAGTCTGGCAGTGACAATTTCTTGAAGAAGGAAGGTGGAGCTGCTGGAATGTTGTGTACTGTGCTGCTTGCAGAGGTGTGTGTGCAGTAGATAGAGCAGTGCCAGCCTCTGTCAGCTTTCCTCTGTGTGCTCTCCACCTCTGCAGAACATATGCTGTCATTATGGATTCGTCAAAAAGTCTGCAATCCATGTGGGCAAACACATGGATTCTTCAAATGCTCTGTGGACAAAATATCCTGATGGACAAACAGGAGAAGCACAGCCATCTAAATCCTGGACGTGGGAGATACTGAAGAGTCAAATCTCATTGATTTGACCAACACACAGAGGAAAGCTACCTCAGAACGTGGCACAAAGCAATGGTGAGTATCATGGCTGACATGGCAGAGTTGTTCATAGAATGGTTTGGGTTGGAAGGGTCTTTAAAGATCGAGTTCCAACCCCCTGCCATGGGCAGGGACACTTTTCACTGGACCAGGTTGCTCAGAGCCTCAGTACTCAAGGCCTCAGGTGCTTTCTTGGTTCACCATATTGTCCGTTTTGGATATAACTCTTAGTAGCTAAGAAGCAATTTGTTTCAGAACTAAATATGCTCTAAGTACTAGTTACAAGACCCAGGCTAGTGGGTATTAAAGTGTCTCCAGCTGAAGAACTGAACCCTGTTGGATAGTTTTTCCTGGATCTTTGACCATCCAGTGAAGTGATTAACCCCCTGTACTGGGCACTGGTGAGGCTACACCTTGAGTGCTGGGTGCAGGTTTGGGCCTTTTATTCCAAGAAGTGCTGGAATGGGTCAAGAGAAGGGTAATGAAGCTGGTGAAGGGTCTGGAGAACAGGTCTGGCGAGGAGCAGCTGAGGGAACTGGGGTTGTTCAGCCTGGAGGAAAGGAGGCTGAAGAGAGACCTCATTGCTTTCTACAGCTCCCAGAAAGGAGATTGGAGCCAGGTGAGTGTTGGTCTCTTCTCCTTTGTAACAAGTGACAGGACAAGAGGGAATAGCCTCAAATTGCTCCAGGGGAGGTTTAGACTGAAGCTTAGAAGAATCTTTTCCTGAAAGGGTTATCAGACCCTGGCCCTGGCTCCTCGAGGAGTGGGATGAATCCCTATCCCTAGAGGTGTTTCAAAGAGGCAGAGATGTGTTGCTGAGGCACATGGTTTAGCTCCAAACTTGGTAGAGTTAGATGATGGTGGGACTCAATGATCTTCAAAGGCTTTTCCCACCAAAATGATTCTCTGACTTTCTGAGCTTACCTTTGGATGGAAGTCAAAGCACATCCCAGGTGCCTCTCGTGATAACAGAGTTTCGCTTTTCCTTTCGTTCTCACCTGGGAATGTTTTCCTCACTCTTTCTGTTTGCTTTAGTTTCATCACATCTGTACAAACAGCAAGAGTTTTTGTCAGACAGGTATGTGACAGTGCTAGGAATCATGGAATGGTTTGGGTTGGAAGGGACCTTTAAAGCTCATCTAGTCCAACCCCCCTATAGTCAGCAGGGACAGCTACAACTAGAGCAGGTTGCTCAGAGCCCCAAACAACCTGACCTGGTATGGTTCTATAGACTGGGCATCTACACCTCTCTGGGCAACCTGGACTAGGGTCTCACCACCCTCAGCATCAAAAATGTCTTCTCTAGATCTAGTCTAAATCTGCCTCTCTTAGTTCAAACCATCATCCCTTGCTTACCAGTGCAATCCAGTCTGGGCTGTAGGAACCACTCGGTGATTCGGCCATCTGCTGACACACAGAGTAATCTCTCTTTTTTGCCACCTCTTTTTACACCTCTGTCTTGTTCCACCCACCTCAGCTGCCACACAGGACCTGTATGGCTATTTGAGGAGTCACTGGGACAAAAGGTGCATGTGAAACATCATATATTAGAAAAAGACAAGGCAATATAGTCAAAAACTAATTAATAATTTGTAATGAAGTCTTAGGACAGAAATGTTGTTTAGCTGTAAGAAAAAGAAAGAAATCTGAACACTGGCTGTTTTCCCCAGGAAAATGTTTCTTTTATCAGACATAGAATCCCAGCATGGTGGGAATGGAAGGGACCTCTGGAGATCATCCAGTCCAACCCCACTTCTAAAGCAAGGGCACCCAGGATCTTAATGGTCAGATGGGTTTAAAAGCTCTCCAGAGAAGGAGACTCCAGTCTGAATCTCCCCTCTTCCAGCTTCAATCCATTCCCCCTTGAATACTGACGAAAGTCAGAAGGAAAAGTTTGCCCAACATCCTTCAGCCTTACTTAGTAATCCTGTTACTACTCCCTCAGCTTCTCAGTTGTGGATATTCTTTTAGCTGCTGTTGGCTCAGACATGACCAAGGTGGGAGGAGATGGGAAATCACAGCCTTACCTGCTGTCCAAAAGTGGGGAGGTGTCACAGCTCTCTACACTGAAGATTGCCACAGACCCATCGTACATTCCAACTGCTAGAAGGTGTGGGCAGGCCACAGAGAAATCCAAAGCAGTTACACCATGTTCACACCAGAAAATACGCTCTGGCCACTGAGCAGGAGGAAAAGGCAGGAGTATTTTCAGTAGTTTCTTAATCTTCCTTGGTCTTCTCAATATTTGATACCAAATTGCCAGGCTGTGCTGGGAAAATCAAGTGCTGGTGACCACAGGGACTAATCCTAGGCAGAACAGGTTGCCCAGAGAGGTAGTAGAACCCCCATCCCTAGAAATAGTCCAGGTCAAGTTGTTTGGGGCTCTGAGCAACCTGAACTATCACAGAATGCCTTGGATGAGGCCTTGGGCAACAAATGTAGTTGAGAGGCATCCCTGCCTGTGGCAGAGAGGTTGCAGTAGATGATCTCTGAGGTCCCTTCCAACCTGAGCCATTCTATGATTCTGTGAATCTCAGGTTGGAAGGGACCTCAAGGATCACCTTTCCAACCTTTCTAGGTAGTATAGTTTAAATGAGATAGCCCAGCACCATGTCAGGCTGAGTCTTGTTGCAGCTGTCACTGCTGACTGCAGGGGGGTTGGACTAGATGACCTTTAAAGTTCCTTTCCAACCCAAACCAGTCTGTAATTCTGTGATTCTATGGCATTAGATGCTATATTCTGAATGGTTCAGTTTATTTCTTGCTGCAACTGATTAAAATTAGTAAAATGAAAAAACAACTATAAAATAAGTTGGATGGGCCTACTCCAAACCAAATAGCCAACAACTGAGTTCACAGATTCATACAATGGTTTGGGTTGGAAGACAAGTTCAAGATCATCCAGTTCCAACCCCCTGCCATGAGCAAGGACACCTCCCACTAGACCAGGTGGCTCAAGGCTTCATCCACCCTGGCCTTGATCACCTCCAGAGAGGGGGTGTCCACAACCCTAAGATTCAACTATGGGAGTGCAGTGTGAGGGTTTTGTTTTCTTTCTTTTTAAAACTAACTTGGCAGTTAGGAAAGTCTCTCTGATGGTTTTCTGTCCAGTAATATGAAAGTGAGAACCTTTCCAATGACAGAACCTTGGCTGGAGAATCTAACACACTTCAGGTAATCTGCATGGAATTTCTCCATGGAACCAAAGAACTGATTGAACTCAGATGGTTAAATCCTTAAAGTCATTACAGTGAGCTCTTGAAACTATAGAATCAGAGAGTGGTTAGGGTTGGAAGGGACATAGTCCAACCCCCCTGCAGTCAGCAGGGACAGCTGCAACTAGGTTGCTCAGAGCCCCCAAACAACCTGACCTGCAATGGTTCTAGGGATGGGGCTCCTACCACCTCGCTGGGCAGCCTGGGCCAGGGTCTCACCAACCTCAGTGTCAAACATTTCTTCCTTCTCTCCAGTATGAATCTCCTTCTTGAAGTTTCAAACCATCACCCCTTGTCCTGTCACAGCAGACCCTGCTTAAAAGTCTGTCCCCAGCTTTCTGATCAGCCCCTTGAAGTCCTGAAAGGCCACCAGAAGGTCTCCCTGAAGCTTTCTCTTCTCCAGGCTGAACAATCCCAGGTTTCAGCCTGGCCTCACAGCAAAGGGCTTCCAGCCCTTGGATCATTGTTTTGGCCTCCTCTGGCCCTGCTTCAACAGGTCCATGAAATCTACTTTCTTTTTATTATGAGAAGTTAGATTAGATAATTTTATTAGATACTCATTTTTTTCCCCTTCAACTTAAAAGAATTTCATGGTCTTGTTCAGCCTAAAACATAATTTGTACACCCTTGGGGTTACCCACAGTAATAACAAAGCAGTTTTAGAGTCTTGGTTTAATCACCCTAGGAACTGGAAATGGGATACAGGGATCTGCAGTGCTATGTTGCCTAGCATAGACTGGTGCTACCTGAGAGCTGCAGCCATCTGTTAGCTGTTTGATGACCTGCCTGCAACCAGTCTAGCTCCTGTGAGCAGTATCTGTGTTACTAAACCTCCAGCACAGTCCACACCTCTGCTGGAAGTGTCAGATGGGAGGATGGAAGGGCCTCTGGAACAGGGTGTCCCAGGGAGGTGGTTGGGGTCCCATTCCTGGAGATATTCAAGGTGAGGCTTGACAGGGCTCTGGGAAACCTGATGTAGTTGAGGATGTCCCTGCTGACTGCAGAAGGGGCTGGTCTGGATGACCTTTCAAGGTCCCTTCCAACCCAGACCATTCTATGATCTGTAAATCAGCTGCCAAGGAATGGGCTCACATATGACATAGAAACCATTTTCTCACAGAGCTTCTTTTCCTGCCTCCTGCAGCTGGAAACACCTCTCAGTGTTGCAATGGGGGCTGAAGTGCACAGGTACTCCCCTTTGAAAGAAGCAAATCTTCTGTACATTGACCAGGCACAGGCTCTAAACCTTCTTTGCTGCTGATTCCAAAAGAAGGATGAAGAGGGGACTCACAGGTAGCCCTGCACTGGGAGAGGCTTGCTGATGCCAGGGACAGAGATGGTATAAAAGGAATTGCAGAGAAGGAAACTCTGTCTGGAAATTAGGAAGAAATTCTTTACAATAAGAGTGGTGAGACACTGGAACAGGTTGCCCAGGGAGGCTAGGGATGTCCCTTCCCAGAAGGTTGGATGAGGCCTTGAGCAACTTCCTCTAGTGGAAGGTGTCCCTGCCCACAGCAGAGGGATGGAACTAGATGATCGTGAAGTTGTCTTCCAACCCAAACCATTCTGTGAGTCTATGAACTAAACTGCTTCTTATAGGCAACTCCCTTTAGGTCAGGATTTAAGCACAATCAAAGTACTGCAATTGGAATTGATGTTCCAGAACTCTCAGGTTTGGGCTAGCAGACTCAACCTTGCTGGTTAGGTCTTGTTTTTTGAGATAGGGGGAGGGAAATTAATAAAGCAGAAAGAGTACAGCAGAAAAATGCAGAAAGGAAAACTGAGGACAAAGAAAGAAAACAAACTGGCTGCTCATTACCATGGGGTTCTTCAGTGACCAGCAGCAAGCCAAGCCTCTCTTCTGCTCTTTGAAATCAAAGGTTCTGTAACCAACAGCTAAAAGATCCTGAAAGCACAGATGAGGAGATATTTATCAGTAGAACTTAGAAGTTCAGTTGTTTGTTTTTAAAAGGCATCTTTCTGCTAACACTGACTCTCAGAGCAGAGTCTGGAAAGACAATGCTCGTGGCACTGCAAGTAAAATAACACAGGAGAAGAGCAGGATTTCAAAATGTCTAGAATACAGGAAACTGGTCCAGCTACAAGTGTTGTGATAGCCACTATCAGTTGTGTTTGCAGTTCCCTCCTCTCTGGCCTTTATAAAAACATCTCCTTTCCCAGAGGTGAACAGACGTTATTCTATAACCATATTTTAGCATCACAGACTGGGTTGGGTTAGAAGGGACCTTTAAAAGTCATCCAGTCCAACCCCCCTGCAGTCATCAGGGACAGCTCAGAGCCCCAAACAACCTGACCTGGACGCTTCCAGGGATGGGGCATCTCCCACCTCTCTGGGCAACCTGGGCTGGGGTCTCACCACCCTCAGCATCAAACATTTTCTTCTTCCTCTCCAGTCTGAATCTTCTTCTTTTAGTTCAAACCACCACCTCTTATCCCTGTCACAACAGGCCCTGCTCAAGTCTGTCCCCAGCTTTCTGATCAGCCCCTTTAAGGACTGAAAGGCCACCAGAAGGTCTCTGTGGCATCATTTCTTCTGCAGGCTGAACAACCCCAACTCTCTCAAGCCTGGCCTCACAGCAGAGAAAAACCCTAAACTGTAGTTAGGAAAACCATTTTAGTAGGAAACCCCTAAATTTTAGTTAGGAAAAACTTAACTTGATTTGGAAAAACCTAAACTAACACTTTAAAAGTAGGTATTTGTTTGCCCTGCAATTCTAAGGCTGAAGTCTATGAATATATCCATCTTTCTGGGGCTCTGGTTGCTCCTTTGGGGCTGTCTTACTGGTTTTATGTTTCTCATCCACCTGCTTTTCACCATCCTTCCATTCATTATGTTTGCTGTGGCTGTTACAAGCTCTATTGAAGAACTGAGCTGTAGATTAATCTCAAAGTGGAGCTCTCTGAACCGTTCTCACCTCCACTGCAACTGAACTAACCAAACTTGGGCCAGCTGCTCATCTTATGACACCAAGCTGTGTGGTGTGGTGGACTCACTTGAGGGCAGGGATGCCATCCAGAAGGGTTTTGACAGGCTTGAGAAGTGGGCTGGTGCAAACTGCATGAGGTTCAAGTCAAAGTGCAAGGTCCTGCATCTGGTTCAGGCCAGTTCCCAGGCACAAACACAGGCTGGGTGCAAAGTGGGTTGAGAGGAGCCCTGAAGAAAAAGACCTGGAGGTGTGGGTTGATGAGAAGCTCACCATGAGCCAGCAGTGCCCTCATGCAGCCCAGGAGGCAACCATGTCTTGGGCTGCATCAAGAGGAGTGTGGCCAGCAGGGCAAGAGAGGGAATTCTGCCCATTTACTCTGCTCTGCTGAGACCTCACCTCAAATACTGTGTCCAGTTTCGGTGTCCCCAGCATAAGAGGGACATAGAACTGTTGGAGTAACTCCAGAGGAGAGCCACAAGGATGACCCAAGGGCTGGAGCACCTCTGCTATGAGGATAGGCTGAGGGAGCTGGCATTGTTCAGCCTGGAGAAGACTCCAGGAGGACCTTATAGCTGCCTTCCTATACCTGAAGAGATCCTACAGGAAGGTTGGAGAGGGACTTTTCATAAGGCTTTCTACCAACAGGACAAGGGTGAATGGTTTGAAGCTGAGGGAGAGTAGGTTTAGAGTGGATCTTGGGAAGAAGCTCTTCAGTAAGAGGGTGGTGAGACACTGGAATAGGTTGCCCAGAGAGGTTGTGGATTCTTCCTGGAGGTGTTCGAGGCCAGACTGGATGAGGCCTTGGGCAGCCAAGTCTAGTTAAGAGGCATCCTTGACCATGGTGGGGAGGTTGGATCTCTGAGGTCACCTCCAGCCTTTCTATGATTATCCTAGAAGTTTGCTGAATGCTGATTTCTTGGAGGTTGCTGTTAGAAAGAAAGGTTTGGTATCTAAAGTAGCACTAAAAAGCAGCTCAGAAGCTGCAGTTTAACTCACTGGGTTTTCTTTGCTCCAAGCCATGCTGCTCACACTGTAACCATTAATTAAATCACAGGTATATGACCACAGCCATTCCATGTTGGGATGAAGTTCTTCTGAGGCTCTGTTTGGATCTGACAGAATTGATTGGTCAGTGAGCACTTCCTCTTCCTTATCCTTCTTTTCCTCATTGTGCTCTTCCTTATTCTTCTCTTCCTCATCATGCCCTTCCTGGTCAGCTTCTTCCACAGCTGCTGCTGTGTCTGTTGTAACATCAGGATCTAAAATGCACAGATATGGTAGAGTCTGAGTAAGAATATTTCAGATATTGAACTCCAATCATTCACATCAGAGGAAAAATTTGCTCTTTCCCAAATATCTTGCAGCAAAATCCTGACTATTTGAGGAATTAAGATATCCTAACTTTAAAAATGATGGCTAAAGTGTAAAAGGGATGTAAAAAATGGCTGGATCAGGCTCTAGTGTACCAATTAAACTCTGGGTGTTTAATGATTGGATTTAGCTACCCAGCAACAAGTTGGGGATTTCTGCCTACACCCCTACTAGGAATGTTTCTAATCTCTTGTCCCTCAAAAATTTGTTTAAACAGAGCTATTTTTCAACTTAGTTATCAAGTTTGAAAGAGCCACTCTTAGGTGTCAGTGCTCTAACACCATAGCTAAGTTCTGTGATGCTGAAATTGGTTGCTCATTATTTGGGAAAATTAAATGTAAAGCATATTTTTGGACAGTGTTTGCTAAGTTGTTTGTTTGTTTACTCCTTTATTTTGGGCAATGTGCAAATGATAAATTGATCTCAGGATCAATTTATTGTTTATCTAAGGATACAGTAACTGCCATATTGCCAGAACAAAATCCTCCAGGTCAGTATCATGCTCCAGCTGGAGCTGGATTCCCTATAGAATCATAAAATATTTTTGGTTGGAAAAGACCTTTAAGATCATCAAGTCCAACTGTTAACCCAGCACTTCCAGGTCACCACTAAACCGTGTCCCTCAGGACCACATCTCCACGGCTTCGAAACTCCTCCAGGTGTGGGAACTCCATCACTGCCCTGAGCAACCTGGGCCAGGCCTTGACAACCCTTTCAGGGAAGAAATTGTTCCTCGTGTCCAACCTAAACCTCTCCTGGTGTTACCTGAAGCTGCTTACTCTTGTCCTATCTTTTGTTCCTTGGGAGAAAAGACCAATCCCCCCCACCTCTGACTTCCTTTCAAGGAGGTGTAACTAGAATAGAACAGGCTTGTTACCTGAGAAACTGATGACACAAAGAGGGACAACACAATGAAACCAGTGGGACCAGACTACCTACAGAAGTTGTGGAGTCTCCTTACAAACCTTTACCAAGTTTGTTTTTTGTTTGTTTTTTTTTTTTTTTAGCTGATGAACTCCTGTTTTCAATTTGAACCGTGGGGTTAGTGTCTAAACCATGTGCATTCAGACCTTCGGTTTCATGCAGTCCTTGACTACTACTCAGGTGAGCACAGGAGGCTGCAACTCAACATGAAGAGTAACTCTTTGTTGTGAGGGTGCTGGAACCCTGGCACAGGCTGCCCAGACAGGCTGTGGAATCTTCTCTGGAGAGATTCCAAACCCACCAAGACATTGTGATCCTGGGCAAGCTGCTGTAGGTGCCCCTGCTTTAGCAGAGGGCTTGGACTGTATGATCTCAAGAAGTTCCTTCCACCCCTGCCATGCTGGGATTCTGTGTGATTCTGTGGGATTCTGCCTTTTTCTGTTTAATCCATCGTTAGCTTGGAACTCCTGTAAGAGGTTAGACATTAGCAACTGGGACCAGGGACTGCATCTCAGAGTGAATGCACTTTGTAAGGCACCACACATCTAACAGGTTCAAACTTCAGTTTCCCATCAGTCTCTTCATAAAATAGATGTTTATAAATATTGTAAAAGACATTCCAATGCAATAAAAAAATAATATATGGTTGGAGAAGTAGCAGAGTTAATCTGTATCTTACCTGTCAGGAAATAAGTTTGACTAATTTTGGGAGATGAGCCAGCTCAGAACTGATTTATTCAGTTCTTATACCAAGTGTGGTCTGTTCAAGTGAGTGTAAAACTGCCAAGTTCATGTTGACATCCCATAAACCCTCCTCTGTGACTTGTCTGGAGAGACATTTAATGAGGGACATAACTCCCTGGCTTGCAGTAGCATGCAAAAGCCTCGTGCTGAAAACAGGGAAACCGAGAAGAAACAAACCTCTAAAGACAGGAAACTGACGATAAACTGCGAGTTTGGGCTGGAAAATATTCTCCATTAGAATCCTCTCCATGAAAACCAAACCCTGCTGGAAGTGTTCTGATGTCAAGATAGCTTCTGAATAGTGTATCTCATCTTTGTGGCTTCTGGCAGGAGTAGCACTTTCCAGCATTGATGTAGAAGATGTTTTGCTGCCTGACAACAGAGAATGAGGGAGAGAAGCAGTATGAATGTGATAATACTTTGCAGATAAAAGTCAAGGGGATAAGAAGTCTCCTCTTCCTCCACTTGCAAAAAGCACAGAACACAGGAAGTTGAGAAATTTCTTTGGTGTGAGGGTGCTGCAGCCCTGGAGCAAGCTGCCTGGAGAGTTGTGAAATCTCCTTCTTTGGAGGCTTGTCAAGGCCCATCAGAATGCATTCCTGTGTGACCTGTCCTAGGTGATACTGCTTTGGCAGGGGGCTTGGACTCAATCTCTAGAGCTGCCTTCCAAGTCCTAACATTCTATGATTCTACCATTATCAAAAAAGACTTCCACTATTTTTTTTCCTTGCTTTCAGTTTGTTTTCTCTTATTGCACAAATATTTCCTATTTGGGCCATAAGAAGATACTTCTGGAATCTGGGCAATAAGGAGAGGCTTCTGGGATTTTTCACAATTGGTGTTTAGTTCTACACTACTACATAAGTTAGTAGCAGCAAATTTTGTTCCTGTTTATTTAAGCTCATTCATGATGGCATTATACAAGAAAAGGTTTTGGTGCAGACCTGTCCAGGGTTGTTCAGCCTGAAGGAAAGGAGGCTGAGGGGAGACCTTCTGGCTATATCTAACTCCCTGAAAGGAGTTTGGAGCCAGGTGGGGGTAGGTCTCTTCTCCCAAGGAACAAGTGACAGGACAAGAGGCAATGGCCTGAAGTTGCCCAAGGGGAGGTTTAGGTTGGAGATGAGCAACAATTTCTTCCCCTTGAGGGTTGTCAAGGCCTGGCCCAGGCTGTCCAAGGAAGCAGTGGTGGAGTCCCCATCCCTGGAGGGGTTTCAGAGCTGTGTTGATGTGGTGCTGAGGGCCATGGTTTAGTGGTGACCTGGCAGTGCTGGGGTAATGGTTGGAGTTGTCAATCTTAAAGGTCTCTTCCAGCCTAAACAATTCTGTGAAAGGGCAACTTCTTGGATGAAGCAGGGACTTCCACAAAAGAGGTTGAGAGATTCATAGAATGGTTTGGGTTGGAAATGATCTTAAAGATCATCTACTTTCAAACCCCCTGCCATGGGCAGGGACACCTCCCATTAAGACCAGGTTGCTCAAGGCTCCATCCAACCTGGCCTGGAGCATCTCCAGGAGGGGGCATCCACAACCTCCCTGGGCAACCTGTTCCAGTGCCTCACCACCCTCACTGGAAAGAATTTCTTCCTAATCTCCAGTCTTAAGTGCTGCCAACTTTCCCTGAGGTAAGACTGTTTCACTGTGGTTTTTAGGACAATCATTACTGGCTGTTTTCTTAAAGCCAGCACTAAAGCTTTAAACCAGTTCAAGTTTTGATAATTGACATAAAAATAATCCTTGCAGTGTAGGAAGCAAACCTGTCAGAGTGTGATGCTTTATGTATTTTATTCATGTTGTTTTCACCACACAGGGTGGTGATATGGATGTAGACATAGCAGAAATGTAAAGCTGGGAGAGTATTACCTGTGTCAGAAGTGCCAGGTGTAGGCTGATGTTGCTCTGCAGCTGGGTGAGATTCACTGCTTCTCCTGGTTGTGGCTCTGATACCTTCTGCTCTTGACCTAGTGTCTATTTCTGGGGCATGAAATGAATCAAACAAGTCCCACAAGGTGACCATCACCCCTACAAATGAAAGACACTTTATGATTCACAGATTGCATTGGGTTGGAAGTGACATCTTGTCCAACCCTGCTCTGCAGACAGCAGAGACACCTCCAGCTAGATCAGACTGCCCGGGCCACACCAAGTCTGATCTTGAATGTGTACAGGTCTCTTTTTGAGCAAAGGTTGACTTTTTGTACTCCAGGCCCAACTGTTTGCCTTTGAAACCAATTTTGGGGCAAATAAGGCTGTAGCAGCAGCTGTTGTGTGACTGCAACAGCCACATCATGGATTTGTGTGTGGCTTCCCCTCAGCAGTGAAACTGCTTTGTCACCTCACCTCTGTGTGCTCATCTTTCAAACACAGGTTGGAACTAGCCCTGCTGATGCTCAAGGCACAGAGAGAAGGGGGAGATAGATTCATAGAATCACAGAATGGTTTGGGTTGGAAGGGACCTTCAAGATCATCTAGTTCCAAACCCCTGCTGTGGGCAGGGACACCTCCCACTAGACCAGGTGCTCAAGGCCTTGTCCAACCTGGCCATGAGCACTTCCAGGGAGGGGGCATCCACAATCTCCCTGGGCAACCTGTTCCAGTGTCTCACCACCCTCACTGGGAACAATTTCTTTCTAATCTCCAGTCTAAATCTCCCCTCTTCCACCTTCAATCCATTCCCCTTTGTCTACTTTCTACAAGCTCTTGTAAAATGTCTCTCCCCAGCTTTCTTGTAGGCCCCCTTCAGGAGCTGGAAGTAGATATTAATCTGATTTGAAAATACAGTTTGCTGCTTCTTTTTTTTTCCCCACTTATTTTACATACACTCATGAATACTAAGGGAAAATGGTTGTAACAGCATTCTCTACTGGCTTTTTCTTCTACACACAAATAATGTCCATACTGAGGCAAAGCTCAGCCCAAACCTCTGTCATTTAGAGCACTGAGGTTGCCCACTTTGTAAAATTACATCTCCCTTGTGAGACTGCCAAGATGTTCTGCCTTCCCCAAGATATTAAATCTCCTAACAGAGGTTCTCTTCTTTGCATTATGGCAAACAGAAATAGCAACCAGCAGCACTGAAAGGTCAAGGGGAAAAAAGGGAACTGTGTCCTTTCATATTTCAAGAGGATAGCTGAGCACTGGGTGAAGTTCTACCTCCTAAGAAGGCTTGCAAAGTGCTGAGGAGGCAGCACACAGCAGCTCTGTTATCCTGTAATGGGTACAGTGTGCCAGCAGCAGTGTTCAAGTTTTAGGAGACATAGGAAAGGCCACCACAAATCACACTGACCTGTCTGATCTTAAAGCAGAGGAAACATCTCCTGCTTGGAGATGGAAGAAATTAAACCCTGTCCTCAGTGTCCTGGTTGTGAGTGGGGAATCTTCTGAGGTCCAATGATTTGGCTGTCACTTACATAGTTCCGAGAGAGGTTTAGGTTGGACAATGGGAAAGATTTCTTCCCCAAAAGATGTCCCTGGATGTATTTTAAAGCTCAAGGATATAGAGTAGTAGTGGTCCTGGTAGAGTTAAATAAGGGTTGGACTTGATGATGATCTTAAAGGTCTTTTCCAACCATAGTTGATTTTGTGTAATTCTGTGAGATGCTGGAGCAGGTCCAGAGAAAGGCAATGAAACTAGTGAAGGTTCTGGAGAAGAGGTCTGGTGAGGAGTGGCTGAGGGACTTGGGGTTGTTGAGCCTAGACAAAAAGAGGCTGAGGGGAGACCTTCTGGCTCTCTACAGCAACCTGAGAGGAGACTGGAGCCAGGTGGGGGTTGATCTCTTCTCCCAAGGAACAAGTGACAGGACAAGAGGAAATGGCCTCAAGTTGACCCAGGGGACGTTTAGGTTGTACAGGAGGAACAATTTCTTCCCCAAAAGAGTTGTTGAGCCCTGGCCCAGGCTGTCCAGGGAAGTGGTGGAGTCCTCATCCCTGAGGGGGTTTCAGAGCCCTGCAGATGTGGTCCTGAGGGACATGGTTTAGTGGTGACCTGGCAGTGCTGGATGAACAGTTGGACTTGAAGATCTTAAAGGTCTCTTCCAACCACAACGATTCTGTGAGTCTGTGTGCTAGAGTTTTCCCAAATAAGTATTTAATAAGTAAACTAAACATAACAATAAACACAACTGCCAGGGCTGCACTGCAGTAAGTGAGAGCTGGTGCTTATTAAACACCTTTTTCTTTCTGGTGCTCAGAAAGTTTACCTTTGTCCTCCAGGATGATTTTGTCACACTGGGCTTCCTTGTTCTTTGCAGCTTTGTCCAGGGTCTGCATGGCTTTAGCTACGAAGCGATCGTTACCAGGCCTAGCTTTGCAGACATCAGCATAAATCCTGTTCCTCTCCCTTGGGAAAGAAAAAAGGGACTTTCTGAAAGACAGCCACATTCCACTTCTCAGCATTTTGAACCACAAGCTCAAGAGCAGAGGATGTCATAAAGGTACTGTGAGCATTTTGTTTCACTCCAGATAGCATCTTCCAGCAGCTATTCCTGAGCCTGTGGTGCTGCCTGTGGCCTGTTGAGGTAGGAATCAGCAGAGCACCTGGCAGTCCTAGGTTAATGGTTGGGCTTGAAAGGTCTTTCCCAACCTAAACAACTCTTTTGCTTGCCAACTGCAGAACACTGCCCATCAGGCTTTGGGACTTACATCTCCAAAAGCTGTGTGACAAGTCCATCAGTTTTACAGCTATCGTAGAGAGAACTTGGCTGCTCTCTGTCCCAGTTAGCTGCTGGGAGAAAGCCAGAAAACAATGGGTTCTGGGTTAACTCCCTACCAAAGTTCATGGTAGTCCAGGGAGGAGTCTCTGGACTGGGAACACTAAAATGCAGCTAAGGGGAGACAAAGTATTTTAACAAGAAAGGTCACTTGCAGTAGGGTGAGGTTTCTTCTGGCTAGGAGCTCTGTGAAGAGCTTCAGAGGAAGCTGAGGGCAGCCTAGTTTGTAAGGAATTCAGGCTGTCTTCTCAAGAAACTCAAGCTCAGTACAGCCTTAAAGAGAGCTGATGTGACAAGGTCAACAGTAGCTGGCCATGCTGAGCCCACTACATACACATACACAACTTCCAGTATACATACAGGATTCTTGCAGCATCTTCTGATTCTGCAGACAACACAACAGATGGCTTCTCCAATATCCAGAGGGTTTCTGTCTCTGTGAGGAAAACATCCACTCTCCTGTTTAAGTCTTCTTCTGTCAGTTGTTCTTTTATCTCCTCTTGCCTCACCTGCACATCTGAAGAATTATAGGAGGTTCAAGAGGGAGACTATTTTGGCTCTAAATTTAAAAGACAAATTGGTTCTCAAAGTATTGTAATAATCAAGAGAGAATCCCAGGATCCTAGCATGGTAGAGGTTGGAAGGGACCTCTGTGGAGATCATCCAGTCCAACCCCACTGCTAAAGCAAGGGCACCCACAGCAGCTTGCCCAGGATCACAATGGCCAGCTGGGTTTGAATCTCTGGCTTCAGCCCCTTGATAGATCAAGAGAGACAGCGAACTGCTGGAGAGAGTCCACTGGAGGCTACAAAAGTGCTGAGGGGTCTGGAGCACCTCTGTGAGGAAGAAAGGCTGAGAGCCCTGGGGCTGGTGAGCCTGGAGAAGAGCAGCCCCAGAGGGGATCTGAGCAATGCTCAGCAAGAGCTGAAGAACCTGTGGGGAACAAGAGGATGGGGCCAGACAAGACAAGGGGCAATGGGCACAAACTGGAACCCAGGAGGCTGCATCTGAACAGGAAGAGAAACTTGTTTGGTGTGAGGGTGCTGGAGGCCTGGAGCAGGCTGCCCAGAGAGGTTGTGGAGTCTCTAAACCCAGCTGGCCAATGTGATCCTGGTCAAGCTGCTGTGGGTGCTCCTGCTTTAGCAGGGGGATTGGACTTGATGATCTCCAGAGGCCCCTTCCAATCCCCACCATGCTGGGATTTTGTGAACAGGAGCCAAAACTTGTGAGACACTGCGTTTTTTTTTATGTGCTGGCCATCTCACACCCATGCTCTACAGTCTCATAAGCCCCAGTGCTCCCAAGAACAGTTTAAACCTAGAATTCTCCAGTGTCTGTATTTTACCAGTTGTGCCTCCTCCAGAGCCAGGTTTTGGTATCTCATCCAGTAGGGACACAGCTGCCAGTGCATCTGGTAGAGAAGATCTGCTGCTTCTACGTGTCCTTCAGTAACAGAAATGAGTAGAAATAGTGTGAGAGGGCAGATGTCAGCAAGCAAAGCACTACAAAAGTCACAGTGCTGTTATCAGGACAAGCCACAGAGGACTTTGTAGCACATAGAGGGATGCTTTCTTCTGAATGTCATAGAGGCTTAGGGAAGAAAATAATGAAATGTTTTGAAAATGACTTAAAAAGGAAGATTTTTCTCTGGCAGCATATCCTGAGGCATTAAGTAGATGATAGAAAAACAGCTGGTGAGCTCTCAGATTTGCTCTTGGCATGTAATAAGGTGAAGTGTTGGCTACCTGCTGTGTGAAAACACAGAATCACAGATAGCACAGTTCCCAAACAGAATTGACATCCTCCAGAGCTTTGCATGTGCTGAAATGTCCTTGGAATGCACAAGAAACTCATTCAGATCAGCTTGATAAAAACCCAGAGGTGATGTTCCTAGAGGAGATAGCTGTGTTTCATGGTTTGGGCCAGACCAGAGCTGATTCTGCTCAGTGCTGTGGCTACTGAGCTCAGCTTCTGCTCACTGATGATGCTTTCTGGAAGCATCCCTCTCCAGGGAAGGGGCCTCAACCACCTCCCCAGGCAACCTGTTCCAGTGTTCCACCACCCTCATAGTAAGAACCTGTTCCTAGCATCCAATCTAAATCTTCTCTTCTCTAGTTTGAAGCCATTGCCTCTCATCCTGTCCCTGCAGGCCTTTGTAAACAGTCTCTCTCTAGCCTTCTTGTAGCCTCCTTCAGGTACTGGAAGGTTGCTATTAGGTCTCCCCAGAAATATCACAGGACTGAGTGATGCAGTTTACCTTCTACCTCTCTGGATGAAGCATTTCACCAAGAACTTTCACTCATAAATCCAATTCTTCTGACATCCACCCTTTAAGTATTTGTAAGCATTTATGACATCCCCCCTAAGTCTTCTGTTCTCCAGAGTAGAAAGCCCAAATTCTCTGAGTCTTTCCTCATTACAGAGATGTTCCAGTCCCCTCAGCAGCTTTGTAGCCCTTTGCTGTACCCTATTCAGCAAGTCCCTGTCCTTCTTGAACTGGGGAGCCCAGAACTGCACCCAGTCCTCCAGCTGTGGTCTCACCAGGGCAGAGTAGAGGGGGAGGAGAACCTCCCTTGACTTGCTGGCCACTCTTGATACCATTGGTCTTGCATACAGCCAGCATGTTGCCTTACCTTGGGAAGGACCCTACAGTAGCATTCACTTTTGATGTCTGAATTGCGGAAAGGAAAGAGAGAAGACTGGATCCTGTGGCCCCAGGGCAGGATGCTGAGAGCTTGCCCTGTCTGGCTACAGCAGTACTTGAATCTGAAGTGAAGAGTGGATGAGGTGTAACATCCTTTCCTCCATCACCAAAAACCTGGAGAAATATTGCAATGATGATAATAGTAGCACTCTGTTCCCCAAACCAGCAACAGTGGTGACATTTTATCTCATCTGGGACAAAAACAAGACCCTGGATCCAGGCTGCCTAGGGCTATAGTGGAGTCTCCGTCCCTGGAGAGGTTTCAAAGCCATGGAGATGTGGTGATGAGGGACATGGTTTAGCAGCACACTTGCTAGAGTTAGATCATGGTTGGATTCAATTATCTTGAAAGTCTTTTCCAACCAAAACCATTCTATGATAATTTTCTTTCTCCACAGCTCTTCAGCTTTACACCTTTACTTTCCTCCCCTCTCTCCCCCCTCTTTTCTGGCCACTTTTAACCTCCACAATAACTAATTAAAACTTTTCAGCAGCAGTGTCAATAGCTTCTCACCCGCACGGCACTTCTTTTATCCACAAGAGAGCTCCTGGACACAGCTCTGACATTGGTTGTTGTAGATTGTCTTCCCCAGGTTGCTGCTGGGGTTGTGATGCTCACTCGTCTTTGGCTGCCAGAACTTGCTGCTGAGTCTCGACTTACCCTGAAAGCATCAGCAGAATTTCTGTTTCACTCAACAGAACACAAACAATCATTGCAAGAACCAAGTGACTTGTGTCTTTCATTAATGGTTGAAGGGACTTCACAGAATCCCAACATTGTGGGGGTTGGAAGGGGCCTCTGGAGATCATCTAGTCTAAGCCCCCCTGCTAAAGCAGGGGCACCCCTAGCAGCTTGACAAGGATCACAATGGCCAGCTGGGTTTGGAATCTCTCCTGAGAAGTAGACTTCATAACCTCTCTCAGCAGCCTGCTGCAGCACCCTCACACCAAAGATGTTTCGCCTCCTGTTCAGAGAGAACCTCCTGGGTTCCAGTTTGTGCCCATTGCCCCTTATCCTGTTACTGGGCACCAGTGAGAAGAGTTGGCCAAATGCCCAAGATATTGATAAGCATTGAAAATATTAATTTAATTGATCTATTTATCAGGATGGTAATCCTCAAATAACGTAATTCCTTCCAAAACTCCCTTCAGCTTTTACAGAGGCAGCTGGGATGGGGGCAATTCTTGCTGCATGGTAATAGTCTAAAATCCATTCTACTGCAATTCGGTTTTCTAGGGGTAAGCTCACAAACGGGGAGCAATGTGGCAATAAAGGTACGTTAGATCCAGCCCGTGGCAACCTGCGCGGCCTGTTACACGGGCACCCGAACCAGAACGCTGTGGGCACCCTCCCTTTGCCCCCAGCGGCCCGGTGTGCCCGGAGCCGCACCGCAGGCCCCAAGTGGGGCCTGGCCTTGCGCAGGCTTCCAGTATGAGCCCCCACCCCCGCTGCCACTCACAGCGGGGGAAGCCGCCACCCGTTGCCGCCGCTAACGCCCGGGCCCAGCATGGCGACGGCGCCTGGGCCGGGGCAGAGCGTCGCGCGGTAACCATGGCAGCGCCCACTCAAGACACGGCGCGGGGATTGGTTTGCCAAGAACGGCGCCACCGATAGGCCGAGCTGCGGCGCGCGGGCCCGTTCTCCCCCGTGTCCGCCCGCCTGAGGAGGGACCCCGCGGCCGGCCCGTCCCCGGGCTCGTCTCCGTGCCCGGCGGGGCTGGGCCGCCTCGCCTCGCCCTTCCGCCTCCCTCTGTCCGGCCCCGGGGCTCCTCCCCTGCCATCAGGGCCGCGGCAGCCCCCGCTCCCCCTTTGTCACTGAAGCACAAAGCTCCGCAGCGATACTGGGGAGACAGGAGCTTCTGCCACCCCGCCGTAAAACTCGGCTCCGGTGGCGGGGATCGGGGCAAGTCTGGGTATTTTAGGGAAAGATTTAAGCTTTTGGGTTTGGGGTTTGTTGTTTTGTTTTTTTTGGGGGGGTTGGTTTTTTTTCCCCCTTCATTTGGTTGAGTCAGCAAAGTTGCACGGCGGGTGGATGCCTTTCAGCGTTACCCCACGGGGCCCTAGTTCTGAGGGTTTGGTGGGAAAGCTGGTGGCAGAGGAGTAGCTTCACAGATCGTAAATGGTCTGTAACCCTCTAAAAGGCGGAAGAGCAGAAGCGGGCAGCCCCCAGCCCAACCCTAGGCTGGAAGGGACTTGACGCAGAGGAAGAGCAGCCACAGGCTTTCCTCTAGAGATGGAGGCAGATAGGCTTCTCCAAGGGATTTATACATAGTGCCCTTGCTTTTAATTGTAATGCCGAACTTCTGGATCAGGAGCTTTCCTCTTTGCCTTGCAGGAGCCTGTGTGTCCTTGTACCAGTCCTAGAACAGAACAGAGCCTGGGCAGGTGAGGCAGTGGGGAAGGACTTAGGGAAAAGAGGCAGAGTTAGGACTGGATGTCTATTTGGTTTTTCTTTGTTGTTTTTTTGTTTTGGTTTTTTTTTTGTTTGTTTGTTTGTTTTTCCTTTGTTTAGGACTAGCTTAGCCTGGTTGGTATTATCCAATCCAAGAGTGTCATACACAGCAGGAGTGGGTCAAGAACCATCCCCCGAGGACCTCACTGAATGCTCTGTCATTGGTGAGACCCTGTCCACGCCTGTGTGCATCACCACGTGAGTATGACTGCTGGGCCAGGAGCCAGGCGGGAGGGAACCACCATGGACCGCTCCACGCATGGGGCAGAGTGGCTGGAAAGCTGCCTGGTGGAAAAGAGCGTGGGGCTGTTGATCAACAGTCAGTTGGAAATGAGCCAGTGTGTGCCCAGGTGGCCAAAAAGTCCACCAATGTATGACATGGATCAGCAATAGTGTGGCCAGCAGGAGGAGGGCAGTGATTGCTCACCTGTACTGGGCACTGGTGAGGTCATACCTTGAATCCTGGGTTCAGTTTTGGACCAGTCCCTTCAAGAAGGAGATTGGTATCAAGTTATGCTGGGGGAAGGTTAGGCTGGACTTTAGGAAGAGCTTCTGTTCCAAAAGGGTTATCAAAGACTGGAACAGGCTGGTGGGGGCAGTGGTTGTATCCCCATCACTGGGTGGGTTTAAAAGCTGTGTAGATACAGTGCTCAAGGATGTGGTGTAGTAGTGGCCCTGGTAAAGTTGGGTAATGGTTGGACTTGATCGTAGAGGTCTTTCCCAACCATGATGTTTCTGTGTGATTCTGTGAAGTGCTGGAGCAGGTCCAGAGAAGGGCAATGAAGCTGGGGAAGGGTCCAGAGCACAAGTCTTGTGAGGAGCAGCTAAAGGACTGGAAGTTGATCAGACGAGAAAATGAGGCTGAGGGGGGGCCTAGCTCCTTAAAACTCCCTGCAAGGAGACTGGAGCCAGGTGGGGGTTGGTTACCTGTCCCAAGGAACAAGTACTAGGACAAGAGGAAGTAGCCTCAAGTTGCCCCAAGAGAGGTTTAGGTTGGACATGAGGAACAATTTCTTCCCAAAGGCATTGTCAGGCCCTGGCTCAGGCTGCCCCCAGCAGTGGTGGAGTCCCCATCTCTGGAGGGATTTCAAAGCCGTGTAGATGTGGTGCTGAGCCCCATGTTGTAATGGTGACCTGGCAGTGCTGGGTTAATGGTTGGACCTGATGATTTTTAAAGACTTCTCCTAACAAAACAATTCGGTGAAGGGCTCGCCTACAGGCGCAGGACAGCGGCTTTTATAGCCCATCCTGCTACAGAGGAAATGGCCGCAGCTGCTCCGAAGCTGTAAACGGCCAGGGCCGGGGCCGGGCGGGCTGCTCACGGCTGACAGGCGCGGGGGCGGGGCTGAACTTTGAGTGACAGCCTTTGGGCGGGGTCTTTCACTTGAGTGACAGGCGCAAGGGCGGAGCCTGAACTGACTGACTTGTGAGGGGTGGGGCCTGCCCCTTGAGTGACAGGCGCGGTGGGTGCGACCTGCGCCTTGAGTGGCAGGCGGGTCGCGCAGAGCAGGCTTCCCGCGCGCGACGGGGCGGGGCCGTGCGTGGTGATGTAGTGCACGGCCTAGCCCCGCCCTGTGCCCACCCCCTGCCGCCGCTCCCCGGCTGGTGTTGCTGCCGCCGCCGCTGCCGCTGCAGCCGCGCAGACTGACCCGCCGGCACTGCTTCCTGCGCCGCGCGGCGATGTGACCCCTCCCCGCCCCCCATCCTCTCCCTTCTTCCCTCCCCGCCCGCCGCCGCCCGCCGGCCCGCCCGCGCAGCGAATATGGCGGAGGTGAGAGCGCGGCGGCGGGGCGGGGGCCTGCCCGCGAACTTGTTGCGCGGGGCCGAGGCCGGGCGGAGCGTCCCATAAGTTAGTGCTGGGGCTGTGGGAGGCTGCGACGGCTGCCGGGGCACCGCCCCGCTACTGCAGCCCAGGTCTTCCTCTGGCCGATCCCCTCCGGGGCCTACCGGCCCGGGACGGGGAGTCTCGCCTCGGGGCGCCGGGCCCGTATCGGCAGCGGCGGCGGGGCGCGGGCGGGCGGGCCGGCCGTGGAGATGGAAACGGTGAGAGGGTGGCAGCGGGAGGTGGTCTCCGCTGGGCGGGGATCTGTGCCGGGGCTGTGCCTCGGCTGCGGGTCCGGGGAGCCGAAGCTTTACCCGTAGCAGCCGTTTCGTGGGGATGCTAAAGAGGAGCCCTCGGTTCAGGGGGGACTGGAGCCCTGTTCCGAGCAGCGAGGGCGGGGGAGAGGGGCCTGCGCCTTCCTTGGGACGGGGTTCATCTTGAGGGGGGGTGGAAATTGGGGTAGCCTTACCAGCTGTGGCATGCGGGAGAATAATCCCTTCGGGGTGGAGAGGGATGCCACCTCCTAGCGTCTGCCTCTGTCCCAGCGGCAGAACTGCTCCTCCCGGCCTTTGGTTGGAGCACTATTGATCCAGGAGAAAACCTGTATTTATTTCCTTTAAATGTCTCTTTGTAGTCGTTAAGACAAAAGGTAATTGCCTTTGTAGGTAGACAAGCAGCCTTCACAGTCTTCTGGGAGAAGGGAAACCTTTCCCCTGAAAAAGGGGACCCTGAAAAAGGACCATTGAGGGGAGTTGCAAGAAATAGGAGAAGGTTTCTTGACCTCTTTTCTTCTGTGGGAGGCAGAGTGAGATACGTGTTTGATTATTGAGGTGTGGATTTGTCCATCTCGGTAGGATCTGCAAGAGCAGCTCTTTTGCTTCTTAGGAGACAAGTTAGGACAGATGAATAGCTACTTCATTAAGTTTTCTTCAGGTTTGCTCTCTGATTCCCATCTTCAGGTAATTTGCTGCTTGAATAGTGTTGACAAATGGATTGGAAATGTTTACTTAAAAGCTCTGGTATTAAATAAAAATTATATCTATTCTGTGGGGCCAGTGTTTCTGCCAGGCCAGGCTGGGGAGAGTTGGAGGTACCAGGATTAGAATGTTTTGTAGATGAGCTTTCTTCCCTCTTCCTTTCAAACTCCTGAATGGGTGTGAATTTTTACTTACATTTACTTACATTTATTTTATCTTTCCCTCCCGAATGAAAGCTGTAATGAGATGTTCATCTTGTTACTAGTACAAAATGTACTCATCTAATCTTAGAAGTAAAAAAAAAAAAAAAAGTCTTTTTGTCTAACATGAGGGGCAAAACATCACAGGTCTGATCCTTGACTAATTTCTTGGCTGCAAAAAAATGTGCCTATTACCTGTAAAGTTGAAGAGACACCTTGGAGCCCACACTGATGTAGGCATCATTGCTGTTCACCACCTTTGTGTTGAGTTTCACCAATTCCTTGTAAGTTTTGGTTTAACAAACCCCAGAATTGTGAAATACCCTTGCTAGCTCTTGTGGTGGGAGCTGAAGTTCGCCATGTTGCTGAGGAGCCACTGGTGGCGTGCTGAGTTACTTCCTATTCTGGGTTGTCATGTACTTGGAGGGCTGGATGGCAGTCGTGCTGCAGACAGCAATAAAGAGTCAGTGGGTTGGGGAGGGCAGGCAGCTTTTGTTGTCTCTTTATGGATGTTGTTAAGACTTACGTGTCAGTCTTCATAGTTTTTGAAAGGAAAAGGTGTTTTTCCCCTTCAGTGTTTGGAAGAAAAGCTGAGTTCTTTGTCCTATTTTGGTTTCTTTATTTCAGGCTCCAACCCTTAGCATTCTGTGAAAGAGGTAATGAAAGCTTTGATCCACCTGTGGGACGAGTTCAGTAGCTCAGAGGTGGCAGGAGCAGCATGGGCTTGGCTGATGTTCCTTCTCAGTTGTCATGTTGAGCAGACAAGCGTTGGAGTGACTGCACTGCGCTCCGGTTTGGGGAACAATCAGGGGGTCCCAGCATGGTGGGGGTTGGAAGGGATCTCTGGAGGTCATCCAGATCATCCCGCGCCCTGGTGAAGCAGGGTCACCCACGGCAGCTTTCCCAGCATCACAGTGTCTTGGTGGGTTTGGAAGCTCTCCAGAGGAGACTCCACAACCTCTCTGGGCAGCCTGTGCCAGGGTTCCAACACCCTCACACCAAACAAGTTCCTCCTCTTCTTCAAATGGAACTTCCTGGGTTCCAGTTTGTGCCCTGTCACGGAGCACCACTGAGGAGAGTCTGGCCCCATCCTCTTGCCCCTCTCAGGTGCTTTAGCTCTTGCTGAGCATTGCTCAGATCCCCTTTCAGGCTGCTCTTCTGCAGGCTCACCAGCCCCAGGGCTCTCAGCCTTTCCTCCTCACAGAGATGCTCCAGGCTCCTCGTCATCTTTGGAGCCTTCCCTGGACTCTCTCCAGTAGTTCCCTGTCTCTCTTTAACTGGGGAGTTCAGAACTGGACCTGGTACTTCAGCTGTGACCTCACCAGGGCAGAGTAGAGGTGGAACTTAGAAAAATAATAATTGATTTCAGTGATTTAAGCAGGGAGCCATGTCCTGAATATGATTCCCAGCACAATTCAGGAGATTAAGTAGGGGATGGGAAGTCTCCTTAGCACAACATTGCCACCAAAGTTCTGGTGTTAACCATCTGCCTAGAGAGGAACTGAAGACAGCTGCTGCTACGAGATGGTAGGCTGGAGGAGAGCTTTGTTAGCAGTGTAATCCACTGTGTAGTACTCTGCTGAGAGGGAACAAGGGAAGATGATCATTCAGACAGTCCTAGGAGTTGTCTATCTTGGCAAACAAAGGGCCTGGGACTAGCCTGGATTTGAAAATGTAGGTGGAAAGTAAGATTCCTGTTGTGCCTCTTCTTCCTTGTCTTTCCCCAGTGGAAAATCTTGTGCTGACTGAAGGAATGCACAAGAACTCATCCCTCACTTAGGAAAGATCCTGAAATGCTACATTCTAGAGGATCAGCCAGGCTTTGATGTCAGACATGGAAACCTCAAAACTAAACAATATAAATATGAAACTTTTTAAATTTGACAGGAAAGTACTTCAGACAGGAGCTCAGAACCTGGTTAGGAAGTAAATGAGCTTAGAAAGTGAAACTAAAATGAAACTGAATTAACCAAGAAAATGCTGTTTCACTTCCGTAGATGCTTATTAGAGTAGAGGTTAGGAGAAAAAAAAATGAAAACATGAGAATTTTTAGTATATATTAAACTGGTTTGAGATTTGGGATTAATAACCTTTGTTAGGGTTTCGTTTTACTTCAAAGCAAGCTCACGTGGTTGCTTTGAGTCCTCATATTCCAACATGTTAGAAAATTGTTCTAGGCATAAAGCAGAAAGGAAACATCTATAACTAGATGACCTTCAAGGTACCTTCTAACCCAAACCATTGTATGAATCTTTGAATCTGTGAACTTGGAACAAACTCAAGCTTTCTGTCCCATATCATACCTTAAGCTGCGTATTTAGTCATGGTGGAGTGGATGCTGACCCATATTTTTTCCACATAGGAGTCTCTTAGTACCTATGGAGAAGATTTTTTTTTGACTGAAAAGCTTGATGAGGATTTGAAAGAGAATATTTGCTGTTTATTCAGCCATCAGTAGTGCTGGACTAAAATATGGCTCTGCATCCACTGAGACCTAAACAAGCTTGAGAAGCAGGCCGATGTGAACCTCTTGAGGTTCAGCATGGCTAAGTGCAAGGTCCTGCACCTGGGTCAGGGCAGCCCCTGGTATCAATACAGGCTTGGGGATGAAGGGCTGAAGAGCAGACCTAACAAGAAGGATTTGGGGTGCTGGTGGGTGAGAAGGAGAACATGAGCCAGCACTGTGCAGTGCCAGCCCAGAGCCAGCCCTGTCCTGGGCTGATCCCTAGCAGCAGGGGCAGGGAGGGGATTCTGCCCCTCTGCTGCACCCTATTGAGACCCCATGTGCAGTTCTGGGGCCAGCTCTGGACTCCTCAGCACAGCAGACAGGGAACTGCTGGAGCAGGGTTAGAGGAGGCCACAGCAATGATGGGAGGGCTGGAAGCCACAAGGATGATCAGAGGGCTGGAGCACCTCTCCTGTGAGGAGAGGCTGAGAGAGTTGGGGCTGTTCAGTCTGGAGAAGAGAAGGCTCTGAGGTGACCTTCTTGTGGCCTTCCAGTATCTGAAGGGGGCTCCAAGAAAGCTGGGGAGGGACTTTTTAGGCTCTCAGGGAGTGACAGGACTGGGGGGAATGGAATCAAGCTGGAAGTGGGGAGATTGAGAGTGGAGGTGAGAAAGAAGTTGTTCCCCATGAGAGTGGTGAGAGCCTGGAATGGGTTGTGCAGGGAGGTGGTTGAGGCCCCATCCCTGGAGGTGTTTGCAGCCAGGCTGGATGAGGCTCTGGCCAGCCTGCTGTAGTGTGAGGTGTCCCTGGGCATGGCAGGGGGGTTGGGACTGCATGATCCTTGTGGTCTCTTCCAACCTTGACTGATTCTAGGATTCTAAGCCCTCTGCTGTGAGGCCAAGCTGGGACAGTTGGGGTTGTTTGGCCTGGAGAAGAAGAGGCTCCATGGAGACCTTCTTATGGACTTTCAGGGCTTCAAGGGGCTAATCAGAAAGCTGGGGACAGACTTTTTCTTGGGTCTTGTTGTGACAGGACAGGGGGTGATGGATGAAACTAAAATAGGGAGACTCAGACTGGAAAGATGGGAGAAATGTTTGACTCTGAGGGTGGTGAGAGCCTGTGCCAGGTTGCCCAGAGAGGTGGTATGAAGCCTGTCCCTGGAACATTGCAGGTGAGGTTGTTTGGGACCCTGAATAACCTGCCTTAGCTGCAGATGTCCCTGCTGTGACTGCAGGGGAGTTAGACTGGATGACTCTGAAAGATGCCTTCCAACCCAAAGCAGTCTGTGATTCCATGATAAATGAGAATGAGACTTCTTGATACCACAAACTTGGAAGAGCTGGGGTCTGCCTTTTGCATTGAAAAGACAGGCAGCCAAATATCTGTTGTCATTTCCAGGAGCAATAAGTTCCTGCTGTTTCTTTCTTTTGGTCCATGATGGGATGCACCAGTTGGGTTCTAGCAGGCACTTGCCAGGATACCAAACATTGAACAGGAATGAGAAAATGAGGAGGTTGTTGTTTTGTTGGGTTGGTTTATTTAACCAACTGGCTGAAGAATAAGAGAAGTACCAGAGCAGTTGTATGGCAAAGAGGGTGGTCATTTTTGGTCAGAGGTGGGGTTGGACAGGGAAAGGTTTTAAGCTTGGGGAAGGTAGATTTAGGTTGGAGATTAGGAAAAAATTCTTTCCAGTGAGAGTGGTGAGACACTGGAACAGGTTGCCCAGGGAGGTTGTGGATGTCCCCTCCCTGGAGGTGTTCAAGGCCAGGTTGGATGAGGCCTTGAGCAACCTGGGCTAGTGGAAGGTGGCCTTGCCCATGGCAGGGGAGTTAGAAGTAGATGATCTTTAAGGCCCCTTCCAAACCAAATGATTCTATGATTCTATGAATTAGGGGTTATGGGATGATGGACAAGGATTGAAGAAGTCTAACAGCTCCTGGCTGCCTGAAAAGGGAGGTCCTTCTCCTTCTGCTCCTTTTGCAGAAAATCACAGAATGTTTTGGGTTGGAAGGGTCTTTCAAAGTTCATCTAGCTTAACCCACCCTGCAGTCAGCAGGGCCATCTGCAACTAAAACAGGTTGCTCAGAGCCCTGAACAACCTGACCGGGGATGGGACATCTCCCACCTCTCTGGGCAACCTAGGCCAGTGGCTAATCAACCTCAGGGTAAAAATTCTCTTCCTTACATCTAGTCTAGATGCTCCATGGTCTTCTGCTGTGGGTTGATTCAGTTCACTAGCTTAGGAAGAAGTGAAGAGTTTCCTGCAGGGTAACCAGTTGTATCAGCTAATGGGAAGCTCTAGCAAAGACTGGAGGGCTGGCACGAGGCAGCAGAACCCATCATGGGGATCTACAGGACGATGGTGTATTCTGCCTCCAAAAAATGTCAAGCTGAGATGGACTCAGCTTCTCCTCACACAGTATCCTTGTCCTGTGCAGCTCTGACCACGTACTGTGGCTGAAGAGTCCTGTTTCTCCCAGCTCTTGAGCAGGAAATTGACCGCCTTCAAACCATCTCCTAGTGCTTCTTTCCCTCCAGTGAGGTTGTTCAGCTTTTTCCTTTTAACTTTTGCAGAGTGAATTTTCTGTGGGGTTAACAAATGGAATTGACATCCTAAAGTGTCAGGCAAGAGCCACAGAAGTCAAGAAGGTGGGACCAGACTCTTGTCAGTGGTGCCCAGTGACAGGACAAGGGGCAGTGGGCACAAACTGGAACCCAGGAGGTTCCAGCTGAACAGAAGAAACTTGTTTGGTGTGAGGGTGCTGGGGCCCAGTTTATTACCCATTGTGTGGGCAGTGCTTTAATAAATCATCTTCAAATTCATAATTTCTGTTAACTTTTCTTTTTTCCCTGAATGTTTTATTTCTTTCAGAGATTCATAAAATGGTTGGGGTTGGAAGGCTTCTTAAAGATCATCTAGTTCCAACCCCCCTGTCATGGGCAGGGACACCTCCCACTAGACCAGGCTGCTCAAGGCCTCATCCAACCTGGTCTTGAACACCTCCAGGGAGGTGTTTAACTTAAAGACTTTTAAAATTGAACATAACTGAATCCTAGTTTTCATTCCCAGCCTGAAACCACTTCAGGCCATAACATTTAAGAACTACAGGATCTATAACCATTCCTAATAACCTTTTTTTATTATTATTTATTTTTACATTCTTAATATTTGTATTTTTATTAAGCTCTGCTATTACTTTCAAACCAGGTGCATAAATGTGTAATAGCCCTGTAGGAAGCAGCAGTAAAGTTGACACCATCATTAATGTGCTTGTAAATGGAGATTTTTTTAGCACTTGGGGAGGACAGAGATTATGGGATAAAAAATAAGGCCAAAATAGATTAAATCAAGGTTTCCTGCTGCCTGATCTATATCATGATTAAAGTCAGTGATTCACATCCATCTGTCCTGTTGAGCACAACTATTATTTTGTTGTTGTTGTTGTTTTTGTCTTACTTGATTTCTGCTTTAACTAAATTGTCAATTTTTTGTTGATTTGTTTTATTTTGGAACAGGATTTTTTGTGTAGAATTCTTCACGGAGGTGTCTGTGAACTTAATGTAGATCTGGGAATTCAATTATCTCCTCTTTGGTGAAAGGATTAACTCCAAAGTGGTTGGGTAGAGTCACTGCTTCTGTTCCCTCAGTTTTCCTGACAAGCTGTTGAAGGGTAAACAATAGCAGTTAATATTCTGCAGTTCTAGCATTGGAAAAGAGATTTTCATAGAATGGCTTAGGTTGGAAGGGACCTCAAGATCATCTACTCCCAACCTCCCTGCCATGGGCTGGGATGCCTCTCAACTAGACTTGGTTGTTCAAGGGGTTTGTTTTCTGTTGTAATAGAGTTTTTGTGGACTTCTTTGTGGTAGAATATAGTTGGTTTTGAGCTTACTGCTTGGGACTTAGGATCCAAGAATCCCAGCACGTTGGAGGTTGGAAGGAAGCTCTGGAGGCCATGCAGTTTAACAGGGGCACCCCACAGCAGCTTGCCCAGCATCACAATGGCCAGCTGGCCTTGGAAGCTTTCCAGAGGAGACTCCACAACCTCTCTGGGCAGCCTGCTCCAGGGCTCCAGCACCCTCACATTAAAGAATTTTCTCTTCCTGTTCAGGTGAAACCTTCTGAGTTCCAGTTTGTGCCCATTGGCCCTAGTCCTGTAACTGATTCTGGCCCCCTCCTCTTGCCCATCACAGATCCTTTAGCTCTTTCTGAGCATTCATCTCAGGCTGCTCTTCTCTAGACTTAACAGTCCCAGGGCTCTCAGCCTTTGCTCCTCAGAGGATGCTCCAGGCCCCTCAGCATCTTTGGAGCCTTCCCTACGTTCTCTCCAGTAGTTTCTTGTCTCTCTTGAACTGGTGAGCCTAGAACTGGACCCAGTACTCCAGCCATGCCCTCACTAGGACAGAGCAGAGGAGCAGGAGAACCTTCTTCAACCTCTTGGCCACATTCTTCTTGATGCCATTTGCCTTCTTGGCCATAAGGGCACATTCCTAGCTCATGGATGTCCCTGTTGTCCACCAGGAGTCCCAGGTCTTTTTCCACATAACTGATTTCCAGCAGGTCAGCCTTCAACTTATAATGTTCCATGAGTTATTTTGATAGACAGCCCAGGGAGAGCAGGACAGAATGGAGCTGTGAGCCTTCCACTGAAACACCCTGAATAGTGACCATGTCCTCTTGAGGAAAGGATCTTCTTCATCATTTTAACTGGTTGCTTTTTCCAGGCCATCATTTACCTCACTGGAGAGCTTATTAAATGGCTACCACAATCACTCCATAAGACTTCAGCAATTCAGAGATGTACTTTTCACACTTTTTTTAGCTGATGAGCTCCTGTTCTTAATGTGAACTGTGGGGTTAGTGTGTAAACCATGTGTATTCAGACCTTCACTTTCATGGAGTCCTTGAGTAGTATTCATGTGAGCTGAAGAGGTTCCATCTGAAGATGAGGAGAAACTTGTTTGTTGTGAGGGTGCTGGAGCCCTGGAGCAGGCTGCCCAGAGAGGTTGTGGAGTCTCCTTCTCTGGAGAGCTTCCAGACAGAGCTGGGCATTGTGCTGCTGGGTGCCCTGCTTTAGCAGGGGGTTGGACTGGGTGATCTCCAGAGGTCCCTTCCATGCTAGAGTTGTGGGATTCTGTCACTCAGCCTACATTTTGGGAATGATTGTGAGTTGTGATGAGCAGTCTGCACATTTCTGCTTGCAGATCACTGGTTTAATTAGTCTGCTTAGTGCAGTGAAGCTTCGGTGCTGCTGAAGCCACATGCATGTGTGGTGGTGAGGAAATGCCATGTCCCCACTGCTCCAGCTTCATTCTTTGTGCTGTTACATAACAGGCAGTGCTGCTGCATTTTAAGGGTTTGTTACCAGCTTTAATATTTCAGTATTTTCTGCCTCAAAAGCACAACCCAGAAATTATCTTGGGTGTTTTCCTCTGGCAGAGTACAAAAGACCTGAGCATGTGCTTGATGAATTTGTCAGGTTTATTGCTATCAATATAGACAAAACTTAATTTCAATTTTAACTGATTTATGTAACACTTCAAGAGCTGTTAGAGAGAACTGAGTAAATTTGAACAGGGTGTGGATTTGTCATTGGCTTGTAGAGGCTGCAGATACTGATGGTTTGAAGCTGGTTTGTTGCTGATTCTATTAAACAATATTGAAGATATTAGCAAGTACAACACCAGGTTTGTCACAGAGTCCCAGCATGGTAGGGTCTGGAAGGAACCCCTGGAGTCCAACCCAACTGCTAAAGCAGGGACACCCACAGCAGCTTGCCCAGGATCGCAGTGGCCAGAGGGCTTTGGAAGCTCTCTGGACAAGGAGACTCCACAGATTCTCTGGGCAGCCTGCCCCAGCACTCCACGCCAAAGGGCTCCAGCACTCTCACACCAAAGAAGCATCTCCTCCTCTTCAGACAGAACCTCCTGGGTTCCACTTTGTGCCCACTGCCCCTTGTCCTGTCCCTGGGCACCACTTACAAGAGTCTGGCCCCATCCTCTTACCCCCCACAGGTCCTTTAGCTCTTGCTGAGCATTGCTCAGCTCCCCTCTGGGGCTGCTCTTCTGCAGGCTCACCAGCCCCAGGGCTCTCAGCCTTTCCTCCTCACAGAGATGCTCCAGGCCCCTCAGCATCTGTGCAGCCTTCCCTGGACTCTTTCTAGTAGTTCCCTGTCTCTCTTGAACTGGGGATCCCAGAACTGGACCCAGTACTCCAGATGTGGCATCACCTGGGCCGAGAAGAGGATGAAGAGAACCTTTCTCACCTGCTGTCCACACTCTTCCTCATGCAGCCCAGGACACCATTTACTACCTTGGCAACAAGGACCCCTTGCAGCCTCATGGTGAACTTGTCCACCAGCACTGCCAGGTCCTTCTCCACAGAGTTGCTTTCCAGCAGGTCACCCCTCACCTGTACTGGTGCAGGGGGTTACTGATCCCCAGGTGCAGGACCCTACACTTGCCCTGGTTGAGCTTCTTGAGGTAGCAGGGATATTGTAGTGTCCTCTCAGTTGTGTTCAGATGGGGATTTTTGCAGGCTGTAGGAGGAATGTAAAGATAGAGTTTAGTGCTTTACCTCCTCATCTTTCACATTTTACACTTTCTCATTCCAGTCCAAGCAGCTGGAAAGCACTGGAATAAGGCAGAGCAACCTTCTGCCAGTGTGCACAGCTGGCCATTGCCTGGCAGCATTCTGTAGTGCTTCTGAAGTGGTGGCTTCAAAATTACACTGAAAAACTGTTGTCTCCTGAAGGCTCTTTGCATTCAATAAACCTCTTGTGATGCCAGGTCAATTTTCCTGTGCCATTTCGCTTCTGTTATGCAGACATCCCAGCCTCCAGTAGGATTTTGTTGTCAGAGTAGCACTGAATCTGGGCATTTTGCTGTCTGATTTTTCTGCTAGATTTATCACTTGACAGTCCAGAGCTGTCTGGAAGACCCTGGCCAATTCAATTCCATTTATTCCCATCTCCACACCCTGGAGAATACATTGGATACCATCTTCTGGCTCAGTTGTTGCTTCAAGTGTCACTAACCTTCTGAAAGCACCTCCTCTGTGTGTCCTTCCCAAGACTCCTAAAAATATACATGCAATAAAAACAGTGGCAGTGTCTGCCAGTGCCACCAGGCCTGGTGTGTTGTTGCTCAGTGTCTTTTTCTTTTCACTGTGCACTTTGTACTCTTCCTACTATTGAGCTACCATTTCTTTCAAGGTGTGCTCAGTGGTGTATCCATACAGGACTCCCTTGCTCCATTGAGTTTTCCCTGCTTGTCCATGAGTTAGAGGCTACTAAATGGTATTTCATCCTTCTGATCCCACAACAAATGTTCTCTGCTGTCTGGTCTGCTGATGCTGTGCATAGAGCAGTTTGAGTGTAGGTATCTCATAGTTCTTTGCTGGGCCTTGGATACCATTCTCTTTCTACAGGTAGCAGCTCTTTGTTCCCATGAGTGTCCTTGAGGCAAAAGAGGGTTTTGTACTTCTCTGTGAATTGCTGCTGCAGGAAACCAAAACCCTGAAGCTGAGGAGTGTCCTTTGTCAAAGGAATTCCTGTTACATTGGCATGGATCTGATGAAGATCATATAGCTGCAACTCCTGCCAGGAAATCTTCATAAGCAATTGCCCTCAAAACCCATCTGCTCTGTCCTGTCCACAGTGGCCACCACTTGGAGGCAAGGAACTATGGTTGGATAATCAGTAATTGTCTTGAAACAGCTCTTTAATCATGAAATCATAGAGTCATTTTGGCTGGAAGAGACCTTTAAGGTCATTGAGTCCAACTGTTAAGGTCACTGCTAAACCACATCTCTCAGCTCCACATCTCCATGGCTTTTCAGTCCCTCCAGGGATGGGGACTCCATCAGTGGGCAGCCTGGGCCAGGCCTTGACCACCCTTTTGGAAAATAAGTTGTTCCTCATTTCCAACCTAAACCTCCCCCAGTGCAACTTGAGGCCATTTCCTCTTGTCCTGTCACTTGTTCCTTGGGAGAAGAGACCAACCCTCACCTGGCTCCAACCTCCTTTCAGAGAGTTGTAGAGAGCCAGAAGGTCTCCCCTCAGCCTCCTTTTCTCCAGGTTGAACAGCCCCAGTTCCTCCAGCTGCTCTTCAAGACTTGTGCTCTAGACCCCTCTTTCACCTTATGTGTAATGCTAAGAGATTGTCACTTCTGATCTCCTGCTACACAGCCTTCTCCTTGTGTCTGCCATCAAGCTTGAGATCATTTGCAGCACATCAGGCAATTGCAGAGGCCCAAGGTGCAGAACTTTGGCTGACTGATGGGATGGAAAACCAGTGTTAGTGTTCAAACTTTGAAGTTGCTTTGCTGGACCAGCACATGTTGCTGGGCCTGACACAGGTGGCAGAAGCACATGGGAGTGGTAGGAAGGGGTCAGGCTACTACTTTTGGCAGCAGCTGGCTGTTAGTACAGATGACTTGTAATGTGATACTGCATCTGGCTAGAAATAGAAGGTAGAAGATGATTGGCAGTGCATCACTTAGACTAGAAATGTGGGAAAGGCAGAGATGATCACAAAGTAGGGCAGATGAGGTAGATCTGGTGGCAAAGCTTGGAAGAAAGGAATAGAGAGACCCAAGGGCTGTTCTCCTAAAAGCTACCTGTGAAGTCACAGAATGGTAGGGGTTGGAAGGGACCTCTAGAGACAGAGTCCAATGCCCCTACCAAATCAGGGCAGGTCACACAGGAATGCATCCAGATGGATTTTGAAGATCTCTAGAGAAGGACACTCTACAACTTCACTGGGCAGGGCTCCAGCACTGTTACAGCAAAGAAGTGTCTCCTCACGTTGAGGTGGAACCTCCTGTGTTCCATCTTGTGCCTGTTGTTCCTTGTCCTGGCACTGGACACTACTGAAAAGAGCCTGGCACCTTCATCTTGACACCCACCCCTCACATATTTATAGACATTAAGAAGGTCCCCTCTCAGCCTACTCAAGAATAAACAGCCCCAGGTCTCTCAGTCTTTCTTCATAGGAGAGATGTTCAAGTCATGAACATGAAATTATCCTTGTAGCTTTCCATTGGACTCTCTCCAACAGATCCCTGTCTCTTGAATTGGAGAGCCCAGAGCTGGACCCAGTATTCCAGGTGTGGTCTCATCAGGGCAGAGTAGAGGGGGAGGAGAACTTCTCTAGACCTGCTGGACACACTCTTCTTGATGCACCCCAGGATGCTACTGGCCGCCGTGGCCACAGGGGCACATTGCTGTCCTATGGATAATTTGCTGTCCACCAGGACACCAAGTTTTTTTCCCATGGAGTTGGTTTCCAGCAGGGTGACCCCTAGTCTGTACTGGTGCCTGGTGGTGATCCTCCTCAGGTGCAGAACTCAACACTTGTCCTTACTGAACCTTTTGAGGACAAGTCTGTAGCAAAGAACTGAAAGCTGAACTTTTTTCCTTAAAGCCTGCCTGGCTTTCCATGTTCCGCTATGGTTTTGTATCCATGCTCAACAGGAAAAATGCTTCCTTCTGGTAGGATTCACTGCAGTGTATCTCCTGGAGCATTTAGTTACCAGTTATCGAAGCTGGAAGGGGGCATCCAGAGGTAAGCAATCCCAACCCATTGTTCAGAGTGGGGTAGGGGTTGGAAGGGACCTCTGGAGTTCATCCAGTCTGGCCTTCCTGCTAAAGCAGGGGCACCCACAGCAGCTTGTCCAGGACTGTTTCCAGTCTGGTTTTGTACACCTCCAGTGCAGACATCACAACCTTTTTGGGCAACGTGTCCCATCACTCTTAGCTTTTCCTTGTGTTTAAGTGTATCCTGGTTTCTGCCCATTGACTTGGCAGTGGATGCCATTGAGAGGACACCAGTTCACCCATGGCAAGGGGGTTGGAACTAGATGATCTTTAAGGCTACTTCCAACCCACAGCATTCTGTGATTCACTCTTCCTACACCTTGCCATCAATGCTTATGCACATGGTTCAGAACGTCCTGAGCCACTTCTTCTCCAGGCTGAGCAACCCAGGCTCTCTCAGCCTCTCCTCATATGTCAGATCATCCAGTCCCTTGGTCACCTTTGTGGCCCCTTGTTGTGCTGAAGTTGCTTCATTCTGTAATTGTCTTGAAACTGGAGAGCCCAGCACTGGGCCTGATAGAGTAGGAAAGGTCTGCTCCTGAATACCATCTGAAAGGAGACTGGAGTAAAGTGGAGGCTGCTCTCTTCTCCCAAGGAACAAGCAATAGGACAAAAGGAAATGCCCTCAAGTTGCACCAGGGGAGATTCAAGTTGGACAACAGGAACAATTTCTTCCCCTTAAGGGTTGTCAAGCCCTGGCCCAGGCTGCCCAGGGCAGTGATGGAGTCCCCATCCCTGGAGAGGTTTCAGGGTCATGGAGATGTGGTGTTGAGGGACATGGTTTAGTGGTGACCTGGCAGTGCTGGGGTATGAGTTGGACTCAATGATCTTGGAGGTCTTCTCCAACCTTAATGATTCTATTATTAAAGAGTTGTTCTAAGACAATTACTGATTATCCAGTCCTGTTTCCTTGCCTCCCAAGTGATTACCAAAGATCTTTTCCAACCAAAATGATTCAATCCTTCTGGCATTCCTGTTATCCCTGGTTCATTTCCTTTTTTTCTTCCTTCCTTTCTTTTTGATTTGAGGCCTTTCCCCAGAACTTCACCCCAGATAAGCAGGTGGATTGACATGGAGAGGCTCCACCTGCCCGATGACTGGGCCAGCTGGAATTCCTGGTGGATTAGCGCTGCAGAGCTGAGACTAGCACTGCTGATCTATAAATATAGCAACTCTTTCCCATCTGATCCCCCTTCAAAATGCCTCTGGTACATCAAAAAAAACCTGGGGGAGGCAGGGTGGGTTATTTAGCCCTACCAATGGTGTTAGGGTTAGGTTAGAGAGAAGCTGGCCAATGTGCTCTGAGATGTATCAAGAAGAGTGTGGACAGCAGGTCAAGAGGTTCTCTGCCCCACTGAGCCCACCTCTGGAGTCCTGGGTTCAGTTCTGGGCTCCCCAGTTCAGGGGAGACAGGGAACTACTGGAGAGGGTACCGCAGGAGGCTACGAAGATGCAGAGGGCCCTGGAGCACCTCTGTGAGGAGGAAAGGCTGAGAGCCCTGGGGCTGGTGAGCCTGCAGAAGAGCAGCCCCAGAGGGGATCTGAGCAATGCTCAGCAAGAGCTAAAGGACCTGTGGGGGGCAAGAGGATGGGGCCAGGTTCTTGTCAGTGGTGCCCAGTAACAGGACAAGGGGCAATGAGCACAAACTGGAGGTTCTGTCTAAAGAGGAGAAACTTTGGTGTGAGGGTGCTGGAGCCCTGGAGCAGGCTGCCCAGAGAGGTTGTGGAGTCTCCTTCTCTGGAAAGCTTCCAAAGCCAGCTGGGGATTGTGATCCTGGGCAAGCTGCTGTGGGTGCCCTGCTTTAGCAGAGGGCTTGGACTGGATGATCTCCAGAAGTCACTTCTAACCCCTAACCATGCTGGGATTGTAGTATGAGTAAGCATGGGTGAAATGGGCTGTGGTGTCTACACCTGAAGGCATGGTATGATTTCTATGTTTTCTCTAGGCTTTAGTGAGGAGAGCAAAACTTGTCTGTTTCTTTTTCTCTCCACCCTTCAGGCAAATATTCAAGGTATATTCTTTCTGCTTGACATGGGCAAGTACATGTTGAGTTCTCATACAGTGTAGGCAGACACATCAGTGAATTTTGGTCATTGATTCCTGGAAGGGTTTGTTTCTTTTCATTTTTAAGATCTCCTGATAGAAAAGAACTTTATAGTTACACAGCACTTTTCCTATTTGAATTTTTCCTTCACTGGGCCAAGTGTTTTGGGTGGTTGTGGCTTGTGCAAGTGACTGTTTGGCCTTACACCGTGAAGAGAAGGCAGATGCTTTAGAGAATCATGGAGTAGTAGTACAAGTTTTCACTTGGGTTCAAATGTCACAGTTTACTGGTTTAAATCTACCAGTTTTTAACAATGTTAAACCAAATGAAACCAGTATTAAACACAATAATTAAACCAAGTGTTTAATTTTGAGCTGGACAGATTTTGCAGTTCCTTGAGTACAGTGCCCAGAAGGTGGGCAGGACAAAAGGGATCCTGCAGCTCTCTGAAATAAAAAAGATCACTCTTCCTAACATGGAAAAAAAACCCCAAAACATTTCATTGGGTCTCTTTCTGAAAGGAGTTAAAGATTTGCTTGAATTTTCTAAACAAATGAGGTTTGCATGTCTGCCATGCAAATTCCATCCCAGGAGGCTGAAGACTGGCGAAGGTCTAAGCAAGGGAAAGCAGAATTTTATGAAAGATGTTTGTTCTGATTATGAATGTAAGGTTACCAAATATGGTAGACAAAAGGATGTCTCTTACATTGAGACTGTTGTGGATGCCTCATTTTGTTTCCAGATTTCAAAGAACATATTTGTTTTGGAGCCTGTGATCATATTAATTTGTGTTCTGAATGCACTTAGGAGGAAAGTCTGCCTTGCAAAGTAATTTTTGTTGAGTTTTCTTTCTCACAGCTGGGTTAGAGATTAAGATTAAAAGTCTTTTTTTTCCATTTGTTCCATGAGGAATTCTCATGGTGGTTTGGGAGCACCTTTTAAGAGTGTCTGCCTCAAGAGAGGCAGAGGGAGTTTGTGTGTTGCACAGCACAAAGAGGAAGGATAATTTCGCTTCAGCTCTGCTTCCACTCTAATCTACCATTTACAAACTGTAATCTGGCCTGCACCTTGCTCATGGACAAGGAGATTTAATACCTGCAGTTAGATCAGAGCTCTGTGTCTGTTAAAAACCAACCTACCTCTACAGCTACTCCTCATTTTGGTATTGGCAGAAAGGGAGAGCTGGGAATGAGCAGAGAGGTGTGGAGAGAAAGCTCCCATCCAGCCATAGAATCATGAAGGTTGGAGAAGAACTCCAAGAGTCTAACTCTTACCCCAGCACTGCCAGCTCGCCACTAACCCATGCCCCTCAGCACCACATCCAGGGATGGGGACTCCAGCACTGCCCTGGGCAGCCTTGACAACCCTTTTGGGGAAGAAATTGTTACTCACATCCGACTTCAACCTTTCCTGGGGCAGTTTGAAGCCATTTTCCCTTGTCCTATCACTTGTGCTTTGGAGAGAAGAGACCAATCCCCACCTGGCTCCAACCTCTTTTCAGGGAGTTGTAGAGAGCCAGAAGGTCTCCCCTCAGCCTCCTTTTCTCCAGGCTGAAAAACCCCAGTTCCCTCAGCTGCTCCTCACAAGACTTCTTCTTTGGACCCTTCCCCAGCTTTGTTGCCCTTCTCTGGACCTGCTCCAGCACCTCAATGTCCTTCTTGGAGTGATGAGTCTTAATACAGCCCCAGTTTTAGCCCTACTAAGTTGCCTGTGGAACTCTAATACCATTTCCAGAATGAATTGCTTTGCTTTCTTTTTGTATCTTCATCCATTCATTCCTTTCATCACAAAATGGGCAGCTCTTCCAATTTTTTTCTTGCTGAAACAAGGCAGCACTATTGAAACATCAAGGAGAAAATGAATATTGTTTGCCTGGAATTGCTTCAAGTGTGTCCATGGGGCTTTATTTGTATTTGCAGTGACTTGCTTTGTGTCAGCTGAATGATGGAATTGAGTTTGTATCACAGGTTAAACACAGCAACCAAAAAATTAATCTCCTGTGTTTTCTTTTTTAGCCTTCTGTTGAGTCTGCAAGCCCAGGTAAATATTTTTTTAATTTTTCCTAAACTTGTAAGGGAAAAGGGCACCCTTCAGAGGTTTTTTTAGCTCATCTCTTCCAGGATATAAGTTGAGGAGTTGGTCAGTGACATTCCTGGTTGAAGTAGTCCCTGCTCTCCTCCGGTTTATACCAGCACAAGTGTCTGAACAGCAAAAAACCACCAAGGATGGATGATTCTTTCTAAAGCTGCATTAAGGACACAGCTGGAAATGGTTTTGTCCTAAGGAGCACAGTGCCAACAAGTGCTAGGGGTGTGGAAGGGACTACTTCACCCGGCAGTGTGGCTACCATCCTTCCAGGCATGGCTGGAAGTTAAAACATTTAACTTGGTGGGGTTAAAAAGACAAAAGTTAAGGCATGGTGTTTCCCAGTTAATGAAACCACCATTGCTGGATGGTTTTTTGTGCATGATCCAGCAAGAAAATAATTATTTTACTTTTTATTACCCGATTGGAGTACTAAAAAGATGAGGGATTTAGTGACTTTTGGGTTTAACTCTGGTTATTTTCTGCTATTCCAGCATCCCAAAGCTACTGGATGTCCAGCAGTCAGCTTAAGAGTAAATTATGAGTGTCTGGGGTGGGTGTTTTTTGGTGTGTGCTGTACTTAGTGTTATTTATTTCCAAGGCTTTTGGCATTCTACAAGTGGAAAAGCTTCCCAGTAGTTCCTTTAGCTGGGCTGCTCTGTCTCTTGAGCTCTTAATTTCCTTCAGAGAAACAATCAGTTGCTTGAACACTTCCAAATACAGTTAAGCCTTTAGAGCCAACCCCTCTCTCACACACCCTTAGCATGGACACAGTCTTCAAGCTTTGGAAAATGAAATTGAAATCAAGCTTTGTAAAAGAAGATTGAAATCCTCCCTGGAAACAAGTGGACCACTACTCAGAGGGCTAGAATTAGAATTCAGGTATTGCTGGATTACCACCAACTGCTGCATCTGCCCAACCATTCATCCATTCCTTTATTTCTCATTGTCACAAAAATCTTAACCAGGCTTCTTGACAAAGAGCTGTGGCAAGGAAAAAAAACCAACAAACAAAACCCAACAAAACAACCAAAACCAAGAGGCATGGGGAAAAATAACTTAAGGATTCTGCATCCTAAATAAAATCTGCATAACCCTGAAGCTTCCTTCAAGTTTAAATTATGGAAGAGTCATTAGTTGTGTCAACAAGAAAGCCTCGTAAGCAGAAAGGAAACAACTGGCCTGAGTTTGTATTTTATGAGGATTTCTCCTCCTAGCAGAACTCTTGACTGAGGATTATTTAAGTCTTCAAACCCAGAAGCTTTTGCAAACTCTTAACTAGGAGCCCAATGTCCAGAGAGAAAGTGTTTAGAGAAGTGGTTAAACACTATCTCCTGGTCCTTTATTTCCTTACTACCCAAAGGACACCTCTGAGATTGACTTTCCCCAGATAAATGCTTGAGGGATTTAGAGGCTGTTTTAATTTCTGAATATAATCTGAATATTAAAATGTCACCACAATAAAACCTTAAACTCTGCAAGGCCATGATCTAACTCAAAACATTCTTTAAAATGTTTTCTATCAGGAGGTTCAGCAACATCTGATGACCATGAATTTGATCCATCAGCTGATATGCTGGTGCATGACTTTGATGATGAACGGACATTAGAAGAGGAGGAAATGATGGAAGGAGAAACAAACTTCAGTTCTGAAATAGAGGATCTTAACAGGGTAGGTAGCCTTAAATAGTCATAAAACATAACCACAGGCCACAGTCTCACAGAAAACATCTGCAGGTTTTTCTCCCTTCTATTTTGAAATTAAATAAAACACCCCACCCCGCCCCAAGAAAAACCCCCCTAATAGGCAAATAATATAGATGGGAGAAAGGGACTGAGTTCTGCAAAGCTGGGAAAAGGTAGCCTGGGCATAAATACTTAATCATGTCCAATTTCTGCTTGGTCAGTCTCTTCTTGCATCTGTATATTGCTGTAGGATTTGTAATCTAGAGCTAATACCAGCTAAACCATGCCCTGACTAAACTTGGCTATTCCAGTGTTGATTTGGGCATCTGGACTTGGATTGTTTCTTTACAGTCTCATAGTTTCACATTTCTTTTGCATTTTTATCCAAACATTTTTAGAATCACAGAATGATTTGGGTTGGGAAAGACCTCTAAGGTCATTGATACCAACCATTCTAGGCCATGACCCTCAGCCCCACATCTCAGCCTCTTTGAAAGCCCTCCAGGGATGGGAATTGAGCCATCTCCCTGGGCAGACTGATCCAGTCTTTGAGAACCCTTTCCGAGTGAAGAAGTTTCTTCTGATTTCCAACCTAAACCTCCCCTGGTGCAACTTGAGGCCATTTCCTCTTGTTCTATCACTTGTGCCTTGAGAGAAGAGACCAACTGCCACCTGGTTCCAGCCTCCTTTCAAGGAGTTGTAGAGGGCCAGAAGGTCTCCAGCCTCCTTGTGTCCAGGCTGAACAACCCCAATTCCCTCAGCTTCTCCTCACTAGATCTCTTCTGTAGACCCTTTACCAGCCTTATTGTCCTTCTTGGATTGAGGGGCTCAAAACTGAACCCAGTATTTGAGATGTGGCCTCACCACTACTGAGTCCAGGGAAACAATCGTGGCCGTCTTGGCTACCTGGGTACACACTGGCTCATCTTCAGCCAGTAATGCTTTATAACATGTTAGTGGAGCATCTTCATTTTTAAAGCAGAGGAAGATGCAGGTGAAAAGATTTTCACAACAAAAAGAGCTGGTGTCAGAATTCACAATTATTGTTAGCAGTGATAAATCTTAAAATGTACATCTTAAATAATTGAAGATAAGAATTATTTGTCATTGTGAGGTTCTGCTGTCACTTCTGTATTGTTAAATTACTTCTCAGGCAGGAATAATACTCTTAAATTCCAAACTAGGTTCATTATAAGTCATTTAGCTACTGTGATCTGAAATCCTTCTTGAACAGATCATTAATGATTCCCAGCTGCATATTTGATGTACAAATCCTATTTAATCTAAGTGGTTATTCCAATATGACTTTAAATTAATTTAGTGCACTTAAAACGTACATTTGAGGTGGAAATGATCCTTTCTGGGCAATTTCAGGTTTGATCAAATGGTTAAACATAAAGAGGACTAAATAGTGTGTGAATCTAAATATGCTTCATCTAGATGAGATGAGAAATGGAGCTCCACATGCATGTCATGTGGATTTGAAGTTGAAACTATGGGGTGGTTTTCCCTCATATTTTGTGAAGAGTCAACAGCTGGTTGTGTCATTGTGTCATGCTTTGTGCCTCGCTGTATTTCAGCCCTCACTTTATTCCCTCACGGCTGGAAGTTTGTCTTTTCTCCCTGTGTCAGCTCTTTTGTGGTCAGGACAGTGAGCAATGGTCTAACTTGAGTTCGGGTTGCTCCATCACAGAATCACAGAATGTGAGGGATTGGAAGGGACCTTGAAAGATCCTTGAGTCCAACCCCCCCTGCCAGAGCAGGATCACCTAGAGCAGGTTAGACAGGAACGCATCCAGGGCTCTGTCAACCTCACAGTGTAAAAGCTTTTCCTTACCTTCATGTGGAACCTCCTCTGCTGCACTTGCACCCACTGCCCCTTGTCCTATCACTGGACATCGCTGAGCAGAGCCCGGCTCTGTCCTCCCCACACTGCCCTTCACATCTTTATAAACATGAGTGAGGCCCCCCTCAGTCTCCTCTTCTCCAGGCTAAAGACCCCAGCTCCCTCAGCCTTTCCTCACAGGAAAGCTGATCCACTCCCTTCTGCATCTTTGTGGCCCTGCACTGGACTCTTTCAGGCAGTTCCCTGAGGTTCTTCGTGAACTGAGGGGTCCAGGACTGGACACAGTATTTCAGATGTGGCCTCACAAGGGTAGAAGAGGAGGAGAACCTCTCTTGATCTACTCACCCCACCCCTTCTAATATACCCCAGGATGCCATTGGCCTTCTTGGCCACATAGGTACATTGGTGGCTCATGGTCATCCTGTCCACCAGGACTCCCAGGTCCCTTTCCCCATGCTGGTCAGTCCCCAACCTCCACTGGTCCATGGTGTTGTTCTTTCCCAGATGCAAGATGTTAAGACTCTACACTGGCCCTTGTATTTCATTCAGTTTCTCTCATCCCAGCTCTCCAGCCTGTCCAGGTCTCACTGAATGGCAGCACAGCCTGAGGGGGTGTCAGTCACTCCTAGTTTCATGTCATCAGCAAAATTGCTGCCAGTGCCCTCTGTGCCCTCATCCAGGTGCTGCTCTCCTCAGCAGAATGCTTTGGCAGAGCATCTCATGGTCAGTGTGTGGCCTGTAGGTCAGGTTTTGACTAGTTTAAGGTGCTTCTGTGCCAGCAGGATCTTGCTGGAGACCTGTGGACTACTCTTTTTCTTCCCCCCCCACATTCACAGGTATTGTTTCAGATTTCCCCCACCTGATTTCCTAGTTCTGCTTCTTTAGATATGAGGTGGCAGTCAGGTTTTGCAAAGGAATTTTTAAACCTTAATAATTGAACTCCTGGCTGTCATCAAAATTGCACTTTCCTCTGAGGCTGAGGATCTTTTCTACTCCTGGGTTGAATCTGGAATGTGTTAGTACTTGGTGCTGAGCAGTATCCTGTGTTTCCCTGTGTGTAGATTTTTGGCTAGCAGCAGCATATCTGTGCCTAGAGACCTGAAGTCACCCTCTGTGCTGCACTAGTGTAGGACAGAAGAGTCCCCTGAGAGCAGAACTGCACTTAAAGAATCACAGGTTCAGGTTGGAAGAGACCTCTATGAACATCAAGTCCAACCTTCATCCTAAGACCACCATGGCCATTAAAACATGTCCCCGACTGCCATGTCCACATGTTTCTTGAGCACCTGCAGGGCTGGTGACCTCACCACTTCCATGGGCAGCCTGTTCCAATGCCTGACCACTCAAAGGGGTTCAGCAATGTTTTATAATACTTTAGTGCAGAGTTAGTTTTATAATACTCTTAGGGCAGAGGCAGACCTGATGTGGCCTTGGGTGCAGCCTGATCTAGTTGGAGGTATCCTTGCTGACTGCAGGGAGTGGACAAGATGACCTCTCAGAGTCCTTTCCAACCCAGTGCAATCTGTGAAATGGAGGTGCAGGTGAAATGATTTCCATAGCACAAAGAGCTGTCAGCAGAGCTAGGACTAGAATTCCACTTGTTGTCAACAAATCACAGAAGGTTGCAGTGCTTCTCCAAAAGGTTCCTCCAGCCTCTAGCAGGGTGCACTTCAGGCACATGTGAAGATAATGTTGTCTCTTTGTCCATAATGCCTGCCAGTCTTTTGGTTTTTCCTCCTGTGGTTCTGTCCATTTGGTTTTTAACCTCTGGGTGTCATGTCCATGAGGCATGTGGCCAGGTTGCACAGTTCATTTAGCATGAGAAGCATGTTTGGTTTTGCAGACCTCCTGTGTGCTCCTCTCAGTGGTTGCTCCTCAGTTAGAAGCATGTACAGTTGGGTTTGGTTACCTTCTCTCTTCTCCTTGTGACACAGTGCTGAGTTCTGTCTCTCTCCTCACTTCACATCTCCTCCAGATCCACGACTTAGAATCCATTTCCTGTTGCTAACCATAGAATCACTGACTGGGTTGGGTTGGAAGGGACCTTAAAGGTCATCTAGTTCCAACCCCCTGCCACAGACAGGGCCACCTTCACTACACCGGGTTGTGCAAATGGCTGCAGTGAAGCAGGAAATGCAGTGATCTAGACTCAGCATTTCTATCAGATTTCAAAGAATCATAAAATATTCAACATTAGAAGGGACCTCTGATGGTTATCTAGTTCAGTGCTTTGCTCCACGGGTCTTGTCCAGTCCACCCTCAGGGTAATAAATGAAGAAATTAAGAAGAACAAGCCAATTTCCACAATTCCAACTTGGGTTTGCTGCCTCCTGTCCCTGTCTCTTAGAATCACAGAACAGTTTTGGTTGGCAAATGCCTTTAAGGTCACCAAGTCCAACTCAGCACTTCCAGGTTGCCACTAAACCATGTCCCTCAGCACCACATCACAGCTTTGAAACCCCTCCAGGGATGGAGACTCCACCACTGTTCCAGGACATGACAACCCTTTTGGGGAAGAAATTGTTCCTCATGTCCAAACTAAATCTCCCCCAGTGAAATCTGAGGGCCATTTCCTCTGCCCTGTTACTTGTTCCTTGGGAGAAGATACCAAGCCCACCTGGCTCCAAACCCCTTTCAGGGAGTTGTAGAGAGCCAGAAGGTCTCCCCACAGCCTCCTTTTCTCCAGGCTGAAAAACCCCAACTCTTTCAGCCTGTCTTTGTAGGAGAGGTGCTTCAGCCTTCAGATAATCTTTGTGACCCTCCTTTGGACCCACTCCAACAGTTCCTTGTCCTCCAGTATTTGAAGAGGGCTACAGGAGGGCTGGAGAGGGCCTTTTGACAAAGGCATGGGGTGACAGGACAAGGGATGATGGCTTCAAACTGGAAGAAGCTGGATTTATATGAGACTTTAGGAAGAAATTCTTCTCCATGAAGATGGTGAGGCACTGGAACAGGTTGCCCAGAGAGGTGTGGAGGCTCCAAGCCTGGAAGTGTTCAAAGCCAGGTTGGATGTGGCCTTGAACAACCTGGTCTTGTAGGAAGTTTCCCTGAGGGTTGGAACCCTGATGGTCTTTAAGGTCCCTTCCAACCCAAACCATTCTATGAATTTTTGGAGGTGTTGCAGAAGTCACTGCCTTGCCTAGGACAAATTCCTGCCTGTATAATCTGTCCCTATCTCGGCTGTCTGTGTGAAGCAGTTACAGCTGACACATTTCACCTGGATTTGCCACAAATATGTACACAGGACTGCAGTTTTCCAGGTAGTTTTGGGGCAGTAAAGGGAATATCAGGAATATCAGGAGCATCTGTGTGCTGAAGGGGAGTGACAGAACCAGACCTCACCTGCTGCCTTGCGGTGCTTGTGTTGTGCTAACACAGCAGTAGAGAAGCACCAAGAGAGGGATGGGGCATAAGACCTTTGTGGCTCCTCTGGGAGGTGTTTGGTACATGAGGTCTGCTGTAAATCCACAAAGAATTGGGAAATCAAGAGTTTCCCTGCATAAAACCCAACAAATTTCTCTTGGGAGCCGAAAGTTTGGATCTTGAGTGTGCCGTTTGATGTTGGAGGGGCCATTCTCAGCCTACATGGCCATCATCCATCTGGGTTTGGTGTGTTGTGTTTGACAGCTTGAAGCTGCAGAGCAGATGTGGGATGTGCAATGTTTGTGTTCAAATCTCCTACTCTGTTTGGCAGGAGAGTGATATGCCAATCCAGGAGCTGCTCAGCCGATATGGCTACGATGGTACCATGCCACTCCAAGAAGATGAGGAGGATGAGGAGGAAGAAGAGGAAGAGGAGGAGGGAGAAGATGATGATGATGTTGATAATGATGACAACAGTGGCTGTAGTGGTGAAAACAAAGTAAGTGTTGACACTGATTTTGGAAAATCACAGATGGGAGGGGTTGGAAGGAACCTCTGGGGATCATTGAGTCCAACCTCACTGCCAAGGCAGGGTCACCTAAAGAAGGTCACACAGGAAGATGTCCAGGTGGGTTTGGAATGTCTCTGGAGATGGAGACTTCACCACCTCTCTTGAGCAGCCCGCTTCAGGCTCCATCACCCTTAAGTTCCTGCTCATGTTTAGATGGAACTTCCTATGTTCAACGTTGTGCCTGTTACCCCTTGTCCTGTCACTGGGCACCACTGACAAAAGCCTGGTCCCATCCTCCTGACACCCACCCTTGAAGTGCTGATCAGCATTGATGAGATTCCCCCCTCAGGCTGCTCTTTTCCAGACTTAAAAGCCCAAATTCTCTCAGCCTTTCCTTGTCAGAGATGTTCCAGTCCCCTCAGCATCTTTATAGCCCTTACTGTAGCTTCTAGCAAGTCCCTGCCCTTCTTGAAATGGGGAGCCCAGAACTGAAGCTCTTAAGGGTCATTCTGTCCTAGACAACCATTCAAGATGCCAGGGCATGGCAGAAGTGATTCATAACAGAGTTGATTTCAGGTGCTGTGTGCACACAACCCTCTCTTCTTAGGTTTATTCTGAATTATCTGCCTATATTTCTCTGCACTGCCCAGAGCAGTTGAGAGGGGATCTTCTCAAAGCTCAGTGAGAGCTAAGGGATCTGTGGGGAGCAAGAGGATGGGGCCAGACTCTTCTCAGTGCTGCCCAGCAACAGGGCAAGGGCCAGTGGGCACAAACTGGAACCCAAGAGCTTCCATCTGAACAGGAGGAGAAACTTTTTTGCTGTGAGGGTGCTGGAGCCCTGGAGCAGGCTGCTCAGAGAGGTTGTGGAGTCTCCTTGTCTGGGGAGCTTCCAAAGCCAGCTGGGGATTGTGATGCTGGGCAAGCTGCTGTGGGTGCCCTGCTTTAGCAGGGGGTTGGACTGGATAATCTCCAGAGGTCCCTTCCAAGCCCTACCATTCTATGATTCTATGTAACATACTGCCCATTTTCAGGCTGAGCTGGATAAAACTTCAGTGCCTGTCAGTGCTGTTTGCAGCTAGAGGAATCACCTTGGTCCCTCTGCAGGGCACAGATTCACACATTGCATTGTGTTGGAAGGGACCCTCAAAGGTCATTTTGTCCAACCCCCCTGCAGTCAGCAGGGACACCTCCAACTAGATCAAGCTGCCCAGGGCCACATCAAGTCTGATCCTGAATGTTTCCAGGGATGGGACCTCAACCCCATCGACCTGTTCCAGTGTTTCACTACTCTCATTGTGCAGAACTTCCTCTTGATGTCCAACCTAAATCTCCCCTGCTCCAGTTTCAAACCTTTGCTCCTCATCCTATCACCACAGGCCCTTCTAAACAGTCCCTCCCCAGCCTTACTGGAGGTACCTTTCAGGCACTGAAATGCAGCTCTAAGGGCCCTAACCCTTTGGAGCATGCTGCAGAACCCCGGTTGGTTCCCAGTCAGATACAACCAGTGGGTTAATGAGTTAGGACTGTGGTTGAGTTGGAAGTGTGAGTTAACCTCTTCTTACCCCAGTTTTGGTGTGTTTGGACTAAAAGTGGTGGGGAGGGCTGGTCCCAAAGCCAGTCAGCTAACCTGTTAGAAGGCTTTGCCTCAGAGAGCAGGGCTGAGAGCTCTGAAATGCTCCCAGGCTCTTAGCAGAGAGGCAGCAACATCATCCGTGGGGGTGGAATAATTGTATAAATCATTCAGGCTTTCTCTGCCAGCACTCATCTTTCTCCACAGCTTATTTAGTTGGGCTGCTCTTAGCTGCTTTCTATTTTTAATCTGCTCTGAGCTATGCATGTGATAATACTCTGCTTGCTGCTGAAGGTGCACGTCAACATGTGCCTAATGCTTCTGTGTTAGAGCTACCAAGTGTGAGTGCTGCCAACACAGCCATGAAACACACGAAAGGTATTGACAACATCATTGAACAGAGAGCACTGAGGTATTTTTAACCTTGTAACAAGTTAATCTGCCTGCATTGTAATCATTCCCTCTGCTTCATTAAAAAGTCCTGTGGGTTATCATCTCTTCATAGAGGAATTTCTAGGGTTTGAATTTTTCATAACTTCATGTACATACTTGAGGTCATCGATGGCCACATCCTGACTTGGATGTTTATGGAAGTCCTGGGTCCAGTTCTGGGCTCTCCAGTTCAAGAGAGACAGGGAACTACTGGAGAGACTCCAGACTCTGAGGGGCTTGGAGCGTCTCTGTGAGGAGGAGAGACTGAGAGACCTGGGCTGTTGAGACTGCAGTAGAGCAGCCTGAGAGGGGATCTGAGCAATGCTTTTAGCTATAGGGTGGTGGGCAAGAAGGGGCCAGACTCTTCTCAGTGGTGCCCAGTGATAGGACAAGGGGCAACAGGCACAAACTGGAACCCAGGAGGTTCCAACTTAACAGGAGAAGAAACTTCTTTGTTGTGAGGGTGCTGGAGCCCTGGAGCAGGCTGCCCAGAGAGGTTGTGGAGTCTCCTTCTGTGGAGAGCTTCCAAAGCCAGCTGGGCATTGTGATGCTGGGCAAGCTGCTGTGGGTGCCCCTGCTTTAGCAGGGGAGTTGGACTGGATGATCTCCAGAGATCTCTTCCCACCACCACCTCGGTGGGATTCTGGGATACATTTTGTGTATACAGCACCCATATAAAACAGACCCTGATGGGGCAGCACAGAGACACTGTCCCTACGAGCAGCTCCACATAGCAGCTGAGGGGTTGGACTGGATGATCACCAGAGGTCCCTTCCAACCCCCACCATGCTGGGATTCTGGGGTCTGTGATTTCTGCTTGACTGAGAAAAGTATAGCCAGTATGATTATTCCTCTCCTTTTTATTGAAAATTCATAAGGAAGGGTTTTGAAGATCAGAGTAAAATTTTAAAGTTAAATGAAATGAAATGCAAACTGCCAAGGGTTTGCTTGACTGAATTAAAAGCTAACTGTGATGTTTCACTCTGGTTCATATTTCTATTTTCTGTGTTAAGAGTCTGAGGGTTAAATTGATCTGTTTGAAGTCCTGGTCAATAAATAATCTGCTGTATTTACACTTCTGTTGTGGTTCAGTCTGGACAGGCCACAATCTATGCACAGAATCACAGAATCCCAGCATGGTGGTGTTAGAAGGGACCCCTGGAGATCATCCAGTCCAACCCCCTGCTAAAGCAGGGCACCCACAGCAGCTTGCCCAGCATCACAATGCCCAGCTGGGTCTGGAAGCTCTCCAGATACGGAGAGTTCACAACCTCTCTGGGCAGCCTGCTCCAGGGCTCCAGCACCCTCACAGCAAAAAAGTTTTTCCTCCTGTTCAGATGGAAGCTCCTGGGTTCCAGTTTGTGCCCACTGGCCCTTGTTGTCTCACAGTCACTTCATGTTAATATATCAAAGACCTTTTATCTGAAAAGTGGGGAAAAATATCGTCACATAGAAAGGATCACTGATCTGCTGTTTGCTTTCTTGTATTTAAGGAGGAGACCATAAAAGATTCATCAGGTCAGGAAGATGAGACCCAGTCATCTAATGATGACCCAGCACCGTCTGTGGCTTCTCAAGATCCCCAGGAGATAATTCGCCCTCGTCGATGTAAATATTTTGACACAAGTAGGTAAAATTCCTCCTGATGGCCAACCTAAACCTACCCTGCTCCAGTTTCAAACCACTGCCCCTGCTCCTATCCCTCCAAGCCCTTCTAAACACTCCCTACCCAGCCTTCCTGGAGGTCCACTACAAGAGATGTAGTTATATGTCATGACAAGGCTTGGTGACACTGGGTTAGGGTCTCCTTGAAAGAAGGTGAAAGTCCAACTGTAGGAGAAAGTAGTAGCTGAAGGGTACTAGAATTCCACATGGGATACCATCACCAGCTTTATAGATCAACCATTTTCTCTCCTACTTTCTTTACAAATTGGTCTTGCATCCCATTGAGTGCATTGAGCTGGTGTTGAGTTCTTCTTTTAGACAACTCTTACTTCTGTGGCAATCCTGCTTAATGGCATCTGAACCTTGTAGTGCTGAGCTCCCAGCAGGGCCAGCTGGACGACAAGCTATCTGTTTTGCCTTTCTTTAATGGAAGTGGCTGTCACTGCTGGTTGAATTTCTACTGTTCTATGTTTTAACAAATAAAAGTTAAATAAAGCTTCCTTGTGATACTGGATACAGCACTTGAAAAAGGTCCCCATGAACTAGCAATGTGCCCTCATGCGCCAGAAGGCAATGGTCTCCTGGGGTGCATGAAGAAGAGTGCACCATCATCATGAATGTTATTATTACAGACAGTATTCAATGGAGAGTTTGGTAAAGCAGAACCTTGTGAAGTTCAACAAGGGCAAGTGTAGGGCCCTGCACCTGAGGAGGAACAACCCCCTGCAGCAGTACAGGTGAAGGGTGACCTGCTGGGAAGCAGCTCTGTGGAGATAGATCTGGCAGTGCTGGTGGAGAACAAGTTCACCATCAGCCTGCAATGGTTCCTTGTGGCCAAGAAGGCCAGTGGTCTCCTGGGGTCAATGAAGAAGGGTGTGGCCAGCAGGTTGAGGGAAGTTCTCCTCTACTCTGTCCTAGTTAGGCCACATCTGGAGGACTGTATCCAGTTGTGGGCTCCCCAGTTCAAGAGACAGGAAACTACTGGATAGAGTCCAGTGAAGGCTACAAAGATGCTGAGGGGCCTGGAGCATCTCTGTGAGGAGGAAAGGCTGAGAGCCCTGGGGCTGGTGAGCCTGCAGAAGAGCAGCCCCAGAGGGGAGCTGAGCAATGCTCAGCAAGAGCTAAAGGACCTGTGGGGGTCAAGAGGATGGAGCTCAGTAATTCCCAGTGACAGGCCAAGGGGCAATGGGCACAAACTGGAACCCAGAAGATTCCACTGAGGAGGAGAAACATCTTTGTTGTGAGGGTGCTGGAGCCCTGGAGCAGGCTGCCCAGAGATATTGTGGAGTCTCCTCTGGGGAGCTTCCAAAGCCAGCTGGGCATTGTGATGCTGGGCAAGCTGCTGTGTGGGGGCTTTATCAGGGGGGTTGGACTGGATGATTTCCAACCCCAAGCACTCAGGGGTGCTGGGATACTCATGAGCCATGACATTGTAGAAATGCAGTTTTCTTTTCTGCAGTTTTCTTTTAATCCCAAAGTGCTGAGGAAGCCTCAGCATGTAGCTGTGGAGAGGATTAAGAGATAGCTTAACCAAATTCTAGTTTTTAACCATAGCATTAGCATAATGCAAGTATTCTGCATGAAGCTTGGGCCTTTTTACACTGTTCAGCCATGTTTAAATTGTAATTCAATGCACAAATCATTTTAGGGCTCCTGTTACCACTTGCTCTACATCAACCAGATTCTGCAGTTGCTTTCAGCACATTGTGCAAGGCAATGAGCCTCTGTCAGAAAGAGCTTACAGTTTTTGTCAGTCCTTATCCAAAATAATCTATTTTAAATGCTTCTGTGCATCTCTAAGCAGCACAGCCCTGCTTACTAAATCCCAGGAAAACTGAGAAAAGCCCACTTGCAAATGCTCTCTCACCTTGTGCTGTTGTCTACCTTAAATTTAATGACAGCTGCTTGAAGGGAATTGTGCTGGTTTGAGGCCAGCCAGAACGTCTCTTGCCCCGAAAGGGACAAAAGAATGACACACACAAACAGATTGGAGAGTGATGGAGAGTTTAAATGGAAAAGCAATTGGTGAAGCTACAGAGAACTACAAACTACAAAGCATAGTGGAAAAGAACATCCTAAAGTATACAGAAGCCCTCACAGAATTCCCAAAAGCTTCCCAATCCTTCCCTCCTCCCACCTGAGGGTCTACCCAATCCCTCAGGGCTCTTCCTTCCCCCCCTCCCGCTGCTAGGCAAGTCTCAGGTTGGCCAGGTCTGAGACTGCCCCCCCTCCATTCTCCTCCTGGCATTAGGCCTAGTCAGGCCTAAGAGGCCTGAGATACCCCCCCGGCATTACCCGATAAGAGAGGACATCTCCCACGGGGGCAGAGAGGGAAGAAAGAGGAAGAGAATGACTCTGCAGATGGATTGATAGGGGGCAGGATTTATGGGTAGGAATACGCCGAGTCCTGTGTCCACCCCTATTGGGCGGGCACCTGGGACACCAGAGGTGTATCTCATGCAGCAGTGGCAGGGGGCACCCAGCCCAAACTGCCACAGGAATAAAACCAGCAGTAAAACTGAGCCAGGAACTCAATGAACAAGGTGCTGAAACCCACATGTGGATGCTGAATATCCTAAAAATACCTTTAGCTGTTTGTAGTAAATTAGGATGTGGATCATCTCCACTGCTTTCAAATCTGGGTGAGGGAAAGGAAATTTTAATTAGGGAGTAGTAAAATTAGGGAGGTTGTGGATGCCCTCTCCCTGGATGTGTTCAAGGCCAGGTTGGATGGGGTATTGACTATGGTGGTGGTGGGACACTTGGAACATGTTGTCCAGAGAAGTGGACACCTCATCCCTGGAAGTGTTCCAGGCTGGATGGGGCCTTGAGCAACCTGGTCTAATGGAAGGTGTCCCTGCCCATGGCAGGGGGGGTTGGGACTATATGATCTTTAAGGTCCCTTCCAACCCAAACCATTCTGTGATTCTGTCCAACCTCAATGTCAATATTGGGTCATTTTTTGAAGTTGTCAATATTGAAGCACTTAATGTCACTAAAACTCCCTTTTGCCCTCATGTGGTCTTAAAGATGGCCTTGAGGCAGAGCAGGACTTGTGGCATGAGAAGTTGGGCTTATGTTCCCCTTGGTATTTTGATGTCCTCAACTCTCCTCACTCAGCTGTCTTTGCTGGAGGTTGGCATGCACGGGCTGCACCACAGCTTATTTTGTTGCAATGATTCCTTGCAGACAGTGAAATAGAAGAAGAGTCTGAAGAAGATGAAGATTATATCCCCTCAGAAGACTGGAAAAAGGTAAATACCAAGGGCTGTTCGAAAAAGCTTGTATTTCATGGGTAATCATCTGTTACCTAGTAACTCTAAGCTCTTTAGATCCTTTTTTTCCCCCACAAATATCATTTTGATCATACAAAGTGTTGAAAAATTTCCCTAAATAGTCAAAACTCCATTTCCCTACAGTGCCTCTTAACTGTATTTTTAGATTTTTGAACAATGAATGTTTTCAAGGGGTAAAAAAAAAAAAGAAAAGCCCCAAAAAGATGTGGTCGTGCTTCTGGCTGTGAACAAAAACCATCAGGGCTGTGCTTGCTCAACTTTTCTGTTGTTTTGTAACAGGAAATCATGGTGGGCTCGATGTTTCAGGCTGAAATCCCAACTGGCACCTGCAAATACAAAGAGAATGAAAAAGGTGAGACTCTTCTGCTGGGGAGATGTAAAAGATTGGATGGATCATAGAATCGTAGAATTGCTTGGGTTGGAAAAGATCTTTAAGGTCGAGTCCAACCATCAGCCCAACACCACCATGCCCATTAAACCATGTCCCAGAGTGCCACGGCCACACGTTTCTTGCACACCTCCTGGCATGGTGACTCCACCACCTCCCTGGGCAGCCTGTTTCAATGCCTGACCACTCTTGCAGGAAAGAAATTGTTCCTAATATCCAACCTAAACCTCCCCTGGCAACTTCAGGCCATGTTCTCTTGTCCCATCATGACGACATTAAGATGCTGAGGGGACTGTAACAAATCTACTTCACAAAGAGAGGCTGAGAGACCTGGGGTTGTTTAGCCTGGAGAAAAGCAGCCTGAGAGGGAATCTTCTCAATGCTTGTATATATCTGAAGGGCAAGTGTCAGGAGGATGGGGCCAGACTCTCTTCAGTGGTGTCCAGTGACAGGACAAGGGGCAATGGACACAACTGGAACACAGGAGGTTCCACCTACACAGAAGCAAAAAATGCTTCACTTTACAGGTGGCAGAGCCCTGGGGCAGGCTGCCCAGAAAGGTTGTGAAGTCTTCTTCTCTGGAAAGATTGAAAACCCAGCTGGGCATTGCCATCTTGTATGATTACTTCGGGTGGATCCTGCTCTAGTAGAGCTGTTGAACTGGATCACCTTCTGCAGTCCCTTCCAACCTCTACCATTCTGTGATCCTGTGAATCTGTGAAAGCCAGGTTGGATGGAGCCTTGAGCGGCTGCTCAAGGTCTAGTGGAAGGTGTCCCTGCCCATGGCAGGAGGTTGAAACTAGATGATCTTTAAGGTCCCTTCCATCCCAAACTTGTCTATGATTTTACTGTACCAATATTTTAATCCTGTAGGCTCTTCAGAAGTAAAAATGGGAGATGATTCAGAGGATATGCCATGTTTCTCCCATGATGGTCAATGTGTTGTGGCTTCCCTGATCTGAAACCTCATTCAAAAGCTCTGAAAACTCAGTGGAGATTTGGGAGTATTAAAACTCAGCAATCCTTAGCTGGGTGATTTCATTTTAGAAAGCATTTCTTGGAATTAGTAGAAAGGTCTTAGCCAGGTTTCCTTTCAGGAGCTGTTTTGACTTCAGAGTGTCTGGCATCTGGGTGTCACCTTCCCTGGAGAAGGAGCAGACCTCGTTGTTGGCTTTCGCCAGCCATGTGAGTTGAGACTTGCATATTTAGTGGTCCAGACACCCTTCAGCACCATTTCTGGTGCTTTTTGGTTTCTGGGACTGAAAGTGCCCTGGTCATTTGGATCCCTGAATTCATGAGACTGTCCAGAGATAGTCTGTGGTCTGGATGAATCTTGGTGCTCTCATGACCTAGGAGGGTTTCATAGATTCATGGAATCATAGAATAGTTTGGGTTTCAAGGGACCTTCATGATCATCTACTTTCAACTCCCCTGCCATGGGCAGGGACACCTTCCACTAGCCCAAGCTGCTCAAGGCCTCATCCAAACCTGGCCTTGAACACCTCCAGACTGGTGTCATCTACAACTTCTCTGGGCAACCTGTTCCAGTCTCTCACCACCCTCACTGTCAGGAATTGTAATCTCCAGTCTAAATCTTCCCTTTTCCAGCTTCTATCCATTCCCTGTCATCCTATCACTACAAGCCCTTGTAAAAAAGTCCCTTCCCAAAATCACTTGTTTTATAAGAGAGCAGAAACTTTAGCTTGCTTGTGTTTGTTTCTTCTTGTTCCCTCAGTGTATGAAAATGATGACCAGCTGCTGTGGAATCCTGACTTCTTACCGGAAGACAAAGTGATCGAGTTCCTAAATGAAGCATCGAGACGTACGGGTGAGGAGAAAGGTCTAGAAGCAATTCCTGAAGGATCACATATTAAAGACAACGAGCAGGTATCCAAGAATGATGAGAATTTGTAATGGGTTTGCTTAAAATCATGCAATTTTGTTGAATTATTTAAATTGGAAAAGGCCTTGAAGATGATGGAGTTAACGCAGCACTTCCAGCTCATCACTAAACCGTGGCCCTCAGCACCACATCTGTGTTGCTTTTGAAACCTCTTCAGGTATGGGGACTCCACCACTGCCCTGAGCAGCCTGTTCCCAGGCCTTGACAACCCTTTTGGGGAAGAAATTGTTCCTCATGTCCAATTTCCTCTTGTCCTATGATGTGCTCCTTGGGAGAAGAGACCAACCCCCACTTGGCTCCAATCTCCTTTCTCAGCCTTCTTTTCTTGGGGCTGAGCAACCCCAGTTCCCTCAGCTGCTTCTCATAAGACTTGTGCTCTAGACCCTTTACCAGCTTTATTGCTCTTTGGACATGCTCTGGCACCTCAATGTCCTTCTTGGACTGAATCCAGTTGTGTCATGAATCAAGTCCAACCATCACTGCCAGGTCACCACTAAACCATGTCCCTCAGCATCACATCTCCATGGCTTTACATCCCTCTAGGGGTGGGGACTCCATCACTGCCCTGGGCAGCCTGGGCCAGGCCTTGACAACGCTTTCCATGAAGAAAGAGTTAGTTGAGGCCCTGTCCATAGAGACACTCAAGATCAGACTCAACGTGGCGCTGGGCAGCCTGTTCTAGTTGGAGGTGTTGCTAATGACTGCAGTAGAGGTTGGACAAGATGACCTTTGAGGGCTCCTTCCAACCCAGTGCCATCTATGAATCTGTAAAGGAATTGTTCCTCATGTTCCACCTAAACCAAACCTTTCAATCAAGATTTTTTTCCCCCATTATCCAACCTAAACCTCCCCGGTGCAACCTGTGGCCATTTCTGCTTCTCCTGTCTTTTGTCACTTGGACCTAATTCCGACATCACCTAGTTCCAACCCCCTGCCATGGCCAGGAACACCTTCCACTAAAGCAGCTTGCTCAATATTCCAGAATAAATTCCCTTAATTTTTATTTCACTCCCAAGAATTACAATTGTATTTAAATCAGCTTTCTTCTTCTTGTGGAAATAGAAATATGATGGATTTAGTTTTTTACCTCTCCACAAACATTATTAACTCCACAAACTATTAACTCAAGCTGAACCTTCCTCTCTGCATCAGTGCTTTATTTCATTTCTAAAGAATTGTGTGTGAATAAATTCTCTTCTTGCACAAAGCTGCAGGGGGTTTTAAACCTTTTTTATTTCATTATCCCTCCCCCCCCCAAAAAAAAAAAACATCAATTTTTTCATATATTTGTAAATATTCAAAATACTTTGCCTGGAGATATTTTGGGTTCTGTCATGATTTGGAAATCTAAGCAGAAAAAGGAAATTTAATCCTTTTAAAATTAGATTGTATTCATTCAAAGAGTGTAGTTTTAACAAATAGTTATTAACTCTTTGCATTCATTTAAAGAGTTTGTCATTTTAGGAACTATTAATCAGTTATTAACTCTCTGTATTCATTCAAAGAGTTTATCATTTTAGGAACTCTTAATCAGTTAATAACTCTTTGCATTTAGAGTTTATTTATAATATTAATAGCTATTAATAATTTATTAAGCCTTTGCATTCATTCAATGAATTTATAATCTTAACTATTAATCAGTTATTAATTCTCTGCATGCATTCAAAGAGTTTATTTGTAATATTAATAACTATTAATCTTTTACTAAGTCTTTGCATTCATTCAAAGACTTTATTTATAATCTTATTAATCAGTTACAAACTCTTTGCCCTCATTCAGTTTATTTAGAATTTTAACAACTTAATCGGTTAGCTCTTAATTCAAAAAGTTTACTTTTAGTAACTATGAATCAGTTCTTAACTCTTTGCATTCAGAGGGTTTATTTATAATGTTAATAAGTATTAATAATTTATTAAGCCTTTGCATTCAAAGACTTGATTTATAATCTTAACTATTAATCACTTATTAACTACTTTGCACTCAAAGAGTTTATTTAGAATTTTAATGACTATTAATCAGTTACTAATTCTTTACATTCATTCAAAGTTTATTTATAATCTTAATAGCTATTAATCAGTTATTAACTCTTTCATTCCAAGAGCTTAATTTGAATATTAAGCATTTATTAAGTCTTTGCATTCATTTAGAGTTTATTTGTAGTCGCAATAGCTATTAATCAGCTATTAAGTCTTTGCACTCATTCAAGGAGTTTATTTATAATCTTACTAACTATTAATAATTTATTGACTCTTTGCATTCATTCAAAGAGTTTATTTCTATTTTTTAATATCTATTAAGTCTGTTTCTGTGGCACAGCATCAATGTAGAAGGTCAAATGTCTCTCTTTTCACCTCTCCAGGCATTGTATGAACTGGTGAAGTGCAATTTTGATACTGAAGAATCATTACGAAGGCTGAGGTTTAATGTGAAAGCAGCCAGAGGTGAGCTCTGCACTGACAATTAAGCTGAAATGGTTCAATTCTCATTTCATTTATGACAGAGGTTTGGGGTTTGCTGGCAGCAGGCTGGAAAGTGTAATTAGGGCTTGACTGTGTGTAAGCCATCAACATCAGTGCCCCCTTGTCTGCAACCTGTAGTGGATCTCCTCTTGTTCTCTGAGAAAATGAGGCTTAACAGGTGTAGCATAGCCAGGTACATGCTCAAAGACAGCATGGAAATTGTCCTTCCTGTCAGCACACCTGGATATTTATATCCATGACCTTAGTCACAAACTGAAATTACTTCTGAACTCTGCATTTCTTGGGCATTTAATTCTGCTAGGCCTTTTCAGTTATCAAAGTTAATGGAAGAAACATGGAATATGAAATGAAATCCTTCACAACTCTAAATAAAGGAGAATCACAGAATTGTTTGGGTTGGAAGAGACCTTTCAGACCATTGAGTCCAACCATGACCTCAATCTACCCCGGCTGGTGCTAAACCATGTCCCTCAGCACCACATCTCTGCCTCTTCAAAACCCCTCCAGGAATGGGGATTCAACCACATCCCTGGGCAGCTTGTTCCAGTCTTTGAGAACCCTTTCAAGGAAAAAATTTCTTCTCATGTCCAATCTAAACCTCCCCTGGTACAACTTGAGGTCGTTTTCTCTTGTTCTATCACTTGTGCCTTGAGAGAAGAGACCAACCCCCACCTGGCTCCAACCTCCTCTCAGGGAGCTGTGGAGAGCCAGAAGGTCTCCCCTCAGCCTCCTTTTCCCCAGGCTGCACAACCCCAGTTCTCTCAGCTTCTCCCCACTCACCCTGTTCTCCAGACCCTTCTTCAGCTTTGTTTCCCTTCTCTGAACCTGCTCCAACACCTCAGTGTCCTTGAAGTGAGGGGCCCTAAACTGCACTGAGTATTCAAGGTTTGGCCTTGCCATTGCCCAGTACAGGGGAACAATCCACATTGTTGGCCACACTTATTGCTGATCCAAGCTAGGATGCTGGTGGCCTTCCTGGTCTTCTGGGCACACACTGGCTCATCTTCACCCAGCAGTCAATCCAGCACCTCCAGATCTTTCTGGGCTGGGCAGTTTCCAGCCACTCTGCCCCAAGTATCTAACTCTTGTATTTCACACAGTGTAACATTAAAATGTCTCTGCTCTTCAAGATGCTTTTGGAGCCTTAAGCACTTCCTGGTTTGATATTGATCTTTATACTCAAAGGGCCAAGAAGCTAAGAGAGAACACAAGGTACTTTCCTTCCACATTGATCTGTCGGTTATGCTTTCAAACCTGTGCTTCTCCAAAGTTTACAGTGAAAAATCACAAGACAAGAATGATCACACAGAGAGGATTAGTTTGTTCTCCCACTCTTTTAATCCTTATTTATTCTTGAATTTAAGAATCAATTAGGCCAAATTGCATCAAGTTCTTCGAAGTGGAGCTGGAATCTATTAGGGGTTTGTTCTGCCTTCAGTGGGGCCAAGATGTCCTCACTATTTCTTATTCCATCTGACTGGGATTAACAGTCTGTCATTGTTGGCTCCTGCCAGCATTAAGGAGGATCTCATTCCTTCTCCCCAGCTTTTTCCACATACCAGCAACCACTTTGAGTCCACAGCATGAATTCCTTCAGGCTGTGTCCTGGCTTGGAGGACACCTGCTTCCTATGGCTCTAGGGGCAGAATGGTGAGACCAGGAGTCTAAGTCCTTCTTCCTCTTCCTGATGCCTTCTTATTTCCCCACATGGCATGCCTGGGATGTTTATACCAGTGATGGAATCCCAGCATGGTAGGGTTGGAAGGGATCTCTGGAGATCATCCAGTCCAGCCCCGCTGCTAAAGCAGGGGCACCCACAGCAGCTTGCCCAGGATCACAATGGCCAGCTGGTTTTGGAAGCTCTTCACAGGAGACTCCACAACCTCTCTGGGCAGCCTGCTCCAGGGCTCCAGCACCCTCACAACAAAGAAGTTTCTCCTCTTGTTCAGGTGGAACCTCCTGGGTTCCAGTTTGTGCCCATTGCCCCTTGTCCTATCCCTGAGTACTACTGAGAAAAATCTGGCCCCATCCTCTTGCTCCCCACAGGTCCTTTAGCTGAGCATTGCTCAGATCCCCTCTGGGGCTGCTCTTCTGCAGGCTCACCAGCCCCAGGGCTCTCAGCCTTTCCTCCTCACAGAGATGCTCCAGGCCCCTCAGCATCGTTAGAGCCCCCATTGGACTCTCTCCAGTAGTTTCCTGTCTCTTTTAAACTGGGGAGGCCAGAAGTGGACCCAGTACTTCAGGTGTGTCTTTCCTAGGACAGAGTGGAGGGGCAGGACAACCTCCCTTGGCTTGCTGGCCACACTCTTCTTCATGCACCCCAGGACACCACTGGCCTTCTTGGTGACCAGGGCCCATTGCTGGCTGATGGTGAACTTGTCCACCAGCACTCCCAAGTTCTTCTCCACAGAGCTGCTTTGCAGCAGGTCACCTCCTTACCTGTATTTGTAGAGGGGTGTCTTCCTCCCCAGGTGCAGGGCTCTACAATTGCCCTGGTTGAACTTCATGAGGTTCTGCTCTTGCCATCCATCCTCTCCCTACCACACAGCTACTGAAGGCAACCACATTTCCCACCAACTTACTGCAAGGGACTGATGAATGACATTTCTGGAGGTGGTTCTCCTTTAGTCAGCAGATGGTGTAAGAAACCTGAGCACCACCTATGTTTTCTGTCACTTAATGTTGTCTCTCATGACTTTTTGGTTAAGTATTCCCTTTCTCCCTTTTCCTTGTTACAGAAGAGTTGTCTGTTTGGACAGAAGAAGAATGTAGGAACTTTGAACAAGGGCTGAAAGTCTATGGCAAGGATTTCCATGTGATTCAGGCAAATAAGGTAAAGACTTCTGTCGTCTTCTTCCTTTTTTAAAGCAATATAATTGTAAATCATAGCATGAATGGTTTGGGGTGGAAGGGACCTTAAAGATTGTCTGGTTCCAACCCCCTGCCATGGGCAAGGACACCTTCCACTAGACCATGTTGCTCAAAGCCTCATCCAACCTGTCTCTGAGAAGACTGGGAGGTGAAATTAAATTCTTATCTTTGGTTTCTTTCACAAATTCCTCTATTTACTTCTAATTGTTTCTACATATATGTCCAAATTCACAGATTGCATTGGGTTGGAAGGGACCCTCAAAGGTCACCCTGTCCAGTCCCCTGCAGTCAGCAGGGACACCTCCAACTAGATCAGGCTGACCAGGGCCACATCAAGTCTGAGCTTGAATGTCTCCAGGGATGAGGCCTCAGCCACATCTCTGGACAGCCTATTCCAGTATTTCCCTACCCCCAATGTGCAGAACTTCCTCCTAATGTCCAACCTAAGTCTGTCCTGCTCCAGTATCAAACCATTGCCCCTTATCCTATCACCATAGGCCCTTCTGAACTGTCCCTCCCCACGCTTCCTGTAGGTGCCCTTAGATAATGAAATGTAGCTAGATGTAAGTTGATGTCTCAAAGTCCAAACCCCTCTGTAGCTGTGCTTGCAGCACCTCAAAACCCCTCTGTAGCTGTGCTTGCAGCACCTCAAGATGTCTTCAAGCTCCTTAAAACCATCTTCAAGCTTTGCATTCCAATTTCTTTTCCACTGAAATTCTCGGTCAGTGGTTTCCAGTCTTTCCCCAGTCCTGTGAAGCAGCAGTAAGTTGGAATGTCACACCTTTTGATTGAAATGGTGGCTTTTTTTGCCTGAAGTGGTGTTCAAACTCCTGAGGATTTGCCTGGCCCCTCTCTCCTAGGTACGGACGAGGTCAGTGGGGGAGTGTGTGGCCTTTTACTATATGTGGAAGAAGTCGGAGCGCTACGATTTCTTTGCGCAGCAGACTCGCTTTGGGAAGAAGAAATACAACCTTCATCCTGGAGTCACGTAAGATCTGCAGCACTCTTACCTGCTTTCACAGCCTGGGGACAACGTTTCAGCCTTTGTGACTCCTTATTTCAGTTTTTTCTGCCTTTTTTTCAGCCTTTTTTCCCCTTCACATACCTGTGTCCGTTCGTGTGTTCTCGGCTCAAATCCAAGCGAGTGAGCCGACACAGATCCACAGACTGCACTGGGTTGGAAGGGACCCTCAAAGGTCATCTCTTGGCCACACCCCCCTGCAGTCAGCAGGAAGATCACCAACTAGATCAGGCTGCCCATGGCCAAATAAGGTCGAGTTGACCTTACACATCTCCAGGGATGGGGACCTCAACCACATCCCTGAGCAACCTCTTCCAGTATTTCACCACCCTCGTTGTGCAGAACTTCCTCCTAATGTCCAACCTAAATCTCCCCTGCTCCAGTTTCAAACCATTGCCCCTCATCCTATCACCACAGGCCCTTCTGAACAGTCCTTCCCCAGCCTGTAGGTCACCTCCAGGGCTGCTCTAAGGTTTCCCTGGAGCCTTCTCTTTTCCAAGCTGAGCAACCCCAATTCTTTCAGCCTGTCCCCTCAGGGCAGGTGCACCAGCCCTATGTCCTTCTTGTTTGGGTGACTCCCAAGCTGGATGCAGTGCTCCAGGTGGGGTCTCAGAAAAGCAGAGCAGAGGGGCAGAATCCTCTCCCTTGGTCCTAAAGCTGTTACCTTTGCAGGATAAGGTCTCTGCATTCCCAGCTGTGAGTGGCTCACACTTGCAGCATGTGCAGGGAGCCAAGGTGATGCTGAACCTGCTCTTCCTGTTGTCTAGAGATTACATGGACCGTCTGCTGGACGAAAGCGAAAGTGCTGCCTCCAGCAGAGCTCCGTCCCCACCTCCAACAGCCTCCAACAGCAGCACCAGCCAGTCAGAAAGGGAAGACAGCACCACCAGCAGCAGCAATCAGAATGGTCAGTGCCTGCCTCTCCCTCCCTAACAGTCACCAAACCATCACTGCTGATGAGCCCAAGGAGCCAAACCAACCCAGCAGGAGTTGTAAAGGTCTCCCAAGGTGTCAGCAGTGATGCAGCTTTTAAACAAGAGGGTTATGCTTAGCTAGGGGTCACATCTTGAAGCTGAATCTCCACCAGAATCTTCCTTTCCAAGGTCATTCATCTGTTCTTGTCTTCTCCAGGCTAGTGTAGATGTGCTTTGTGAGGAGTATCAAACAGGTGGGACGCTGAGATGAGAAAACTCAGTGAGGTGAGAAACAACTGAGGTGGGAAAACTCAGTGAGATGGGGAACAACTGGGATGGGAAATAGCTGGGATAGGAGAACCCAGTTGCATGGGAAATAGCTGAGACAGGAAGACTCAGTGAGAGGGAAAATGCTGAGACTGGAGAACTGAGTGAGATGGGAAACAGCTGGGCTAGGAGAATTCAGTGAGACAGGACACTACTGGGATGGGAAACAGCTGGCACAGGAGAACTCAGTGAGATGGGAAGTGACTGGAATGAGAAAATTCAGTGAGATGGGAATCTGCTGGGATGGGAAGAATCAGGGGGATGGGAAGCAGCCGAGATGGGAAACAGTTGGGGTGGAAAAACTGAGATGGGAAGCAACTGGGATGGGAGAACTCAGTGAGATGGGAAACTATTGAAATGGGAGCTGGGCTGTTGTGTAGCTTCTGTGGTGCTTGTCTCAGGAACACTGGGGAAGTTAGTAATGGGAGAAGAGCCAGGGCTTGCCTACTGCTGGAGGAAGAAAACCTCCAAAGCAAGGAACAGCAATTCTGAGGGATCTGGAGTTAAAGTGGTAGCAAGTGGAAGGAGCCTGGAGCCTGAATGAGGTTGAGGAAGGAGCTTGAGGCCTTTCACAACCTTCAGGTTCTGAAAAATCAGGTGGAAGCTGCAGAAACTGCCCTGGTGAGGACAATCCATCTGGAACTTGATCAGTTGTGGGGTTCCAGGATATTTTCTTGGCTGCTACTGCTTTTCAGGGCATTGTCAAGTCCATCGTGATAAGACTGTCATTTACATGACACACAGTGAGGACACAGAGCAATGTTGGCTTTTGGTTTAGTTGAGTGGATCTCAGACTTCTGCTTCTTGAGCTGTCACAGGTTGTTCTGTCCTTGATTCTCTCCCTGACGCTATGTCTCTATAACACAGGGGTGTCTGCCAACGGGCCAGGGGAGATGCCATATAAAGATGAAGCAAAAATGGAAGGGTTGCACATCAATGGACCTAGCAGTGGCAAGAAAACACCTCACACAGATCTGGATACCAATGGGTATGAGACTGAGAACCTTGTCACTGACCCAAAACTTGCTCATTCAGCTTCGAGGAACGAAAACGACTTGGAAGAAAAAAACGAGCGACCTCTGAAAAGAAGAAGAATTAACAGCAATGGGAAAGAAAGTCCAGGTTCTGCAGAGTTCTTCCAAGAGGCAAACTCACATGGGAAGCTTGAAGAGCTAGAAACTTTGGATGACTGAATTCCAAGATTTTTATTCCGTGGAGTAAATGTTGGGGTGTCTAAAATTTTCAGGGTTGATGGGTTACCTTACAAACAAAAAAGAATCCAGTTCCATAAAACCAACCTGCCCAGGTATATATATATAGAGAGAGGTATATATATTTATTTTTTTCCCCCTAATACCTTCTAGTTGGCTCTTAAAAATCTAGTTATTCGGTGTTTTTCAGTGCTGAAAAAGCAGTGGGAGGAAAAAAAAAAAACACAAAACAACCAAAACCGCGTTTCCCAGACAGGAACTCTGGAGGCTCATAAAAATATTTGAGAAACAAATACTGTGAGCAAGAAAGCAGTGAGTTTCTGCAACAAAACCCCAAAAACTCCTCCCAGATGAAGAAGTTATTGTTTTCTGTGTGTGCAAACACCTTTTTGGTTTTGTCAGGCGTTGTGCAAGTGAACAAACCCATCCTGTTTGTAGCAGGGGAGCTGGGTCAAGCGTTGCAGGGAGGGAGAAAGCAAAACGCAGGATGCTAGGACACCCCCATCAGAGCAGGCAGAGTGAGAGGAGAAAGTGTCACCTCCCCCCACCCCCGTATTAGTACTAAGGAACCCCTCTGAATCCTGAAAGTTAAGAGCACAACTATTTTTTTATATATATATATATAGAAGTTTAAAACAAAAAAAAATGGTAACTAAATAAACCAGGTCAGGTTTGTCTATGTAAAATTGTTGACATCAATGATGTCTTTTTTTCCATATTCTTTATCTGGGCTAAAGAAATACATTCTGTATTTTTCCAGATTTCTTTGTAAGCCTTTGAAAGATTTTTTTTTTTTCCTTCTTCCTTTTTTTCCTTTTTTTTTTTTTTAACTTCAAAATTGTCTTGAAACTGAACTTGTCCTTTCTTAAAACAAACAACAACCAACCAAACAAAAAAGCTTGTATCATTTTCTTAACTTGTACAGTTGGTAAACTTTCTTATGAGAGAATTGATATCTGGAGTTTAATGTCAGCTTCATTTTATTTTGCTGAAGTCTTTTCTAAGGAAAAAAAAAAAAAAAACAAACCACAAAAAAAAAAATCACCAAACAACCAAACCTCCACTCCCCTCTAACCCCTCAAACCAAACCAATTGACTTAAAAACTGCCTATTAGTCACCAACATCTTCTTTTCTTCTCTGCAGTCAACAGTTAGCATCAGGAATGGTTAGAAAGTCATTTTGCTTTTGAAAAGGTGATTTATTGTTTTCCTTTTTCTCTACCTTTATGGCAAATAGTGATGCTAAACAAAGAAGAATTAAGTTAAGCACCTCGCTTGCCTTGCACAGTTTTATTTTCTCTCCTTGCTTTTGTTAGGCTCATTTGTAGGTTGAGATCAGAAAAATTTCACCTCAGCCCACATCTTTTTAAGTGTTTGTTGGGTTTTTTTTTCTTTTTTTACTAAAGATTAAGGTGGTGGATCAGCCACTTGAGTCATTGTCACTCTGTCATCTCCTACATTTCACCAAGGGCAGGGAAAGAGGGCAGGTGAGGCTGGCTTGTAGCAGCTGGGCACCTGGTGCCTGAGCTTGAATGGCTGGAAACTAGGGAAGGTTGTATGGAAACCAGTGGAGGCTTCTGGAAACTAGTGGAGGATGTCTGGAAAATAGCAGAGGATGTCTAGAAACTAGCAGAGGATGTTTGAAAACTAGTGGAAGATGTCTGGCAACTGGAGGAGGATGGCTAGAAACAGTGGAAAATGCCTGGAAAATAGCAGAGGATGTTTGGAAACTAGTGAAGGATTCTGGAACTAGTGGAAGATGTCTGGAAACTACTGGAGGATGGCTAGAAACAGTGGAAAATGCCTGGAAAATAGAAGAGGATGTTTGGAAACTGGTGGAAATATCTGGAAATGAGTGGAGGCTGTCTGGAAACTAGTGAAAGATGTCTGGAAACCAGTGGAGGATATCTGGAAGCTAGTAAAGGACGTCTGAAAACTAACAGAAAATAGTCTGGAAAATAGCAGATGATGTCTGGAAACGAATGGAAAATACCTGGGAACTAGTGGAGAGTGTCTAGGAACTAGTGGAGAGTGTCTAGAAACTAGTGGGAATGTCTGGAAAGTAGTGGAAGATGTCTGGAAGCTAGCAGAGTATGTCTGGAACTAGTGGAGGATGTCTGGAAGCTAGCAGAGGATGTCTGGAAGCTAGCGGAGGATGTCTGGAACTAGCGGAGGATGTCTGGAACTAGCGGAGGATGTCTGGAAGCTAGCAGAGTATGTCTGGAACTAGCAGAGGATGTCTGGAAGCTAGCGGAGGATGTCTGGAACTAGCGGAGGATGTCTGGAAGCTAGCGGAGGATGTCTGGAAGCTAGCGGAGGATGTCTGGAAGCTAGCGGAGGATGTCTGGAACTAGCGGAGGATGTCTGGAAGCTAGCGGAGGATGTCTGGAACTAGCGGAGGATGTCTGGAAGCTAGCGGAGGATGTCTGGAGCTAGCGGAGGATGTCTGGAGCTAGCGGAGGATGTCTGGAAGCTAGCGGAGGATGTCTGGAAGCTAGCGGAGGATGTCTGGAACTAGCAGAGGATGTCTGGAAGCTAGCGGAGGATGTCTGGAAGCTAGCGGAGGATGTCTGGAACTAGCAGAGGATGTCTGGAAGCTAGCGGAGGATGTCTGGAAGCTAGCGGAGGATGTCTGGAACTAGCGGAGGATGTCTGGAAGCTAGCGGAGGATGTCTGGAACTAGCGGAGGATGTCTGGAAGCTAGCGGAGGATGTCTGGAACTAGCGGAGGATGTCTGGAAGCTAGCGGAGGATGTCTGGAACTAGCGGAGGATGTCTGGAACTAGCGGAGGATGTCTGGAACTAGCGGAGGATGTCTGGAAGCTAGCGGAGGATGTCTGGAACTAGCGGAGGATGTCTGGAAGCTAGCGGAGGATGTCTGGAACTAGCGGAGGATGTCTGGAAGCTAGCGGAGGATGTCTGGAACTAGCGGAGGATGTCTGGAACTAGCAGAGGATGTCTGGAAGCTAGCGGAGGATGTCTGGAAGCTAGCGGAGGATGTCTGGAACTAGCGGAGGATGTCTGGAAGCTAGCGGAGGATGTCTGGAACTAGCGGAGGATGTCTGGAACTAGCGGAGGATGTCTGGAAGCTAGCGGAGGATGTCTGGAAGCTAGCGGAGGATGTCTGGAACTAGCGGAGGATGTCTGGAAGCTAGCGGAGGATGTCTGGAACTAGCGGAGGATGTCTGGAAGCTAGCGGAGGATGTCTGGAACTAGCGGAGGATGTCTGGAACTAGCGGAGGATGTCTGGAAGCAGCGGAGGATGTCTGGAACTAGCGGAGGATGTCTGGAACTAGCGGAGGATGTCTGGAACTAGCGGAGGATGTCTGGAAGCTAGCGGAGGATGTCTGGAAGCTAGCGGAGGATGTCTGGAAGCTAGCGGAGGATGTCTGGAGCTAGCGGAGGATGTCTGGAGCTAGCGGAGGATGTCTGGAACTAGTGGAGCTTACATGGCTGAGTTATTTCAGTGGGAGCAGAACCATCACCCAGGCTTGGCACAGCAGATTCAGATACCTACAGCTTCAGTAGCTCGAGGTCCATGTGTCCAAGTGAAGTTTGTAAGATGAGAAGTGCAGGAAATGCAAATTCTTTATCAAGAAGTGTGAAGGGCTGATGCTCACCATCCCACCAGCATCATCTGGAAGTTGAAGCAGAGCTTTTCATCCATGAAATAGCTTTTTAACAGTAGTGTTTTAAGTCACAACTAACCTTCTACTTAGATGAAAAATAGGTAAGAAATGGTTCATTTGTGTAATTTCTCACCATAACTCCTCACGCTGTGCCTCACAGGAGGGCTGCTAAATCTCTGGTGGATCATTTTGACTTAAAAGTTTATGAGTTTTGACAATTCTAGTTTCAAATTTCAGCCTGTGCTTTGAAATTCATGTCTCCACCTAAACCAGCCAATCAGCTGCTCAAGGATTTGGTTTTATTATTTTCAACTACCTGTACTTGGCCTTTGGATCATAGAATCATGGAATTGTTTTGGTTGGAGAAAACTTTTGAGATCAAGTCCAACCAGCAAGCCAAATATTCTGGCTCCAGCCTGGCTCCCTTCCCATGAGGAGTCACTGGAGTCTCTTGACCTTCTCTTCCTAGGAATGAAGAAATTCTTTCCAGTGAGGGTGGTGAGATGCTGGAACAGGTTGCCCAGGGAGGATGTGGATGTCCCCTCCCTGGAGGTGTTCAAGGCCAGGTTGGATGAGGCCTTGAGCAACCTGGGCTGGTGGGAGGTGTCCCTGCCCATGGCAGGGGGGTTGGACCTAGGCTGATCTTGAAGGTCCCTTCCAACCCAAACCATTCTGTGATTCTATGAATGGATGAATGCTGTGAGTGATCCCTCCTGCTGGTCCAGCTGATGGGTAGGAGCTGATTGCTGTACATGTACCACCTGCATTAATCAATTGATTTAGTAAGAAGTTGCTGTTAATTTGGCAAGCTGGTGTTTAGTAACAAAACCCAAATGACCACAGCTGATGGTCCTGCCATGGTTCCAGGCTGAGTATCTAAGGGTCTTTACCCACTGGAGTCCTACTTCCAACTTGATTTTGATGCTTTGCTTTATTTTTGGAGGTTGAAAATAGTTCCCCAAACCTTACAGTACCCTTTGTAAGTGAGTTGTCTCAGACTCATGTGTGGAATTCAGCACTGTGTAACTCTTCAGGAACGTTGCTTCGGGTTTGATTTTTAGCTTTTCCTTTTTTCCTAGTGGCACACAGAAGAGACCTTGACATTCCATAACCCAACAACTACTTAACCCTCAGCTAGACCTTCAAAATTTATTGAATTCCCATTTAGTTTTTGTGCTGTTTCACACAATACGTTGGGGTCATGTTCTTCCACTATCACTTGAGAAGTCATTGCACTACTAAAGCTATTTTAAAATCCTACAACTTAAGAGTAACTTTGCTGTCGTTTTCAAAGCTTCCAGCACAGGTTTGAAGCTGTTTCCACCCTGTGCTGAGATCACAACTCACACATTGACACTTGGGTGTGTTCTGTGTTTTTTGTTTTGGTTTTGGTTTTTATTTTTATTTCCAAGCCCGGTCCTGGTGTGGGGTTCTGGATTCATGAAGTGCTTGAAGACTTCAGAACAGAGAATCCAGTTCCCCAGAGGAACTCAGCCTTGGGCGTTCTAAAGGGTTAAATCTGAGGATGCAGAATAAAAACCCAAACCCCTAACCACACAGAAAATGTACAGATTAGTTTTATACCTTTTTTTCCACACATAGTAATTTTGCACTGTTAGTAACTCCTGTCTCTTATCCCTCCACCCACCCCTTCCCCATCTGCAATGCTGAAAAAAAAAGCTTATTAAAATATTTTTGTAAACATTTCTGGCTGCAGAAAAACCATTCCTGAGTTTTCTTTGTTCAAAATGGGGGGGAGGGGGGGGGAAAGGAGTCAAAAAGAAAAAATTGAGTTTGGGGCAGCCAGGAGGAGGGGAGGAGGGTGGTGGTAGGTTTGCCATGGGTTACAACTTGCTGGTTAATTCATCAGGGAAGGGATCTTTAAAGGTCCATCCAGTCCAAACCACCCCCCCACCCCCCCAACTAAGGCAGCCTGCTCAGAGCCCCAACCAACCTGACCCCTCTGTGGGCAGGCGCCAGGCTCTCACCACCCTCAGTGTCAACCGTGTCTCCCTTCTCTCCAGTTGCGTCTCTCTCTTGTGAGTTCAAGCCACCACCCCTTGTCCTGTCACAACAGGCCCTGCTCAAAAGTCTCCCCAGCTTTCTGATCAGTCCCTTTAAGCACCAGGGGGACCCCATGGAACCTTCTCCTCTCCTCCTGGCTGAATAACCCCAACTCTCACCCTGGCCTCACAGCAGAGGGCTTCCAGCCCTCCCAGCATTGCTGTGGGCTCCTCTGGTCCCACTCCAACAGGTCTGTTGAAGGTCTTTCTAAACCAAAGGCTAAGTCCCAGCAGAAAGCCTCAGGCAGGAGGTGCAGCAGGGTCCTGCTCCAGCACAAACCCTAGTGCTGACCAGGGACTGCTGGGAGCAGAAGATCCTGCTCTGGTCCCATGGTTAGAGCACCAGCAGGGACCACTGAAGACCTTGTGGAGTGCTCCAGCCCCATAAAGCACCTCAGGGAGAAGGAAAGGGATTGAGGTTTCAGCAAGGCACAAGGTAGTTTGGGTTGCTTTGGTTGGGGTCCCCCCAGCTCACCATTAGCTATTTTTTCCATCTTCAAAGATTAATTCAAACTGAAAACTCAAGAGACACCTCTCACCCCCCCTTCTTCCTCCACACATCCCAGAGACCATCCAGCATCATGGAATTGTTTTGGTTGTAAAAGACCTTCAAGATAATTGACTCCAACCCTTACCCCAGCACTGCCGGGTCACCACTAAACCATAGCCCTCAGCACCACATCTTACAAGACTTTGAAACCCCTCCAGGGATGGGGACTCCACCACTGCCCTGGGCAGCCTGGGCCAGGCCTTGACAACACTTTTGAAGAAGAAATTGTTCCTCATGTCCAACCTAAACCTCCCCTTGGGCAACTTGAGGCCATTTCCTCTTGTCCTGTCACTTGTTCCTTGGGAGGAGAAACCAACCCCCACTTGGCCCCACCCTGGTTGATCTTCATCCACTGTCAAACACCACCCCCATCTCTTTCTCTGCTGGGCAGTTCCCACCCATTCTGCCCCAAGCCTGGAGCCTTCATGGGTTTCTTAGGACCCAACGCTTGGCCTTGTTGAACCTCATCCCACTGGCCTCAGCCCATGGATCCAAGCTGCCCAGGCTCTGTAGAAGCTCTACCTACCCTGCAGCAGCTCAACACTGGCTCCCAGCTTTGTGTCATCTGCAAACTGACTGAGGGTGCCTCCACCCTTCATTAATAGAACTATTAAAGAGAAGCAGCCCCAGTGCTGAGCCAGCACCTCACTGTCCTTCTTGTACTGAAGCCACAAGAAGGGACACCAGCCATGCTCCAACTCAGCAGCTTCATCAGCTCCAGGCTTTTCTTGTGGCTCTGGGGTCTGGAGGGGCAGGAGCTAGGAGCTCCCAGGCAGAGGTGAGAACAGATGAGGCAGGAGGAGGGAAGCTCATTGGTTTATTTGAAGCCAGTAGAAAAATACATCATAGGCACATCAAATTCTTCTTGCTGTCAGCACTGGCTGCCATCCAAAGCCTGCCATACATTCACATAGAAAAAGTCAACCCCTTTAGTCACTAAAATGCTCTTTTTGTGTGTGTGTGTGTTTGTTTTTTTGTTTTTGTTTTTTGTAAATAGATTCTACATAGAAAATATTTTAGTTGGTTAATAGCATAAAAAAATACTGAAGTAAGAGCTCTCTTGGCTGTCCCAGTGTCTACACACCACCCATCTAGACCCCAGCCCTGTGCTGGGCCAAGTTACAAACCAGCTTTAAAAATACTTCACTGTTTGGACCAAAAAAACCCAAAAGCCCCCAAAATGTACAAATCTAACCAGCAGATTCAGAAAAAGAACCAAAAAGAGACCAAACTTTTGACAAGGAGGCACCACCCTGACTGCAAACACAAAGCACTTCACAAACACTCTGGTGGCAGGAGCCTGGCTGAGGGACAGGGAGTGGGGTGGTGACAACAGGCATGGAAGGGGTGGTGGGAGCCTGGGGTAGGGGTAGGGGTGGAATCTGCCAGCTCCAGTACAACCCAGTTGCTGGGAACCAGTGCTGAGACCTGTAACTTAAGCTAGAGCTGAGGTGGGAGTAGCTCTGGGTCCTCTGCACTGCATCTGGCAGAAGAAGCTCTGCTAGTGGTTGCTGAGTGAGGCTGGACTGAAATTTCGGAAGCTGGAAAGGAGCAGGGAATAATTTTTCTCCAGTTCTGCACTTGGAGAGGGGAGCCCCACATAAGGGCTGCTCCAGGAGCCACCAACTCAACCCTGGGTGCTGCAAGAGGCACACCAATCCTCTCCAGCATCCCACTGCCCCTAAAAAGGAGTGACATGGGAGGGAAGAACCCCAGCTCCAGCAGGGAGAACCCCAACTCCAGCAAGGAGAACCCCAACTCCAGCAAGGAGAACCCCAACTCCAGCAAGGAGAGCCCTCCAGCTCCAGCACACTTGGCCTGAATGTCTCCAGGGATGGAATTTTTGGAGCAGGGGCTGGCAGATTTGCTCCACACTCTTTACCAGAACCATTACAGAAATTCTCCATCAATCACACAGAAAAACATCACATGTGAAGCTCCCCACTAAATGCAGCTTCTCCAAGCAGCAGCTCCACTGGGAGCAAAACGTCTTCCAGAAACATGGACTGGTTTGGGTTGGAAAGGACCTTCAAGATCATCTAGTTCCAAGCCCTTGTCATTGGCAGGGAGAGCTCCTGCTAGCCCAGGTGGCTGTCTAGAGAAGCTGGTTTTCCTGGTTACCAAAAGTGTACAAAACCCCCTCATAAAAATTAGTTTTACCAAATATTGTGGATTTTTTTTTTCAACCCAAACTTAGAAACAATTCTTTTTAACCCAAAAGGAGACAGCTAGGAAGGAGTGCTGTGTAAAACAAGTTTTAAAAAAAAAATAAAAATCACTTAACACTGCCCAAAGTAGTTTAAAAAAATGCCATTTTCTGAAGAAGACTTAGGACATCCAGAAGCATGATCTGGCTTGGTTGAAGGAATTCAAGTTCCCAGGAGGAGTGGGAAAGGGGCTGGAGGGGCAGGTGTGGCAGCTGAGGAAGGAGGTGGAACAACATCAGCTCCCTGCAAACCCCACACTGCTCCCTGTTGGCCCCAAAGAGTCCCTGCCTAGGGCCAGCCCCAGCACAGCCAACAGCATTCTCAGACCCAAAGGTTTCTTCTGAGAGGCTGTGACCCTGCCAAACTCACCAGTGGCAGGTAGAACCTTCATGGTGGGAACATCCCTGAGCCTTGTAAAAGCAACCTCAGGTTGGGAAGAGGGAGGAATGTTTACAGGGCTCTTAGCAGGGTAAAGCCAGCTGGAAAAGTAGGTTAGCAGAACAGAGAGAACCCCCAAAACAACTAAGAATTGAAGTTCTGAGAGCATTGTGCATTCAACAAGGTTTTGGCCCAAAGCAGAATTGTTTCAGTTGGAGGAGACGTCCAAGATCCAGTCCAACCTGGCAGAAGTGGCTCTGCAGCACTCACCAGGCCTGAGCTGCAATGCTGCAGCCACCCCTGCCCTGCTCCAGCCACCCCTGCCCTGCTCCAGCTACCCCTGCCCTGCTCCATGCCCCTTGGGCAGCACCTTGGTCTCACCTTCCTGTGCTGAAGGGACCAGGCTGGGGGACACATGGAGCAGAGCCAGCCCCACCCCCCATCCATGGCTGCACCAAGATGAGATGCAGCCAAGGATGGCACAGCCAGAATCACAGAATCATCACAGACTGAGCTGGGTTGGAAGAGACCTTAAAGATCATCTCATTCCAACCCCATGCCAACACCTTCTAACTAGACCAGGTTGCTCCAAGTCCCATCCAACACCTCCAGGCTTGGAGCCTCCGCAGCCCTCCACCATTCCAACATGGACACCTCTGGTGGCCAAAGCTCAGCATGATTAGAAATCCCTTAATTCTTCATGATCAGACCTAATTAAGGTGCCTTCTTCACCCTGCAGTAAGTCACTGTCCCAATCATCTGTCAAGGCAGCAATCAAGAGTGTGCAAATCAAGAGCATCACCAGCACCCCATGGCAGGACACCTCTGATTCTTCTCCACATTCTGCCTGTGGATCAGCTGACCAGAAATGGGCTGCTTCCAAACAAAGCAGCCAAAACCAAAGGGCTCCTCTGTGGTCACACCGAGCTCTTGCCTTTAATATCCATCTTGATGCCAGCCTCAGACTGTTTGTTCAGTTGCTCCTCTGTGAAGGTGATGTAGGAGTACACCAGGCTCCCAGCAATACTGTAAAAGAGAGGTGGGCATGAGGCTGGCACAGCTCAGCTCAGGGCTACACAAGTTCCCAGTTCTTCCCATACTCCATGACATAAATTTCCAGCAGTAAACCCCAAGAGGATCACAGAATCACAAAATGGGTTGGGTTGGAAGGGACCTTCAAGATCATCCAGTTCCAACCCCTCTGCCATGGCCAGGGACACCTTCCACTAGCCCAAGCTGCCCAGGGCCTCATCCAGCCTGGCCTTGAACACCTCCAGGGAAGGGGCATCCACACCTCCCTGGGCAACCTGTGCCAGTGGCTCACCAGCCTCATAGCAAAGAACTTAGAATCAGAGAATCCTAGAATCAGTCAGGGTTGGAAGGGACCACAAGGATCAGCCAGTTCCAACCCCCCAGCCATGGGCAGGGACACCTCACACTAGATGAGGCTGGCCAGAGCCTCTTCTTAATGTCCAATCTAAATCTCCCCTGCTGTAGTTCCCAACCACTGCCCCTTGTCTTAGCACCACAGGTCCTCTCCAGCTTTTCTGTAGCCCCTTCAGATACTGGCAGGCTGCAATAAGGTCTCCCTGGAGCCTTCTCTTCTCCAGGCTGAACAACCCAAACTCTCTCAGCATGACCTCCCAGCAGAGGGCTTCCAGCCCTCCCAGCATTGCTGTGGCCTCCTCTGGCCCCACTCCAACAGCTCCATGTCTGCTGTGCTGAGGACTCCAGAGCTGCCCCAGCACTGCAGGTGGGGTCTCAGCAGAGCACAGCAGAGGGGCAGAATCCTCCCCCTCCACCTGCTGGATTTTACACCAGCTGAAGTTGCCTTTTCCACGAGCACCTTTATGAGTTATAGAGACCTGCCCTGGGCAGCCACAAACACCAGCTGCCAAAAAGTGACCATCAGGAGTGTGCCAAGGGTCAACCATCTGCTGCAAGCATCAAACAGCAAGAAAATTCTCTGTTTTCCTCCTAAAAATAAGGTGATTTGATTAATTTGTCTTGCTTAGGCTAGTGCTGGACCTGCTCCATCACTGGAGGGATCTTGCTGAAGGCCAGGAGAAGAATAAAAAGACTTTTTCCAGTACAAAGACAGCCCAGAGCAGAAAGACTTTTCTGAAAGCTCTGCTACAACAGCAGCTGAAACAGCCCCAACCCTCAATTCTTTTGCTACCTGAATTGTAGCTCAGGTTAAGCTTTGAGCTACCTGGTGTGGTGAAAGGTGTCCCTGTCCATGGCAGAGAGGTTGAAACCAGATGATCTTGAAGGTCCCTTCCCACCCAAATCATTCTATGACAGAATTTGGATACCAAACTCTGAGAACAACTCCAGTTTGCTTCTCGAATGCATTCCTGAGCTCTCCTGGCTTTCAAACAACCCAAGCATGTGCTCAAGCTGCTCATCCTGAGCTACAAGGGGTGGCTCAGCACCACCCCAGCCCTTCTGCTGAGGCACAAATGACAACTCCATGAGGCATTTGTGAAAGAACCAAGCAAAGCAGTTCAGTTTCACAGCAACTTTGACTTCTAAGTCAAATCAGAACTGCCAAGACTCAACCTTCTTACCTGATATTCAGACCAATGAAGTTTGTCCATGTAAAAATATAGTCTCCTCCAAAAAACATCCCAATATAGGTTATTAAAATATTCTGCAAAGGAAGAAGAGTTGAGGAGCACAAGGATCTAACACAGCTCTAGAGAAGTGCTAACATTAACAACATGGAAATGGGGAACCTCAGCTGCAGACAGTGTGAAACTGGGAGGTGAGGGCAATACTGGCCTCAAAATGGGCAGTTCTAGAGGTGCTGAGAAATGCTCCTGGATGAGGCTTTGGTTGCTCCCTCAGCTCCAGATGAGCCTTGGCCACTAAGGCCCAGAGTAACACTCAGGAGCACCTATTTTTGCAGTGGGGTTGTTGAGCTGAGGTAACCTAGCTTCATACAAGTGCTGCCAAACAGGTCCCAGACCCTCCAGCCACAGGTATGATCCCCAGCCAGGGGATTCCTTCACCATGGGCAGCAGCAGCCAGCTCCAGCATCCCTGCTCTGCAGGATGAATCCCTTGCAAGCTCTCCAGGAAGAGAAATGAGGTTTGGGTGGGAAGGAGATGGTCCTGAACTGTCAGTGCCACTTCATAGGATCATAGAATTGGTTTGGTTGGGAAAGACCTCCAAGGGCATTGAATCCAACCTTCAACCCAACACCACCATGGCCATCAAACCATGTCCCAGAGTGACATCTCCACAGGTTTCTTGAACACCTCCAGGGATGGGGACTCCACCACCTCCCTGGGCAGCCTGTTCCATGCTGACCACTCTAGAGCCTTGGGGCTCCTTCTGGGTGGTCTGCAGGACATCAGCCCTGCAGTCACAGAACCACAGACTGCATCAGGTTGGAAAGGAGCCTCAAAGGTCCTCTTGTCCAACCCCCCTGCAGTGAGCAGGGACACCTCCAACTAGACCAGGTCATGCCATGCCAACATGCACAGAGCATCTCTCAACTCCAAACAGCAACAAACAACCCTATAATCAATAACCAATAGTGCCACTGGGATTGTCCTCCCCTCCATGCAGCACACAGCTGAAGCCTCAGAGCTTCTGTCCTGCCCAGCTCATGCTTATGTAGAGCAGACACAACAACAGAGCTTGGGCAACAAGGTGCTGGAGCAGCATGAAGGGGGTGCTGGGAGGCTGTTGGTGGAGACACCATCCCTGGAGATGATAGAATCATAGAACCACCCAGGTTGGGAGAGACCTCCAAGATCACCCAGTCCAACCTAGCACCCAGCCCTATCCAATCAACCAGACCCTGGCACCAAGTGCCTCACCCAGGCTTCTCCTGAACATCTCCAGGGATGGTGACTCCACCACCTCCCTGGGCAGCCCATCCCAAAGGGCAATCTCTCTCTCTGTGAAGAACTTCCTCCTAACATCCAGCCTAGACCTCCCCTGGCACAGCTTGAGACTGTGTCCCCTCCTTCTGCTGCTGGTTGCCTGGGAGAAGAGACCAACCCCCTCCTGGCTACAACCTCCCCTCAGGTAGTTGTAGACAGCAATGAGGTCTGCCCTGAGCCTCCTCTTCTCCAGGCTAAACACCCCCAGCTCCCTCAGCCTCTCCTCATAGGTGTTTAAAAGACATTAAGATGAGGAGCTTAGGGACATGGTCTCACAGTTGTGTCCAGGGGAGGTGTTGGGTTATGGTTGGACTCAATGCTTTTAAGGTCTTTTCCAACCAGGAGGTTCTGTGATTCAAGGTGTCCACAGCTTCTGCTGGAATAACCCTTGCAGGCAGCAGCACCCAGTCCATACATCCCAGACAGCTACAGAATGATCTAGGAGGTACAGAGTTAGTTGGTGCAAGCCACAGTGCCAAGCATGCCCCTACAAGGGTCCCCTGCACCAACAGCTACAGCCATGGAGAGAGGAAGCTGAGGAACCACTCACCTTAATGCAGCCAACTATTGTAGTTGTAAGGGCAGAATTATACTGAGTGCAAAGAACAATGGAATACATCAAAATAAACCTGGAGAGGAAGAGGAGACATCAGGCTGCAGCACACACCACAGGCAAAGCCATTCACCCCTGACCCTCTTCTCTAGAGGTCTACCCACACCACCGCTTTCTTGGCCAAACCTGCCCTGAAGAAGGGTAGGAAATCATTCCCAACCTGCCACAGCTCCCAGACGTGGTGTCCATGCCAGGCATAAAGATTTAATATTGGGCTTTTAACCCAGAATTGCTCCAGCCCCCAAAATCTCTCAATTGCTGTGGTTGGAAGAGACCTTGAAGATCAGAGTCCTGCTGTTAACCCACGTGGCAGGGTGCCAGGTCACCACTACAGCATGGCCCTTAGCACCACACCTCCAGGGATGAGGATTCCACCACTGCCCTTGACAGCCTTGGCCAGGCCTTGACAACTCTTTTGAGGAAGAAATTGTTCCTCATGTCCAACCTAAACCTCCCCTGGGGCAACTTGAGGCCATTTCCTCTTGTTCTATCACTTGTTCCCTGGGAGAAGAGACCAACTCCCACCTGGTTCCAGCCTCCTTTCAGGGAGTTGTAGAGAGCCAGAAGGTCTCCCCTCAGCCTCCTTTTCTCCAGGCTGAACAACCCCAGTTCCCTCAGCTGCTCCTCACCAGCCCTGTTCTCCAAACCCTTCACCAGCTTCACTGCCCTTCTCTGGACCTGCTCCAGCATTTCCATGCCCTTCTTGAAGTGAGCCCCCAAAACTGAAGCCAAGGATTCAAGGTGTGCCCTCACCAGTGCTGAGCACAGGGGGATGATCCCTGCTCTGGTCCTGCTGAGGACACCTCCCCTGCACCCACCTTTTGGTGCTCAGAGGAGGGCAGCACCCACCTCAGCAGCACAGATCCTTACCCCATCACACATGACAGTGTGAACTGCACGAGGAAGAACAGGTCTGTCCAGCCCTGGTACTCCACTGCCTGCAAGAAACACAGCCCAGCTCTGAGCAGGGGGGAGAAGAGAGGGAAGAAAGAAGTGGGGGGAGAAGAGAAGGAAGAAAGAAGTGGGGAGGGAAGAGAGGGAAGAAAGAAGTGGGGGGAGAAGAGAGGGAAGAAAGAAGTGGGGGAAGAAGAGAAGGAAGAAAGAAGTGGGGGAAGAAGAGAAGGAAGAAAGAAGTGGGGGGAGAAGAGAAAGAAGAAAGAAGTGGGAAGGGAAGATAAAGAAGAAAGAAGTGGGGGGAGAAGAGGACACAGCAATTCACTGCAATACAAGGACTGGTTCAGGGATGGGGCATCTCCCCCCTCCCTGGACAACCTGGGCCAGGGTCTCACCACCTTCAGCATGCAAAATGTCCTCCTTCTCTCTGGTCTAAATCTCCCTCTTTGAGTTGAGAGCCATCATTTCTCCTCATTACCTTGGGTGTTTGTTAATGAACTACAAGATTTAAGGCAGCCACCCACACACCCAGGGGTGGTTGGAGGCTTTCCAAGGTGACCTCCCCAGCATGGCCTCCCCCAGTGCAGCCCCAGAAGCTGTCCCCACAGGAGCCACGTTCAGCAGCACGTCCCTCACAAGAGGCTTTTTCATCGGGCTGCACACGTGGAGTTTCCTGGCAGCAGCCCCAACACAGCTCATCTTTGTCTGCTGCTGGCTGCCAGGAGCTGGGCTGAGCAGAAAGAAGTTTATTCAGGGGGGGAAAAAGTAAAAAAAAAAAAAAAAAAAAAAAAAAAAAGAGTGAAAAAAAAAAAAAACCCACAAACCACCAACCCAGCAGTTTCTCCAGAGGTTGAACAGAGGCTGCACACAGCAGCACAGAGCCACCTTCTACTCCTGTCCACCAGCTCCTGCTTCTAAATGAGCACTTTGTCCCTAAATGCATCTCAGGGAGATGTCCTTCAGAAAGGGCAACATCTGAGCTACCTTCACCCCCTCCAACCACCTCTCCTCACTGATCACAGCTCATTGTCTTAGTCAATGATTAGTGAGGGTCATCAGCAGGTCATCAATTTCTTAAGGAAGAAAAAGCCAGCAGGGCTGGGCATGGCTTGATGGGAGGGGACAGGAGTGGCTGTGGGGACACCAGCAGCAAGAGTTGTCACCTAAGGATGGGCAACACCTCCAGCCTTCAGTATTTGCTGCCTGTGAAGAGGGACACTTGTGCACACAGGGATGAAAGTGAGTGTCACGCTGGTGATGATAAATAATTATCATCATAAACAATAAGAATAGCAACAGCAGCAGTGAGTGGTAGGAGTAACAATTACAATACTCAATAGACAATACTTGCTGACATGTTGGGTAAAGTAGAACCTCATGAAGGTCAGCAATGGCAAGTGGAGGGTCCTGCACCCCCTGCAGCAGTACAGCTGAGGGGTGACCTGCTGGAGAGCAGCTCCACAGAGGAGGACCTGAGAGCACCGTTGGACAACAAGGTCCCCATGACCCAGCAGTGTGCCCTCGTGGCCAAGAAGGCAAATGGTTTCTTGAAGGGCAGGCAGAAGAGTCTGGCCAGCAGGTCAAGAAGGGTTTTCCTGCCCCTCTGCTTTGCTCCATTGAGGCCACATCTGGAGCACTGAGTCTGGGCTCCCTAGTTCGAGAGACAGGGAACTACTGGAGTGAGTCCAGGGGAGGCTGAGGGCCCTGCAGCATCTCTGTGAGGAGGAAAGGCTGAGAGCCCTGGGGCTGGTGAGCCTGCAGAAGAGCAGCCCCAGAGGGGAGCTGAGCAATGCTCAGCAAGAGCTAAAGGACCTGTGGGGAGCAAGAGGATGGGGCCAGGCTCTTCTCAGTGGTGCCTAGCAAACTGAGCACAAACTGGAACCCAGGAGGTTCCACTTAAACAGGAGGAGAAACTCTTTGTTGTGAGGATGCTGGAGCCTAGGAGCAGGCTGCCCAGAGAGGTTGTGGAGTCTCCTTCTCTGGAGAGCTTCCAAACCTTGTGGCCATTGTGATCCTGGGCAAGCTGCTGTGGGTGTCCCTGCTTTAGCAGGGGGGTTGGACTGGATGATCTCTAGAGGTCCCTTCTAACCCCACCATGGTGGGATTCTGGGATACATTTCATGTATACAGCACCCATGTAAACCAGACCCTGATGGGGCAGCACAGAGACACTTTCCCTACGAGCAGCTCCACTCAGCAGCTGCCTCAGTGAGTGGAAAGGCCAAAAATAAGTTTGAAGAAACTCTTTTCTTCTAAAAATACTCAACTTTGGGGTATAAATGAGATTGGGTTTCACTTGCTGCACTTCCCCTTTCCTCAAGCCTTGCAGCAATGCTTGAATGGAGCAACTCTGTGGATTTCAAGGCCAACGTAAGACCCAGAGTTAGTTCCTTGCTGACGTGGTCTTGAGGAGATTCTTGCCTCACTTTCTCCTCATCTCCCTCCTCAGAGCTACTTCATAGCTTCACATTTTGGAGATACCTCCCAGGCTGAGCTACAGAACAATTCATTGTAACAAAGAGCAAAATGTTCTGAGCAACCCATTCTGAGCAGAAGACCTCATCCCAGCACAGACTCTGGGTTGTGGGGCTGGAATCCTACCTTCTGCACGTCTCCGGTGAAGTAGGCAATGGTCAAGGTGGGCAGGACCATGAACAGTGCATTGTAGTACAGCAGCCCGTACTTGCCCAGCTCCTAGGGACAAGAAACATCTAGGGGTGTGAGGTGGATCCAAGCAGGGACACAAAAGCCTCATCTGGCTGCTGAAGGCTGGGGCTGGTGAGCCTGAGGGAGGCAGGACGCTCCGAGACAGAGAGCTGGCGGGTGGGGGGTGGTAGAATCACAGAGTGGTGGTTGGAAGAGACCTTTAAGATCATGGAGTCCGACCATGAAGCCAGCACTGCCAGGTCACCACTAAACCATGGCCCTCACCACCACATCTCCACAGCCTTGAAACCCTTCCAGGGATGGGGACTCCATCACTGCCCTGGGCAGCTGGGCCAGGTCTTGACAACACTTTTGGGGAAGAAATTGTTCCTCATGTCCAACGTAACCTCCCCTGGGGCAACTTGAGGCTGCTTCCTCTCGTCCTGTTGCCTGTTCCTTGAGACAAGACACTGATTCCCACCTCACTACAACCTGAGTAGAGCTTTCAACGTGCTTTATGGTCACCACCCATCAAAACTCTTTCTCTGCTCTCCCAGAGGACTGTGGCAGTGACTGGCACTGGGACACGGCTGCAGCTGGTGCCATCTGGCAGCGCTGCCACGGTAGGATTGTCAAACCCTCAGGACAGAAGATTTTGGCTGGGCCTCACCCCTCCACCCTCTCTGATGCAAGGAGCAGGCAGACAAAGTTCACTGTGAAGGCTGAAAGTCAAAGCCTACCTTTGAATCCAGCTTCTGTTTCACATAGGCACCGTTTGCAGCCGTTAAGGCATCGTTAATCAGGATAAAAATATATCCCTCCAGGTCAAACGCCAAGTCAGCACTGGGGAGGGGAAACAAAGGAAAAAAAACACCCCCCTTAAGGTCTGAAGCTGTGGAGAACAACAGAAAAAAAACCCCACTCCTTGAGTTGAGGTATGACACCCAGGAAGATTCCTTCCACCTTCTGCTCAGCCAGCGAGCCGGCAGAAAATGTTAATCATGGGAGGAGGAGCTGGGATCTGGGTCACTGAAACACTTTTTTTTTTTCCTACTGGAGGGGATGTCTGAGTGTGGAAAAAAAAACAACCCACAAGTCAGCATTTCATCTCCTGTCTTCTTGGGATGTGCCATGGTGCTTGATTGCCTTCAGTGGGACCCCTGGGGAGATGAGGGGAGAGCAGAGCAGGAGCTCACCTAGCAGCTATGAAGGCGCCAATGATCATGGCAAATACTGTCATCTGAACGCTCCAGGAAAACTTCTTCCTGAGGAGACAGAGAGAGAGACAGGCAGGCAGGAGGACATCATGGCCACATGCAACCTCAGTGAGGTAGTGCAAGCACTCTGGAGAAGGGCATGGAGAAGCTTCTCCTCCTGCTTTAGAGAGCACTACAACTCTGCTCCTTGCAGAAAGGGTTCAGCTGGGCACTGGGTGCTTGGTGTCCCACGGGGACCAGCCCAGCCACACAGAGGTGCTTCCAAGGAGAGAGATGCTGGCTCAGGGCAGGAGATGGTTTGGGGGTCTCTGGAAGAACCCAGGAAAAGAGCCCTAAGCAAGGGTGGACAGGTACAAAACCTTCCACTTGGGTGGAAAGGAACCTCGTGAAGGTCAGCAATGGCAAGGGTAGGGTCCTGCACCTGGGGAGAACAACCCCCTGCAGCAGTACAGGTGAGGGGGGACCTGCTGGGAAGCAGCTCCAAGGAGAAGGACTTGGGTGTGCAGCCAGCAATGTACCCTCATGGCCAAGAAGGCCAATGGTGTCCTGGGGGGCACTGAAGAAGAGTGTGGCCAGCAGGGCAAGGAAGGTCCTCCTCTCCCTCTACTCTGCCCTGGTGAGGCCACATCTGCTGGCCTGGGTCCAGTTCTGGGCTCCCCAGGTCAAGAGAGACAGGGAACTACAGGAGAGAGTCCAGCAGAGGCAACAAAGATGCTGAGGGGCCTGGAGCATCCCTGTGAGGAGGAAAGGCTGAGAGCCCTGGGGCTGGTGAGCCTGCAGAAGAGCAGCCCCAGAGGGGAGCTGAGCAATGCTCAGCAAGAGCTAAAAGACCTGTGAGGGGTAAGAGGATGTGGCCAGAATCTTGTCAGTGGTGCCCAGGGACAGGACAAAGGGCAGTGGGCACAAAGCAGAACCCAGGAGGTTCCACCTGAATAGGAGGAGAAACTTCTTTGTTGTGAGGGTGCTGGAGCCCTGAAGCAGGCTGTCCAGAGAGGTTGTGGAGTCTCCTTGTCTGGAGAGCTTCCAAACCCAGCTGGGCATTGTGATGCTGGGCAAGCTGCTGTGGGTGCCCCTGCTTTAGCAAGAGGGTTGGGCTGGATGATCTCCAGAGGTTCCTTCCATCCCCACCACAGAGGCATTCCAGCACTGTGCTGCACAGGCTGCAGCAAGCTGAGGCAGAGCCCATCCAACCTCCCTGCTCCTGCCTGGCGGCTCCAAGGGGCACCTCCTCTTGCCCAGCTCCCTCCAGGCATGGAAAAGCAGCAGGGAACTGGGATATGCAGATCTGGACAAGCCACACACCGCTGCTCTGCATCCACTTCCTCCACCCACTCTTGTTCCTAAACCCCATCCTGCAGCCAAGTCCCCTGACCACACCGATCTCCCACCCACTGCACACCATTCCAACACCTCCAGCCCCTCCCACCACCAAGAGGGACCTGTCCCTGAGTGCCCTGGTGGGGCTGGGAAGACTCACTTGAGTAAGAATCCTTCGGCAAACATTGTAAACAGGATGGAAAACCTCCGCAGGACGGTGAACATGGGCAGGCTGCAGAGGAAAAGGAGCAGCAGGCTCAGAAGGTGTCACCAACCCAAGCCTGGCACCACCAAAATGCCTCCCTGAGGCCACCCACCTGGCATGAGCTCTCCAGAAAGCAAAGCTGTGGGCCAGCTGCCAGCTTCCTCACGGAAACAGCATTACTCCCACGCCAGGATGGGGTGGTCAGCTTTATGTCAAGGTGGGGGACCTCAGGAGCAAGCCCAGACCCTCATCCCTGGTGGGTGAGGGCCACCCCCACGTCCCTCCCTAGCCAGGGGATGATGGAAAGCGATGGGAAATGTGCACACAGCTGCATTTAGCATGGGCTGAGGAGGAACCCCACCACCTCAGCTGGCTCCTCCTTGGGTCACCCACACCCCCACAAAGCCTCTGCAGCTCCCCATGGATACCAGACTCCCACCATGTCCCTCCCTCACTGTCCACCCCCCAGCAGAGAAAACTCATCCATACTTCAGTTTCTTTGTGCTGAAGAGTCCTGTGATCTGGTTCCCAAAATACAGAAGAGGTAGAGGAAACGTCTGGAAAATTTTAAGAGGGACAACAGATGGAGTGAGAGAGTGGAGACACCCGGGGGACACACGCACACGGCACCCCCAGGACCACCCTCCTTCCATTCAGGGCCATGAAATTATTCCCACCCCATGACGGAGACATTCCCAAGTGGACACGTGCCAGCTGCCCAGCCTTGGAGCTGCTCCATGGCCACGGGTAGCGAGCAGGAGCCTTCCGCTGCCAAACAGAGCCTGTGGTGCCCATGGTGGGTGAGGGGCTGGGGCAGACACCCCTGCCCAGGTGAGGGGAGAAGTGTGGGTGCCCAAGGAGAGGGTTGGGTGGCTGGGGAGGGGTACTGGGTGCCCAGGGAGGTAGCTTACCCGCCGTGGGACATGCCTGTCAAGGTCAGGGAACTTGACCACCCTCAGCACCTTGCCCACCCACAGCACCACCACCGTTGCCAGCATCTGGAAGAGAGTGGGATGTGGGTGTCAGCCTGGTGACCACCCCCCAAAATTGGGAGGTCAAGGGGTGGGGGACACACACAAGACAAGGGGGACCCCACCTACCTGACCCAGCCCCACACACAGCGAGGAGGGGAACCTGTGGACAGAGAGTAGACGTCAGGGAGGGAGCACCTATACTGTGGGGCACCCACAGTGAGGAGGGGGAACCCACGTTGTGGGTGAGCACCCAGGAGCCAAGCACCCCCCACTCTGTGTGCACGGGACGGGGAATAGCAGCAACCCCCAGCCCCAAAACTAGAGTCCATAGCTGGGGGCAGGGGAGTGGGCACTGCCTGGGGGTTCCCTACAAGGGGGGGGGGGGGCACCCATAGAAAAAAAAGAGGGGGTGTGCATGGGGGGTGTTGGAGTGGGGAGCAGATCCACAGCTGGAATGGGCATGTAGGGGGTGCCAAGGGTTGTAAAGGACCCTATGGAGAGGGGAGCATGTATAGAGGTGCCTGGCACCCAAGGGTGTGGGTGCATGCATAAATGGGGGAGCAGGTGGGCCGTGCATGCAGAGATGCCTGCTGGTCCCTGGCACCCAAGACCTGGGGTCCATCATGGGGGAAGGGGGTACATGTACAGATTTGGGGGTGCCCACTGCTGCCCAGCACCCATGGGTTGGGGGTCTATGGTGGGGTACAGGGATGCATGCACAGTGGTCCCCACTAGTGCCCAGCACCCAAGGGTGGGGCTCCATGGTGGGGGAAGGGAGGGTAGATGCACAGATGGGGGTCAGGGTGCCCGCTGGAGCCCAGCATCCCAGGGTGGGGGGGGGCTGAACAAACTAGGGATGTGCAGAGGGGGCGCCTGCTGGTGCCTAGCACCCAAGGGTGGGAGTCTATGTTGGGGGAGGGGTACAGAGGGGGTGCCCACCACCCAAGAGCGGGGGTCCGTGGTTTGGGGGGGTGCCCGCGGAGGGATGCCCGCTGGTGCCCAGCATGCAAGGAGAGGGTGCAGGGGGGTACCCGCAGATGCCCTCCCCCCGCCGCCGCAGGCTGTACCCGTAGGTGGTGAGGACGCTCTTGTTGACGACGACGATGAGGAAGGAGCTGAGGCCGTAGAAGGCCGCGGCCAGCAGGCGCAGCCAGGGGCTGGGGCCCGGCGCCGCCATGCCCCGCTCCGCATCGCCGGGCGCGGGGGCTCCCGCGGGGGCTTCCCCCTCGGCCCCGGCCAACGGGCGTCTGCGCGCCACCGGCCGCGACATGGCTGCGGGGGCGGAACGGCAACGGCGGCGGGGCGGGCACGGGGAGGGGCGAGAGAGCGGGGTGGGGCGGGCGTGGGGGGCATCGGAGGGGGTTCGGGCATGGGGGGCATCGAAGGGGGTGCGGGTATGGGGAACATTGAAGGGGGAGTCCGGTATGGGGGGCATTGAAGGGGGTGCGGGCATGGGGAACATTGAAGGGGGAGTCCGGTATGGGGGGCATCGAAGGGGGTTCGGGTATGGGGGGCATCGAAGGGGGTGCGGATATGGGGGGCATTGAAGGGGGAGTCCGGTGTGGGGGGCATTGAAGGGGGTGCGGGCATGGGGAACATTGAAGGGGGAGTCCGGTATGGGGAGCATTGAAGGGGGTGCGGGCATGGGGGCATCGAAGGGGGTTCGGACATGGGGGGCATTGCAGGCGGAGTCCGGTATGGGGGGCATCGAAGGGGGTTCGGGTAGGGAGGGCATTGAAGGGGGTTCGGGCATGGGGGGCATTGCGGGGGCTCTGGTATAGGAGACATTGAAGGGGGTTTGGGCATGGGGGCTTTGCTAGGGTCCGGTATGAGGGGAACTGAAGGGGGTTCAGGCATGGAGGGCATTGCGGGGGATCTGCTGTGGGAGGCATCGAAGGGGGTTCAGGCATGGGGGGCATCGCGAGGGTCTAGTGTGGGGTAGGCATTAAACAGGGTCCGATGGGAGGGCATTAAACGAGGGTCTGGTATGGGGGGAGCACTGAACGGGGGTCTGGTGGGGGAGGCATTACAAGAGGTGTGGTATGGGTGAGCATTGAACGGGGTCTGGTTGGCAGAGGATTGCATGGGGGATTGGGCATGGGGGGAATTACATGGGGGCTCAGTGTGGGGGATAGCTAGCACGGGGGTGTTGTACAGCGGGGGTGGGGTCTGTTCTGGTGGGGCACTGCAGTGGGATCCGGCATGGGGGGCATCGCACCAAGGTCTGATATGTGGGGGGACATAGCACAGGGGTCTGGTAGGGGGAGCAGTGTGGAGGGATCAGGCATGGGGGATATTGCTCAGGGTCTGGGGGAGGGGGAGGTCGAGTATGGGGGGCACATTACACAGCGTTCTCGGGGGGGGGGGGCATGCGTGGAGGGGCATTGCACAAGAGCCTGGCATGGGGGCGGGGGACACACACAAAGGAGGAGGGGGCATACAGGGGGAGGTCACTGGGGCATGGCATGGGGCAGGGGCCACTGCAGGGACAAGGGAACACACTGCAGTTTGCTCAGTGAGGGGACTGGATGGGATGGGGAGGGTGCCTGGGAGGGGGGAAGGCTTCCTGGAAGGGGAGGAGGGTCCCTCCCCACAGCAGAAGCAGGCACAGGAGGTGCTGCCACCAGTAGAAGCGGGTGCAGGGACCCAGCACCCTGCAGGGTATTGTCCTTGGGTGACCCCACACACAGGATTTTGGCACCAGGCCGGTCAGAGATTAAATCTTCCCCTCTGGGCAACCTTCTGCCAAGTGGAAAAACCCCAAAATAAGCTTGAAAAAAAAAAAAACCAACACAAAGCAAAATAAAAATCCCCAACCAATACAAAACCCAGCACCCAAACCACCACCCCATGGGTTACATCAGAAAATAAAATGAGGGCTTTGTTTGAGGTTTTGTAAAAGGCAAGAACCAGAGAAGAAGACAAAAAGAACCAAGAGCAGTCACTGCTGTGCTAGCTGCATTCTACCACCCACACCTCCAGCTCCTGTCACCAGGCTGGGGAACTGATGGTGGGTCCCCACTGGGGCAGATATGGGGTGCCTGCTGTGATGGGGGGGTCCATGTGGGACACTGGAACAGGTTGCCCAGGGAGGTTGTGGATGCCCCTTCCCTGGAGGTGTCCAAAGTCAGCTTGGCCAGGGCCTTCAGCAACCTGGTCTAGTGGAAGGAGTCCCTGCCCACGGCAGGGGATTGGAACTGAATGATCTTCAAGGTCCCTTTCCACTCAAACTGTTCTGTGATGCTGTGTCCAAGGGGTATCTAGGGAAGTCACATGGATGGAGGACAGAGCTAGTGTGGGTGGCCATGGAGATGCTGCACCAAGAGGGTAGGTGGAGATGGAGGGTGGATGTGGGGTCTTGCAGGCCAGCTGCCAGAGAATTAGGGTGGGCAGATCCCAAATGCAGCACTCTGGGGTCATTCCTGCTGGGAAGAGGTCAGGCAACTGCAGGGAGTTCCCTGCTCTTGGCCATGGGGGTGTCTGCAGAGGAACCAGCCCCTTTCTGAGAGCTATCCCCAGCTGGCTCCCTGTCACGTCCCAGCCTGCCTGGGCACAACCAGCGCCTGTGGTTTGTGATGTGAAAGAGGGTGACATGACCCTGTGGGCACCAACTGCTGCTTGCCCTGGCGTGTTCACTCTCATCCCCTCCCAGCAGGAAAACAAACTCTCTGCCCAAACTTCCTTCTTCCTGGCCAATTCATGCTCCTGCTGCTGCCATTGGAAGCCTAGGAACAACTTTCCCATCTCTAGGATGTCCTTTAAGCCAGGCCAAAACCTACAACCATAAAAGTTTTCTCATTGGCATCACCTTCCTTGTTCCTGCCCCCAAGTCCTGACCATCCTTATCAAGCCACAGTGCAGCCTTGGACCTGGAGATATTTGCTCCTCCAACAGCAGAGAAAGGAACCTAATCCTGCTTGGAATCCGGAGTGATGCAAATGGCCTCCATTCCCACCAGCACATCCAACCTCTCCAGCAGCACCAATGACCCCAAGAAGGTGTGCAGGGCACTGCAGATCCCTGCAAACCCCATGAAGGGTGCAAGGAAGCCCCCATGGGAGCAGCTCTAATGTCAATCCAACAGCAGACACAGCTCAGATGTCACCATGGTGGTTTTAATGTCAAATATCTGGACCTAAGTATCTGCACCTTCTGGGTGAGTGGGTTGGCAGCAGAAGATATGGTTACAGTGGTAAAGACACAGCAAGAAGGGGATGTCCTAAATATCTGCACCCAAATATCTAGACCTAAGTGTCTGTACCCAAGTATCTGTACCCAGATATCTGCATGCAGATATCTGCACCCAAATAACTGCACCCAAATAACTGCACCCAGATAGCTGCACCCAGGTAGCTGCACCCAAATATCTGCACCCAAATAACTGCACCCAGATATCTGCACCCAAATATCTGCACCCAGATAACTGCACCCAAATAACTGCACCCAGATAACTGCACCCAGATATCTGCACCCAAATATCTGCACCCAAATAACTGCACCCAGATATCTGCACCCAGATATCTGCACCCAGGTATCTGCACCCAAATATCTGCACCCAAATATCTGCACCCAGATAACTGCACCCAAATAACTGCACCCAGATAGCTGCACCCAGATAGCTGCACCCAGATAACTGCACCCAGATATCTGCACCCAAATATCTGCACCCAGATATCTGCACCCAGATAACTGCACCCAAATAACTGTACCCAGAGAGCTGCACCCAGATAGCCGCACCCAAATATCAGCAGAAGGTATGGTTACAATGATAAAGACACAACAAGAAAGGGATGTCCTAAATATCTGGACTCAAATATCTGGACCCAAATGCCTAGACCTAAGTGTTTGGACCTTCTAGGTGAGTGGATTTGGTTAGCAGCAGTAGATATGGTTGCAGTAAGTAACACAGCAAGAAAGGGATGTCCCAAATATCTAGACCCAAATATCTGGACCCAAGTATCTGCACCCCAGTATTTGGACCTTCTGGGTGAGTGGATTTGGTTGGCAGCAGTAGATGTGATTGCAATGATAAATAACACAAGAAGAAGGGGATGTCCTAAATATCTGGACCTAAATAATTAGACCTAAATATCTGAACCTAACTATTTGGACCTTCTGGGTTTGGTTGGCAGCAGCAGAGGTGGCTGCAATGCTAAAGACCCCCTGAGAAGAGGACAGCTCCAGGGCCATGTGCCTGGGACAGCCATGTCACTGGTGTCCCCCGTGGTGTCCTCCATGATGAGCACAGCTCTGGGTATGACACAAGAGCTTTGCTTTTGGCAGCTCAGCCTGTTCTGGCCTGACCTTTCCTTCCTGCTAAACTAAGCCTCTGACTCACTGCAGTAATGTTGGTGACCCAGCCAGCTCTGAGCCCACCAAAGATAACAAGTGGGAAATTCATCTGGTTTGGTTCTCACTTCCTTTGGCAACCTGGCTGGAGCAGGACCAGGGCAGGGGTTGTCACCCTGGACCCAGCACTGGTGAGACCACAGCTCCAGTACTGCCTTCAGTTTTGGGCCACTCACTCCAAGAAGGACATTGAGGGGCTGGAGTGAGTCCAGGGAAAGGCAACAAAGCTGGTGAAGGGTCTGGAGAAGAGGGCTGGTGAGGAGCAGCTGAGGGACCTGGGGTTGTTCAGCCTGGACACAAGGAGGCTAAGGGGAGACCTTCTGGCTCTCTACAACTCCCTGAAAGGAGGTTGGAGCCAGGTGGGAGTTGGTCTCTTCTCCCAAGGGAAAAATGAGATGACAAGAGGAAACAGCCTCAAAATTGTCCCAGGGCAGGTTCAGGTTGGACACAAGGAACAATTTCTTCTCCAGAAGGACCAGGCTGCCCAGGCAGTGGTGGAGTCCCCATCCCTGAAGGAGTTTTACAGCTGTGCAGATGTGGTGCTGAGGGCCATGGTTTAGTGGTGACCTGGCAGTGCTGGGGTCATGGTTGGACTCCATGGTCTTAAAGGTCTCTTCCAACCAAAATGATTCCATGACTCTATGGTACCCCCAGGAACAAGGTCATAGGGAAGGCTGGGGGACATGGAAGTGGTGGCAGGACTTGGTGGTGGGTGGGGGCTGGCACAGGCACCAGAACAGGGCTCAGCAGTTGTGAGCTGCAATCTCCTGCCTGGGGGTGGCTGGGGAAATTCATGCTAGAGCAGAGGCACCAAGGACCACACTGTCCTCTGCAGATTGCCTTGGCTACTTGAATTCAGGGCTAGTGGGTGCCCCCCAAAACATGGGCAGATGGGGTGCAAGTGCTCAGTGTCACTGAGGCAGGTTGAGGGCCAGGAGAAAGTGCTAGCAGGGAGGGAGGTGACTGACCTCAGCCTGGGGTTGGACACAGCAAAGGTGTTGTGGTACAATGAGCCAGGCTGGGAAATGGCTGGGAAGCACTTGGGGTCCCATGGGAAAGAGGCACTGGGTGCTGAAGGCACCATACTGGGAGAAGCCTGCTATGCTATGCCATGTCAGCCCCTGGAAGGACTCCTTCAAGTCCACCTCTGGGCATTGGGCTGTAAGGAGGATCCAAGAACATCAGGAAGAGCCCTCAAGGGAGCAAAACACTGATGGGGTTTGGGAAGCCAAGGCGGTGTGACCTTCCTCAGAGGAAAGTCCAAAGGAACTGGGATTTCTGAAGGGGGCTCCAAGAAAGCTGGGGAGGGACTTTTTAGGCTCTCAGAGAGTGACAGGACTGGGGGGAATGGAATCAAGCTGGAAGTGGGGAGATTCAGAGTGGAGGTGAGGAAGAAGTTCTTCCCCAGGAGAGTGGTGAGAGCCTGCAATGGGTTGTGCAGGGAGGTGGTTGAGGCCCCAGCCCTGGAGGTGTTTGCAGCCAGGCTGGATGAGGCTCTGGCCAGCCTGCTGTAGTGTGAGGTGTCCCTGGGCATGGCAGGGGGGTTGGAACTGGATGAGCCTTGTGCTCCCTTCCAACCTTGACTGATTCTAGGATTCTAGGATTCTGTGATTCTATGATTCTGAGCATGGGAAAGGAACAACCTGTGGGAAAGAGCCTGGCTGGAGCACTTACTCTGGTCCTCCACTGCCCAAGGGCTGGCTGCATCAGGGTGCTCAGCCACAGCTCACTGTGGCCACGCAGGAGGAGACAAGGGGACAGAGGTTTAGCTGGCACCAGCAAAGCCTGCTGGGCTGGGCAACACAGGAACCAGCAGCTCAGAGGGGCTGAGACACCCATCCTGGGACACCACCAAGCTTGGAGGGGTGCTGGGGAGCAGCCATAGGACACCACAGCTGGAGCTGTACCTGCTCCAGATGTGCTGAGGCGACGACAGAGTTGCTCCGCCGGCTCCAGATGTGCCTCCTGCTGCAGGCTTGGCTCCGGATGTGCTGGATCCAGATTGGCTCTGTGGCTTCCAGATGTGCAGGGCTGATCTCAGTTGGGCAGTGCTGGCTCCAGATGTGCTGTGCCCACTCCAGGTTCACTGTGACTGCATCCAGATGTGCTGCAATGGTGCCTAGTTCGCTCTAGCAGCTCCAGATGTGTGCGGTCACGTTGCTGCCCTGGCTCCAGGCAACAGGACAGCACTGAGGGTGAGCACATCTGGCTCCAGGCCACAGCTCCAGCTGTGCACACCAGCAATTCCCTCCTGCAAATGGTTGTTGATGAACACAACCCATGAAGTCCAGTCCCAACATGCTGAAACTCAAGTTGCCCCCAAACCCCTCCTGACCTTGCTCTGGATGGGTCTAACCCTACATGCAGACCCCTTCTGGTGGTTACTCTAGCCACTCATCATAGCTCCATCACATGGGGAGCTCCCAGCAGCCCAATGCTCTTGCTTCCACCCATCCTTGGCTTTCACAGCCCCCCCTGCCCTCCATGGATCATTCAGAACCCAGAGCAGCTGAGACTTGCTGACCGAAGGTGACTCTGTCTTGCCCTGTAATTCCCCTCCCCTTTCCTCCTGCCTGGGCAGAGGTGGGTGAGCCCTGTGGGATTTCCTGTGGTTGCAGCAACTCCTGAGGTTAACACTTTTAGTGAGGTGCAGTCATCAAGTGATGTTGTACCTCTGGACTCAGCTCTGGTGAGGCCACACCTCAACCCTTGGCTTCGGTTTTGGGGGCCCCTCACTCCAAGAAGGACATTGAAGGGGCTGGAGCAGGTCCAGAAAAGGGCAATGAAGCTGATGAAGGGTCTGGAGAACAGAGCTGGTGAGGAGCAGCTGAGGGAACTGGGGTTGTTCAGTGTGGAGGAGGTTGAGGGGAGACCTTCTGGCTGAAAGGAGGCTGGAGCCAGGTGGGGATTGGTCTCTTGTGCCAAGGAGCAAATGACAGGACAAGAGGAAACAGCCTCAAGTTGCCCCAGGGGAAGTTTAGGCTGGACATGAGGAACAATTTCTTCCTCAAAAGGGTTGTCAAGGCCTGGCCCAGGCTGCCCAGGGCAGTGCTGGAATCCCCATTGCTGCAGGGGTATCATTGCCATGGAGATGTGGTGCTGAGGGCCATGGTTCAGTGGTGCCCTGGCAGTGCTGGGGTAAGGGTTGGACTCCATCACCTTGAAGGTCCCTTCCAACCAAAACCATTCAGTGATTCCATGCAAAAAGAAGCCACAGGCTCTGCAGGGGGGAGTTGGGGTATGATGATGGGATGGAGAGCACTAGGAAATCCTCAGAACCTTCTGCCTGCAGTTCTGGATGCCCACAGCATGAGATGAGCTGGAGACCACAAGAAGAGAGGATTGCCAGTGAAAACAACCTCAGTCTTTGAGGAGATTTTCATTGTAGGCTTCTGGAATTAGTGGGAAAATATTCTCTGGTTGACAGAGCTCAGCCCAGATGCCCAGAACCCCTCACTGGGTTCCTGTCACATCACGTGTAGCGACGTGGTCATAAAAATCCATTAGGGGTGGACTTTAGTTTTCTGGGGTGACCCCAAATCCTGTGACGGCTTCAAGCTAGAAAGCCACCTGTGTCCCCTCCTGTTCCTTTAAGGGATGCTGGGTTTCCCCATGGACTGACTCAGACTGGAAACTCTCAGTTTTTCTCGGCACAGCTATCTAGGTCAGCTTTGCTGACAGTTGCTGATGCTGCTCACCACGTTCAGCAGCTCCAGCCACAGCAGCAGCAGCAGCACATGGCTTGAGGACCAGCAAGGTAAGGACCACCCTGTTCTGATTTCCTGGTTAATCCAGCTCCCCCCTGCATTTGAAGGCTAAAAAAATTCCCATCTGAAGTTTTTTTTTTGGCTGCTCTTGATGGGTGTTGGTCACTTTGGACACGTTGGTGGCCAAGGTATCAAGTCCCTGAAACAAGGTTGGAGTGAGGTCTTACCTTCCAGGGACCTGCTGGTTGCATCCCAGCCCTCCTAACTCACTCCAGGATGGACACCTGCAAATATATCCATAGCCAGAGGGGAAATATATCCATAGCCAGAGGGGAGCATGGCTCAGCTCCTGTCCTGCAGCTCTCAGCACTTGGTGGTGCAAGGCTGAAACTGGGGCTTCAGCAGTTGCAAAGCTCCTGCTGGTTCCCTGGGGTCCAGATTTGTCCTTTACATGGGAGAGGTCTCCAGCACAGTCTCTGAGAAGAGCTTGTGGGAGCTGGGGTTGTCCAGCCTGGACACCAGGAGGCTGAGGGGAGACCTTCTGGCTCTCTACAGCTGCCTGAAAGGAGGCTGGAGCCAGGTGGGATCAGTCTCTTCTCCCAAGGAAGTGAGAGGACAAGATGAAACAGCCACAAATTGCACCAGGACAGGTTCAGGTTGGACATGAGATGAAACTTCTTCACTGAAAGGGTTCTCTGGAAGAGGCTGCCTGGGGAGGTGTTTGAATCCCCATGCCTGGAGGTGTTTCAAAGAGGCAGAGAGGTGGTACTGAGGGCCATGGTTTAACACTGACCTTTGTAGAGTCAGATGCTGGTTGGACTCGAAGGTCTTCAAGGTCTTTTCCACCTGGAACAGTTCTATGAGAAACTTCTTTTTTCCCTGTGTTTTGGGCTTTTTACTTCTTTGTTTGCTCTGCTTGTCTTGAGTGCTGCTGCATAGGGAGCCCTTTGAGCAGGGAGGAGATCAAAGAGCAGTGTCTCAGCAAGGGGGGCAAAGCCTCCTTCCTTCCAGTTCTGGACTTTGCAAGAGCTCAGACTTAGCAAACTCCTGTAAACTGAGACCAGCCTGGGAAGGTGAGTGATGCCTGGAGGAGGCAGTGCCTCTGATCCTGCCTTTAGGCTGGCAGCCAGGCTGGTTTGTTGTCTCTTTAGCTCTTTTCATACCACACAAGGCTGGCTTTGGGTTTGGCTTTTTTGTCCTTTCCATCTGTTGTAACTTGCAGAAGGTTTGCAGGCAGTTGGGTGGCCTTCAGGTTCTCTTAGTGGGTCAGCTAATGGGAAGGCTCTTGAAATTTGACTCACTCATAGTGAATATTCTTCAAACAAACCAGGTCAGCTCAAGCAGTAGGAGAAAGAGAAAAGCGTGAGCTGGAACTTGCAGCTTGGGCTGGCTTGAACAATGTGGGTTTGAAGCTCTGGTGGTGAGTTCAACTTCATTGTGTCCCTTCAGGGAAAGCTTCCCTCTCTGAGGTCAGACTTGATATGGGGTTGTTACCATAGAATCACAGACTGGTTTGGGCTGGAAGGAACCTTCGAGATCATCTAGCTCCAACCACCCCTGCAGTAAGCAGAGACATCTTCAGCTAGAACCCCATCGAGCCTGACCTTGGATTATTGCTGGCTTCAAAAGAAAGTTCTGAAGGTGCAGGGCTTGGTACCATGCACCTGAGCAGGGTGTCAGGCTACCCTAAGGCCTCCCCATGGCACTGCCACCTCTGCCCAGATACCCCATGGTGGGACCAGGATGCTGGGGGCTTGTGAGGAGGCTGGCATCACCCTAACCTTTGGGTGTGCCATGAAAGCTGCTTCCAGGAGGATGCTTCTCTTGGAAAAGAGCAATTCCCCCCACCAGGAGATGTGTTTCCTCCACCCTACTGGTCTCTACCTTGGCTGCTGCAAAGCTGTCCCAGTTCCATGCCCTGTACCCCAAATTTGTGCCCCATACCCCACGCCCTGTGGAGTTGGTGAGCCTGGGCATGCCCTCTCTGGAGGGGGTGCTGACCTGGGGGGGCTGGATCCAAAGAAGCTGGGGAGGAAGGCAGGAAAAATAAAATCAGAGAAGTCTGTGGGAAGAGGATGTGATCACAGCTGCTCAGGGAGAGGGGAGAAGCCCTTGCCTAGGATTTGGGGATTGTTTAGGAAGTGCTGCTGGGAAGAGCCATTGCTCAGCTTGGTGGGAAAGATGTTATGGGAACAGGGGAAGTTTCTGTCCCATGAAGCCATGCCTTGGTCTGAACATCTCCAGGGATGGATGGAGACTGCAGGACAAGCCCTCAGGGCAGCTGACCCCCATGTGTGGTCACTCCTGAAGTGCTTTTCCTTACATTTAACTGGAATTTCCTGATTTCCAGTGTGAGCCCTTGGCCTCCTGGCTTGTCTCTGGGAAGAGCTGAGAGGGGTCTGGGTCTCTCATGTCTACTCCCTCCACATCAAACCCCCCTAAACCTTTTCCTCTCTCCAGCTCTCCCAACCCTTCCTCACATCTCAGGTGTTCCAGACCCTCAGGCATCTTTGCTGGACTCATTCCAGTCCATCCCTTTCTCTCCAGCCCAGGAGAACTCATCCCTGGACCCAGCACTCCAGATTTGCCTCCCCAGGGCTGAGCAGAGGTGCAAGGTGAAGACACAGCAGCATCTGCTGCTCTCCCTCCAGCCACCATTCCTCTTTGAGGGAGGCTCTGGGGGTTCTCAAACATGATTTCCCTTTTGTAAATCCACACTGACCTCTCCCATCACCTCCTGGTTCTCCTTCCTGTGTTGGGACCTGGTTTCCACGAGGGTTTGCTCCATCACCTACCAGAGGGTTTGAAGTTAAGGTTGACCAGACTGTGGCTCACCAAAACCTGCTTGAAGATACACATCTGTAGAAGAAAAGGGTTGGAGAAGTTTCATAGATATGAGAGCCAAGAGAAAGAGGTGGAAGCTTGGAGAAAGTGACCATGGGGCTGCTCATCAGGGCTGAACACTGAGCTCAGCCACCAGGGTGGCTTCTACCCCATCCCCCAAGTCCTGTGTGCCCATGGCTCTGCCCCACTGCTGGCACAACCTGCCTGACTGCAAATGCCCAGCAAAGCCCTCACCATGGCACCTCTGGGATGCACTCGGAGTGGCATGGCTGGTGGGATGACTCACACCTTTCCTTCTCCCCCCAGACTATGCCAGCTGTGGGCAGTGGCCACAGCCCAGGCCATGGTGGGGTCCAGAGAGGCTTTGGAACTCCACATCCTGTTCTGTTGCTTGTGTGGAGGTAAGTGGCAGCGGGACGTGGCCTGGCTTGGTGTGGCCACCATGGCATGGCATGGAATCATGGAATGGTGGGGGATGAAAGAGACCTCTGGAGAACAGCTAGTCCACCTCCCCTGCTGAAGCAGGGTCACCCAGAGCAGGTTGCACAGGAATGCATCCAGAGGGGTTTGGCATGTCTCCATGGCCACCACAGCATCATCCTCACAGACCACTGGGGAATCAGTGTGGGAGTGGGAGAATTATAGGGCTACAGTTCTTGACTTTGGGGAAAATGCTTCATAACCATCATGGGGGGGAGAAAGGGGTCCGTGCCCCACAGCACCTCCTCCATCCTGCTCACATCCCTGCACCAGGATCACATCCAGCAGGGTTGATGCAGTCATGAAGAACTGGCATTGGAACAGGCTGCCCAGGGAGGTGGTGGAGTCACAATCCCTGGAGGTGTTCAGGACATGGCACTGTGGGACATGGTTTAACGGCCATGGTAGAGTTGGGTTGATGGTTGGACTCAATGATCTGAAGGGACCTACAAGAAAGCTGGGGAGGGACTTTTTAGGCTCTCAGGGAGTGACAGGACTGGGGGGAATGGAATCAAGCTGGAAGTGGGGAGATTGAGAGTGGAGGTGAGGAAGAAGTTCTTCCCCAGGAGAGTGGTGAGAGCCTGAAATGGGTTGTGCAGGGAGGTGGTTGAGGCCCCAGCCCTGGAGGTGTTTGCAGCCAGGCTGGATGAGGCTCTGGCCAGCCTGCTGTAGTGTGAGGTGTCCCTGGGCATGGCAGGGGGGTTGGAACTGGATGATCCTTGTGGTCCCTTCCAACCCTGACTGAGTCTAGGATCTTGGAGGACTTTCAGCTGAAACAATTCTCTGACTCTGAGAGCGGGTGGCTCTGGTGCTGGCATGATCCTGCCCCTGCACCCTTTCCAGGAAGACCAGATCAAGCCTGATAATGGTTTTGAGCTGATGCAGAAGGTTCATCTGATAGCAAAGGGCAGAGGTGCCTCTGTGTGGGGGCTGCTGCCCTAATCTGGAGGCATCAGTGTGCTGGAGGCTGCAGGTTGTTTCCCCTTCATCAGCTAAGCATTAGAGCAAAATCTGAAATGGGTGAAACTTGCTGTTGGTGACCTGAGGGGATGAGTCACCAGGTGCTGGGACACTGCTGAAGAGCTTTTCAGTACTTCAAGGGGCTGAGAAGAAAGCTGGGGACAGACTTTTGAGCAGGGCCTGTTGTGACAGGACAAGGGGGGATGGTTTGAACTCAATGGGGGAGGTTCAAACTGGAGAGAAGGGAGAGATGTTCGACACTGAGGGTGGTAAGAGCCTGGCTCACGTTACCCAGAGGGGTGGTAGGAGCCCCATCCCTGGAACCATTGCAGCTCAGGTTGTTTGGGGCTCTGAGCAACCTGCTCCAGTTGCAGCTGTCCCTGCTGACTGCAGAGGTGTTGGTCTGGATGACCTCGAAAGGTCTCTTTCCATCCAAAGCATTTCATGATTCTATGATCCTACAGTCCCCATCCCAGCAGTGAGAAGGGGACCATGGGATCCAGCCAAGCTGCTGCCCACGTCCCAGCAAAGCAGCCCAGGAGCACTATCTCCTCCCGTGGGACACCCACCTGGAGCCATCCTTACCGGGTGTGTGTTGGCACAGGGCTGGCCAGCCTCAAGTGCTGGGGGCATGTCTGGGTCGAGCCCGCGCCGGTGGTGCGGATGGGCTCCGACGTCTCCATCAACTGCCTCTACACCTTTGGGTGCCCCTGGGCCGAGTTCCACCTCCTCTTCAACGCCAGCCTGGCCGAAGGTGCCCTGCAGCCCCTCAACAGCAGCGCCGTGCAGCTGCGGCTGCGTGACTACCGCACGCCCTTCCGGACGGTCTTCTGCGTCGCCCGCTGCCGCGGCAGCCACACGCGGCACCTGCTCTGTGGCACCACCATCCTGGCTGGCTGTGAGTGCCTTGGGGTTGGGGTGGGGAGGCTGCCGCAGCCTGGGGTTGGCACTGCTTGGGGGTGTCATAGAATCACAGAGTAATTGTCAGGATCGGAAGGGACCTCAAGGCTCATCCAGTTCCAACCCCCCTGCCATGCCCAGGGACACCTCACACCAGAGCAGGTCACTCACAGCCACATCCAGCCTGGCCTTAAGAACCTCCGGGGATGAGGCTTCCACCACCTCCCTGGGCAACCTGTGCCAGTGTCTCACCAACCTCATGGGGAAGAACTTCTTCCTAACATCCAATCTGAATCTACCCACTTCTAGTTTTGCTCCATTTCCCCCAGTCCTATCACTACCTGACATGCTAAAAAGTCCCTCCCCAGCTTGCTCATAGGCCCCCTTTACATACTGGAAGGCCACAAGAAGGTCTCCTTGGAGCCTTCTCCTCTCCAGACTGAACAGCCCCAACTCTCTCAGTCTCTCCTCAGAGAGGTGCTCCAGCCCTCTGCTCATCCTGGTGGCCCTTCTCTGCCTTCCAGCACCTCCATATCCTTCTTGTAATAGGGGCTCTGCCTGATCTTGCCCCCACAGACCCTCCAGACCCCCCCAGCAACCTGAGCTGCACCATCCAGGAGGGCTCGGAGTACCTGGTGTGCAGGTGGGACACAGGACGGCCAACCGAGCTCCTCACCAACTACAGCCTCCACCTGCATGGGTAAGGACCTGGGGGATGGAGGACTGGGGGTGAGTGATGCCATGAGCTGGATGGGACTGGGGGGGAGAGTGGCAGCTGGCAGAGCTGGTACACGGTGTGTGGTACAGCTACAGCACTGAGACATTGAATTATACAATCATTTAGAGATCATGCAGCCCAACACTTAACCCAGCACTGCCAGGTCACCACTAAACCATGGCCCTCAACACCACATCTGCGTGGCTTTGAGACCACTCCACCACTGCCCTGGGCAGCCTGGGCCAGGCCTTGACAACCCTTTTGAGGAATAAATTGTTCCTCATATCCAACCTAAACCTCCCCTGGGGCAACTTGAGGCTGTTTCCCCTTGTCCTGTCAATTGTTCCTTGGGAAGAAGAAACCAACCCCCACCCAGTTCCAATTTCCATTCAGGGACTTGTAGAGAGCCAGAAGGTCTCCCCTCAGCCTCCTTTTCTCCAGGCTGAACAACCCCAGGTCTCTCAGCTGCTTCTCACCAGATCTCTTCTCCAGACCTTTCGCCAGCTTTGTTGCCTTTCTCTGGACCCACTCCAGCCCCTCAATGTCCTTCTTGGAATGAGTAGCCCGAAACTGAAGGCAGTACTGGAGCTGTGGTCTCACCAGTGCTGGGTCCAGGGTGACAACCCCTGCTTGGTTCTGCTGCCCACACTTTTTGGCCACCTGGGCACACATTGGCTCATCTCTGGCCAGCTGTAGACCAACACCCTGAAGGCCTTTTCCTCTGGGCAGCTTTCCAGCCCCTCTGCCCCACACCAGGAGCACTCACAGGGCTGTCGTGACCCCAGCAGCTCCACCAAACCTGGGTGCTGAGGCCAGCTTCAAGCCCGGGTGAGGGCAGCGCTGCTGTGCTGTGGGTGGCTGGGTGCTGTGCCCTAGTTACACTTTCTAAAGCTCACACCTTGCTGGTTTCCTGCCTGCAAACCACGTGGCAAACCACAGCTTTAATTCTGCAGGAGGGACCTCCTGCTGCCGGTGGCTCGGCAGCCAGGCTGTCATGTCACGTGTCCCAGCCACACGGCTCGGGCTGCTGCTCTCCCAGCTAAAGGACATGCAGAGGCTGCTGCCCAAGGCCCCAAACCAAAACTCTGTGAGGGTACAGGAGCCTGAGCCAGGAGCAGACTTGCTCCACGTGCCACCAGCCCTTCCCACTTTCTGCCCCAAAGCCCCCGTGACACGAGACCGGCAGGCTCACAAAGTTAGTTTGACTCCGTCATTGAAGACCTCAAAGCCCATCACACGTAGGCTTAGTCAGGAGAAGTGATGAACCACCCACCTACGCTTGCTTGGGTTCAGACCTTCAGCTGAGAACCTTCTCCTCTGCCATCAAAGCACACACATCCTCCAGCAGCATCATGAGACGAAGGTGATGACTTCCCAGGTGACTCTAGGAGTGACAGACTCTGGGTTTGGAGGTGACTGTGCCCTAGCTGGGAGCTGTGACCCCTCGAGAGCTGGCTGCACGATGCTGGGATGGGCTCTGACCTCTGACCAGGCTTGTCTTCTGCTTTCTGGTGTAAGGATGGTGGTGGCAGAGGATGCTGAGGAGAAGGACGATGAGGAGGAAAAGGCCTTCACTGCAGGCTCACCGGTGCCATTAAGTGTGTTGCATGGCAAGACCCACTACTGGGCATGGGTGCAGGCCAGCAACGCCTTGGGTGCTGCTCGCTCACCCCCTCAGCACCTCAACTTGCAGCAGCTTGGTATGTACATCAAGCCAGCCACCCATTCTTCCATCCTTCTTTCCTTCCTTCCATCCATCCTTCCCTTCTATCCATTTTCCATCCTTCTTTCCTTCCTTCCATCCATCCTTCCCTTCTATCCATTTTCCATCCTTCTTTCCTTCCTTCTATCCATCCACCCATTCTTCATCCTTCTTTCCTTCCATCCATCCACCCACCCATTCTTCCATCCTTCTTTCCTTCCTTCCTCCACCATTCCTCCATCCTTCCTTCCATCCATCCATCCATCCATCCTTCTTTCTTTCCTTCCTCCCATCCCCCCTCCACACTGGTGCTGTGCATGGCTGGACACATCACCCTCCAATGCCACTCTGTGGGCACACTCAAGCAGTGCAGCCCCCTCCCGTAACGTGCCAACCCCCAACCCATGCTCTCCTGGCTCTCCCCACAGTGGTACCCAGCCTGCCCCTGGTCATTGGTGCTGAGACCACGGAGACCTCCCCTCCCACCACCACCCTCCACTGGAGAAGGCAGACGCTGCTGGAGGACGTGCACTGCGAGGAGCGGCACAGAGCCACGGGCACCTTGGCATGGCATGTGAGACACACCAGGATCCCCCCCAGACCCCCTCCCACTGCAGACCCACCTGCCCAAGCTGCCACCCCCTCTAGGAGGTGCACCAGCCCTGGTCCTCTCGCAGACTTCTAAGCACCCGTGAGGACTTGGAGTCATTCAGAGCTCACCTCTTTGCTTCAGCTGAGGTTGGAGGTCTTCAAACTGCTGTGGGGCCAGAAGACCAATGAGGTGGTCTGAGCCAGCCCTGGGGCAATGAAGCTGGAGAGGGGCTGGAGAACAGATCTGGTGGGGAACAGCTGAGGGAACTGGGGTGATTCAGCCTAGAGAAAAGGAGGTTGAGGGGAGACCTTCTGGCTCTCTGTAAGTCTCTGAAGAGAAATTGGAACCAGGTGGGGATTGGTCTCTTCTTCCCAAGGAACAAGTGACAGGTCAAGAGGTCCCAAGTTGGCCCAGGGGAGGTTTAGGTTGGACATGAGAAGAAACCTTCACTGGAAGAGGCTGCTGAGGGAGGTGGTTGAATCCTCAGCCCTGGAGGTGTTTAAAAGCAGCATAGATGTGGTGCTGAGGGACATGATTTAGCACCAGTCTTGGCAGAGTTAGATCAAGGCTGGACTCAATCTTCAAGGAATTTTCCAACCAAAACCAATCTGCAAGATAAAATTTTGAAGTAATTTTTCACATGAGATTTCTAATAGAACAAGAGGAGATCATCTCAAGTTGCCCCAGGGGAGGTTTAGGTTGGACGTTGAGGAACAATTCCTTCCCCAAAAGGGATCTTCCAAAGCCTGTCCCAGCCTGCCCAGGGCAGTGGTGGGGTCCCCATCCCTGCAGGGGTTTCAAAGCTGTGTAGATGTGGTGCTGAGGACCATGGTTTAGTGGTGACCTGGCAGTGCTGGGCTAATGGTTGGATTCTGATCTTAAAGCTCTCTTCAAACCTGAACAATTCTGTGTGGACTTTGCCTATCCCCATCCATGCAGACAAGGAAGGCAGCAGCTGCTGCATGGTCCCACTCTGCATGGGGGGACAGCTGAGACCTGCTCCCCCCCAGCACCCTGCTTGTCTTGCAGGCGGAGGTGTGGGAGCAGCACAGGACCCACTCGTGGCACAATCTCCAGAGTAACACCCAGTACGTGTTTCAGGTCAGGTGCAGGCTCAGCCCCACTGGCAGCCCCTGGAGCTCCTGGAGCACTTCCTTTCTCTACACCACCCCTGAAGCTGGTAAGCTCTGCCCAGTGCTGCTCCTGCTGCCTGCTCCCAAGCAGCTCATCCCTGAGATGTTCTGCAGGGACCTGGCCAGGGTTCTGGCTGCTTAAGTCAGCCACAGACACGGCATGGAGCCTGCATGACATCCTCCAGATGTCTGGAGCAGCCCTGTGCTTCCAGCCATCAGGCCAGCAGGTCAGGGGAGATGGGTCTGCTTCTCTGCTCTGCTGAGACCCCCCCCTGCAGTGCTGGGGCCAGCACTGCAGTCTTCAGCACAAGACAGCCATGGACCTGTTGGAGCAGGGCCAGAGGAAGCCACAGCAGTGATGGAAGGGCTGGAAACCCTCTGCTGTGAGGCCAGGCTGAGAGAGCTGGAGAGTCAGACTGGAGAGAAGGGAGAAATGTTTGTCACTGGGGGTGATGGGACCCTGGCTGTGGTTCTGTGAACCTTACCACACCGTATGTGGTAGTCTGGGGCTGTGCCACACATCTTGAACAGAAGGTGGCAGAATGTAAACAGATGACAAAGTAACTTTCTCTCTTTTTGGCTTCTTTGCTCCAGCAGATACTAACTTCTGGCTTTCTGCTGGCTTTGCTGACCTTGGCTGCATTGCTTTGTTGTAGCTAAGTCCTACCAAACGACTCTCTGCTCTTCTTTCTCTTGTCCCCTCTACAGGGGGGGAGGGAAGGCAGCAGGGAGAGGGGAAGCTGTTAGTAGCCCCCCTGGTTTTGTCCAGGGGGGGTTCTTGTGCTGTTTATAAATTGCAAATATTCTATATTTTTGTACATATTGATTGCATTTCCTATTTTAGATTGCAGTTTGGCTTGCAAAATACAAGCTGTATCATAGAATCAGTCAGGGTTGGTCCCTTCCAACCCTGACTGATTCTATGATTCTATGCTACAGCTTCCTTTGCTTTGCAGCTGAGCTGCTCTGGCAATTTTATGTTGGGGGCTGGTTTCAACCCACTACACCATACCTCCCTACCCAGGCCCCAGTGAGGCAGTAAAAATCAGCCTGGCCACTCAGGGCTGAAAGCCTCAGCTCCCCCAGGAGAACACCAGAGAGATACCAGCTCAGTGTGCTGGGAGAAAGAGAGGAGGAGGAAAAGCCTGTGCTGCCCATTTCTATAGGGGAGATACAGGAATGATGGGATGGAATAAAACAACCGAGAGCTACCAGGATGGTGAAGGGACTGGAGTACTGCCCTGTGAGGAGAGGCTGAGAGAGCCCTGGAGGTGGTTAGTCTGGAGAGGAGAAGGCTGAGAGAGGATCTAATCAGTGTTTACAAATATTTGAGGCCTGGGGGTCAAGAGAGAAGGGACAGGCTCTGCTCAGCTGCACCCTGGGATAGGACAAGAGGCAATGGAGATAAAATACAGCACAGAGGTTCCAGCTCAACATGAGGAGGAACTTCTTCACTAGGAGGGTCACAGAGCACTGGAACAGGCTGCCCAGGGAGGTTGTGGAGTCTCCTTCTCTGGAGACTTTCAAGCCCCATCTGGATGCATTCCTGTGTGACCTGTGCTGGATTCTCTGCTCCTGCTCTGGCAGGGGGGTTGGACTTGATGATGTCCAGAGGTCCCTTCCACCCCCTAACATCCTGTGACCAGATTACACTTTCCAGTGTCCACCTCCCTGGACTCTCTGGTCCTTGGAGGACTTTCACCTCCATGGTTAAGCCATCCAGTCTTAGCCCCACAACACCTCCCCAGCTGGTCCCCCCCTTTGTTAGCTCTCACCACATCCCAGGCTTCCTCCCACAGCCCCCACCAAGGCTCCTGACACCTGGCGGCGCCTGGGCCCAGCACTACCGAACGGCAGCCAGGAGGTGACAGTCTTGGTCAAGGTAAGGTCTTCTCTGGTGGCTCCTCTGATGGTTGTAGCAGTCCTGTTCCTCCCATAGGCTGCCTGCTCTGGTGTTTCCTTCTTTCCTTCCATCCATCCACCCATTCTTCCATCCTTCTTTCCTTCCTTCCTTCCATTCATCCATCCATCCTTCCTTCCTTCCTTCCATTCATCCATCCATCCTTCCTTCCATCTATCCATTGATCCATCCATTCATCCTTCTTTCCTTCCTTCCATTCATTCATCCTTTCATCCTTCTTTCCTTCCTTCCATTCATCCATCCTTTCATCCTTCTTTCCTTCCTTCCATTCATCCATCCTTCCTTCCATTCATCCATCCTTTCATCCTTCTTTCCTTCCTTCCATTCATCCATCCTTTCATCCTTCTTTCCTTCCTTCCATTCATCCATCCTTCCTTCCATTCATCCATCCTTTCATCCTTCTTTCCTTCCTTCCATTCATCCATCCTTTCATCCTTCTTTCCTTCCTTCCATTCATCCATCCTTCCTTCCATTCATCCATCCTTTCATCCTTCTTTCCTTCCTTCCATTCATCCATCCATCCTTCTTTTCTTCCTTCCTTCCATCCTTCCATCCTTCCTTTCTTCCTTCCATCCTTCCATCCTTCCTTTCTTCCTTCCATTCATCCATCCTTCCTTTCTTCCTTCCATTCATCCATCCTTCCATCCTTCCTTTCTTCCTTCCATTCATCCATCCTTCCATCCTTCCTTCCATCTATCCATTGATCCATCCATCCTTCCATCCTGCCTGCTCTGGTGTTTCCAGGTGAAGACAAGCCAAGACAATGCTTTCTTCTTGTGAGAGGCAAAAGCATTTATTGCCTAAGCACTAAGCAAGGCAAGAGATTAAGCATTAGCCTAAGCCTAAAGCCAAAGCCTACTACTCTGTTACACAGTCAACATATACTTTTCTAAATCAGAGCTGCCACATCCCAACTGGCTACCCTTTCAGTGACATGGGTCCAAGCAAGGCCTACAATAGGTTAATACAAGCTTCTCAACATAGCCAGTCAACTGCTGCTGAGTCTTCCTCTTCAGTTAGAATCACAGAATAGAATCATAGGATCACCCAGGTTGGGAGAGACCTCCAAGATCACCCAGTCCAAGCTAGCACCCAGCCCTATCCAATCAACCAGACCCTGGCACCAAGTGCCTCACCCAGGCTTCTCTTGAACATCTCCAGGGATGGTGACTCCACCACCTCCCTGGGCAGCCCATCCCAAAGGGCAATCTCTCTCTCTGAGAAGAACTTCCTCCTAACATCCAGCCTAGACCTCCCCTGGCACAGCTTGAGACTGTGTCCTCTTGTTCTGCTGCTGGGTGCCTGGGAGAAGAGACCAACCCCCTCCTGGCTACAACCTCCCCTCAGGTAGTTGTAGACAGCAATGAGGTCTCCCCTGAGCCTCCTCTTCTCCAGGCTGAACACCCCCAGCTCCCTCAGCCTCTCCTCACAGGGCTTGTGCTCCAGACCCCTCCCCAGCTTTGTTGCCCTTCTCTGGACACCTTCCAGCATCTCAACATCTCTCTTGTATTGAGGAGCCCAGAACTGGACACAGGACTCAAGGTGTGTCCTGAGCAGTGCTGAGCACAGGGCAGAATAACCTCCCTTGTCCTGCTGGCCACACTATTCCTGATGCAGGCCAGGATGCCATTGGCTCTCCTGGCCCCCTGGGCACACTGCTGGCTCATGTTCAGCTACTACCAATCAGCACTCCCAGGTCCCTCTCTGCCTGGCTGCTCTCCAGCCACTCTCCCCCCAGCCTGTAGCTCTGCATGGGGTTGTTGTGGCCAAAGTGAAGAGCCCTGCACTTAGCCTTGTTCAATCTCATCCCAGTGACAAGGTGCTTACATTCTTCCCAACTCAAAGATAAAACACAGCCTTCTCAAAGGTTGTTCAGAGGTTTGCTGTCTTCCTACATCCTCTGACATTTTCATCTGCTCTGCTCCTCCTCCTCACATGCTGAAGAACTTTGAGCTGCACTTCTCCCACCTTAATTTGCCCATACAGGAAAACTGGCCTCCCATGATTGAAAGTTGAGGTTGGCCAACCTTTGGCTGGCTCTTCTTCTTCCATCTGGATGTGCAAAGGACCAAAGGGTAGGATTCAGAAGGAATTTTTTTCACCATGAGGGTGGTGAGAGCTTGGCCCAGGCTGCACAGAGAAGTGGTAGATGACTCAACCCTGGAACTGTTCCAGGTGAGGTTGTTTGGGGCTCTGAGCAACCTGCTCTAATTGCAGGTGTCCCTTCTAACTGCAGTGGGGTTGGACTAAAGGAACTTTAAAGGTCCTTTCCAACCCAGAATGTCCCAAGATCTATGAATCCCCCGGCAGCAGAAGGCAATGCCCTTCCAAAAGAGCCCTTTGACCAAAGGGACAGGAAAAAAGATGAGACCTCATTGTGTCCATGGGGCACAAGACCTCTCTGTCCTTGCAAAGTCCATCTGAGCATGGAGATGTTGCAGTGGGGGGTGGGGGGGGGCTTGGTGTTGGACCCCATACCTGTCCCCATGGGACTGACTCCCTGTCTGCTCACAGCCCCTGCCAGCCCCAGATGCCCGTGGCAGGATCCTGGGCTACGCTGTGACCACCAAGACCACCAAGGGATCACTGCTCCTCTGCAACACCTCCAGCACAGCATGCACTGTCCTGCTACCTCCAGGAGCCCACATCCTCCATGTCACTGCTCACAACTCCAAGGGGGCTTCCAGCCCTGCCACCATCACCCTCAACCAGGGCACCAACAGCCAGGAAGGTAGGACTCACACACCCCAAGTGCAGCTTCAGCAGAGCCCAGATTTTATCAGAATTGCAGGGGGGAAAAAAAGGAATGAACCAGGCAAGGTCCTACACCTGGGATGGGGCAGCCCCAGGTGTCAACACAAACTGGGGGATGAAGGGCTGGAGAGCAGCCCTGAGGAGGACTTGAGGTGCTGGTGGGTGAAAAGCTGGACATGAGCTGGCACTGTGCACTGCCAGCCCAGAGCCAGCCCTGTCCTGGGCTGATCCCCAGCAGCAGGGGCAGGGAGGGAATTCTGCCCCTCTGCTGAGACCTCCCCTGCAGTGCTGGGGCCAGCTCTGGAGTCCTCAGCACAGCAGACATGGAGCTGTTGGAGTGGGGCCAGAGGAGGCCACAGCAATGCTGGGAGGGCTGGAAGCCCTCTGCTGGGAGGTGAGGCTGAGAGAGTTGGGGTTGTTCAGCCTGGAGAAGAGAAAGCTCCAGGGAGAGCTTCTGGTGGCCTTTCAGTGCTTCAATGGGCCAAGAAGAAAGCTGGGGACAGAGTTTTGAGCAGGGTCTGTTGTGACAGGACAAGAGGTGATGGTTTGAACTCAAAGAGGGAGACTGAGGCTGAGAGAAGGGAGAAATGTTTGACACTGAGGGTGGTGAGACCTGTCCCAGGTTGCCCAGAGAGGTGGGAGCTGCCCCATCCCTGGAACCATTGCAGGTCAGGTTGTTTGGGGCTCTGAGCATCCTGCTCTAGCTGCAGCTGTCCCTGCTGACTGCAGAGGGGTTGGACTGGATGACCTTTAAAGGTCCCTTGCAGCCCAAACCAGTCTTTGAAGAACACAAGCTTGGGCACATATGGCTTTAAAGAGGGGAAAAGCCCTGGCAGAGCTCTGCTCACTCCATCAGAGGAATAGCATGTCCTCCAGGCAAGGCCAGCACCCCCTGGAGATGCTCCACAGCTGCATGTCTGAGCCCTTGGCCTCTGAAGGACTCATCAATGACCTTCAGTTTGTCCTGCCAGCATTAGGTGGCAGGGCTGAGCTGTGCTGTAGGCTCAGCCCAAGGCTGCTCCCCAGAACAGCTCCTGGAAGGAAGCCAGCCCCCTGTGAGCTGGGTGCTTGCAAACAGAGAGGGAGGAGAAACAATCCTTTTGGTGCCACCTTGGCTTCCCTACACCATGAATTGTAGTTTCCCCACAGCCACACTGCCCTATTTTTGAAGCAAATGTTTCTTTTGGTGGGGAAAGTCCCATCTGAATGGAGGACAAAGAGATGAGTAAAGAGAAACTGAAGAGAAATGAAGTGGAAAAACCTCCCAAAGCTCTCTCAGTTATCAGAACCATGTCCCTTTCTGGTAAGAGAGAGCAGGTGAGGCACTGCACATCAGGCACCACCAAGGGGAAGATCTGCTTGAGCAGTGCACATGGCTGAGCACTTCTGTGGCAGAATCCCAGCCTGGTGAAGGTGGGAAGGGACCTCTGGAGATCATCCAGTCCAACCCCCCTGCTAAAGCAGGGGCACCCACAGCAGCTTGCCCAGGATCACAGTGGCCAGGTGGCTTTGGAAGCTCTCCAGACAAGGAGACTCCACAACCTCTCTGGGCAGCCTGCTCCAGGGCTCCAGCACCCTCACAACAAGGAAGTTTCTCCTCCTGTTCAGATGAAACCTCCTGGGTTCCAGTTGGTGCCCTCTGCACCTTGTCCTGTCCCTGGGCACCACTGAGAAGAGTCTGGCCTCATCCTCTTGCTCCCCACAGGTCCTTTAGCTCTTGCTGAACATTGCTCAGCTCCCCTCTGGGGCTGCTCTTCTGCAGGCTCACCAGCCCCAGGGCTCTCAGCCTTTCCTCCTCACAGAGATGCTCCAGGGCCCTCTGCATCTTTGGAGCCTCCCCTGGACTCTCTCCAGTGGTTGCTCTCTCTCTTGACCTGGGGAGCTCAGAACTGGATGAGGACTGCAGACATATCCTCACCAGAGCAGAGTAGAGGAGGAGAACTTCTACTGGCCTGCTGGCCACCCCTGCACCCCTGGAGACCACTGGTCTTGACCATAAGGGCACATTGCTGGCTCATGGTGAGCTTTTTATCCACCAGCACTCTCAAGTCCTTCTCCACAGAGCTGCTTCCCAGCAGGTCACCCCTCACCTGTACAGCTGCAGGGGGTTCTTCTTCTCCAGGTGCAGGACCCTACACTTGCCCTTGTTGAACTTCATGAGGTTCTCCTCTGCCCAGCTCTCCATCCAGGTCTCACTGAATGCCAGCACAGCCTAATAGGGCATCAACCACTCCTCCAGTGTTGTACCATCAGAGTACTGCTGAGGGTTCACTATGTGCCCTCAACATCATCTTTACTGACCTGGATGAACAACTCTGGACCCAGTCCTGACCCATTTTGCCTGGGCTTGGTTGACCCTTCTAAGTCTCCAGCTGTTCAAGCTGTGTTTGGAGAGACAGCTCCCTTGACATCTCTCTCCACAGAGTTCCCAGCACCTCTGGCTGTGGAGGTCAAGCCTGAGAACCAGAGCATCTTCTTGGTGACCTGGCAACACCCCCAGCACAGCAGGAGGTCCCTGCTCTGGTTCATAGTAGAGTGGATTTTTACCACCCAATACAGCCAGGAGGAGCAATACTTCTGGAAGAAAGTTCCACAGCAGGAAGCACACACCTACATCCAAGGTGAGGCATTGCTATGTCATGAGGTTCAGCAGCACCCTAGGAAGACCAAATATATTCTAAAGGTAGAATTTCACCTGATGTGGAGCTCTTTCCCACTTGTTTTTGGAGAGTGGCACCACGAAGAACCCTTAGTGAGGAGGGAGTGAAGCAGCAGGAGGTAGGAGAACAGTCAACAGGATTTACTCAGCTCTGCTGAGACCCCACCTGGAGTACTGCATCCAGGTCTGGAGCCTCTATTCCAAGAGGGATCTGGAGATGCTGGAAGGTGTCCAGAGAAGGGCCACCAGGATGAGCAGAGGGCTGGAGCTCCTCTGCTATGAGGAGAGACTGAGAGAGTTGGGGCTGTTGAGTCTGGAGAAGAGAAGGCTCTGAGGTGACCTTCTTGTGGCCTTCCAGGATCTGAAGGGGGCTCCAAGAAAGCTGGGGAGGGACTTTTTAGGCTCTCAGGGAGTGCCAGGACTGGGGGGAATGGAATCAAGCTGGAAGTGGGGAGATTCAGGCTGAACATAAGGAAGAAGTTTTTCATCATGAGAGTGGTGAGAGCCTGGAATGGGTTGTGCAGGGAGGTGGTTGAGGCCCCAGCCCTGGAGGTGTTTGCAGCCAGGCTGGATGAGGCTCTGGCCAGCCTGCTGTAGTGTGAGGTGTCCCTGGGCATGGCAGGGGGGTTGGAACTGGATGAGCCTTGTGGTCTCTTCCAACCCTGACTGATTCTAGGATTCTATGATTTAGTCCCCCAGGGAAGAAAGTCACAATCACAGAACCACTATGGGTGGGGAAGACCTTTTAAGATCACCAAAATTCCAATCATTAGGTCACAAGAGAATGAAGTGACAACTGAGCTGTCACCAGGAAGCTCAGGCTAGACCTGTGGAGGCCTGGCCAAGCCCAGGAGATGATGACTGTCTGTGTTTAAAGGCTGCAGAGAGAAGGCACAACACTCAGTGCACCAAGGCTGCTCCTCCCCTCTGCCCAGAGACAAGCCTGAAGGTCCTTACCAATGCAGCTTGACCATCCCAGGCCCCATCCCATCCCTTCCCTGCTTCCCACATGAATTCTGGTGTTTCTGGGGGTTTGGGTGCTTCCCAACAGTTACCTGAGCAGGCTTTTGCTCCTCCACACGTGGTTTGAGGAACAGCTCACACAGTGCCTTTCTCCAGGGGACTTTCCCCGCTCACTAACAAGCCCTTGAGCAAGCCCAGAGATTTCACAGCAGCTTACAAACACCTTCTAAAGGCAAAGCTTGCTTCTTTCCAGAAGGTGCAGCAGCAGGAGGCCACATCAACGTGTCTGTGTATGCAGTCTACCCTGATGGAGTCAGCAAACCAAGCTCTGGCCAAGGTAAGCCCAGCTGGGTGCAGAAGTTGCTGCTAGGTTTTAGAAGGAAGGTGTAACCCCCTCCCATTGACCAGAAGAGAGTGAGGCTCTGAACGGTGGAAATATCTTGGCAGCAGGACATGGAAAGAGAGGGAAGTGAGGACTACCAACTCCAGCTCTGGGGGTTGGCTTTGTTTGGCCTCAGGAGCTGGACATACTGAGAACCCTGAGTTTTTCCATCCTGCTGCTGGTCCTCAGCCAGCTGACCCAGGATAAACAGCATCTGAACATTGAGGACACCTCCCAGGACCATCATACCTGCTCCACAGCACAGACAAAACATGCCTGGCAGGTCCGTGGAGGCACAAAAGGGCTGAGGTCCAGTCATGAAGTCAGTCCATGGGTCATGGTTTGGACCTCCAGAGCTCCTCCAGCATAGCCCAGTAAGAACTGAGAGCCCAGGGCTGAGGTTAAATAGATTCCCTGGGGAGGGGTGTGCGTGGAGACCCCAGGTGAGGCTTCTCAGGCCATTTAGACCTGGTAGTGCCCCTGGAGCTCTGACAGAGCTGTAGCTGCAGGCCATGGTGACTCCTGAGGATATCAGTTCTCCACCCCATGTTGAGATGCAGCTGGAGGTGGGGTTTTGAAGGTGTTGAAGGTTTGGACACCTCCAGCTCTGGTGACATGAATTTGCAGGCTCCTGGTCTTCAACCTCAACAGCATATCTCCATCTGCTCAGAAGGAGGAACAGCTGAGGGGCAAGAGGAGGATGTTCTGATCTTTGCATGAGCCAACTGCTTAGAAACGTGTTAGATGCTTAAAACTGGAGACTTTATCCCAGGTGGTGGCACAGACTCCTTCCCCAAAGCTCAGGGGTTCATGCTGGCAACAGCCAATACGAGGCAGCAGGGAAGCTCAGGTCCCTGCCCAGGTTTGCTTCCAAACCACCAGCACAAGCCACTGTGGCCACCCACAGTGAAGTCCTCCAAGGCCTGTGGGATGAGGTTCAACAAAGTCAAGTGTCAGGTCTTGCACCTGGGTCACAACAACCCCATGAACTCTCCAGGCTTGGGACAGGCTTGCTGGAAGGTGTCCAGAGAAGGGCCACCAGGATGAGCAGAGGGCTGGAGCACCTCTGCTATGAGGACAGACTGAGAGAGTTGGGGCTGTTGAGTCTGGAGAAGAGAAGGCTCTGAGGTGACCTTCTTGTGGCCTTCCAGGATCTGAAGGGGGCTCCAAGAAAGCTGGGGAGGGACTTTTTAGGCTCTCAGGGAGTGACAGGACTGGGGGGAATGGAATCAAGCTGGAAGTGGGGAGATTGAGAGTGGAGGTGAGGAAGAAGTTCTTCCCCAGGAGAGTGGTGAGAGCCTGGAATGGGTTGTGCAGGGAGGTGGTTGAGGCCCCAGCCCTGGAGGTGTTTGCAGCCAGGCTGGATGAGGCTCTGGCCAGCCTGATCTGGTGTGAGGTGTCCCTGGGCATGGCAGGGGGGCTGGAACTGGATGATCCTTGTGGTCCCTTCCAACCCTGACTGATTCTAGGATTCTATGACAGAGTGGTTGGAAACTGCTCTGCAGAAAACAGCCCAGGGGTGCTGGCCAACAGTGGCTGAAGATGAACCAATGTGGGCCCAGGTGGCCAAGAAGGCCACCAGCATCCCAGTGTCTGGGTAGATGCAGTCACCCATAGGAACATGTATCTGTTGACCCAAAGCTTGCTTCCTTGACCCAAATATTTCTTTGGTGGCCTTATCATCTTGGTTTGGAGGTCAGTAGCAGGTGCTTGCTGCAAGATCCCCCTTGGAGATGACACCTCTGATCTTAACCCAAAGATATTAATCATTCAGTAGGGCTTCCACAACTACCATAGCTGCCTTCTACACATTCCAGGTTCTCCTTAGCACAGAGTGCAGCTCTTCCACCTCTGCTTCCGATCCTGTCAGGAATTCAGGAAGATCAAACTCTGCTTCCAGATGCTGAGGGGAGCAATGTGCTTGGAAGGTCTTCTGCAATTGGTGTTGTGTGCTCACTGGCATCTCATTGAATTTGACCTCTGAAAAACAGGAGGTTGTGGAGAGCCCAACCAGAGACAGTTTCTAATCACTTGGGGGGGAACTTTATTCTTCTTGTTATCCCATTATTTATTATTCTTAATAATATTAACAAAAGTAAACTAAGCCACAGCTTCTCCATCACCCATTGTCCTCTAAATGAAGTTATGGACATGTTTTTCCCCCTCTCTCTCTCTCTCTCTCTCTTTCTCAGTCCCTCCAGGGAACCACCTGCTGAGCACCACCTACAGCGAGATCTCCTATGGTAAGAAGACAGTAGCTCAGATTTGGTAATCCAGACTTTCTCCTGGACCAAAAATGGGAATTTTTAGCCTCAGCAGTGCCTGCAGCACCTGGTGATGGAGGAGCAAAAGCTCCTCTACATTTTGGAGAGGTCATGCCCCATAAGCAACTTTTCACTGGATGGAGACACGTGGTAGGAAAAGCTGGAGAGCTGTCATGGGTGAGGACCACCCACATAAATGCACACCTTGAGTTTTGCTTTCTTCTGAAGCTTAGAAGGTACCTTACAACATGTAGGAGAAGAAAACAAGGGGAATACAAGACACTGTTAGCACAACAGCTCTGTGCAGTCTACTTCTCTGGAGGGGATTCCAAACCCACCTGGACACTGCAATCCTGGGCAAGCTGCTGTGGGTGACCCTGCTAAAGCAAGGGGGAGGCTGGATTAGATGATCTCCAGAGGTCCCTTCCAACCTCCACCATTCCATGGTTCTGTGATTCAGTGGAGTGTTTGAATCAGAGACTTTTTTGAGCATTTCCCACCCAGTTTTCTAACTAATCATGCTGTGGTTTGCACATCTCCTGGTGAAGGCTCCACTGTGCTCTGCAGCAGGACTTAAACCAAAAGCAAAAGCAAAGCGAGCTGAAGAATTCACTTCAGTGTTTCTGGAAGGCAAGGCTGTGCAGGGGATGGTTAAACATGGTGACCACACTTCTACACATTACTTGATGGAACCATCTGCTGTGATGGTGGTGAGAAGCTCTGCTCACAGCACAGCAGGGGTGGGGACAGCAGTTCTGGGTTTGCTTTTGTCATGGCTTTGCTTCTGTCATGGAGGAGGAAAAGGGCAAGGGAAGTGCTGAAGGCTGCTTTAGTGGAGAGCTGGAGACAGAATCACAGAATCAACCAGGTGGGAAAAGACCTCAGAGATCATCCAGTCCAACCTATTACCTAATACCTAACACCTCCTGACAACTAAACCCTGGCTCCAAGTGCCTCATCCAAGCTTTTTTGAACACCTCCAGGGATGGTGACTCCACCACCTCCCTGGGCAGCACATTCCAATGGCCATTTACTCTTTCTGTGAAGAACTTTCTCCTCACCTCCAGGCTAAACCTCCCCTGGCGCAGCTTGAGACTGTGTCCTCTTGTTCTGTCACTGCTTGCCTGGGAGAAGAGACCAAATCCCTCCTGGCTACAACCTCCCTTCAGGTAGTTGTAGACAGCAATGAGGTCTGCCCTGAGCCTCCTCTTTTCCAGGCTGAAAAACATTCAAGATCAAACTTGCTGTGGCCCTGTGCAGCCTGCATCTCGTTGGAGGTGTCCCTGCTAACTGCAGAGGGGTTGGACAAGATGACCTTTGAGAGTCCCTTCCAACCCAGTGCAGTCTGTGACTCTGTGAACCTCTGAATCTGCCCTTCACATCAAGGAATGTGGTGGAGCAGAACCTCTTTTGACCTTCTTCTTCTCTCACCTTTTTCAGATGATGACATTGGTGTTTTCTTGGGCCTGGGCATCAGCATGCTCGTGTTATCCTTGGGGTTTGCTGTCCTGATGTTTAAAAAATCAGCCAGAAAAAGGTATTTTCTTCTCTTCCTCATTTTTTCCCCTCCCTATTTCCTAGCCAGCCTTAGGGACACATGAAGTCCTTCAGGAAAAATAAGGATGAGAGTAGAAAAAGAGCAGGAAATCCTAACCTCTGGAGAACAGTTTCATCCAAGGAATTGTCACTGCCTGGACTCGAGGAGGGGATGCTGAAGCTCCTCACCTCTAGAACCTGAGGACATGCAGTGCCTAAAGAGTGGCCCAGGTGGAAACCTCAATGTGGAGGAGCTTGCTATTGGTTTTTAGCACCAACTGCTGTTCTTTAGGCACCCTTGCAAAGTAATCTATCCCAGTTTGGTGTCTAACTGGAATGAGGATGTCCCTTCCCTGCTGTCCCAGACACAAACACAGGGGAATGGGTAACCTTTATGGCACAAAGATACTTGTTGGATCTTCCACTGGTTGGGTCTTCCACTGGCTGGGTCTTCCACTGGTTGGATCTTTTGCTGCTTGAATCTTCCACTGTGGTTGGATATTCCACTGGTTGGATTTTCCACTGGCTGGATCTTCAACTGGTTGAATATTCAACTGGTTGGATCTTTCACTGCTTGAATCTTCTACTGTTTGAATCTTCCACTGGGGTTGGATATTCCACTGGTTGGATCTTCAACTGGTTGGATGTTCCACTGGGGTTGGATCTTCCACTGGTTGAATCTTCTACTGGTTGAATCTTCCCCTGTTTGGATCTTCAACTGGTTGAATATTCAACTGGTTGGACCTTTCTCTGGTTGAATCTTCCACTGGCTGGACCTGTCACTGGTTGAATCTTCTACTAGTTGGATCTTCCCCTGGTTGGATCTTCAACTGGTTGGACCTTTCTCTGGTTGAATCTTCCACTAGCTGGATTTTCCACTGGTTGGACCTTTCTCTGGTTGAATCTTCCACTAGCTGGATTTTCCACTGGTTGGACCTTTCTCTGGTTGAATCTTCCACTGGCTGGATCTTCTGCTGGTTGGATCTTCAACTGGTTGGATATCCAACTGGTTGGACCTTTCCCTGGTTGAATCTTCCACTGGCTGGATCTTCTGCTGGTTGGATCTTCAACTGGTTGAATATCCAACTGGTTGGACCTTTCCCTGGTTGAATCTTCCACTGGCTGGATCTTCTGCTGGTTGGATCTTCAACTGGTTGAATATCCAACTGGTTGGACCTTTCCCTGGTTGAATCTTCCACTGGCTGGATCTTCCACTGGTTGGACCTTTCCCTGGTTGAATCTTCTACTGGCTGGATCTTCCACTGGTTGAATTTTGTACTGGTTGGACCTTTTATTGCTTGAATCTTCAACTGTTTGGATCTTCTACTGGTTGAATTTTCAATTGGGTGGATCTTCGACAGGTTGGACAAAATAAGGAATAAGGGAGAGGTGATTTGGAGCTCCAGGGTGTTGAGAGGCTGCCTCTTTCAGTTCCTGAGGCCAGCCCAGTTCTTCTGCTCTGGATATGGTTGTGAAATGGACATTTCAGCAACAGCAGGCACCAGGCCTTTTCCCAGAAGTGCACCAGAACTTCAGCCAAATGAAAAGTTCCTGCAAAGGACTTTCATTTCTGCAGCAGCTTTGGTTGGAGGAACATCAACTTTCCTTACTGCTGAGTAGTTGATGTGGTCAGGTCAAGGCACACATGCTTCAGCTGGGGCACAAAAGTTGCTTGGTCCTGCTCCCACCTCCTGGTTCAGCAACATTTCCCCATGCAGACAGGGCTTGCTGAAGGGATTTAGAGTGGTTTAGCTTCTAGATTTGGGCAACCACAAACAAAACCTAGAGGAATCATAGAATCACAGGGTGGTTTGGGTGGGAAGGGACCTTGAAAGGTCCGTCTAGTCCTGGCAGTCAACAGGGACATCTGCAACTAGAGCAGGTTGCTCAGAGCCCCAGGCAACCTGACCTGCAATGGTTGCAGGGATGGAACATCTCCCACCTCTCTGGGCAACCTGTGACAGAGTCTCACCACCCTCAGTGTCAAACATTTTTCCCTTCTCTCCAGTCTGGATCTCCCCATTGAGTTAGAACCCTAGAATCAGTCAGGGTTGGAAGGCACCACAAGGCTCATCCAGTTGCAACCCCCCTGCCATGCCCAGGGACACCTCACACTACAGCAGGCTGGCCAGAGCCTCATCCAGCCTGGCTGCAAACACCTCCAGGGCTGGGGCCTCAACCACCTCTCTGCACAACCCATTCCAGGCTCTCACCACTCTCCTGGGGAACAACTTCTTCCTCACCTCCACTCTCAATCTCCCCACTTCCAGCTTGATTCCATTCCCCCAGTCCTGGCACTCCCTGAGAGCCTAAAAAGTCCCTCCCCAGCTTTCTTGGAGCCCCCTTCAGATCCTGGAAGGCCACAAGAAGGTCACCTCAGAGCCTTCTCTTCTCCAGACTCAACAGCCCCAACTCTTTCAGTCTCTCCTCATAGCAGAGGAGCTCCAGCCCTCTGCTCATCCTGGTGGCCCTTCTCTGGACACCTTCCAGCATCTCCAGATCCCTCTTGGAATAGAGGCTCCAGACCTGGATGCAGTACTCCAGGTGGGGTCTCAGCAGAGCTGAGCAGAGGGGGAAGTTCAAACCATTCCCCCTTGTCCTGTCCCAGCAGACCCTGCTCAGAAGTCAGTCCCCATCTCCCTGGTCAGCCCCTTTGAGTGCTGACTAAGGTTAAAAGATGAAGAGCCAGAGTTCAAGGAGAGAAACCCAAACATATGAGGTAAATGTGGAGCTCCCAAGCCATCCCTGAAGGGCAGATGTGTCCCTCCTGCCAGGGGCCAGTCTCATCCTGCATGTAGAATCAGTGACTCATGCCATGGACTAACACCTTGGGTTTGTTTTCTCTCCCTCTGGTAAAGAATCAAAGCCAGCGTTGTGCCGCTTTTGCCAAAGTGGCTCAGGGAAGACCTTCCCCAAATGGAAAACAGCAACGTGGTGAAGTCACTCCAGGTAATCAGACCAGCTTCTCCCAGCAGTTCACTTGGCTCTCCTTAAAGTTTGCTCCAGAGCAGTGAGAAACATGGTTGGGAAGAGGATTAAGCTCTGAGGGACCAGGTACTGATCAAGAAGCATCTGCCAGGCACTGGCAAGGTTCATGAGACTCCAGCTGAGACTGAGTGACTCACACCTTCCCCTGATGAACTCTTCCCTCAGAGGCCATGGCTGACTCAATGTGCTCTTGATATGTGTGCAGAGCATAGAGTCAGGCACTGCTACTACCACAGAGTCCCAGCATGCTGGGGGTTGGAAGGGACCTCTGGAGATCATCCAGCCCAACACCCCTGCTAAAGCAGGGGCACCCACAGCAGCTTGCCCAGGATCACAATGGCCACAAGGTTTGGAAGCTCTCCAGACAAGGAGACTCCACAACCTCTCTGGGCAGCCTGCTCCAGGGTTCCAGCACCCTCACACCAAAGAAGTTTTTCCTCCTGTTCAGATGGAACCTCCTGGGTTCCAGTTGGTGCCCATTGCCCCTTGTCCTGTCCCTGGGCACCACTGACAAGAGTCTGGCCTCATCCTCTTGCCCCCCACAGGTCCTTTAGCTCTTGCTGAGCATTGCTCAGCTCCCCTCTGGGGCTGTTCTTCTGCAGGCTCACCAGCCCCAGGGCTCTCAGCCTTTCCTCCTCACAGAGATGCTGCAGGGCCCTCAGCATCTTTATAACCTTCCCTGGACTGTCTTCAGTAGTTCCCTGTCTCTCTTGACCTGGGGATCCCAGAACTGGCCCAGGACTCCAGATGTGGCCTCCCTAAGGCAGATATTCCCCACCTTCTCTTGTCCACCTTGCTGTGGTCTCTTTCACAGGACACACTGGAAGAGAGGTAGGAAGAGAGATAAGATGACAACAAATCATTGCCCCATTTATTCCTTGGGATGCTCTCATGCTAGCTCTCAGTAGGTCAAATTTGCCAGGTTCTTACACCACTCCTGTTTGTTTGTTTTTTTTTCCAGGAAAAGAGTGATTTCATGGATAACAATGAGCCATTCTTGGACATCAGTGACCCCACAGTTACAGAAGTGGAGGAGGTGCCAGAGCATGAGGAGTACAAGACCATAACCACAAGAAGGAAGCCCAGCAGAGAGGTGCCTAAGGAGTTGGAACACCCAAAGAGCACAGCACCAGCCAGCACCACCATCCCTGAGCAGATCAGTGACTACAAACCTCAGGTGTCTGATGTCAACCCAGCAGGCTACATTGCTGCCAACTTTTACCAAGCACAGACCCAAGCAGCCCTCCCTGAACCAGAGATGAATGTCTGCTTCAGAGACTACCCCAGCACCGAGACCCCCCTGTGGCGTGCAGGGGGAGGGGACCACAACCTCTGGCTGCTGGAGAAGGTCAACCTTGTCCTAAACAGCAGCCAGAGTGGGCAAAGCCACGTGTTCAGCTCAGCTGTGGTGGGACATGGGTCCCTCATGGAGAGCCAGTGGGCTCAGACCTTGGCCATGGATGCTCAAGAGCAAACGCTGGTTCCTGAGGAGCTGCTCTGCTGCCTGAGAGCCATCAATGGGGGCTCAGGGACAGCCAAGAGCTGCTTCCCCCAAAGCACTGGAGGCTTATTTTGAGGGACATTACATCTGTGATTAAAGAACCCAATGTGATGACCACAGCACATAGCAGCCTTTGAGATTTCAAACAGCAAAGCTGGAGCAAAACACCAAATCTGAAAACTGTCTCCTTAGCTGACTCCAAGTTCCTGTGTTTGCCTGGAATGTTTTGGCCAATAAACCACAATTCCACAGAATCCCAGCACCCCAGCATGCTGGGGGTGGAAGGGACCTCTGGAGATCATCTACTCCAATCCCCCTGCTAAAGCAGGGCACCCACAGCAGCTTGCCCAGCATCACAATGCCCAGCTGGCTTTGGAAGTTCTGCAGACAAAGAGACTCCACAACCTCTCTGGGCAGCCTGCTCCAGGGCTCCAGCACCCTCACAACAAACAAATTTCTCCTCCTGTTCAGATGGAACCTCCTGGGTTCCAGTTTGTGCCCATTGCCCCTTGTCCTGTCCCTGGGCACCACTGAGAAGAGTCTGGCCCCATCCTCTTGCCCCCCACAGGTCCTTTAGCTCTTGCTGAGCATTGCTCAGCTCCCCTCTCAGGCTGCTCTTCTCCAGGCTCACCAGCCCCAGGGCTCTCAGCCTTTCCTCCTCACAGAGGTGCTCTAGGGCCCTCAGCATCTTTGGACTCTCTCCAGTAGTTCCCTCTCTCTCTTGACCTGGAGAGCCCAGAACTGGACACAGTGCTCCAGCTGTGGCCTCCCTAGGACAGAGTAGAGGGGGAGGAGACTTCTTTTCCCTGATGGGCATACTCTAAATGCCCCCTTGGAGACCATTTGCCTTCTTGGCCACAAGGGCACATTGCTGGCTGATGGTGAACTTCTTGTCCACCAGCACTCCCAGCTCCTTCTCCCAGTACAGGACCCTGCAGCTGCCCTGGTTGAACTTCATGAGGTTCCTCTCCACCCTGTACCGTTCTCACTGCATGACAGCAGAGCCTGACAAGGTGTCAGCACCCCTCCCAGTTTCTCTAACCACTGTTGCCCAAACAATTTGCTTTGTTGTTTACTCCTGGGTACCTTCATCACTGGCCACAGTCCTTACTGTGGATCCCAGGATCTCCATTGTCTATATCTGCAGAGCAGCAGATCCCTGGCAAGACAGGGTAGGATCCTTCTTCAGAAGCAGCAAGCTGAAATGTGGCAGAAATGTGACTCTGAGGTGTCAAGGAGTCTAAAATTAGTGACTGCTGCCTGTGCAGGAAGGAAATCGTAGCAGAACTGCCACCTTCTGTCAGCAGCCCAAGAGTGAGGGAAGGAAGGTGGTTTGGTTTTGTTCAGTGTCCACATCCTGAGACTCACACTGCCTCCACCACCTGTGTGACCAACCCTGGGGTGAGGATCTGTGCCTTGGCAGACAGCAAGGCTTGGAATCACAGAATTGTCAGGGTTGGAAGGGACCTCAAGGATCATCCTGTTCCAACCCCCCTGCCATGGCCAGGGACACCTCACACTACAGCAGGCTGGCCAGAGCCTCATCCAGCCTGGCTGCAAACACCTCCAGGGATGAGGCTTCCACCACCTCCCTGGGCAACCTGTGCCAGTGTCTCACCAACCTCATGGGGAAGAACTTCTTCCTAACATCCAATCTGAATCTCCCCACTTCCAGCTTTATTCCATTCCCCCCAGTCCTATCACTCCCTGACACTCTAAAAAGTCCCTCCCCAGCTTTCTTGGAGCCCCCTTCAGATACTGGAAGGTCACAATAAAGTCAGCTCTTACCTTCCAGGGACCTGCTGGTTGCATTCCCAGCCTTCCTAACTCACTCCAGGATGGACCCCTGCAAATATATCCATAGCCAGAGGGGAAATATATCCATAGCCAGAGGAGCATGGCTCAGCTCCTGTCCTGCAGCTCTCAGCACTTGGTGGTGCAAGGCTGAAACTGGGGCTTCAGCAGTTGCAAAGCTCCTGCTGGTTCCCTGGGGTCCAGATTTGCCCTTTACATGGGAGAGGTCTCCAGCACAAAGTCTCTGAGAAGAGCTTGTGGGAGCTGGGGTTGTCCAGCCTGGACACCAGGAGGCTGAGGGGAGACCTTCTGGCTCTCTACAGCTGCCTGAAAGGAGGCTGGAGCCAGGTGGGAGTTGGTCTCTTCCTCCTAGGAGCAAGCAATAAGACAAGAGGAAATGACCTGCACACCAGTACAAGGTGTACAGGTGTCAGCTTCTGATCCTGCTGACAGACTCAACACAGCATGAATTATGGATGAAAACTGATTCCAAGCCACAATTTAAACCATTTCTGCTGCTCCTCTGTCCCAGGGCCAAGCTCTCTGCAGGAGGACACACATCCATTTCTGCAGGAGGACACACATCCATTTCTGCAGGAGGACACACATCCATTTCTGCAGGAGGACATACATCCATTTCTGCAGGACTCATTCATTCAATTTAGTTTAGACATTAGGAAGAAATTCCTCCCTGTGAGGGTGGTGAGGCACTGGAAGAGGTTGTCCAGAAAAGTTGTGGAGACTCCAAACCTGGAAGTGTTCAAAGCCAGGCTGGATGGGGCACTGAGCAAGCTGGTCTAATAGGTGTCCCTGCCCATGTCAGGAGGTTGGAACTAGATGCTCTTGGAGGTGCCTTCCAACCCAAACCATTCTGTGTTTCTGTTTCATTTCTGCAGGAGGACCTTCATGCTGGCTCAGTGTAGGAGCAGAGAGGTGAGCTGGGTTGAGCCTCAGCTCAGTCACCAACCACCTGCAGGCTTTCACTGAGGTAATTTTGCCTCCATCTCTTATCTACAGAGCCTGGAGAGTAGCACTTACTGCCTCTAGTAAAGCCTGAGGAGCTCAAGATTGAAAGAACCTGGTATGAGAAGCAATTTGAAGATCATGGAAATGTTTTCTGAGTAATCTTGAGTTGCCCATGTTTATTCTGAAAGATTGGTGAGAACTTGGTTGTTGGTGACTTGTGGAAGAGATCTGGTGGCAGATAAACATGCTGCAGAAGTTACAATTGGGTGCCAAAGCAGCACACCTCTGGGGATTTCTGCATGCATGAAGATCAAAGCCAAGGTTGTGACCAACAATGGTGAGAAAAGCTGCAAAAGAAAAAGAAAAAAAAGATTTGCCTGGATCAGCAAGAGGCTTCTGAGAACCTGGTGATGGGAATGTGATGGGAGAATAACTAGCCAAGAAATGTGAGGTGATGGAAACATGATGGAAGAAACAGCCAAGAAGAGAGGAGTTTGTATTAGGGGGATCTGGAGATGCTGGAAGGTGTCCAGAGAAGGGCCACCAGGATGAGCAGAGGGCTGGAGCTGCTCTGCTATGAGGACAGACTGAGAGAGTTGGGGCTGTTGAGTCTGGAGAAGAGAAGGCTCTGAGGTGACCTTCTTGTGGCCTTCCAGGATCTGAAGGGGGCTCCAAGAAAGCTGGGGAGGGACTTTTTAGGCTCTCAGGGAGTGACAGGACTGGGGGGAATGGAATCAAGCTGGAAGTGGGGAGATTGAGAGTGGAGGTGAGGAAGAAGTTCTTCCCCAGGAGAGTGGTGAGAGCCTGGAATGGGTTGTGCAGGGAGGTGGTTGAGGTCCCATCCCTGGAGGTGTTTGCAGCCAGGCTGGATGAGGCTCTGGCCAGCCTGCTGTAGTGTGAGGGGCATGGCAGGGGGGTTGGAACTGGATGAGCCTTGTGGTGCCTTCCAACCCTGACTGATTCTAGGACTCTATGATTCTATTACAAATGGTGCTGCTGGATGTAGTCCTTGGAGGATGAACTCTTCAAGGGGGAGGATGAACTCCTCTTCAAGGGGGAGGATGAACTCCTCTTCAAGGGGGAGGATGAACTCCTCTTCAAGGGGGAGGATGAACTCCTCTTCAAGGGGGAGGATAAGGAGTTCCTCACAGCACAGCGGTGGAGACCAAAAGCAAAGCTGCCTTTCGGAGAAGAGGATGTGAGAAGGGAGGCTGTGGTTGGTGTCTTGAGTGGCTTCACTGAAGGGTGGCTTCACCAAGTCAAACCCCACAAAAGTCCACTGGTGAAGTGAGAGGAGGGGAGCTGGTAGCACAGCACAGGTGGCACTGAACACAAGGACTAAGAGCAGGCTAGAGATGTGGTCTGTCAAAGGACGTTCCAGGGTTGCTGCTCACCAGACCAAGCCTCTGCTCAACAGAGAGAGGTTAACCTTGCCACCAGGACGCTAGAGAAACCCACAGCTCTCATCCTCTCAGAGGAGCTTGAGAGGTTGTCCATAGGACTTTCTAGAACTGCACTGCTGGGCCCATGCTCTCCCTCTGATTTCATCCTTCCTTAGCTTGGTGATGTGCTCAGGAGGAAGAAGCAGCAGTGCAGTACTAAGGCATTACTGGTGAGGCCACTCCAGTACTGGGGTCAGTTTTGGGCCCCTCACTCCAAGAAGGACATTGAGGTGTTAGAGCAGGACCAGGGAAAGGCAACAAAACTGGGGAAGAGTCTGGAGAACAGGGCTGGTGAGGAGCAGCTGAGGGAACTGGGGTTGTTGAGCCTGGAGAAAAGGAGGCTGTGGGGAGACCTTCTGGCTCGCTACAACTCCCTCAAAGGAAGCTGGAGCCAGGTAGGGGTTGGTCTGTTCTCCCAAGGAAGAAGTGATAGGACAAGAGGAAATGGTCTCAAGTTGCCCCAGGGGCATGAGGAACAATTTCTTCCCCAGAGGATTGTCAAGGCTGCCCACGGCAGTGGTGGAGTCTCCATCCCTGGAGGGGACTCAAAGCCCATGCAGATGTGGTGCTGAGGGCCATGGTTTTGTGGTGACCTGGCAGTGCTGACTTAATGCTTGGGCTCAATGATCCTAAAAGGTCTCTTCCAACCTAAAAGTTTCTGATCCCATGATTCTGTGACTGCATTTGCCAAAGCAAGTAACTGATTCCACCCTGCTGGAGTCACTGAGGTACTCCATGGATGTAAAACTGATGGAGCCAGGACACAAACAACCTGCAGCACTGAGGACAGGCAAAGACACATTGCCCTATTGTCTACTTTATTGCTGTGGAAGTAACCTTAATAGTAGTGCAGTGCCATGGGCCACAGCTCTGCTGTCCAGGTTGCAAGCAACTGCCTATCCAAGCAGCTGGAAGGCATTAAGACTACGTTTTTCCCAAGAAAGGTTGGAGCAGATCACCCTTCAGGTTCCTTCTAAAATTCCATGATCAAAGCAGCTGGAGCTGTGGCAGCAAGAAAGGCAGCAGGAATGAGCAGACCAAGCTCAGTTCCTGGAAGCAGAGCTACATTTGCTTGGGCCATGGCTTGGCTTTCAGCAGCCTGAGCAGTCATAGAATCACAGAATCAGTCAGGGTTGGAAGGGACCACAAGGGTCATCCAGTTCCAACCCCCCTGCCATGGGCAGGGACACTTCACACTACAGCAGGCTGGCCAGAGCTGTCATGCTGACACCTCAACCACATCTAGCAGTCCCACCTCTTCCATGGTACTGAGAGGAGTCACAGTCCTGCAGCAAACTGGAGCAAAGGACTGATCATCATCCCAAATGACAGCTTCTGATTTGGGTTGGATGGTCCAAGACTCAACACTGAGCTAAAGTCACCTTCTCAAGTGTCACTGTGGCCTTGGTGCTGCATGCTGGGTTGGTGACCACAGAGGGGTTGTCATGCTTTGGTATTGCTGATTCTGCCTGCTCCATAAGCCTGCAGATAGTCAAGGTTGGGCTTGATGGGGCTCTGAGCCACAAGATCTAGCTGGAGATGTCCCTGCTGACCCCAGAGGGGTAGGACTAGATGACCTTTAAAGGTCCCTTCCAACCTAAACCAGTTCAAGTGCCTGTCCTCAGTGCTCCCTGGGGGCCCTGCTATTCAGAAGGTTCATCACTGCTGCCCTGGTTATCAACACTGAAGCACCTGAGACCTTCTCATCTGGGGGAGAGTGGCCAGAGATGGAGGGCTGGCAGCATCACAAAACCCACAGCTGACAACAAAAGCTGACCACAGTAAGATCAACAGAGTGCTGAGCGGGTGGCCAGGGAGCTCTCATTGAGAGGAGTGCTGCTGTGCAACCTCAGCCATGAGGGCCCTGGCACAATCAGATCTAGAATCTCTATTTAATCTTCTGGAACCTCAGCACCAAAACCAGGCAGAAACCAACAGATCTTCAGAGAAATGAAAAAGAAAGCAGCAGGCTGGAAGGAGCCTCAGGGTAGGAGGTGCTGGTCTGAAAGCAGTCTGTGAACTTCTGAGGTCTTCAAGCAAGCAGAAGGAATACTGAGAGGGAGAGATGGGGGGAAGGGCTAATAACCCTTTTGGCCTTGCTGGCACAAGAAAATAGAATCACCTGGTTGGAAAGGACCTGAGATCAGTGAGTCCAACCATAAGGTTTGTGTTCATCTGTTGAGCACAAACTGAGGACAGAAACAATCATGGCATACCTTGAGAAGAAAGGTGGCAGTGCCACCACGAGAGCTCTTCTACAGATGGAGCAGACAATGTGGTAGAATCAAGAGCTGCAGAGAACATTATCAAGAGAATAACACTCAATAAATTCTGCTCCTGGCTGATGGACCACCAAGGACAGCCACAGCAGGAGGCTGGAGACACTCTCACAGCTCTCTTGCCTGGCTTTTCAAGCACCCAGAATTAACTCCCAGCGCTCTGCCACTCTGAGCATCTCCACGTTGGTGACTCATCATCATTCCTTCACAATTCTTCTTTCTCAAGGTTATTTTCAGCCCTACAACCTGACCAAACCAGAGAGTGGAAGGGCTGTGTCTGATGATATCACTTTCAAGTCTGAATTCTGCTTCCTCCAGGGTATTTTTAACTGGCCCTGGCCTGCCTTCTGCCAGGGCTCCAGCCTCCTGCCAGGGACTCCTCCAGCCTTCTGCCAGGGCTCCAGCCTCCTGCCAGGGACTCCTCCAGCCTCCTGCCAGGGACTCCTCCAGCCTCCTGCCAGGGACTCCTCCAGCCTCCTGCCAGGGACTCCTCCAGCCTCCTGCCAGGGCTCCAGCCTCCTGCCAGGGACTCCTCCAGCCTCCTGCCAGGGCTCCAGCCTCCTGCCAGGGACTCCTCCAGCCTCCTGCCAGGGACTCCTCCAGCCTTCTGCCAGGGACTCCTCCAGCCTCCTGCCAGGGACTCCTCCAGCCTCCTGCCAGGGCTCCAGCCTCCTGCCAGGGACTCCTCCAGCCTCCTGCCAGGGCTCCAGCCTCCTGCCAGGGACTCCTCCAGCCTTCTGGCAGGGCTCCAGCCTCCTGCCAGGGACTCCTCCAGCCTCCTGCCAGGGACTCCTCCAGCTTCCTGCCAGGGACTCCTCCAGCCTCCTGCCAGGGACTCCTCCAGCCTCCTGCCAGGGACTCCAGCCTTCTGCCATCACCAGCTTGAAATGTGATTCTCTTGAAAACCAGACCCCACCTGCAGTGCTGGGGCCAGCTCTGGAGTCCTCAGCACAGCAGAGACATGGACCTGTTGGAGCAGAGCCAGAGGAGACCACAGCAATGCTGGGAGGGTTGGAAGCCCTCTGCTGGGAGGTCAGGCTGAGAGAGTTGAGGTTGTTCAGCCTAGAGAAGAAAAAGCTCCAGGGAAACCTTCTGGTGGCCTTCCAGGTGTTGGAGGGGCCAAGAAGAAAGCTGGGGACAGGGTTTTGAGCAGAGCCTGTTGTGACAGGACAAGGGATGATGGTTTGAACTAAAAGAAGGAGATTCAGACTGGAGAGAAGGAAAAGATGTTTGAGAGTGAGGGTGGTGAGAGCCTGGCCCAGGTTGCCCAGAGAGGTGGGAGCTGCCCCATCCCTGGAACCATTGCAGGTCAGGTTGTTTGGGGCTCTGAGCAACCTGCTCCAGTTGCAGCTGTCCCTGCTGACTGCATGGGGCTTGGACTGGATGACCTTTCATGGTCCTTTCCCACCTGGACCCCTCTATGATGCACTGAGCTGCTGAAAGCCATGCCAGGGGAGGAGCATGGCTGCTGGTGGTGGAGCTCCCAGGTGAAGCAGCACAGCTTCTCCTGAGGTGTGTGGGATCACACTACTGCCTCTTTCTCTGGCCTCCTCCACTGCAGCTTTGCTACAAGTGCTCCTCAGGAGCTGGCTACCATCACCACCAGCCATCACATGCTCTTCTGTCACCTGCTGCTGGTGCTTTCCCCAGCTTCCTTCCCAGAATGCCAGACACCTCCTGCTCTCAGAGAGCTGATGTCTCCATGCTTTCCTTGACATCATCCCCTTCCTGGAGGGGCAGGGAGTCTGGAACCATGGCCTCACATCCCCAGCAGCTCTGCTCACAGCAGGGACCTTGTGCTTTGGCTTTTCTGGCCACAGGTCAACCAAGGCAGAAGAAGCTCTGGTGAGACAGCTGACTGCAGGGAACACACTGTTCTCTGCATGATTCATGAGTACCACGTGCTTTCTGCTGGAGCTTGGTACTCAACACAAGGCAATGAGGAAAGAACCAAACCAAATCCAAGACTCTGGTGCTCAAAAAAATAAGCAAAGAGGAAAAAGAAAGCAGCAGAATTTCATGGAAGGTAGTGGCTGGGTGGTTTGCAGTTTGGCTTCCTGTCACCAGCGCACAAAGCTCTACTCACTTGGGCCACTCAGTGAGCATCTTCCCTTAACTGCATCATCAAAGAGTAAAATCCTACTCAAGGTCTGCTACAACCAGATGAGGACATCGTGGCTGCTGCCAGATATTTTCCAAAGAGAAAAGAAAATGCATGCAGGGAGGGACAGCAGTGAATGAGGGCTCAATGAGAAACATAGGGTGAGAGTCCACATTTTAATAGTGCTCTGCTTTAAATGTCCACAGACCCTGGTCTGGACCGCCACAAACCCTGCTTTAAATGTCCACAGACCCTGGTCTGGACCTCTACAAACCCTGCTTTAAATGTCTACCAACCCTGGTCTGGACCTCTACAAACCCTGCTTTAAATGTCCACAGACCCTGGTCTGGACCTCTACAAACCCTGCTTTAAATGTCTACCAACCCTGGTCTGGACCTCTACAAACCCTGCTTTAAATGTCCACAGACCCTGGTCTGGACCTCTACAAACCCTGCTTTAAATGTCTACCAACCCTGGTCTGGACCTCTACAAACCCTGCTTTAAATGTCCACAGACCCTGGTCTGGACCTCTACAAACCCTGCTTTAAATGTCTACAAGTCCTGGTCTGGACATCTACAAACCCTGCTTTAAATGTCCACAGGCTCTGCTATGAACTTCTACAAACCCTGCTTCAAATATCTACAATTCCTGGTCTGGACCTCTACAAACCCTGCTTTAAATGTCTACAAGTCCTGGTCTGGACATCTACAAACCCTGCTTTAAATGTCCACAGGCTCTGCTATGAACTTCTACAAACCCTGCTTCAAATATCTACAATCCCTGGTCTGGACCTCTACAAACCCTGCTTTAAATGTCTACAAGTCCTGGTCTGGACATCTACAAACCCTGCTTTAAATGTCCACAGGCTCTGCTATGAACTTCTACAAACCCTGCTTCAAATATCTACAATCCCTGGTCTGGACCTCTACAAACCCTGGCCTGGATTTCTACAAACCCTGCTTTAAATGTCTACAAGCCCTGGTCTGAATTTCAACTAAACCCTGCTTTAAATGTCTACAAACCCTGGTCTGGACCTCTACAAACCCTGATTTAAAGGTCTACATCCAGTTTGGGGCTCCCCAGTTCCAGAGAGACAGAGACCTGCTGGAGAGAATCCAAGAGAGAGCCAGGAGGATGCTTAGGGGACTTGAGCATCTCCCCTGGGAAGAGAGCCTGAGAGCCCTGGGGCTGTTTAGTGTGGAGAAGAGAAGGCTGAGAGGGGATCTGATCAATGTCTCTCAATGTGTGAGGGGTGGGTGTCAAGGGGAGGGGGCCAGGCTCTTTTGGGTGGGTCACAGGGATAGGACAAGGAACAATGGGTTCAAAGTTGAACAGAGAAGATTTCAGCTCACCATGAGGAGAAACTTCTTTGCAGTGAGGGTGCCAGAGCCCTGGAGCAGGCTGCCCAGGGGGGTTGTGGAGTCTCCTTCTCTGGAGCCTTTCCAACCCCCCCTGGCTGCATTCCTGTGCAGACTACCCTAAGTGCTGCTGCTCTGGCAGGGGGCTTGGACCTGATGATCTCTGGAGGTCCCTTCCAACCTCTGATATACTGGAGACTGTGATAGACCCTGACATGAACTTCTACAAACCCTGGTTTAAATGTCCACAAACCCTAGTTTAAAGGTCTACAGACCCTGATACGAACTTCTACACACCCTGGCCTGAACTCCCCCAGCCCCTGGTGTGTGAGGTGTGGATCAAACCCTTGCTGGAAGCGATGCTGAGAGAAGTGCAGATGTGGTGTGAGCTACAAGAAGCCAGAGGGTGAGCAGTTCTGTGCTTAAAAAGAAACTGATACATGAGGGGGCAGCCTCATGGAGCTCACACATGAGGTTTTCATGGACTCTGTCAGCTCTCTCCAGAAAACTCTGGCCAAGGCTGGCCAGAAATTTATAGAGGCCCCATCCCTGGAACCGTTCCAGGGGCTCTGAGCAACCTGCTATAGCTGCAAATGTCCCTGCTGGCTGCAGGGGGGTTGCAGTACGTGACCTTTAAAGGTCCCTTCCAACCTAAAACCTGTCTGGGATTCTATAAAACACATGACAGAGAAGACAAAAACCATGGTGGATCTGCCTCAGGGCTGGATGCATCTCAAGACAAGACGGATTTCAGGACAAGATGGATTTCAGGACTGGATGCATCTCAGGACTGGATGCATATCTGGACTGGATAGATCTCAGGATTGGATGCATCCTAAGACTGGATGGATCTCAGGACTGGATAGATCCCAGGAGGGGATGCATCTCAGGACGGGATGGATACCAGGACAAGCCCCTCTCTCGCAGCAAGGCAGCCCGGGATTCATGTCCCCGCCCCAGCAGCCTCCTGCAGCCACCCGCACTGGAGTTTCTCACTCTCTTGCTGGTAACTCCACTTTTCACACCTCGGGCTCTTGCTGCCGGTAAAATTTCCTGTGCACTCCCCTTTCCCAGGCGGTAACCCCGGGGCTGGGCAGGGGCTGAGGGGGGAGGGGGGTGAGCTGGGGCTGTCAGCCAGCCCCTTTCTGCTGCCGTGGGGCGGCCCCGGGGCGGGGAGCGGGGCGGGGGCGGGAGCCATGCGGAACCGGGAGGCTGCGGGACCCTGCCCGGTGGCTGCGGGAGCTCCGGGGTGAGTATCCCTGGGTTGGGGATGGGATTTCCCAGGACCCCCCCCCCCCATAAAACGGGAAGAGCTAGGTGCTGCGAAGCCAGTCCCGGAGGCTGTGTTGGGATGCTCCTGCTTTGGGAGAATCTTGCCCTGGGAATTCTCCCTGCCTTGGGATTGTCCTTGCTCTGGGATGCTCCTGCCCCGGGATGCTCTTTTCCTCTGGGTGCTCCCTATCCTGACATGCTTGTTGCTCTGGGATGCTCAGTGCCTGCCCTGAGATGCTGGCTCCATGCTGGGAAGGAGGTGTCTGAGGGGCCTCAGGACTGAAGGTCCAGCCTCTAGCCATCAGGTCATCCTTTCCTTCATTTCAGGAGATCTCATTATATACCTTGTGCTGGGTAGCTCTGGTGAAGAGTCTTTGGCCACAGGTGGGATGGCATCAAGGTGGTGGTTGCCCATCGCCAGAGCACAGGGTACAACCATCCTCACTGGTCCTGGTGGTGCTGGGAAGGGTCCCTAAAAGCACAGAGAGTGTTGTTAGCATGGTGCAACCAACAGCTTGGTTTGGGCACAGCATTTTTTTCTTGGTGAGATGTGAGAAATGTTCCTCTTTCCACTGATTGCAGGTTGGTTATTCTCACAGGTGCCTTGTGAGACCCTCAGAGCAGAAGATATATTTTTAAGGGGGGGGTCACCTTTGGTCAGACATTGGCATAGAGGTTACCCTGGGAGGTGGTGGAGTCACCATCCCTGGAGGTGTTCAAGACCTGTGTGTGGGCATAGCACTCAGGGACATGGTTTAATGGCCATGATGGTCTTAGGCTGACGGTTGACGACTTGATGATCTCAGGGGTCTTTTGCAGCCCCAAAAATTCCATGATTCTCTGAAGTGAGGACAGGGGCATAAAAGGTTGGTTAACAGCAAACTATGGAGTTTTAGTGCTCTGCAAGAGGCTTAATTCCAGAACTGGAGCTGATGATGGCACTATAGTGAACCCAGAGGTGATCAAAACCTCCATTCTGCAGCCTTTCTGCTTTCAGTTCAGACTTCATGGAGATTTTCCCATAAGGAGAAACTTCTCTGCTGTGAGGGTGCTGGAGCCCTGGAGCTGGCTGCCCAGAGAGGTTGTGAAGTCTCCTTCTCTGGAGACATTCCAAATCCACCTGGACATTGTGATGCTGGGCAAGCTGCTGTGGGTGCCTCTGCTTGATCAGAGGGGTTGGGCTGGATATCTCCAGAGGTCCTTTCCCACCTCCACTGGGATTCTGTGGAGATAAGTGTGCACAGACATGATCTCATTCTCTGTGAACACCTTCAGAACTTTCTCCACCTTGTATGTCCCAAGACAAGGTCCTTTAATTGTCTTTAACCTGTGCACAGTGATAACATTTTCCCTCATTGATGTGAGATCTGGAGGTTTTCTTCTGATCTTTTTTTCCCCACACATTTTTGCTTTAATCTGAAGGCTTTGCTCACTCCTTCCTCACACCTTCCTCTGCTGGCAGCTTACACATTGTGCTGCCCTCCTACGATGCTGCACAAGTTGTCTCACACCTAAGTTAACAACTGATTGAAATGATTTGGTTGCCCAGAGAGATTGTGGGTGCTGCCTCCCTGGAGGTGTTCAAGGCCAGGCTGGATGAGGCCTTGAGCACCCTGCTCCAGTGGGAAGTGTCCCTGCCCATGGCAGGGGGAGGTTGGCACTGGATGATCTTTAAGGTTCTTTCCAATCCAAACAAGTCTCTGACTCCATGGTTCGAAGTGAGACTTTCTCTGTTGACTCAAGTGGCTGGGGTGCAGTTTTGCTGTCAGCAAACCTCTCTCTGAAGGATGTTTACACAGTCATGGGGCAATTTCAGTTTATTGGAAGGCAGCAGCATTTACTTGAAGAACCTTGGTGCTGTGCTTGCTCATCCTCCCAGTCACGCCTGGCCTGCGGCAGGCTCTGCAGCAGAGCTGGACCTGGCTGCGCAAAGAGCAGCTTCATGGCAACCAAGCAAAGAATTAGGAGAACCTCATGAAGTTCAACAAGGGCAAGTGGAGGGTCCTGCACCTGGGGAGGAACCACCCCCTGCAGCAGTACAGCTGAGGGGTGACCTGCTGGAGAGCAGTTCCCCGGAGAAGGACCTGGCAGTGCTGGTGGACAAGCCCATGAGCCAGCAGGGTGCCCTCGTGGCCAGGAAGGCAAATGGTCTCCTAAAGGGCATGAGGAAGCGTGGGCAGAAGGTCAGGAGAGGTTCTCCTTCCATTCTATTCTGCCCTAGGGAGGACACAGGAGGAGAACTGGTTCCACTTCTGCACTCCCCAGGTCAAGAGAGACAGGGAAGTACTGGAGAGAGTCCAGTGGAGGCCTGGAGCATCTCTGTGAGGAGGAAGGGCTGAGAGCCCTGGGGCTGGTGAGCCTGCAGAAGAGCAGCCCCAGAGGGCAGCTGAGCAATGCTCAGCAAGAGCTAAAAGACCTATGGGGGGGCAAGAGGAGGGAGTCAGACTCTTCTCAGTGGTGCCCTGCAACAGACTGCAACAGACTGGAACCCAGGAGGTTCCACCTGAACAGGGGGAGCAGGCTGCCCACAGAGATTGTGAAGTCTTCTCTGGAGAGCTTCCAAACCCAGGTGGGCATTGTGATGCTGGGCAAGCTGCTGTGGGTGCCCCTGGCTTTAGCAGGGCGCTTGGGCTGGATGATCTCCAGAGGTCCCTTCCAATCCACACCCTGATGGGATTCTGTAATCATGCTATGAGTCTGTGAAGAAAAGTCAGGATGCAAATTTTCACTTCATCACAACCCTTCATAGCTGCACCTCTGTGATGAGTCAGAAGTTATGGGAAGTGCTTCCTGGGGTGGTCACTTCTGGAGTACCTGAGACATTCTCACTGCTGCTGTAGACCTGCAGGGGAAGGACAAAAAGGGAAAGTCACAAAACTGTGGCTGCAAAACATTATGTGAAAAAAATTGAGCTTTGTCCAGGCTGACCTTGAGTATCTTGTGTTCATCACCTTCCATGAGTGGGCTGTGGGTTTCATCTGGTGGGTCTGAACATGCAGGTTTGCATCTGGACAGAAGTTTTGAGCCATCTTGTGGAGTGTTAAAACATTCCAAAACCGGTTTCATTTGCTTGAGTGCCCTCAGGGAGGCATCTGTCCATCAGGGTAGAGTTCAACAGTCCCAAAGAAGCTGTGTGGGAGGGTTCCTCTTGGGAAGCAGTCAGAGGATTGCTGCTTCACAAGGCCTTGTTCAAAGGTTTGTGTAATACTCAGGTCTGGGAATCTCCAGACCATGTTAGTCACCTGGGCTGAGATCATTTCACTTGGACTTGGAGTCATCTGCACAACATCTGAGCCCAGAGAGGCTGAGGGGCACATGAAGCTCCTCAGGGGGTCCGTAAATGAGGATGCTCCATCCAGTTGGGACTTCAGGAGAGTGAGGGATGTGCTGGAGCAGGGCATGAAAACAGTGGCTTGGGGAGAAATAGCATGAGGGGAACTGAATCAGAGAACCACTAAGGTTGGAAAAAACCTCTAAGATCATCCACTCCAACCATCAGCCCAACACCACCATGGCCATTAAACCATGTCCCAAAGTGCCATGGCCACACATTTCTTGAACACCTCCAGGGATGGTGACTCCACCACCTCCCTGGGCAGCCTGTTTCAATGCCTGACCACTCTGGCAGGAAAGAAATTGTTCCTAATATCCAACCTAAGCCTCCCCTGGTGCAACTTGAGGTCATTTCCTCTGTCCTGAGGGTTTGTTCTTGTCTTCTGTGAATGGTTGCCCCACTTTTGAGGAGCTGGTAAAAGATCTTCTTCTCTCTCCAGGGAGCAAAATGCTACAGGCATGGATTGTACTCACAGCAGTTGGGCTGCTGGTGAACCTCAAAGCAGGTAAGAGCTGAAGGTGGTGGAGAGCAAATAATGCTGATGAGGTGTGGAGAGAGTAAAGTAGCTCTGCAGAGAAGGACCTGGGAATGCTGGTGGACAACAAGTTCCCTATCACCCAGCAATGTGTCCTCATGGCCAAGAAGGCCAATGGTCTCCTGGGGGGCATGAAGAAGAGTGTGGCCAGCAAGTCCAGGGAGGTGCTTTTCCCCCAACTACTCTGCCCTAGGGAGGCCACATCTGGAGCACTGGGTCCACTTCTGGGCTCCCCAGTTCAAGGGACACAGGGAACTACTGCAGAGAGTCCAGTGGAGGTTACAAAGATGCTGAGGGGCCTGGAGCATCCCTGTGAGGAGGAAAGGCTGAGAGCCCTGGGGCTGGTGAGCCTGCAGAAGAGCAGCCCCAGAGGGGAGCTGAGCAATGCTCAGCAAGAGCTGAAGGACCTGTGGGGGGCAAGAGGATGGGGCCAGACTCTGCTCAGTGGTGCCCAGGGATGGAACAAGGGACACAAACTGGAACTCAAAACTGGAACTCCTGAACAGGAGGAGAAAATTCTTTGCTATGAGGGTGCTTGAGCCCTGGAGCAGGCTGCCCAGAGAGGTTGTGGAATCTCCTTGTCTGGCCATTGTGATCCTGGGCAAGCTGCTGTGGGTGCCCCTGCTTTAGCAGAGGGCTTGGACTGGATGGTCTCCAGAGGTCCCTCCCAATCCCCCCCATGCTGGGATTCTAGGAAAAACTCCTCCTGCTGGATATTGTTTGGGGCTGGGCTGTTCTGTACAGTGCCTGGCAGCTCACCCATGGTTTCTGACCCCAGTTAGTCAGACTGGGCAGGACTGGGCACACCAGTACACCATGAATTTACCACAGAGAAGCAGGAACTCTGGCAAGGTAAATCTAGGAAGCATTTCCCTTGAGCACAGAGTGCTGGAGCAGAGAAGCGACCTCCCCATGTTTGTTTTCCCGTCCCGTTGCAGAACCCTGCCGCAAGGGGACCCTGTCCTCCGACCAACCTCCCCTCAGCACCACCGCAGCAGAAGTCTGTGACAAAGGGAATATGACCACCAACACAGCTCCTCAGGTGCAGCCTGGAGCCAGCATCAGCCTCTCCTGCCAGCTGCAGGCTGTGCCATCCCCTCAGCAGTGCAGCACAGCCATCTTCGTCAACGGCTCGCAGCTGAGCCTGAGCCCTGGCCGCTCCTCCCGCGCCTCCTTCGTGGTGCGCGCCTACGGCAGGCACACCTTCACCTGCAAGCAGCTCTGCCACCCCGCCTCCAAACTCCGCTGTGGACTGGATGTTGAAGCTGGAAGTAAGGAGGGTGGGTCCTGAGCCCATGCTCTGAGGTGCTCAGGAAGCAGCAGGGGGTGGCCTCTACCAGAAGAGGAGTTGCCTTGTGGGGACTGGTTCATAGAATCATTCAGGGTGGAAAAGACCTTTTAAGGTCATCAGGTCCAGCCATGGACCCAACACCAGAGAATCCTAGAATCAGTCAGGGTTGGAAGGGACCTCAAGGATCATCCAGTTCCAACCCCCCTGTCATGCCCAGGGACACCTCACACTACAGCAGGCTGGCCAGAGCCTCATCCAGCCTGGCTGCAAACACCTCCAGGGCTGGGGCCTCAACCACCTCCCTGCACAACCCATTGCAGGCTCTCACCACTCTCCTGGGGAAGAACTTCTTCCTCACCTCCACTCTCAATCTCCCCACTTCCAGCTTGATTCCATTCCCCCCAGTCCTGGCACTCCCTGAGAGCCTAAAAAGTCCCTCCCCAGCTTTCTTGGAGCCCCCTTCAGATCCTGGAAGGCCACAAGAAGGTCACCTCAGAGCCTTCTCTTCTCCAGACTGAACAGCCCCAACTCTCTCAGTCTCTCCTCATAGCAGAGCAGCTCCAGCCCTCTGCTCATCCTGGTGGCCCTTCTCTGGACACCTTCCAGCATCTCCAGATCCCTCTTGGAATAGAGGCTCCAGACCTGGATGCAGTACTCCAGGTGGGGTCTCAGCAGAGCTGAGCAGAGGGGGAGAATCCCCTCCCTTGCCCTGCTGGCCACACTTCTCCTGATGCAGCCCAGGCTCTGCTTGGCTTTCTGGGCTGCAAGTGCACACTGACAGCTCCTGGTGAGCTTCTCATCCCCCAGCACCCCCAAGTCCCTCTCCTCAGGGCTGCTCTCCAGCCAGTCCCTGCCCAACCTGACCAGCCTGGCCATTAAACCATGTGCCAAAGAGCAATGGCTAGAGGGTTTTTTGAGCACCTCCAAGGATGGTTGACTCCCCCAACTCCCCTGAATTTTGTATTTAAAGATTCCTGGATGGGAACTTGCAACACCTATATGAAACAGCCTGCTCACAGCAAATACCACACTCTCCTGTTCCACCTTGGACAACCACCAGTTGCTCCAGGACACAGGGGACGTGCAAGAAAAGTTTCTAAGGGTACTCCATATTTTCTTCTAGCCTGAGCTGCTGCTGCAGCCATCATCTGCTGTGTCAGTTATGGAGGTCTATGTTTTGAACAAGAGTCATGGTTGATTGGCTTCAAGCACACCTCGTGGTGGCCAAGCTGCAGAGCTGTGTTCATCTGACAGCCTTGGGAAGCCACTCAGGTTGGGGTTGGATGAGATGATCTTTGAGCTCTTTTTCATCCCAACCCATTTGAGGATTCTCTGAAGTGTCAGAGGTCACAACAGGCTACAGAGATCACAGGCTCAGGAGTCTCCTCTGGAGAGATTCCAAACCCACCTGGACATTGTGATTCTTGGCAAGCTGCTGTGGGTGACCCTTAGCAGAGGGGTTGGACTGGATGACCTCAGGTTGCCCAGGCAGGTTGTGGGTGTCCCCTCCCTGGAGGTGCTCAGGGCCAGGCTGGATGAAGCCTTGATCAACCTGGGCTAGTGGAAGGTGTCCCTGCCCATGGCAGGAGTTTGGAACTAGATGATCTTTAAGGTCCCTTCCAACCCAAACCACTCTATGATTGTATGATCTCCAGAGGTCCCTTCCAACTCTCACCATTCCATGATTCTGAACATTTTGTCTTTAAAAACCCCAAAACAATAATAAAAAAAAAAGAGTATTTCCTGAAATGTCTCCTCTCAACACCCTTAAGGAGGAAACTGATCAGAGTGTCTGCTTAAGACCCTCCAGATGAGCCACAGAATGTGTCATGTATCCAGTATGGGACAAATGGCCACCCCACCTGCACCTGGGACAAAGGGAGGCTCACCTACCTCAGCACAACCTACCTGCTACAGTGAGTAATGCAGGGATGGAGGAGCTCCAATCCTGGAGCCATACCTTAGACCTTCTTCTCTGTGGGGGACCTCCTCTGTACAGGAAGTAATGTAGGGATGAAGGTGTTCCAGTACTTAGAACTCTACCTTGGAGCTGCTTTTCCATGGTGGACCTCCTCTGTTCAGCAAGTAATGTAGAGATGGAGGCACTCCAGTACCTAGAACCCTACCTTAGATCTTCTCTGTGGTGCACCTCCTCTGTACAGTAAGTAATGTAGAGATGGAGGTGCTCCATACCTGTAACCATACCTTAGATGATCTTTTCTGTGGTGGACATCCTCTGTATGGTAATTAATGTAGGGATGAAGGTGCTCCAGTACCTAGAACCACACCTTAGATCATCTTTTCCATGATGGACCTCCTCTGTACAGAAATTAATGTAGGGATGAAGGTCCTCCAGTACCTAGAACCATACCTTAGATCATCTTTCCCTTGGTGAATCTCCTCTGTACAGTAAGCAATGTAGGGATGGAGGTGCTCCAGTACCTAGAAACCCTACCTTGGAGCTGCTTTCCCATGGGGGACCTCCTCTGTGAGCCATACCCTGATGTTCAACATTCTTGGTGCACCAAGAGGAGCACTGACCAAGCCTCTGCCTTCTTTGCAGGCTGTCAAACAGGACAGATGTCCTGTGTTTTTCAGAAGAAGGTGTGGCTCAGGAGGGCAGCTCCCTGGCTCTCAGCAAGCTGAGCTTTGACTCTTGGTACAAGGTTGTGGTTGTGGCCTCCAACAAGCTCGGAAGTGCTCGTTCAGAGCCCCTTCTCTTCATGCCAATAGACATTGGTAAGTGCCAGACTTCTGCCTTCCAGTTCCTCCCAACCCTGTAGAGAAGGGGAAACACAGAACCACAGAGTGGTGTTGGTGGGCAGGGACCTTCAAAGGTCACCTGGTCCAATCCCCCTGCAGGGGGGGATCCCTAGGAGGGATATCCCCAGCTAGAGCAGGTTGCTCAGAGCCCTTTAAGCACTGAAAGGACACCAGAAGGTCTCCCTGGAGCCTTCTCTTCTCCAGGCTGAACAGCACCAAGTCTCTCAGCCTGGCTTCAGAGCAGAGGAGCTCCAGCCTTCAGATCAACTTTAACTGACCTCCTCTGGCCCTGCTGCAGCAGGTTCATGTCCTTCTTGTGCTGAGGACCCCAGAGCTGAAGCACTTTCTGGTTCAAACCTCTCAGAAAAAGCATCCATCCAGTCTAAGCCAGTACCTCCCACTCTCACCTCACCCCCATTTAGTTTCCAAGCTGTACCAGGTCTCTGAGCATCACTTACCTCTTCCTGTTCTTGCTGCTAGTGAAACCACATCCTCCCAAATTTTGGGTGGAATTTGAGAATTCTTCTGAGGCCAGCTGCACCTCCATTTGGTCCAATGAAACCCAAGAGAGACACTGCAGGCTGAGATACCGACCACTCAGCAAGCACTCCTGGAGCATGGTAAGCCTCCTTGGAAGAGTGAAGGGAATTGTGAGCCTTGGGAGTTGATTGGGGGGTCAAAAACGGTCCATGGCTGAAGGTAAAACACATGCTGGCTCTGGCCAGCCTGCTGTAGTGTGAGGTGTCCCTGCCCATGGCAGGGGGGTTGGAACTGGATGATCCTTGTGCTCCCTTCCAACCCTGACTGATTCTAGGATTCTATGCATGAAGAGTTTTCCTGATGGCAGTGTCTGGGTGATGCTCTGAGGAATGAGAGCTTATGTTTGACCCAAGATTGAGGCACTGGAACAGGCTGCCCAGGGAGGTTCTGGAGTCACCATCTCTGATGGTGTTCAAGAAGCATGTGGGCATGGCACTTGAGGACATGGTTTAATGGCCATGGTGGTGTTGGGTTGATGGTTGGACAAAATGATCTTGGAGTTCTCTTCCAGCTGAAATAATTCTGTGACTCTATGATTCATTGGAAGATGGTGTAGCTGATCCAGTTGAGGATGCTTACTGCAGAAGGGGTTGGACTGGATGACCTTTGGAGGTCCCTTCCAACCCAGACCAGTCTATGATTCTATGGCCGTACCTCCCGACCAGAGCTCAGAGCTACAGGCAGGCAACTTCCAAACAGTTTGGCCTTACCCAGTCTCACCTCAAAGCCTTTGCTTTTCAACACTGAAAGAAATGAACTGCATGAGGCTGAGTGAAGAACATAAAAAGAAAACTTCTCACATTCACATACCTGAGAGATCTTTGAGGGGAAGAACCACAGAAATGGATCATTCAGTGGATCATTCTTTGAGTTATTAAAGTTGCCTCAGCTCAGAGTTTTCTGCACTGGTTTTTAAAGATGTGTTTTCACAGTCCCAGCACGGTGAAAGTTGGAAGGGACCTCTGGAGATCATCCGCTCCAACCCCCTGCTAAAGCAGGGGCACCAACAGCAGCTTGCCCAGGATCACAATGCCCAGCTGGGTCTGGAAGCTCTCCAGACAAGGAGACTCCACAACCTCTCTGGGCAGCCTGCTCCAGGCCTCCAGCACCCTCACACCAAACAATTTTCAACTCCTGGGTTCCAGTTTGTGCCCACTACCCCTTGTCCTGTCCCTGGGCACCACTGACAAGAGTCTGGCCCCAGCCTCTTGCCCCCCACAGGTCCTTTAGCTCTTGCTGAGCATTGCTCAGCTCCCCTCTGGGGCTGCTCTTCTGCAGGCTCACCAGCCCCAGGGCTCTCAGCCTTTCCTCCTCACAGAGATGCTCCAGGCCCCTCAGCATCTTTGTAACCTCCCTTGAACTCTCTCCAGCAGTTCCCTGCCTCTCTTAATCAGGGGAGTCCAGAAGTGGACCAGCAGTGCAGACATGGTCTCCCGAGGGGGAAGCCCATCACCTTGCTTGACCCTCTGGCCACACTCTTCCTCATGTTCTGTGGGAGACCATTTGCCTTCTTGGCCACAAGGGCACATTGCTGGCTCATGGTGAAGTTTTCCACCAGCACTGCCAGATCCATCTCCATGGAACTGCTTTCCAGCAGGTCAGCCCTCAGCTGTGCTGCTGCAGGGGCTTCGTAGCCAAGGCATTGGTGGCTCAGCCTCTCACTACCTTCAATCTTTCTTCCTTTGTGAGTTTCATCTTCCATGTCATCAAATCATTTTGGCTGGCAAAGACCTTCAAGATCAAGTCCAACCATTGTCTAACTCTACCAAGGCTGCTGCTAAAACAGTTTCCTTAGCACCACATCTAATCATAGAATGGGAAGAGACCGCTCAAGGTCATTCAGTCCAAACCCCCAATGCAGTCAGCAGGGACATCTACAACCAGAGCAGGTTGCTCAGATCCCCAAACAACCTGACCTGGAATGGTTCCAAGGATGAGGCATCCACCACCTCTGGGCAACCTGGAACAGGCTCTCACCACCATCACCATCAAACATTTTTCTTTCACTCCAGTCTGAATCTCCCTCTTTGTGAGTTTAATCTTCTATGTCCTTTATCTCCATTAAAGGTTGAGAGCTTGGGCAGTGTGAACTGGAGTCTGTGTGGGCTGGAGCCTCACACAGCCTACGAGTTTCAGCTCAGCTGTAAAATCCACCCCGAGCGAGGACTGTGGAGCAACTGGCACAGCTACCAAGCCTGGCCTCCAGAAGCAGGTAACACAGGAGGCCTCAGCACAGACAGGGACCTGTGGGAGCAGGGATAGAGGAGGTCACAGCAATGCTGGGAGGGCTGGAAGCCCTCTGCTGTGAGATCATGCTGAGAGTTGGGGTTGTTGAGCCTGGAGAAGAGAAGGCTCCAGGGAGACCTTCTGGTGGCCTTTCAGTGCTTCAAGGGGCTGATGAGAAAGCTGGGGACAGACTTCTGAGCAGAGCCTGTTGTGACAGGACAAGGGGGGATGGGTTGAACTAAAGGCAGAAGATTCAGACTGGACAGAAGGGAGCAATGTTTGACACTGAGGGTGGTAAGAGCCTGGCTGTGGTTGCCCAGAGGGGTGGTAGGAGCCCCATCCCTGGAACCATTGCAGCTCAGGTTGTTTGGGGGCTCTGAGCATCCTGCTCTAGCTGCAGCTGTCCCTGCTGACTGCAGGGGGGTTGGACTGGATGGACCTTTAAAGATCCTTCCAAGCTAAACCAGGCTGTGATTCTGTGACCCCTACCAGGTGTTCAAGAGAGATGCCACCAGGAATTCGGTGAGTAAGAGCGCTCCTGCCCCCGAGTGGGGCACAGCAGATGCCAGGGGACACATAGCACCAGTCTGGGGACACTTCTGCTAGTTTCTGTCAGCTCTGCCTTGGGCTGGCCATACACTCCCATACCTGCCTGCCTTCACCCTCAGCTGCATAAACTCCCAAGCTGCCCAACTTTTGGTGCTTCAACGACAAGAAAGCTTCTCAGAAGTTTGTTTCGACCAAGACGTGCCAGCTGCCTTGGCACCCCCTCCTTTCATCTCCTCCTTGGCTCCTCTTGTTCTCTTTTGTGAATTACTATCAGCTCCTCAGGCTGGTTCTGCTCTTACTCATCCTCCCCACCAGGACTGACAGCAGCAGTTGCTGTAAGGAGAATTGATTGATGCAGAAGGTGTGAACTGCTCCTTCCCTCCCCCACCTTCCTCTCTGCGCTTTGCTCAGCCTTCCGCACGCAGTTTGGCTTGCTACAACATCTGTGGTCACCAACCCTCCTGCCCTGCCAAATGAGAAGCTTTTCAGCCAGTCAAGGAGCATTTCATGTCCCCCAGGCTGAGGGGCATCAAGGAGAGGCTACAGGTGAGATGTTCTGAGCAGGTCATGGTTGCCCTTCTTTGAAAGTGCTGGAGTTCTGCACAAGTTTGCAAATTCAGAGAGTTACAAAATGATCCTAAAATAGACTAAAATCATCACAGAGTCATTTAGGTTGGAAGAGACCTTTAAGATCATCCATTCCAACCATTAGCCCAGCACTGCCAGCTCACCACTAAACCATGTCCCTCAGCACCACATCTACATGGGCTTTGAGTCTCCTCCAGGGATGGGACTACACCACTGCCCTGGGCAGCCTGGGCCAGGCCTTGGCAACCCTCAAGGGGAAGAAATTGTTCCTCCTGTCCAACCTAAACCTCCCTTGAGGCTCTTCCCTCTCGTACTGTCCTTTGTTCCCTGGGAGAAGAGACCTAACCCCACTTAGCTCCAACCTCCCTTCAGGTAGCATTCAGCAATGTACCTTCTGAATGACTTCATTTTTGTCCTGTTCCTCCAAGCCTGCCCTGCCCTGGACTTGCTTTCATTAACCACTCTTCAACAGGGAGCTTTTTTTTTCCCCATCTCCATCTCTGGAGTCATTCAGATCCCATCTGAATGTCTTCCTGTGTAACCTTCTCTAGGTGAACCTGCCTTGGCAGGAGGGTTGGCCTCAACCTCCAGAGGTTCCTCCCAACCCCTACCATTCTGGGATTAATTCTTGTGGTCCACATGTGAAATGAAGTCTAAAATCCAGGCTGGAGTTCCCCAGATGCAAGCCCATGTTTCACTTTCTCCTGCTCTGAGCTCTGCCCTTCCTCCTTCACTCACAGCCACTCTGCTCTGCTGCTCTTTGTTCTCTTGCTCCTGCTTCTTGTTTCCATTCCTGTCACTCTTGGCAGTTAATAGAGGACAAATAACTCCTCAAACTGCTGCCACTGAGGGTTTCTTCTGCCTGGGAACAGAGGAACCAGCAGGAAGCCCTCTCCTAGCTGGGGTTGTGCAACAGCTGCCTGCTGCTTAGGTTATTAGCACCAATTAAGGTTTGAATTTGATGGGTGTGGTTTGGTCAGAGGCCTGGAGGAACCAAGCTGGGTGACCTTTTGTCACATCAGCTTTACAATCATTACATCATCAAAATGCTTGGGTTGGAAAAGATCTTTAAGGTCATGGTGTCCAACTCTGACCAAGCTGTGACCACATCATGGTTGCCCTTCTCTGAAGTTCTACACACAAATGTGCAAATTCATAGGGTTATAAAATCATCATAGATTCAATCTGGTTGGAAGAGATCTTCCAGATCATGAAGTCCAACTCTGACCAAGCTGTGACCATCAGATCACCCAGTCCAACCCTTAACCTAGCACTGCCAGGTCACCACTGAACCATGGCCCTTCAGCACCACATCTCCATGGCTTTCAAACCCCTCCAAGCTTTCTTTATGTGTTTTTGAACATTGCTCACCAATTTCTCCAGCCAGAAGTTTGCTTTAGTGTTATTTGGGGAGGTGCATCCAACACATCAAAGGTTTCAACTCACTCAAGGACTGTAAGCAGAATCCTGGAAAGAGCAAGGGTTTAAGTTACCCTGTTGAGGCCCTACCCAGGAGATGTTAAAGACATTTATTGCCTAGAGCCAGACAGCAAAATCCAACAGATCACAGAATTATCAAATCATTTTGGCTGGCAAAGACCTTCAAGACCAAGTCCAACCATTGTCTAACTCTACCAAGGCTGCTGCTAAAACAGTTTCCTTAGCACCACATCTAATCATAGAATAGAATCCTAGAATCAGTCAGGGTTGGAAGGGACCACAAGGATCATCCAGTTCCAACCCCCCTGCCATGGGCAGGGACACCTCACACTAGGTCAGGCTGGCCAGAGCCTTATCATAGAATGGGAAGAGACCTTCAAAGGTCATCCAGTCCAACCCCCAATGCAGTCAGCAGGGACACCTACAACTAGAGCAGGTTGCTCAGATCCCCAAACATCCTGACCCGGAATGGTTCCAGGGATGGGACATCTACCACCTCTCTGGGCAACCTGGAAGAGGCTCTCACCACACCACCATCACCACCAAATGTTTTTCTTTCTCTCCACTCTGAATCTCTCTCTTTTAGTTCAAACCATCCCCCCTTGTCCTGTCACAACAGGCCCTGCTCAAAAGTCTGTCCCCAGCTTTCTGCTCAGCCCTTGAAGCACTGAAAGGCCACCAGCTCTTCTTGGAGCCTTCTCTTCTCCAAGCAAATCTTTCTTCCTATCCTACCAATCATACCACCTGAGGCTGGCTGTCCTTTTAGGACTGGTGGAGTCACCCTCCAGAACCTTAACTAACCTCAGGTTTCATGCAAGGAGCTGATGCTGTCAGTTTGGTTGCTTCCTCGGGAGCCATCCTGATTAGCAACCACAGGATAAAGTCCTCAAGCATAACAGAACCCTCTGCTGGGTTGGTGGCTTGTGTTCCTCATGAGTTCATCATCAACCCAGCTGGGTCACAGCCTCACAGAATGCATTGGGTTGGAAGGGGCTCTCAAAGGTCATCTTGTCCAATCCCCCTGCAGTCAGCAGGGACTTCTCCAACTAGATCAGGTTGCTCAGGGTCACACTGAGTTTGCCCTTGAACATCTCCAGGGATGGGTCCTCAACCACATCTCTGAACTTGAGTTGCAACAAACACCATGGGCTGATACACATTGCATCATTTCAGGGACGTGTTCAGTCTTCATGTTACTTGTCTCAGGGTTTTGACCTCCTTCACCTGCTCAACATCTTGTTGCTTTGCTTCAAAACAATGTTGCTCAACTTCTCCTTCCATACCAGTGCCAGCTGGGCTCCTGGATGTCTGGTACCGACAGCAGGATGTGGACAGCCACAGACAGAACATCTCCTTGTTTTGGAAGGTAAGGGGAAACCTCAGCAAGCAAGGGGAACTCTGGGTTCTGTGCTCTCAAGAGCTGCTCAGGGAGAGCACAGAGCCTTTACCAGTGCCCAGTGACAGGGACATGAACCACTCCTGCCACCCAAGGCTCCGCTCCCCAGGTTGGTTTATCAACTCTTTTCCACCTACAATTTCTCCTTAACAATTCCCTACATTTTCTGTTGAGGTGGAAGTCAGGTCCTGATCTTGGGCCACAACAACCTCCATAAATGTTCCAGGCCTGGGGCAGAGTGGCTGGACACTGCCCAGCAGGAAAAGACCTGGGGGTATTGGTCAACAACTGGCTGAAGAGGAGCCAGCATGTGCCCAGCTGACCAAGAGGGCCACCAGCATCCTGGCCTGGATCAGCAAGAGGGTGGCCAGCAGGAGCAGGGAAGTGACTGTCCCCATGGACTGGGGCCACAAATGGCCACCCACACCCTCACAGTCTCACAGTGTATCAGAGGCTGGAAGGGACCTCCAGAGATCATCAGGTCCAACCCCCTGCCAGAGCAGCAGCACTTAGGGTAGTCTGCACAGGAATGCAGCCGGGGGGGGTTGGAAAGGCTCCAGAGAAGGAGACTCCACAACCCCCCTGGGCAGCCTGCTCCAGGGCTCTGGCACCCTCACTGCAAAGAAGTTTCTCCTCCTGTTGAGCTGAAATCTTCTCTGTTCTAGTTTGAACCCTTCCTCCATGTGAAGGTCTGAAACCTTCCTGGGGCACCTCAGCTTGGTGCCATCAGCTTTCTGCATGCTTCACTCATCAGAAGAAGAGAATAAGAAGTGCTCTTTCCTCACAGGCTTTGAGCAAGTCAGAGGCAAGAGGAAGGATCCTGCAGTACACAGTGACCTTTGAGGCCCTGGACCCATGGAACTCCTCCAAAGAAGCACATGTCATCACCCAAACCAGCTACACCAGGGCCATGCCAAGGGTGGACTACAAGATAACTGTCACTGCTGAGAACTCAAGGGGCAGCTCTCCCCCTGCAACCATCATGACCAACCTGGGCACCCAGGGTAAAGACTTCTGCTGGGTCTGGACCACTGGGGGTGACCCCAGAGTTCTGCTTTGTGCTACAGACAATGGATAGGTTTAGGAAGTGATCCCATATGAACCTCAGGAGGTTCAACAAGGCCAAGTGGGAGGTCCTGAACCTCAGCTAGGGCAAACCCTGCTATCAAGCCAGGAAGAGGATGAAAGGCTGGAGGGTAGCCCTGTGGAGAAGGACTTGGGGTGCTGGTGGGTGAGAAGCTGAACATGAGCCAGCACTGTGCAGTGCCAGCCCAGAGCCAGCCCTGCCCTGGGCTGATCCCCAGCACCACAGGCAGCAGGGGCAGGGAGGGGATTCTGCTCCTCTGCTGAGACCCCACCTGCAGTGCTGGGGCCAGCTCTGGAGTCCTCAGCAGAGACAGAGAGCTGTTGGAGTGGGGCAGAGGAAATCAAAGCAGAGCCCTGGAGCAGGCTGCCCAGGGGGGTTGTGGAGTCTCCTTCTCTGGAGACTTTCCAACCCCAGCTGGCTGCATTCCTGTGCAGACTCCCCTGAGTGCTGCTGCTCTGGCAGGGGGGGTGGATCCTTGAGGGGGTATTTAATAAATCCGTAGAGGGGTTTCAAAGTTGTGTAGATGTGGTGCTGAGGGACATGGGTCAGAAGTGAACTTGCTAGTGGGTGGGTTAAAGGTTGAACCTGATGATCTTGAAGGTCTCTTCCAACCCAAATCTTTCTGTGATTCCATTCTATTCCTACCAGCATAGAGATGCCCTCCCCATGAGGACCTTTCCTTTCACTTGCAGTTAATTTTCATTGCTTCATGGAGTCACAGAAAGGTTTGGGTTGGAAGGGACCTTGAAGATCATCCAGTTCCAATCCCCCTGCCATTAGCAGGGACACCCTCCACTAGGACCAGGCTGCTCAAACCCTCACCCCCAACCTGGCCTACCTCACATGGTGCCAAACTGGAGAGGATCACAGTAAAATCAAGACATCAAACTTCCTGAGTCCAGTTGAGCTTAAGTTGGTGCTGATCATGTCTTCTGTGTTTGGTTATGTTGGAAGACCTACCTCCTCCTCAGAAGGTCTCTGCCATAGCCATGGGAAAGAGAAGCATCTTGGTCAGTTGGAAGCCACCCACTGGATCAGCTGTGCCCATCAGTGGATACGTGGTGGAGTGGGCAGGCACAGAGAGGGACACACACACAGAGCCACCTCCAGCCTGGGTGAAGCTTCCAGCATCCAACCTCTCCACACTGCTGACAGGTAACTGCCACCTTGGGTCAGGTCAGGACTGAGGAACTATCTTGTCTTGACAGCTTGTTAAGGAAGAAGTCAGATGGCAAATTTTACTCATTCAGCATAAGAAAAAAAAAAAAAAAAGAGAGTATTGACCACTTCCTGTGTAGGAGAAGACAAATAACCCATGGCTGCTCTGGGCCATCAGAGGGAGAGGCTTGATTGTGGTTGGACTCCAAGGTCTTTTATGATGATTCTTTCCAGTGAGGGAGCTGAGACACTGGAACAGGTGGCCCAAGGAGGCTGTGGATGCCCCTCCCTAGAGATGCTCATGGCCAGGCTGGATGAAGCCCTGAGCAGCCCTAGCTAGAGGAAGCTGTCCATGCCTATGGCAGGAGGGTTGGAACTAGATGATCTTTAAGGTCCCTTCCAACCCAAACCACTCCATGATTCTATGAAGTCCCTTTCCATCTGTAGATTTGCTCTTATGGCCAAACCTTAAGATCATGGCAGTCTGAGAGGCTCTCAAGAGCAAGAGCTAAAGTTTAGGGGGCAAGAGAATGGGGACAAACTCTGCTCAGGGACAGGATAAGGGGCAAGGGACACAAACTGGAACCCAGGAGGTTCCACCTGAACAGGAGGAGAAACTTCTTTGTTGTGAGGGTGCTGGAGCTCTGGAGCAGGCTGCCCAGAGAGGTTGTGGAGTCTCCTTGTGTGGAGAGCTTCCAAAGCCAGCTGGGCATTGTGATGCTGGGCAAGCTGCTGTGGGTGATCCTGGTTTAGCAGGGGGGTTGGGTTGGATGATGTCCAGAGGTCCCTTCCAAGCCCTACCATGCTGGGATTCTGTGAAAGAAGATCCACCTCAGACTGAAGCAGCTGATGTAAGTCCTTCAGCCAGGACTGTCAATGTTTAACTGTCCCCCTTTGATGTCTTTAGAGCAGATAACAGAGAAGGTGTGCTACCACATCAAGGTGTTTGCCCTCTATCAGGCCAGAGCTGGACAAGTGGCATCAGTCACGGGAATCTCAACAGCAGAAGGTAAACCACAGTCACACTCCTCCAGCAAGCTAACTCAAGTTCAGATCAAAAGCCAACCTTGTGTCTCAGAGCACCATCAGCTGGGCTTCAGATCTACACACCACCACAGGCAGAGGGACTCTTGGTGTCATGGGAAGCCATCCCTGCCCACCAGCAGAGGGGCTGCAGCACAGGGTACCAAACAAACCTAGGGAGCAGGGATGGGCCAGGAGCCCTAGGTGTCTGTGGTGGGTGTCTGGTGAAGACACCAGAGGAACACAGAAACTTCCATCTAAACACCAGGAGGAACTTCTGTGCATTGAGAGGGATAGAGCAGTGGAGCTGGCTGCCAAGAGAGGCTGTGGATTGTCCTTCTCTGGAAAGGGGAAGGAAAAGGAGATGCCTTCAGAGAGCTCATGGTAGCCACAGGGAAGTGGTCTGCCATGAGGGCTGGCAGCAGGAATAGTGTGGCCAGCAGGAGCAGGGAAGTCATCCTGCCCTGCACTTAGCACTGATCAGGCCATACCTTGAGTGCTGTGTCCAGTTCTGGGCTCCTCAATTCAAGAGAGATGTTGAGATGCTTGAACACGTCCAGAGAAGGGCAACGAAGCTGGGGAGGGGTCTGGAGCACAGGCCTGTGAGGAGAGGCTGAGGGAGCTGGGGGTGTTTAGCCTGGAGAAGAGGAGGCTCAGGGGAGACCTCATTGCTGTCTACAACTACCTGAGGGGAGGTTGTAGCCAGGAGGGGGTTGGTCTCTTCTCCCAGGCAACCAGCAGCAGAACAAGAGGACACAAGTCTCAAGCTGTGCCAGGGGAGGTCCAGGCTGGATGTTAGGAGGAAGTTCTTCACAGAGAGAGATTGCCCATTGGAATGGGCTGCCCAGGGAGGTGGTGGAGTCACCATCCCTGGAGATGTTCAAGAGAAGCCTGGGTGAGGCACTTGGTGCCAGGGTCTGGTTGATTGGATAGGGCTGGGTGCTAGGTTGGACTGGGTGATCTTGGAGGTCTCTCCCAACCTGGGTGATTCCATGATTCTATGATTTCTATCCTCTTTCCTCTTACCTTTTGAAGCATGCAGCACCTCTCCATGCCCTGAAAACCGAGTTCATAGAATCATGGAACAGCTGGGGCTGGAGAAGACCTCCAAGATCAAGTCCAACAATCAACCCACCACCACCATGGCATTAAACCATCACCATTCTTTGGAGTAAGCCCCAGTATTACAGTGGGTCTGGGGGCTTCATTTGCTTCTCCTGCTTTTCCTTCCAGCCATTTCCAACACGAGTGGCCAGCCCTCCCTGGACATCCCTGACCTGCAGCCTGGCAACTACATCCTGTGGGTGACAGCACCAACAGCTGCTGGTGAGAGGCCCTCAGGCAACAGTGAGCTCCTCTGCTTGGAAAGTAATGAACCTCTGCTGGGGTGGGGGCAAGGAGAGGTCCTAACCCTTGGCCTTCCATTGCCACAGACCAGAAATGATTTTCCTGTTCCTCTTGAATTCCTGAAGATCTCTGATCTTTAATTCTTGAGTCGATCTCAGCACTGGTGAGGCCACAGCTCCAATACTGGGTTCGTTTTTGGGCCCTTCACTCCAAGAAGGGCATTGAGGTGTTAGAGCAGGTCCAGAGAAGGACCACAAAGCTGGGGAAGGGTCTGGAGAACAGGGCTGGGGAGGAGCAGCTGAGGGAACTGGGGGTGTTCAGCTTGGAGGAGGCTGAGGAAAGACCTTCTGGCTCTCTGCTACTCCCCAAAAGGTGGTTGGAGTGAGGTGGAGGTTGGTCTCTTCTCCCAAGGGAGAAGTGACAGAACAGAGGAGATTGCCTCAAATTGCAACAGGGGAGGATTATGTTGGACATGAGTAAGAATTTCTTCCCCAAAAGGGTTGTCAAGACCTGTCCCAGGCTGCCCAGGGCAGTGGGGGAATGCCCATCCCTGGAGAGGTTGCAAAGCTGTGGAGCAGTGGTGCTGAGGGCCATGGCTTAGTGGTGAGCTGGCAGTGCTGGGCTAATGGTTGGAGCTGATGATCTTCCAAGGTCTTTTCCCAACCAAAGCCAAACCAAATCTGAAACCAAAACACATTCCATGATTCTAATTGGGTGGTTTGGGTCCCAGACTGCATACCTCAGAAGACACAGAGAGATTTCTTTAGTTCCAAGGTCCTGTTGTCCCCAGCAGCCCATCCAGATTCCTGATTGCACACCCAGAAGGAGTTGCTATGTTGGTAGGCAGGCAGCTGCCAGGCCACAACTGGTCTCCAGCTTGGACTAACACATTGACTTGGATGGTTTGATCTAATGAAGATGAATGAGGAGTGTTCCCTGTTTCAGGTGCTGGGGACTGGTTGACTCTTGTGCTCACCTGCAGCCTCTTCATCCTCTTAGCCTGTGCTTGCTCTGTGCCTCCAGTGAGGAAAGCGTGAGTAGATCCATCTGTTAATGCTCCAAGAGATGATGGAATTGTTGCTGGAAGGGATGATCATCTCATTGCAGGGCAATGTTGCTGTGAATGAAGGTTCCAGAGTAGATGAACAGTGAGGAGGACACACACTGGACTTAAAGTCCAGCTTTGTCTCATACCTGTCATGAATTTTAACCTAGTTCTGAAGGTCTCTTTCCACCAAGGCACAATTGAAGGCCCCCAACCTTTAGCTGTTAGCCTGGGAGAGAAGATCAACCCTTGGATTAAAATCTTTAGAGCAACACAAAATTGTCCCTAGTCTGGTGGGACTCATGGTCATACCCAGCAAGATTTTCCCACAGGGCTGTGGTCAGTCATTGCAGGCAAACATCTGGCAGGAGGATGGTGCTGAGAAGCATCTACCCCTGCCCAGGAGTTGCTTGACCAGCCCTGACCTGCTCCTGACACCCAGCCCAGGTGTCAGCAGGGCTCTGCTAAGGCAGATTGATGATTGCATCAAGCTTCTGGGTGCTGCCCCAGGTTATGCTTCAGGTATCAGCATGACATCAAAAGAAGGGTGGCCAGCAGGTCCAGGGAGGTGAATCTGCCCTTCTGCTCTGGTGAGACTCCACCTGGAGCACTGCAGCCAGTTCTGATGCCTCCAACAGAAGGACAACATGGAACTGCTGGAGAGGGTCCAGAGGAGGTCACAAAGATGATCAGAGGGCTGAAGAACCTCTCCTAGAGGGACAGGCTGTGAGAATTGGGCTTGTCCAGCCTGGAGAGGAGAATGCTTCAGAGCAGCCTGCCAGTATTTGAAGGAGGCTACAGGAGATCTGGGGAAGGACTTTTACAAGGGCTTGTAGGGAATGGCTTTGAGCTGGAAAAGGGGAGATTGAGACTGGAGATTTGGAAGAAATTCTTGACAGTGAGGGTGGTGAGACAGTGGAACAGGTCAGCCACAGAAGCTGGGATGCCTCCTCCCTGAAGGTGTTCAAGACCAGGTTGGATGAGGCCTTGAGCAACCTGCTCTAGTGGAAGGTGTCCCTGCCCATGGCAGCAGGGTTGGAATTGGATGACCTTGAAGCTCCCTTCCAGCTCAAACCATTCCATGATGCTATGGTTCACACTTCTCACTGAGCTTACCCCACCTGCAGGTTACACCAGCTCCTCTCCAGGATGCTGCCCCAGGGGCAGAGCAAAGCCATTCCAGATCCAGCTAACGCCACGTGGGTGAAGAACCACACAGCTATGAAGGTAAAGTGCAGCTTTCCCCCCCCTTCTAATCCCAACATGTTCCTTAAGAAAGTCATTGGAGCCATACAAGTCAGTGATGTCCTAATGTGGCAAATCCAGAGATCTTCAAGAGTGGACAAACCTCCTGAGGTGAGAGGCTGCAGGGTGTGCCGAAGCTTGGGTGGGATGGGAGACATTTCAAGGTCATCCAGCCCAAGCCCCCTGCAGCTAGCAGGGACAGCTGCAACTACAGCAGGTTGCTCAGAGCCCCAAACAACCTGAGCTGAAATGGTTCTAGGGATAGGGCACCCACCACAGCTTCTCTGGGAAACCAAACCCAGGTTCTCACCACCCTCAGTGTCGAATATTTCTCCCTTCTCTCCAGACTGAATCTCCCTCTTTCAGTTCAAACCATCACTCCTTGTCCTGCCACAACAGGCCCTGCTCAAAAGTCTGTCCCCAGCCTTCTTCTTGGCCTCTTCAAGCACTGAAAGGCCACCATGTCTCCCTGAAGCCTTCTCAGGCAGGGACCAGGCTGCCCAGGGCAGTGGTGGAGTCCCCATCCCTGGAAGGGGTTCAGAGTTGTGAAGGTGTGGTGCTGAGGGCCATGGTTTAGTGGTGAGCTGGCAGTGCTGGGGTAATGGTTGGAACTCCATGATCTTGTAGGTCTTCTCCAGCCACAATGATCCTTGATTAGCTGCTGAGGGCAGGATTTTTGCCTTTTTGGGATGGGAGGCTGCAGGGTATCAACTAAATAATTATCACTGCCACATTGTCCCCCTCCACAGGCTGAGCTGATGTTTCCTTCCAGCCTCTTCCTCCCAGACACCAGCAGCTATGAAGAGCCTGAAACAATCCAAGTGGAGGAGGAAACCTTCCTGAAGATCAACCTCCAGGACAAGCTGCTCTTGGGCACCACTGGCAGGAGTGGCAATGGTGATTGGCCAGCAGAGAGTGGCTCAGGGCAGGAGGAACCTGGGTACCTGACTCTCCCTGGCACAACAGATGGGGAGGTTGATGAGCAGCAGCTTCCTCACCTCTACAAGAGGATGGTGGTGGAGGTGATGGAGCCAGCACAGACTGTTTCTGAGTACATCACCAACCCCATCACTGACATGGCCACCACATACCTACCCCTAGTCCCAGGCACTCCTGAAGAGCTCCCTGAACTTGAGTGTGAGCCACTCTCCATCTTCCCAACAGCTTCTTTGATGCCTTCCTATGGAGGGAACCTTACCTTGGATCAGGTGAAAATCAACTGCAGCTCTGTAAGAAGGTAGGCAGGAGGTGAGGGTGATGGAAGCCTGGTCTACCTTTTTGCACTCTACTGAAGTATTTTGGTGTGTTTCAGCACAACCAGCCCAGGAACTTGTCCAGTGGCACCTTGAAGTCATCAAAACCTCAACTCACAAACACTTCCAGCAGTGCAAGTCACACCTCAACTGCAGTCCAGCAGCTCCTCACCCAGCCATCAGGCTCAGGAAGAATCCAAGAGGAGACTGGAATTGTCACCCCTGCCCCACCTGGATTCTGGAGATGTAGAAAGGCTGAGAGTTGGGGTTGCTCAGCCTGCAGAAGAGAAGGCTCCAGGGAGACCTTTCGGTGACCTTTTAGGAGCGGATCAGCAAGCTGGGGACAGACTTTTGAGCAGGGCCTGTTGTGACAGGACAAGGGGGGATGGTTGGAACTCAATGGGGGAGATTCAGACTGGAGAGAAGGGAGAAACGTATGACACGGAGGGTGGTGAGAGCCTGGCCCAGGTTGCCCGGAGAGGTGGGAGACATCCTATCCCTGGAACCATTGCAGCTCAGGTTATTTGGGGCTCTGAGCAAGCTGCTCTAGTTGCTGATGTCCCTGCTGACTGACCTTTAAAGGTCCCTTCCAACCCAAACCAGGCTGTGTTTCTGGATGCCTTCATGAAGCCTAAGCTACCTCAAGCCCCTCTCCCACTGCCTGACCATGAGTGGCTCAGCCTGGCTTGGTCCACCACAGGAACCAGAGCAGTACCAACCATCATTTCCCACCACTGCTTACCCAAGAGCAAGGATTTGTGCCACAGAGGTGTTGGGTAGCAGGTTGGACTTGATATTCTTAGAGGTCTTTTCCAACTGTGATGATTCCATGCTCAGAACTCAACATCCCAGGAGGACCATGGCTACAGCCCATCATCTCCTCCAGCTGTCCACATTAGAGACACACACAATGACCTCTGTCTCCACAGGTTGTATTCCTCCCTGCAGCCCCAGCATGCCACAAAGTCATGGTGCTGCCAGTCACACCAGTGCTCCAGCACAGGGGGGCACCAAGGGACAGGGCTGAGCCCTTCAGGGTTCAGTTAAGGGAAGGAGGAGTCCTCACCAGAAAGCAGAGCAACAGGCAGTGCCTCCATACAGAAGTCACCTGGACTGGTGAGAAGAATCCAAAGCATTTATTGAAGTCTCCTAATGACAGGCCTGAAGGATGAGTTGCACCTGTAATGACTTTGTTTACACCATGTGTAGATACATCCATCCATCCATCAAGTGTTGGAAACCTGGACTTGGCTTCTTGCTTCCTCTAAGTCCAGCTCAGGTTTTACCTGCAGCTCTGAGCAGAATAAAATGTCCTCAAAATTGTCCTTACAGAGATGTTGCTCCTAGAGATGAAGTTGTTCAGATCTGAACTTACCTGGAGCATTCTCCTCCCCAGGACTGCTGCTGAGCAGTAGGCACAAGCTGGTAATGAAACCCTGCTGTGGTATCACCATCTCAAGAGCACCTCCCTGAACAGCTGGCATCCAGCTTGGTGAGGAAACAGCTCTCAGCAGCCCCACAGAGGTCTCCTTGCATCATGAGGATGCTACCTCCATGGCTTTCTCACCACCTTTGGCTTGAGTCATAGAATCATGGCGGGGTTGGAAGGGAGCTCTGGAGATCACCCAGTTCAAGCCCCCTGCTAAAGCAGGGGCTTGCCCCAGCTGGGTTTGGAAGCTCTCCAGACAAGACTCCACAACCTCTCTGGGCAGCCTGCTCCTGGGCTCCAGCACCCTCACACCAAAGTTTCTCCTCTTACCACAGCTACAGCAAAGTGTCTTCTTCCCACCAGGTAACTCACCAGTCACTGGAGGACAAGAATCCTCACCCTTACTGCCCAAATGCTTGGTGTGAGCTCACCATGTTCACAGCAGAAAATCACAGAACAGAATCACAGAATGGGTTGGGTTGGATGGGACCTTAAAGACCATCTGGTTCCAACCCCCTGCCATGGGCAGGGACACTTTTCACTAAGCCAGGTTGCTCAAAGCCTTGTCCAGCCTGCTCTTAAACACTTCCAGGGATGAGGCATCTACAACTTCTCTGGGCAACCTGAAGCAGTGTCTCACCAGGAACTTCAACAGCCCTTCCCAGATGTGCCAGTGAAGGCACACAACAGCCTCTTGCACACGAGGTGCAGCTCCTCCTGAAGGCAGGGCACACCAAGTGATGTCCACAGCCCACCTTCCACCCACACTTGGAACAGGCAGAACTTTGGTCTCCGGGCTCCCAACAAACCACATGAGGAGTCTGCATCAGCTCAGCAATGAAGCCTCTCTCATGTTAGCTACCAGAAGTTCAAAAATTCATATAATGGGTTGGGTGGGAAGGCACCTTCAAGATCATCTATTTCCAAACCCCTGCCATGGGCAGAGACACCTCCTACCAAACCAGGCTGCCCAAGGCCCCATCCAAGGTGGTTCTGAACACTTCCAGTGCTTGGAGCCTCCACAACTTCTCTGGAAGCTCCTTTCTCAGGAAGCTCCTCAGGAAACATCTTCCCAAGGCCAAGTCTCAGCAGCACATGGGCACCATAAGCACAGGCCCTCTTGGGGCAGAGCCTAGATGAGATGCTACTAACCCAAGTGGTTCCATCTCCACCTGTTGGTTTGGGTTTTTTTCCATGACATTTGTTAAAGAGCACGAAAATAAACCTTTATTTCAGTGAACACCCACCAAGATCCAAGAGAACACGTTCACAGTTTGAGTTCTTGACACAAAGGGACTGAAAAGAGGCAAATTTACATCTACCAGAACAGCAGATAGACAGGTTTGGAGTGCAAGCTGTCTTGGGAAGCATAGGTGACGCCATCAGGCATCTGCTCTACAGCAGAAAGTCAAGCTTGCTGACCATGTCCAGCTAGCAGGAATCCAAATGGTTCCACAGAAAGAAAAGCTTCTGACCATGTCCATCTAGCAGGAACCCAAATGATTTTAACAGAGGGAAAGCTTCTGACCATGTCCAGCTAGCAGGAACCCAAATGGTTCTACAGAAAGAAAAGCTTCTGACCATGTCCCAGCTAGCAGGAACCCAAATGATTTTAACAGAGGGAAAGCTTCTGACCATGTCCAGCTAGCAGGAACCCAAATGGTTCTACAGAAAGAAAAGCTTCTGACCATGTCCCAGCTAGCAGGAACCCAAATGATTTTAACAGAGGGAAAGCTTCTGACCATGTCCAGCTAGCAGGAATCCAAATGGTTCCACAGAAAGAAAAGCTTCTGACCATGTCCCAGCTAGCAGGAACCCAAATGATTTTAACAGAGGGAAAGCTTCTGACCATGTCCAGCTAGCAGGAATCCAAATGGTTCCACAGAAAGAAAAGCTTCTGACCATGTCCCAGCTAGCAGGAACCCACATGGTTCTACAGAAAGAAAAGCTTCTGACCATGTCCAGCTAGCAGGAATCCAAATGGTTCCACAGAAAGAAAAGCTTCTGACCATGTCCCAGCTAGCAGGAACCCACATGGTTCTACAGAAAGAAAAGCTGCTGACCATGTCCAGCTAACAGGAATCCAAGTGATGCTACTTAAGGGAAAGCTTCTGACCATGCCCAGCTAGTAGTAGGAATCCACATGACTCACTGCCTGGCCCAGAAGTCATCTGGAATGGAAGCTGTGGCAACTGGAAGAGCAAGCAGACAGCTTGGCTAGGGGGAGGCAGGTTTATCTTGCTTCTCCTTAAGTGTGGCTCTGCACATCCAGGTGTTTAATGGTATCAAGTATGGTGGCCCTAATGCTGGACCTGCCACAGTGCCTACCAAACCACAAAACAGTCAGGAAGAGGAACAACTCAGTGCTAGGACCTCTGAATGATCTGCTAAGGGTTTGGAGAAACAAACCAAAAGGTTTTACCACCCACTGGTAGGAAAGTTGTCTCCTTCTGCCAGCATGGTGCCTCCAGCTAGAGGTGAGTGCCCAACCTCCAATGGTAGAAACAGTGGAAACAACAGAAACTTCTATAGAAGAGTTCAGATGAAGGAACTCAACACCACAGTCCAAGAGTTTGATAGCTCAAAGGTCTCCAGTAACTTTTTTTTTTTGCCTGTCCTGTACAGCTATAAAAAAATAGGGCATTGCCTTTTGTCTTCTATCTACCTCATTAAGAAACTACAACTATCTTCTAAGCTGTCCAAAGTGTCAAACTTTAAAGACAAGAAACCTGTTTCTAGTCTCCTGACCAAAACCCCCTTTGTCAGCCATTCCCTCAACTTCTTTTATGTCCTCAAGTGCTCATGTTCCTGCAACACAGGGGTTAAATTAAATCTAAAGTGGGGTTTTGGAGGTGTGGGAAGGGTTTTTGCCTGTCACCCTCTGAAAAACATTCAGCTTGTCAGCTGGCAAGCAGAGCTGACAATGCACAGAACCACAGCAGAGTTTTCATACACCACCAGGCTGGAAGGGGACTTCAAGGATCATAAAATAAAATGGTTTGGGGGGGAAGGGACCTTAAAAATCATCTAGTTCCAACCCCCCTGCCATGAGCAGGGACATCTTCCACCAGGTTTGGTTGGAAAAGACCTTTAAGGTCATGAAGTCCAATCATTCACTAACTCTATCAAGGCTGGTGCTAAAACATGTCCCTCAGCACCACATCTCTGCCTCTTTTCAACACCTCCAGGGTTGGGGATTCAGCTGCCTCTCTAAGAGCCTGTTCCAGTGTTTGAGAACCCTTTCAGTCATGAAGTTTCTTCTAACATCCAACCTAAACTTCCCCTGGTGCAAGCAGAGGCTGCTTCCTCTTGCTTCTCTTTGTGGTGTCTCACAGAGATGCAGTGTCTCAGTCTGGAGGTGGAACTCCCTCCTGTGGCTCCTCAGAGGCCCTGCTGCTGGTGTAGCAGCACTGTGGGTACGCTCACAACAGTCAGCTACTGCTGTACCCATACTGACACTAAGGAACCCTGTTGGACACCAGATCAAGCTATCACCTTCCTCCACCTCCCAGCTCCAACATGAGGAAAAGTTACTCCCATTGACAGGGAACCCACAAAGAAGGAAAAAAAAAAAAAAAAAGCAGGAGATAATTAAAAAGTTTTTCTTTTGGCCAACAAATTCATAGAATCATAGAATTGGGTTGGAAGGGACCTTCAAGATCACCTAGTTCCAACCCCCCTGCCATGGGCAGGGACACCTTCCAATAGACTAAGCCTCAAGGCCTCATCCCACCTGGCCTTGAACACCTTTTGTTCTGAAGGGGGGAGGAGGGAATAAAGGTAAAAAGAGTGAGGGAAAGGGGTAACACATTAATGTTTAAGAACCAACTATCCACAGGTCACTGGATGGATCCAGGAGGACTTAGCTCCAAATCAATGTGCTTTGAATTTTGTTTCAAGTATCTGGTAGCAACTATAGATTCATAGAACAGTTTGGGTTGGAAGGGAGCTTAATGATCATCTAGTTCCAACCCCCCTGCCATGAGCAGGGACACCTTCCACTAGAGCAGGTTGCTCAAGGTCTTGTCCAACCTGGCTTTGAGTGTAGAATCCATAGATTTATAGAATGGTTTGGGCTGGAGGGACTTTGAAGGTCATCTACTTCCAACCCCCCTGTCACAGGCAAGGACACCTTCCACTAGAGCAGGATGCTCAAGGCCTCATCCAACCTGGCCTTCAACACCTCCAGAGAAGGGGCATCCACAACCTCCCTGGGCAACCTGTTCCTCACTGTATTTTGTAGGAAGATTTTGCATCAATCACCCAGAAATGAGTTGGTTTTTTTTCAGGCTGAAACCATTAAAACTAAATTATTCCAGGAGTTAATATCCCAACACAGCTCTACCAAGCTTGCCAAATGCAAACACCTCTCAAACAGCCACCAAAAACCTGCTCAAAAGAGGAGGTGCAATGATTAAACCCCAGGTTTTGAGGGGAGGGGGGAAAAAAGGCTGCCAAATGCAAACCTCTCGCAAACACCTACTAACAATCTGCTTTAAAAAGGAGGTGCAATAATTAAAACCCCAGTTTTTGAGGGGAAAAAAACCAAGGCTGCCAAATGCAAACATCTCTCAAACAGCCACTACAAGACTGCTTGAAAGAGGAGGTGAAATAATTAAACCCCAGTTGAGGAAATGGGGGGGGAAAAAAAGGCTGCCAAATGCAAACACCTCTCAAACATCCACTAAAAACCTACTAAATAGAGGTACAATAATTAAAACCCAGTTTTTGAGGGGAGGGGGGAAAAAAGGCTGCCCAATGGAAAAAAAAAAAAAATCTTCCAAACACTCACTAGATTCCTGCTAAAAAGAGGAGGTAAAATAATTAAATCCCAGTTTTTGAGGGGAGGGGGAAACAAGGTTGGCAAATGCAAACATCATCTTCCAAACAGCCACTAAAAACCCGCTTGAAAGAGGTGAAATAATTAACATCCAGTTTTTGAGGGAGGGGGAGGGGGGAAAGGCTGCCAAATGCAAATCATCTTCCAAACACTCACTAAAAAAACTACTAAAAAGAGGAGGTGCAATAATTAAACCCCAGGTTTTGTTTGGGGGGGGGGGGGGGAGAAGGCTGCCAAATGCAAGCATCTCTCAAACAGCCACTAAAAACCTACTAAATAGGAGGTGCAATAACTAAAACCCATTTTTTGAAGGGAGAGGAAAACAAGGCTGGCAAATGCAAACATCATCTTCTGAACACCCACTAAAAACTTGCTCAAGGTGCAATTATTCCAGCCCTAGTTTTAAGGAGGAGGGGAAAAAAAAAAAAAAACAAACAGATTTTTAACTTCTGAATGAAAAGATAAAAAACAAAGAAAGAAAGAAACAAACTTCCCAAACCAAAAACCAACCCCAAAAACGAAGTGAAAGCTCTGAACTGGTACACACTGTTCACACCTATATTTTTTGTTGTTGTTTTGTTTTTTTTTTTTCTTTTTCAAGTTTGGAAACGCATATTTTCAAGCAGCAATACAAAAAAGTATCCATGAAGAATGCATAATCTCTGAAAAAATTATGAAAACATCCCTGCTACCATTACATTTCTAAATACAAAACTGACTACCATATTTGTTGCTTCTTGTGTAGCGAGAGAAGTTCATTTTCAAAACAGGTAAAATTCAGTCTTTAGGTGTGAATGGTATGAATGACAGTCTCCTCTTTTTTTTTTTCTTTTTTTTTTTTTTCCTCTGTGTGTGGTATTTTTCTTTTTTTTTTTTTTCCTTTACATTTCTTAAGTTGTTTAGGATCCTTTAAGCATGCAAGCCTCGGAGAGGAAGGCCCAACGAGGGCAGGGTTGGCTTTATGACATCCAGTTTAGGACAGAGCTGGGAAAGCCTCTGGGTCATCTACATCAGGAGCAGAAGCACTTGACTGAAAGAGAAACAGCACAGAGTTATTACAGCTTCAGCAGAACCAAAGCCTAGGAAATTTCTAGATCAACAGGGACTGGAGGTTCTCCTTTCCCTCTTTACTCTGCCCAAGAGAGGCCTAAGCTGGAGTATTGTGTCCAGTTCTGTGCTTCCCAGTTCAAGAGACAGGGAACTACTGGAGTGAGGCCAATGGGAGGCTCTAAAGATGCTGAGGGGGCCTGCAGCATCTCTGTGAGGAGGAAAGGCTGAGAGCCCTGGGGCTGGTGAGCCTGCAGAAGGGCAGCCTGAGAGGGGATCTGCTCAAAGCTAAGGGGTGGGGAGCAAGAAGATGGGGCCAGACTCTTGCCAGTGGTGCCCAGCAATAGCACAAAGTGCAATGGGCACAAAGTGGAACACAAGAATTGTAGAATACAAAGCTGAAAGGAGCCTCAAGGATCATCTAGCCCAAACTTTCTTCAGAAGGACTGAAGATAGCAACTGCCCAGGGAACTGCTTCCCCAAAGCGGGCAGACAGGTGCTGCAGCAAAAGCCAGGAGGTTCCATCTGAAGAGGAGGAAAAGCTTCTTTGTTGTGAGGGTGTTAGAGTCCTGGAGCAGGCTGCCCAGAGAGGTTGTGGAGTCTCCTTCTCTGGGGAGCTTCCAAACCCAGCTGGCCATTGTGATGCTGGGCAAGCTGCTGTGGGTGCCCCTGCTTTAAGCAGGGGGGTTGGACTGGATGATCTCCAGAGGTCCCTCCAAACATCATTTCTGTCTGATCTGCAATTCTACATGACAAGGTCAAGCCTCTGTCCCAGTGCAGACAGGCTGGGCAACACTTGGATAGGACAGGGGGATTTCCCTGCACCCCAAAAGGGAAAGAGGCAATTCTTCCTCTTTAAAACTATTTTAACCTGAGAGGGTCCAATAGGGAAATACATGGATTCAAAGAGCACAGTGGAATAAGCAGTCTAATGCTGGACAAACCACTACAGGATCAACTTTTCCCCCCATGACAAGCAACACTTTTTGTTTTTTGTCCCAAGGATGAGAAAGTCTCCTGTAGTACTTTTTGAATCCAAACCATCTGAGGAAGCTTTATAGGCAAACATATCATAATCACACATGATTATCAGAAAAGGTTATGGCTCTTTTTCCATGTGGATTTGCACAAAACCACTGATTCTTAACAGAAGGACACAAGTGAAGTGTTACAAAAAAGGCCAAATTTGAGTTTCACACATGAAATTTTTCTCCCAAATAAACTCTTCAGAAGAAAAAAAAAAAAAGAATTCTGGTGCCATTTTAGCTCTAGAAATCCATACATTAACCAAGAATCACCTCACTGCTTCCCAACAGAGGGTTTTAAAGACTCTGTACCACATCTTAAAAAAAAAAAAAAAGAAAATGCAAAAATTAAGTATTTTGGAATTATCTTCACTTCATCCATGAGGGATGTGGAAGAGGAGGAGAGTGGGGAGAGGTGGGATAGTGGAGTGTAAATAAATATGAGAGAAATAATCCATAAACGATAATCTAGAAGTGACCAAGACACTGGAGCAGTAGCCAGCCCACATATTAAGAGGTAAAAAAGCAGTAAAAAAGAGGTAAAAAAAGATTAGTATCTCTCATTACAAAAAACAAGTAGAGAATCAAGCCCAAAAAGCCACTGCTCCACTGCAGGAAGGAAGTTACAAGTAAAAAGAAATCACCAACCTGGTTGGGTGTGTGGATCACATCAAACTCCTTAACCAACTGGAAGGAAACAAACAAAAGAATTAACATCAAAAAACTTTTCTGCAGCTTATTTAACTTTTCTTAAGCATTCTTGAGGAAGCAGGAAGTCAAATTAGTGAAACAGCTCCAAGAAAACCACCACCATTTCAGTTCAAACACTTTAAAGGTTTTATATTCATATCAGTAGAGTTTTCCAACTAATAAGCCTAAAAAATTCCAATGTTAAAAAGAAAAGTGTCCTAAAACAGACAAAAATGAGCAGATCTGGTCTCTGAGTTCATTTCCTAGTGAGTAACAATTTCATGAGATGTATTTTTTAAGCTAAGTAAGCAACCCAAAACATATCTTTACTGTAGAGTTATAAACTGAAAGAATTTTGGACTGGAAAGACAGAAGAAATGTTTGACACCGAGGGTGGTGAGAGCCTGGCCCAGGCTGCCCAGAGAGGTGGGAGCTGCCCCAGCCCTGGAACCACTGCAGGTCAGGTTGTTTGGGGCTCTGAGCAAGCTGCTCCAGTTGCAGCTGTCCCTGCTGACTGCAGGAGGTTGGGCTGGACAGACCTTTAAAGATCCCTTCCCACCCTAACCATCAGTTTGTGATTCTATGATTAATCCTCTAGAAGCAGGTTTTTAAACTGATGTTTGTTTGGGTTGTTTTTAACTAAAAGAACTAAAGTAGGAGGAAGCAAGAAATGTGGAGCTAAGAACAAAGTGCTTTGGGTTGGTCTTTTTTCACACTGGAGCTGCCCAAAAAAGGGGTCTTTTGAGTGGTGATGGTTTGAACTAAAAAAGGAAGATTCAGACTGTAAGAGAGAAGGGAGAAATGTTTGACACTGAGGGTGGTGAGAACCTGGCCCACGTTGCCCAGAGAGGTGGGAGCTGCCCCATCCCTGGAAGCATTGCAGGTCAGGTTGTTTGGGGCTCTGAGCAAGCTGCTCCAGTTGCAGCTGTCCCTGCTGACTGCAGGGGTATTGGACTGGATGATCCTGAAAGGTCCCTTCCAACCCAACCCAGTCTGTGATTTCATACTACAGTACTTCAACTTCACACCTTCTCTCCTCAAGCCCATTCAGAACTTCTCCTGAGTATTGTCTTAGGGCTTTAAGACTATAAGAGGTAAAAAAATTCATGTGGATTGGGAAAGCAGTCCTAACATTAAGAGTCTCAATTCCACATGCAAACTCTGAGTTCCTCAGAGTGAAGATCTAATGTGCAGCTGTAAAATCAGCCTTTCACCACAACAGGTCATAATGATGCAGATACATCAACCTGTGTCTGAAAATAACCCTCTAGTATTTGGGGTTCTGCTGCTCTGGCACAATCTGAAGTGTTTTATACATCTGTCCTTCTGAAGTAAATTTTTGAGTTTAGATATAAAAATGGGCAGTACTTTTTAATCAAACCTACTCCCCACCCTGTTTTTTTGTGTTTAATAAACCCTACTAAAACATGCAGCCTTTTGTCATAGAATCACAGACTGGGTTGAGTTGGAAGAGACTTTAAAGATCATCTAGTTCCAACCTCCTGACATGGGCAGGGCTATCTCCCACCAGACCAGGTTGCTGCAAGCCCCATCTAATCTAGCTTTGCACATTTCCAGGCTTGGAGTCTCCACAACTTCTCTGGACAACTTGTTCCAGTGCCTCACCACCCTCACCAGGAAGAATTTCTTCCCAATGTCTAATCTAAATCCAGCTTCTTGCAGTTTGATGCCATCACCCCTCGTCCTGTCACTCCATGCCTTTGTAACAAGGCCCTCTCCAGCTCTCCTGTAGCCTCCTTCAAGTACTGGAAGGCTGCTCTAAGGTCTCTGAAACCTTCTCTTCTCCAGGCTAAACAACCCCAACCTTCTCAGCCTGCCTTCATAGGAGAGATGCTCCAGGCCCCTGACCATTTTTGTGGCCCCCCTCTAAGAGCTTCATGTTGGTGAATCCAGAGGTGAAGCTGTGCTAATAACTCAGTTGAAAATAAACCTGTAAGTATAGGTTTACTCAACCTTGAGTTTTACATGTGGTGTTTCCTGTCAGAGTAACTCCCCCAGAAATAAGGAAGACACAGAATGGTTAAGGGTTGGAAGGGACCTCTGGAGACTGAGTCCAACCCCTCTGCCAGAGAAGCATCACCTTGAGAACACACAGGAATGTGTCCAGGCAGGTTTTGCATGCCTCCAGAGATGGAAACTCCACAACCTCTCTGGGCAGCCTGCTCCAGGGCTCCAGCACCCTCAAAGTAAAGAAGTTTCTTATCATGTTTAGATGGAACTTCCCATGTCCAAGCTTATGCCCATTACTCCTTGCCCTGTCACTGGGCACCACTGAGAAGAGCCTGGCCCCATCTTCCTGCCACCTAAAACCACGCACGAAAACCCTGACAACAACTAGAGCTAAAGCCTGTTGCAGATGGAAGCTGTAGCTCCTCACCTTGTCGGTTCTGCCACCACGGCTGGCCCTGCCACCACGCCCTCGGCCACCTCGTCCCCCTCTGCCGCCGCGCCCGGGGCGGCCCAGGTCTCCGAAGTTGATCTCCAGCTGGGATGTGATGTCATTTGCTGGCTTGCGGAAGTGATGATCCATTACAGAGTCCTCAGCATGAGCCTGAAATCAGAGTTTGTCTGTGAGCAAGGAAAACAGTCACCAACAAATCACCCCCTCCCTGCGGGTGTTCAAGGCCTTCAGCAACCTGGGCTAGTGGAAGGTGACCCTGCCCACAGCAGGGGGGTTGCAACTTCAAGGCCCCTTCCAACCCAAACCACTCTATGATTCTGTGAAGACCTCTCCATTTGTAGATTTGCTCTTATCACCAAAGCACCTTCACCTCTAAATCGCTCCTCAACTGACAGTTGATAGATTCAAACTCAAAACCAGCACAGGAATCACTAGAAATTAAGTTCTACCACTCCAGCAGGTCCATCTCCTTGTATTGAGGGCCCCAGAGCTGGGCAGAGTGCTCCAGGTGAGGTCTCACCAGAGCAGAGTGGCAGAACCACCATGATTCTTTTGATGCAACTCAGGATGCCACTAGCCTTCTGGGCTGCAAGTGCCCACTGCTGGCTCATGTCCAGCTTCTCATGCACCAGTACTCCCCAAGTCCTCTTCCACAGGGCTGCTCTCTATCATCCTAAGAAATCTTCATGATCTATTGACACATTTCATTCTTTGTAACCATTTACTTGGTAACCCATCTTTATTTTTGCTCAATGAAAGTAGGGAAGTGATAAGAAATCTTTCTTGGTTTGCATGAGCTGTAACAACCAGCCAAGGAGTCATCAACAGCTCAACCACTACCTAACTGAAGAAGCCAAAACATTAATGCTAGAAGTCTCACCAATTATGCTGAAAAAGATGACTCTCAACCCTTTTCTCATAGATGGTTGTTTCCAGTGAGAAACCAGAACCTTGAGGAGCAAGGTAGATACACAAGCCCTGAACCCTGAACTTCTGGCTCAGGTCTTCCTCCAGAAATGCATGCTGAAACCTGCTGACTAACTTTTCTCGTGGTGTAACTGGACAACATACAGACTTCAAAGACACAGATTGTGCAATCAAACACCCCAGACCTTTTAATTACCTTTTGTGGATCCTTCATAGGGCAGCTAATGCATTGACAGAGTTTGCAGTCAAGAGGCTGAAAGTTGCTTCCAGAGGTTCTTCCAAGTCAGTGACAAGCCTCATGATACACAGAGCCATGAAGAGCCTTCTATACACCACCAATTTAACTCATTAACTACCCCCTACTTCTTCCCTACAAATTTAACTAACTACTTCTCCCCCATCTATATACCCATTCCAGTGCCCAGCTCTACATATGGCCTCCACAATGTCCTACAGTGGAGGACACCATGATTTAATCTGGCACAATGCCGAACACCCTTCTTCCCACACTGCTTCATCTCAAGACTATTCCACTGGGATGAATTCGACTGATCCCCATCCCACTCCTGATTTTACAAGCTTTAACTCATAGAACTGGTTAGGGTAGGAGGAAACCTCTCTGGGTCACGCATGTAACTTGGTCCTCAACCCACCTTCCAGTTTAACAACATTTTTTCATACAGACAAGTTTTACATCAGGGATTTAGAGTGCTTTAGCTTCTAGGATTGAACCACCAGAAACCAAACCTGAAGGAATCACAGACAGGTCTGGGCTGGAGTGTTATTTGGGGAGGTGCATCCAACACATCAAAGGTTTCAACTCACTCAAGGACTGTAAGCAGAATCCTGGAAAGAGCAAGGGTTTAAGTTACCCTGTTGAGGCCCTACCCAGGAGATGTTAAAGACATTTATTGCCTAGAGCCAGACAGCAAAATCCAACAGATCACAGAATTATCAAATCATTTTGGCTGGCAAAGACCGTCAAGATCAAGTCCAACCATTGTCTAACTCTACCAAGGCTGCTGCTAAAACAGTTTCCTTAGCACCACATCTAATCATAGAATGGGAAGAGACCGCTCAAGGTCATCCAGTCCAAACCCCCAATGCAGTCAGCAGGGACATCTACAACCAGAGCAGGTTGCTCAGATCCCCAAACAACCTGACCTGCACTGGTTTCAGGGATGGAACATCTACCACCTCTGGGCAACCTGCGCCAGGGTCTCCCCTCTCATGGTGAAGGGAATCGCACACTCTTTCCTCAGGAATCCCTTTTCCAAATTTGAGAAGTGAGCTGAAAGTTATTTTTCAGGGAAAAGCCATTCCACATCTCAGCCTGACACAGCACTACTCAAATCTAAGCACCTCAACCAGCTGCAAACCAGAACATGGTTTTCTTTCCTTTCTTACTATTTAAGCTACAGTTTGGATCACTGCAGGGTACAGAGATTCTACCTCCACCTCATGAATTCCACCTCCAGCTCATTGAATGTCCACACAGAACATTCTGAGAGGTGCTGTCAGTGGCTTTCTACAAGAATTCTGTGCATTCCTTCCCCTACACTGTTACTGCTTCAAACAGAAACACTACAACCCACACAAACCATTCTGTTCTCACAATTTATCAACCACTAAGCCAATAAATAGCAAATTCCACCTGTAACCCAATGTCATCTTCACCCAAAACACCAGTAAAAGACTCAGCATGTTCTCCTCAACTTCTTCTATCATTTAGGTGACAACAGACATGGAAGTATTGTACAAATTGCTTATTCTGAACAATTTTTGGGAAGCATTTCATGTCTATTGGCAGCTCTCAGCAGTGCTCTGATCTAAAAACTGATTGCCTCTGAGAGGCAATCAGTGCTTGGGGGTCTTGGGGAAGGCTGTGACCAGCAACCTGGTCTAGTGGGAGGTGTCCCTGCCCATGGAACTAGATGATCTTTAAGGTCCCTTCCAACACAAAACCTTTTATGGATCTAGGAAATCAAGACCAAGCTGCTAAGGCAAAGAGAATCAAAGTAGGCATTGAGATGTGGAAAAAGAGCAACCCCAGAAAATAAAGACTCATGATAGAAGCACTAATGATGAGCTGTGGATCAGCTCAAGTTAGGAGAGAGGATACTAACAATGAAGGGTTCTGCATGGTTAGACAATAGGCATGGACAGAAGAGCTCCAAGTATCTACTGGAATTCTCTGGTTTTGTGGCTTCTTAACATCCAGCCCTTGCTTTCAGAAGGGGCTGCCATGAACACACAGGTAGACAGAAAGGATCAGTACCTCATTTGACTCCAGCAGACTCCCCTGCATTTCTGTCATCGCCTTTGTCTGATGAAAGTTGCGTGTCCACACCAAAGTGACAAAAAGGAACAAAGGGAGAAAACAAAAGGAAGAAATGAGACTCAACTACATACAGAAACAACAGGTAGTAAGGTCAACATGAACTGGCTGGGTACAGATGGCACTGAGTGCAGGAAGCAGAAGAAAGGATGAGATCAACAAGCAGAGGGAACATCCAGAAGGATTAGAAGATGGTCTGGGATCACAAGAGTAGAAACGAGATTAAAAAATGCAGATGGACACTAAAAAAAAAGGTTTAACACAAGCTGCTGGAAGCTCAGCAGAGACCAGGCATGCAGGCTGATCTCCAGCTCAGAGAGAAGAGAGTGGGATGTTTAAAATGACTGTTGAAGAGAAAAGATCCTGCACACTCTTGCTTCAAGAGTTATTCCTCCATGTTTTAAGAGGAACCTTTCCTATTCTCCTGTTGCAACCTCCTCTAAAAAAGGGATTAGATGAGCAAGAAAGCTTGAAGGCACAGGGATGAGGCACAACACCACAGATACACAGAGGAGGAGCTGACCTCCTTCAGCATTGATCTTTCCAGGAGAATTGCATCCAACTTTTGGATCAAATTTTAAGATCTCTCCACAATGTGACCCTTCCCTGGGATCAAGTCTCTAAATCAGATGCAAAGAAGGAAAAAAGAGTGTCTCTATTCAATGGCATAACCCAATCTACTCCTAGAAAGAGTCTCACAAGACTAAGGCTGCCAATACACATAGATTTGATGTTAAACCAGCAGGAATCTGGAACAGGATTCAGAGTTTGTTATCCTTTTCTAGTCATTGCATAGGAAATGTAAACAAGAGAAAGACCCCAGGCAGGGCCAAGTGGTTTACCCCTCAAAGAGCACACAAAAGAGAACTCTTTCACAAGACTAAGGCAGATGGCAGGACTAGATGTCCACACTCCCTTTTCCCAGACTCCTAGGGCATTCTTCCAGTAGTTCTCAAGCTACGGAACAAGGGTGGGCATCATAAAGCTTCCATGCAAGCTCCTGAGAAAGCCTGCTGAGGCATATTGTGATTTTTCAGGTTTAAGAGTAGAGATCTCGTGTCAAATGCTAGGCATTTCCCTTCAAACTGTGATTTTTCAGCTATAAGAGTAAGGGATCTGGGGCCAAGTCCCAGAATTGACCTATAACCCAAGTCTCTTCCACACATCAACTCAACAGGAATTACAGAATCCTTAATTTCATGACTCATGAAGTACATGCAAAAGGGCAAACACAAAAAAGAACAGCAAGTGATTGGTTAAGTTTTGTTCCTGACTTCTAAATACTCCATTTTCTGAACCTGCTGGCAAAGGAGGTACACTGAAAGCTTCCCCAGTGCCTGTATTTTTGAGCTGTTCTGCTGTACCACTGAGCAAAAATAACCCCCATGCTGATGCTTCCCAAGGAACAATTAATAAGTGAAATGAGGAGACAGACATCTGCTGGCCACAGAATAAAAAGCAGGGTAAAAGCAGCTAGATTTCAAGGCAGTTTTGTTAATTTCATCATTTCTGCGAGCAAGGAGATGTTAACTTCTTAGACCCAACTCATTTCTTGGAGAAGTTAAATAAATACATCTCTCAAATAGAATAATCTACTCACTACATCATTTTTTCCCAAGAAAATACTTGGATTATTTATTCTCACTGTTTTTATTTGGGGGTTTGTGATTCATCTTTCAACTGGAATACACAGCATGGAACTTCCTAGCTTTTAAATCACTTCAGAGCAGCACCAACTTATCACAGACACAGGTAAAATGACTGTGTTCAGATGATTAAATGGCAAATAAGTCTAGATGATTTGGGAAAAATTAGGGCTTGAGAACTTGAAGGACTTGAAGTAAATCTTGGAAGAAAGTACATCTTTAGTAAAGCTTGGTAAAGCACATCAGTATTTGTCTTTTAATATACTCTTAATACACAGTGATTCATGGATTCACAAAATGGTTTAGGTTAGAAGAGACCCTAAAGATCATCTAGTTCCGTGGGCAGGGACACCTTCCACTAGACCAGGGTGCTCAAGGCCTCATCCGCTTGGTCTTGAACACCTCCAGGGAGGGGTCATCCACAACCTCCCTGGCCAACCTGTCCCAGTGTCTCACCACCCTCACTGGAAAGAATTTCTTCCTAATATCCAGCCACAGAAAGCAGCATTTAATGAACACACACTGCACATAAAAACAAACCAACCAACCAACGCTCAAATCCTTTAAAGAACAGAATTGCCTCACACAGCAAGGAAAGAAAACAGCACAAAACCAGCACAAAGTCAAACTCATCCCAAATTGAGTGAGATTAGAAATGGGAATTTTCACTGCCCGGTGCCTCCCCAGCTGTATTAGGTCTCCAGTTTACAAGAGAAAAAACAACAAGCAGAAATAGATAAAGGTCAGAGAAAGACTAAACAGTGTATGCCATGGTATCTAGTTGTTTCAAAGGGAGTCACAACCATCTGGCACACAAAGTTGTAGGCCACTGATTAAGAGCAAGCTGCTAAAGGCATTAGAGTGGGGAAAGGAAGAGATTAAACCCAAAGATTAACCCAGAACAGAGCTCTCAGCATCTCCCTCCCGTTCTGACCAGTCTCCTTCCCACTCTCACTAGCTTGGAACAGAATTAATTAAGATTTTGCAGTGACTGAAATGAGTACACTTGAGAAAAAACAACTTCACACAGATGGATCTCAGCTGTCCACACCTCAAGTACTGGGGGCACAGTTTTGGGACTCCCACTCAAAGGACAGAGTGAAATAGAATCATCAAATGGTTTGGGTTAGAAGGGACCATAAATATCATCTAGTTCCAACCCCTCTGCCATGGGAAGGGACACCTCCTACTAAATCAGCTCGTTCAAGGTGCCATCCAGCCAGGATTGGAGCCTCCATAGCTTCTCTGGGCAACCTGTTCCAGTATTGCACCATCCTTATGGATAAGAATTTCTCCCTAATGTCTCATCTAAATCCATCTTCTTCCAGTTTGAAGCCATCACCCCTCATCCCTGCCCTTTGTAACAAGTCCTTCTCCAGATTTCCTGTAGCCAGCTTCAAATCCTGGAAGGCTGCTCTAAGGTGCCTCTGGAGTCTTCAGGATGAACAACCCAAACTCTCTCAGCCTGGCCTCACAGCAAAGGGCTTCCAGCCCTCCCAGCATTGCTGTGCCTTCCTCTGGCCCTACTCCAACAGGTCCATGTCTGCTGTGCTGAGGACTCCAGAGCTGCCCCAGCACTGCAGGTGGGGTCTCAGCAGAGCGCAGCAGCAGGACAGAATCCTCTCCTTGCACCTGCTGCCCACTGTGCTGGGGAACAGAACCCCCAAGTCCTTATCCTCAGGGCTGATCTCCAGCCCTTCACCTCCCAGGCCTGGATTAGTGCTTGGGATTGCCCCAACCAGGTGCAGGACTTTGCACTTGGCTTTGTTCAACTTCATGAGACTGGCACTGGCCCACCTCTCCAGCCTGTCCAGATCCCTTACCTCCAGCGTGTCAACAGCACCACACAGCTCAGTGTCATCAACAAGTTATTTAAGCTGCCTTTAATAACGGGCAAATAAACATGCTATCACCAAACCTCTTCCGAAATGCTCACCAAGACACAACCCCTACAAGCACTCCAGTCTAAGCTCCAGGTGGTATCACAGTATACACCAACCTAGAGGTACAGCTCAACTGCTAAGCTAAGAATAGCTACTTTTAACTTCAGTTTTAGCACAGAAATGTTATTCTCACTTCGCAGACCTAGCTATGAGTCAGCATCTCAAGGAATCATAGCACTGCTTTGGTTGGAAAAGACCTCTAAGATCATAGAGTGCAATCATCAACCCAGTATCACCACAGTCATTAAACCATATCCACAGGTTTCTTGAACACCTCCAGGGATGGTGACTCCACCACCTCCCTGGGCAGCCTGTTCCAATGCCTGAGCACTCCTGCAGGAAAGAAATTGTTCCTACCATCCAACCTAAACCTCCCCTGGCACACTTCCTCTCACTCAATCACCTGATACTAGGGAGAAGACACCAAGCCACACCTCACTCTAACCTGTTTTAGGTAGCTGTAGAATGGAGCTTCCTCCTCAAGCTCAATAGAATAGAATCAATGCATCAATAAAACAAAACTACACAACCTAGATACTAGAAATGATGAAAAAAGTTTTACCTCCTCACTCTTTGACTTGTGAAGGACAAATCCCTTTTTCCATTGCCCATCAGCACCCTCATTTGGTTTACGGATGTTGAACTCCACTTTTGCACGATCCTTACTTTGAATAGCTTTCCACTCATCCAGGGTCATTTCCTTAGGGCCTTCTTCCTTTACTTCTTCAACCTCATTCTCTCTGTAGTGAATTTAGGGAATATTATTACAAGACCTTTAAACTCACGTTCTAGACACAAATTCAAAATGTTGTTAAAAAGCAGATTTGTTGAGTGGTTAGCAGTTTGGAGGTGTATGTAAAACCCCCTTCAATACCACCGCTCAGAAAACACAAAGGAATCTCAACTCCTTTAGCCAGAGCACCAATAAAAAAAAAACTCAAATCACAGCCAACCTTTAAACAACCAAGAGGTGAGCACAACTAAATATTATGATATATAAAATATATTTATACTGATTCATGCCATCTATTCTCCACTTTAATGACCATTTTCTTCACAAATATGAAAGCCCAACTTCTCCTTTCTGAGATACCTCTCTCCCAAAGACTCAAGTTAAGACACTGAGGGAGAATTTGTTCTCAACACCATTTTTGAGCTTGTTCACTTTTTAAAAAGCCAGAATGTAACCAGATTTGGATAGTCTGCTTCCTTCACCAGAGAAACTCAGCATGGTGCATGTATGTGCAGCAAAAAGATCATGAAAGCCTGAAGCGAACACAACACTCCCAACTTTCAACCTAAACCTTCCTTGGGGCAACTTTAGGCCATTTCCTTTTGTCCTCTCACTTGTTCCTTGGGAGATGAGACCAACCCCAACCTGGTTTCCAACCTCCTTTCAGGGAGTTGTAGAAAGCTAGGTCTCCCCTCAGCCTCTCCTTTTCTCTAGGATCAACAACTCCAGGTCTCTCAGCTGCCCCTCTCCAGGCCCTTCACTAGCTTTGTTGCCCTTCTCTGGACCTGCTCCAGAACCTCAATCTCCTTCTGGGAGTGTGCCCAAAACCGAACCCAGAACTCAAGGTGTGGCTTCACCAGTTCCAAATACAGGGAAACAATCGCTTCCCTCATCCTGCTGGCTACACTATTGGTTATCCAAGCCAGGATGTCAGCGGCCTTCTTGACCTCCTGGGCCCACACTGGCTCATCTTCAATCACTGTTGATCAACATCCTCAGGTCCCTTTCTGCTGGGCAGTTTCCAGCCACTCTGCCCCCAGCCTGGAGCATTCATGGGGTTGTCATGACCCAAGTGCAGTTCCCAGCACCATATGACCTCAGGCCATAAATCCAGCCTGTCCATGTCCCTCTGTAGAACCTTCCAAACCCCCAGCAGATCAACACTCCCTCCTAGCTTAGCGTCATCTGCATCACTTCCCTCATCCAGATCATTGATAAAGATACTGAACTGGCCCCAGTACTGAGCCTGGGGAACACAAGTTGTGACCAATGCCGTTTTCTTCTGAAGCCACCATAAACCACATTCCTCATTAAAATGCAACATTTTATTGTGCTATGCTACCATAGAAACCTGTATCATGTTTTTTACATCAACTCTAAGCAGCACTACTGCTCCTTCTGCTTGTTCTGTTTTCCTAGTTACTGTATTTCATCCCTCCAATCCTAGGTTTCTCCTGTAACTATTTCAAAGTGGAGTAAGAAGCAATCATGTGAACCTCTGCCCACATACCAGAAGCTGATGGAGAAGAGATAAAATCTTTCTTCTAGGGCTGGTCACACAGACTCAACAGTTGTTCTGAAAAAACTAAGTTTAAAACAAGTTGCCTTCCACTGGCAAAAGAACATTTTGTTGTTTTATTTGCTGGTTCCAGGTAGTTAGGAGCACAGATGCTTCTGGATTTGGTGCTTAGGAGTTGCAACACCAAGAGTCTAAGCCTATTAAAATTGATTGTTAATAAACTAAAGCAGAAAGCGACTCAAACCCTATGTGACAGGAAGAGTTCCGTGACAGAGATGAAGTTCTCAAAAGACTGTTTCAGCAGCATTGCTAAAGAAAATATAATCTGAGTTTGGTAAAGCAGAAGTAGGAAGGTTAAAGGTAAAATAAAAGTATCTTTGAAGCAGTCAAAGACACCAAGAGAGGTGGCACTCACTTGTTTTCAGAGTCAGCAGGCGGATGTTCCTCTCCCTCCGGCGTTTCCTCAGTTACAGCTGACTGATCCAATTCACTGCAATTACATCATGTGGAGAGGTTTGGTTTTTAAACAGTTCAGCCCCATTTCAGGTTCTACAGAGGATGACCACAACCCACTCTTCTTTAAGAACTGTTTCATTAAGGATTGCTACTTTCCGTGCATTTACTTTCTGTGCCTTCCACCTTTCTCATTGCTCTCCCCAGTGCTCACTAGAACCCATCTGACAGCCTCCCAATGAGACACAAAATGGGATTTGGGTGTTAAAAGCACTGGTTTTAATCCAGTACTTGGTAAAAAGCGTGCTTAACCTGATCAAAATGAAATTATTCTACTTTAAGTAACTAGCACAAGACCCCCACCACATTCCAAACTTCTCCCAAATTCTGTTTTCAAGAGCAAAACCATCCTTGATGTTACAAGAAAAGGCCTGGTTTCCTACACTGGAAATGGCCTGGTCCCCACACTCTCCAAAGACTGCTTGTAAGAGCGTAGCAAAAATCTTCTAAGAGCAAAACTGATCCAGATCAAAGATGCAACAAGCAGCTAAAGCTTTCCATTCTGCAAGCCCTAATAATGAGGATTCATTAACATTCAGCTAATAGTTTTCTGAGTAATCAGATTACTAACGTTAGCTCATCTTTGACAGTTCCCCAGTTGTGCGATCCGCTGCCGCCGCGCTTGTCCTCGTGCTTCAGGCCGCTGAAATGTGAAACAGAACTAACAAAACTGAGTTAACATTAAAGTGACCAGAAATCCACGAGGCAATTTTCAATGCATCTAACAAACAAACAAACAAAACCAAAAAAAAAAAAAACAACAAACCAACCCATAAAAACCAAGAGCCAAAAAGCAGTAGAAAAAGGTAAAGACTTACGATCTATCGCTGCCGCTGTGTCTGTCAAATTCACGTTTGCCACGAGAGTCAAAGCCATCTCCCCTGCTCATGCCACGGCCACGGCCACGGCCTCTTCCAAGTCCACCACGGCCACGCATAGGTCGGTCAAGGATGGGTCTAGCATGGAAGAGACAACAGGTGAGTTTTTCTCTGTGAGGACAGGCTGGGAGAGTTAGGGTTGTTCAGCCTAGAGAAGGCTGTGGGGAGACCTCCTGGTGGCCTTCCGGTAGCCGAAGGGCATCTACAAGAAAGCTGGGGAAGGACTTTTGACAAGGGCTTGTTGTGACAGGACAAAAGGGAATGGACTGAAGCTGGAAGAGGGGAGATTTAGACTGGAGATTAGCAATTCTTTACAGTGAGGGTGGTGAGACACTGGAACAGGTTGCCCAGGAAGGTTGTGGAGGCCCCCAACCTGGAGGTGTTCAAGGCCAGGCTGGATGAGGCCTTGAGCAACCTGGGCTAGTGGATGGTGGCCCACGACAGGAGGTTGGGACTAGATGACCCTTAAGGTCTCTTCCAACCCAAACCATTCTGATATTGTAACTATTTCACACTCCACAATTTTATATCATGTTTTTTAAGGTTTTCTTTTTTGCCTTTTCAGAATTTTCCTTTGGTAATTACTCTAAGTGGGGCAATGACCTAATTCCAATCCCAAATTATCAGACTGAAAAAAAATCATAAAATGCATCGTGTTGAGGCACCCTCAAGAGTTTATCTTGTCCAACCCTCCCACAGCAAGCAGGGACATCTGCAACTAGATCAAGTTGTTGAGGGTCCCACCAAGTTTGACCTTGAATACATCCAGAGATGGAAGCTCTACTACCTCTCTGGGCAACCTGTTCAGTATTCCACTACCTTCATTGTATAAACCTTCCTCCTAACATCCAATACATGTCACCTACATAACACTTGTATTTTAGAATCCCAGCATGGTGGGAATTGAAAGGGATTTCTGGGGATCATCCAATCCAACCCCCTCTAAAGCAGAGGCACCCACAGCAGTTTGCCCTGCATCACAACGGCCACAAGGTTTGGAAGCTCTCCAGACAATGAGACTCCACAACCTCTCTGGGCAGCCTGCTCCAGGGCTCCAGCACCCTCACACCAAAGAATTTTCTCCTCCTCTTCAGATGGAACCTCCTGGGTTCCAGTTTGTGCTCACTGCCCCTTGTCCTGTCACTGGGCATCACTGAGAAGAGTGTGGCCCCATCCTTTTGCCCTCCACAGATGATTTAGCTTCTGCTGAGCATTGAGAAAACGCCCTCTGAGGCTGCTCTCCTCCAGGCTCAACAGCCCCAGGTCTCTCAGCCTCTCTTCACCAGTCCCCTTATCCCCTTTGTAGCCCTGAATCTAGAAATAAATGCACAAGACAATCACTGCCCTTTTGCATCTTTGCACTAAACTCCCTAATTTAGTGTTTGCATTATGTTACATAACTAAGTGGAACTACAACTTCAATTAAACTCACATCTACCTGACTTATTTCTCCAAAGATTGTAACTTTGGCTACTACAATGTTAGTATCTGAACTTTCAGAATGCTTCAATTCTCGATCCTCCCTGACAAACCTTCATAGAATCACCAAAGCATTTTGGTTGGAAAAGACCTTTATGAAGATTGAGTCCAACCATTCCCTAACTCTACCAAGTCTGATGCTAAACCATGTCCCTCAGCACCACATCTGTAAATCTTTAAATGTTGCCTAGATGCAAGATGGCTTCACAGCTTCCAGATTTGAATCCACTGCAGCCAAGGTATAAACACCAACATGGACAAAGTTATTGGCTTCCAAGTCAGCTGTATGGATTTAAGCAACAGCTGTAATAGCAAAAGGATCTGCAGGCAACAACTACACTTGAGTTCCTTTTCCTGAGCTATCTGATACAGATTTTTCATAGAACTGTTTCAGATGGAAAAGATCTCCATGAAACCCAAACATCAACCTACGACCACCATGGCCACTAAACCATGTCACAAAATGTCACATCCATAAATCTCCATTTAGGAAGACATGGTGCAGATCTGAATTATTTAAACTGGTCTTTGTTTAGTTATATCAAGGGAATTTTCATGTTAGATCACTCCCAGACTAAAACTTGAGTCAAGTTTGTGAGTAAATTCATGGAAAATCAAAGTTATAATGAACTTTTATAAGTCACGCATATTAAGTCAATTTAATTTTGATTCAATTAGCTGTTTGTTTGGACAACTGGGTCTTTTAAGGCTGGAAAACAGCAGACTGAGGGGGAAACTCATCAGTGCTGATCAATACTTCAAGAGTGCATGTCAGGAGCATCGGACCAGGCTTTTGTCAATGTTGCCCTGAGACAGGCCAAGAGGTAACAGGCACAAACTTACATATAGGAAGTTCTACCTAATAATGAGGAGGAACTTTAATTTAAGGCTGATAGAGCACTGGAACAGGCTACTCAAAGAGCTGATGGAGTCCCCATCTCTGGAGACATTCAAACCCCACCTGTACATGTTCCTGCGTGACATCCTCTAGGTGAACCTGCCTTGGCAGGGGGGTGGACTTGATCTCCAGAGGTCCCTTCCAACCCCAACCATTCTATGGTTTTAACTGGATGTCAAAAAGCAGGACAGCCTCTTCCTGTCAAAGCTGGGTAAGGTCTCTGAATGGAAGAATAAAATCTTACTTGTCAACAGAAAATTCTCCCCCTTCGGCTTTCTCATCGGCAGGTTTCTCAAAGCGGCGCTCACGAGGAGGTCGTCTCTCTGGTCTCCTGTCAATGGGTTTGCCTTCACCCTGCTGCTGCTGCTGATCAGGCCTCCTGCCAATGCGCCTTATCCCTGAAACATCAGGCCAAAGACATCAACGGAACGCAAAGCTGCACCGGGACAGATACCGACTCTTCAACACCAGAAAACAGCTGGAATGGGAGGTTTTGTCCTACTAGCCTTGGGGCTGAATAATCTGAGAACCTTTCTCTTTATAAAATAGTCCCTGCAGATCACTTGACGCTTCTCCTTCACATTTTTTGTGCAGCATCTCAATCCAACTGTCTTTTGTAGGAAACCAAACCTGTCAGAGCACACACTGCATTAGTAACCTGTGTTAAAATGCTGAGGTCAACCTTCAAAGGAAGAGTTGAGGTAAGCAAGGTTTTTATTATTTTTTTTTACCCCCTTTGAAAGGTGCTTTTCAGGTGAAACAAGTGTTTTTTTGGCTTTGATGCACACCAAAATGAAGTCAGAGTCACCATGCTGGAATCAAGTCCCTGTGGCAGCAAGCTTGCTTTATCCCTTTGCGCTGTTCTTAGGAGCTTTTTTGGCCAGCAGTGAGTCACGGTAGGACCACCCTCACCTGGATGGGTGTCACTTGTACTCCAGTGCATTTGGAACTAGTCAGTGACTAACCAAGGTGTTAATTCACACCAATCCCCCAGTCCTACAAGCTCCTTGACTTAAAATAGCTGAGCACCCTGTGCCACCAAGCTGGCTCCAGCTTTTCCTTCCCTCTCTTTGCCTTCTCAAAGTGTTTTCTTTAACTAACAACCTCCCATGGGCATTGTCTTCTTCACTAAGACTAAGACTTCAAACGTTGTTTTCTTCTCCACTCATCTACAAGCCCTGTTTACTCTTCTTAGAGGGATCTGGACAAACACATTATATTCCCTTGTTATGCTACTTTTGGGGGGCAAAATGATGAAGGAAGAATGTCCCAAGGCTGGCTCTAGAGTTGTAAATTGAAATGAAAAGCTCCCAATATTTAATTTAAAAAACAAAAAGAAATAAAGTTCCTGTTTAACGAGCAAGGTCCTATTTGGGTGGGGCTAATGATATCCAAGCCAACACACCCAAAGGAACAATGCCTTCCCTACCTGACAAGCTGTACTTCAGGTGAAGTTTGCATGACATGAGTCGCTGGATGAGTGATCCTTTCTCCCTGAGGAGCCAAAAGGGTTAAACTCATTGATATTGGCTTCAAAAAGGTCTCTCAAGCTAAGGAGGTGAAGTTTAGAAGGCAAGGGAATGGGCCAGGGTCACAGTGAAGAACTACGATGGATAATCCATGTCTTTGGAATTCTAAGTTCAACAGTCTGCACTCCGAGAACAAAAAATGGTGAAGCCTAACTGAAAATGTTTCTTCTTCCTCTCAAAAAGCTTTGGACTGGTTAATTCACCAATCATCCTACATCTTAAGAGTACTGGAACTGACTTTAATTGCAACATATCCACACAGGAAACAACCCCTGACCATATCATGGCATCAAACACCTTCATGATGTCGGAACTTCTGTCCCACACCCAAAATAACCATTTTCAAACTGAACAGCGAGTGTTCACTACAGCACTCCACACACTGCTATGAAAGCAGCCCTGACTTTCTCTATTTCACTACTATAAGCCACAAAACAGCTTTTTTCCTACTGAAGTAGGAAACGGAGGTGAACATGGAACACATCAAAATCCCCCTCCGTGTTCTCCCATGCTGGCCCATGCTTGACGTTCACCTCACAAGGGACACCACCATCATTCTCTGACTAGTATTTCCAGAGGACACTGGCTTAGCAAATGGTCACTTGGGACTAATTATTGTGTTCCTCATATGGGAAAACAACTCCAACTCTCAGGTGTTGAAACACAAAATATCCTTAAGCAAAGAGTACCCTCACAGCTCTCCTCACAAGGTGTTTCCACACAACACTTGGAGGTCCCCTTAACCAACCAACCAGAATAAAACTTTTTCTGCCTTAAATAACACAAAACATGGTGGAGAATCATCAAACATTTTAGTCAGATCCTTTCAGACAGCACCATCCTCTTCTGAAGCAACCACCTTAGAGTTAAAAATGCACTTGGCAAGTTGTCTCCTCACCCACACATCAACTGCTGTCACCACACCTTGATGCATTTTAAGGATTCCAATTTAATTCAGCTTCTGACCCATTTGGTGTGTCCCAAAGCCTCTACGTGGTACAACTGCCCACCACGGGACACGAAGGCACAAAATCGACTCCTCTTGGTGCTGTGTCCTCCTAATCGCTTTGCCCAGAACATGTTTATTTCACCTTTTAATACTGTCTTATTTCAATAAAGTTTCTCTCGTGGGGATGTGTTACGGGATTTATACACATGAGAAATTCACGCAAGCTATATTAAAACACATCTATGGTTCTCATCCACGCTACTCCCAACTGAGCCAAGTGAATTGTTCCCTTCAAAAATATGACCCAAGTGAATTTCGAAAAGCACAGGGAGAGCCAAACACTCTCTTAAAGATGTCAGGACCCCCGCACACAAATAAAAGCAATTAAAAGTTCAGGATGAGATTCTCTGTTCCGCGAGCAGCCCTCCCTCCTCCACACTAGCACGGAGGCACCACCCGGGCACCCCACGCCCGCCCTTCCCCGACTCCATTTTGAGCGGGCCGTGGGGACACAACCACCCGCGGCCACGTGTGACCGAGCTGCCACCGGCGTGGTACGGTCCTCGTTCCTCCCCGGAGCTCCGTCCACCCGGGGACCGCCGCTAACGGGTGGCTCCCTTCGACACAGGTGCCCCGGGCGCCCTCCCGCCATGCGCTTCCCCACGTGGGTGCGCGGCCGCCGCGGGCACGGAGCTGCGCTGAGGGCCTCTCTTTCCCGCTTCCCCCCCCACCCCACCCCACCTCACCTCCTCCCGCCGCGCTCCGCTGCCTTCCCGCCGCCTTCTTTGTGCGCGGCGGGACGCGGGGCGGCCCCGCCAACAGCCCCCCAACTCCCTCCCTTCCTCCCCCCCGCCGCGCTCACCCTCCTTCCGCAGCGGAGCGCCGGGCTGGCCGCTGCCCTCCTCCCGGCGGTCACCGGGGCCCCCAGCGGAGGCGGCGAAGGGGGGCAGCGGGTTCTTGCGCTCCTTCTGGGACTCCCTGCGCAGCTGCTTGGCCGCGCTGCCGGGGCCGCCGCCGCCAGCGCCCGCCTGACCCGGGCCTCCACCGCCGGCCCCGCCGGAGGAGTTGGTCTGGGAACCCGCCGGGCCACCGCGGGCCCCGCCGCCTCCTTGGCTCCCGCCGCCGCCGCCGCTCTCTTTCCTCCGGGTCTCGGCCGCCCGTAGCACCTCGAAGGGGTCAGACTCGTCATCAAAGAGCTGGTCGAAGCGGTTGGTGACGACGCAGCCGAAACCCTCCTGCAGGTGTCCGGGCATGATGGGCCCCCGTCGGCGGGATCCTCCTCCGATGCTGCCGGGGCCCCCCGCGCCCTACTCGCTGCCGCACAAGATGGCCGGCTCCGAAGAGACCCGCTTCTCTTCCGGCGCCGGGCACATCCGGGCACCTCACCCCGCGCGGGGCACGACGGGAACGGCAGGCGGTCGGCGGCCCGCGCCCGCCGCCCTCTCCCACCCAACTACGGCTCCCGGCGTGCACCGCATCACCATTGTGTGCAGCGGGCGGGGCTGGCTCGGGGGGCCGCGGGGCCTCCTGTTGTCGCCGCCATTGCCGCGGCCCCGGGCTACGCCGCGCTCAGTGATCCCTCACGGGTCCTGACGGCTCTTCGTAGACCCCCTTGTAGCCCCTCTCAAACCCCTACAGCAGCCTGCGGGAGGGGGCCAAGGGCTGACCGCCACCCAGGGAGTAACCCGAAGGCCCTGGAAGGGGTTTTGTGACAGCGGTGACATCAGAAGTGACGCCATGAGGCTCTTTTTTAACCGTCTTTCTGAACCCCGGGCGTGTGGCGGCAGGCGCCATTCGCCTCCCTTCCAGCCCGCTCTCCTCTGGCCGAGCAGGTGCCAGGGAGCTGGGGGTGAGGGCCTGCTCCGAGCAGCCCAGTGCCCCTCCTTCGGTGGGGAGACTGCTCAAACAGAGGGAAAAAAGTGGAAAAAAAAATCTATACACTGGGCTTTTAAAAACAAGTTTCGCCAGAGACTGGTCTTCTCAAGGACACACTGAGGAAAAAAAGTGGGGAGAAAGCCATATTCTGGGATTTTTAAAACAAATCTCTCCATTAAAGCATGACAAACCACCAGGGTGGCTGCATAAAAGGTACAGTCTTGGGGAACAAGTTCCACTTTGTAATTAGCTGTAAAGACACTTCACGGAGAGACTGATAGGGCTGAGTGGAAGTGTGACCCTGTCACCAGTTTCACAGAATCACAGACTGGTTTGTGTTGCAAGGGACTTTAAAGATCATCTCTTTCCAAACTCCTGCCATGGGCAGGGACACCTTCTACTAGACCAGGTTGCTCCAAGCCCTGTCCAGCCTGGTCTGGAACACTTCATGCTTGCATGTGGCCAGGTTAATGCACTGATGTGTGAAACTACTGACTGTCTCACTCTGTTCTGCACCATCTCACAAACAATCTGAAAAGCTTAGAATCGTAGAATTTTTTGTTGGAAAAGACCTCCAAGATCATCAAGTCCGACCATCATCCCAATACCACCACAGCCATCAAACCATGGCCCAAAGTGCCATATCCACACATTACTTGAACACCTCTGGGGATGCTGACTCCACCACCTCCTTGGGCAGCCTGTTCCAATGCCTGACCACTCCTGCAGGAAAGAAATTGTTCCTCATGTCCAACCTAAACCTCCCCTGGCACAACTTCGGGGTGTGTCCTCTAGTTTTGTCACTTGATACTAGGGAGAAGACACCAACTCCCACCTCCCTGGAAGCTCCTTTCAGGGAGTTGTAGAGAGCCAGGAGGTCTCCCCTCAGCCTCCTTTTCTCCATGCTGAACAAACGCAATTCCTTCAGCTGCTCCTCACCAGACCTGTTCTCCAGACCCTTCCTCAGCTTTGTTGCTCTTCTTTCTTCTTCATGTTCTTGTAATGTTCTTTTAAAAACAATGTGAAGAGCATGGAATTGTCCAGGCTGGGCTGTCACACACAGCCAAGGCACAGCCACACATGAATCAGTCAGTGCTACACCCAGACCCAATGTCATGGTTGTCACTGGGACCTAGAGGAGGGCTGGGGAGGGACTGTTCAGAAGGGCCTGTGCTGACAGGACAAGGGGCAATGGTTTGGAACTGGAGCAGGGGAGGTTTAGATTGGACATCAGGAGGAAGTTCTTCACAATGAGAGTGGTGAAACACTGCAACAGGTTGTCAAGAGAGGTGGTTGAGGCCCCATCCCTGGAGGCATTCAAGATCAGACTTGATGTGGCCCTGGGCAGCCTGATCTAGTTGGAGGTGTCCCTGCTGACTGCAGGGGGTTGGACAAGATGACCTTTCAGGGTCCCTTCCAGCCCAACACAATCTATGAATCTGTCAGCTGTACAGTGAGGGATAGAAAGGTGATAGTGCCCACAGAGTTGGATCTGAAAGCAAAATCATTCTTCAATCATGTTCCAAAATCATGGTGGTGAAGATGGTCACCATGAGTGCTCAGAGCACCCTGTGTATGCAGGCTGGGCAAGCATGAGTGTGGACACAGCCCTGCTGTCAAGAGATGGAGGTAACACATGGACACATTGTTCTGCTGATGACACAGAGCAGTTTTGCACCCAAAACCTATCAGTCTGACACCTCTCACTATCCTTACATTGCTTTTTAAAGCTTAAGATGCAGATAAATGTGTGTCTTTGAAGGCAGCTTCAGCTTTTTAAGACAGAATAAAAGTGGCAGATGATCTCAGATCTTAACGTTTTCTGCTGTCATTAACAATTCAGACTCATCTCCTTAGCAGATATGCACAATTAGCAAGACAAGATCAAGCCAAGCTGGTAAATATTTGCAGTATTAATTAGTCTTTACAGCTCTAGTTGCAGCCAGAGGGAATTCTATCAAGAGTTTAAAACCATATTTAACTGGCACCACTCTTCCCTGCACTCCCAGTTTAGATCGTCAAATAAGCCGTCAGAACCTTCTGGTACCTGTTAGGATAATGAAGTTGATCTTCAGAACGGATAATGCTCCAAATATTTGTCTTGCCTCCTCTGAGAAGTCAATCCACTTTAAATAATTGACTCTGAGAAGTCAGACCACTTTAAATGATTGCTTTAGAAGGTCATTTCATGATGTTTGCTCAGTTCTTGAATGCTCCTTGTCCATAAATTGGAGACTCCACAAACCAACTGGGCTTAAAAAAGCAAGGCCACAGATCATTTTCTTCCAGATTAGCCAAAAATTTGGTTGCATTTATTGTTCATCAGCTTTCCCTGCAGTACCACTGCCACCTCTGTCCTGGATTTGGGAGGGCACCTCTCCTGCAGTACCACCAGCAGGTCTCAGGGGGATTGAAGAATTGGACACTCACAAGACAGATTCATAGATTCACAGAATGGTTTAGGATGGAAGGGACCTTAAAGATCATCTAGTTCCAACCCCCTGCCATGGGTAGGGACACCTTCCACTAGCCCAGGTTGCTCAAGGCCTCATCCAGCCTGGCCTTGAACACCTCCAGGGAGGGAGCATTCCCAGCCTCCCTGGGCAACCTGTTCCAGTGTCTCACCACTCTCACTGTAAAGAATTTCTTTCTCTTTCTTTCTGTTCTCAGGTTATTCTTAGCAAATCACCATGAATTCAATCCCCAGAACTCCAGATATTTTCTCCAAGCAAGGCTTGGGATGAATCAAATGTCACCACACACCACATAATTAAAACTCTTTGTTTTCAGACAGCAGATGTTTTTAGAAGCAGCCTTGAACCCCAGTCAGCACCAAGGCTATAATTGCATCACTTACATTTGATGACCCAAACACAAACATCACTGAATGTTGGCAAAATTTCCTACCATAGAAACATTCCTATAGCTGAACTCCACTTGATCATGAAGGTCTCAACTGCAGATGACCATTGGCTGGGAATTAAGAGAGCCAAGCCGCCCAGAAGCCAACCATCTCCTAGGCTGATGTGCAGCAGTGTGGGCAGCAGGGGCAGGGAGGGGATTCTGCCCCTCTGCTGTGCTCTGCTGAGACCCCCCCCCTGCAGTGCTGGGGCCAGCTCTGGAGTCCTCAGCACAGCAGAGACATGGAGCTGTTGGAATGGGGCCAGAGGAGGCCACAGCAATGCTGGGAGGGCTGGAAGCCCTCTGCTGGGAGGTCAGGCTGAGAGAGTTGGAATTGTTCTGCCTGGAGAAGAGAAGGCTCCAGGGAGACCTGGTGGCCTTTCAGTGCTTCAAGAGGCTGATCAGAAAGCTGGGGACAGAGTTTTGAGCAGGGCCTGTTGTGACAGGACAAGGGGGGATGGGTTGAACTCAAAGAGGGAGATTCAGACTGGAGAGAAGTAAGAGATGGTTGACACTGAGGGTGGTGAGACCTGTCCCAGGCTGGTGGTACCACCCAGAGAGGTGGTAGAAGCCCCATTCCTGAAACCATTGCAAGTCAGGTAGTTTGGGGCTGTCAGCAACCTGCTCTAGTTGCAGCTGTCCCTGCTGACTGCAGGGGATTGGACTGGATGACCTTGAGAGGTCCCTTCCAACCCAAGCCAGTCAGGGATTCTACGAGTAAGGACTGCAGCTCAGTACTCCCAGGATGTAACTCATATTAGAGCCCCCAAACCTCTGAAGCCCCACAGGATGGTCTCAGCACAACCAAGGCTCTCATCAGAGGCCAGCACACAGAGTGGGGACAACCCAACCATGCACAGAAGTCTTCCAGGAGCTGGCATGCCCACGACTGGGCAAGTTGCTGCACTTCTCCTGCAGAGCAAACACTTGTGCTATCATTTCACACAGGAGTAAACCAAACATTTCACCACCCAAAGGAGTGGGTCGCTGCTGCTATTTCTGGCTGGGACACGCAGAGCTCCTTGGCTGAGGTTGTTCTCTGGATCACCGACGTCAGGAGCCGCGCCTGCAGCGCTGACCAAAAGAGGACACGCTACGCTCCTCAGCTATTTTCAAGCCTTGCCAGCAGCTGTTGGCTGGCTGCTTAGTAAGCAAGAATAGGAAATGCAGCAGGTTGAGGGCACGGGGAGAAGAAGGAGAAGAGGGAGGAGAACTTGTTTTGCTCCTCTGCTGCAATCCCAACTTGTATTTTTCCTATATTTGTAACTTTACAATGCTTATAAATCTGCGTTGCTGGTTTTCTCCAGGTGCCTGGGGCACTGTGCTGTCAGAACGGACAATAGTCTGGGGAAGAGGAGGCTGAGGGGGGAGACCTCATTGCTCTCTGCAACTCCCTGAAAGTGTAGAGTTCTGCACCTGGTGGGGAACAACCCCTTGCACCAGTACAGGTGAGGGGTGATCTGCTGGTAAGCAGCTCTGCAGAGAAGGACCTGGGGGTGCTGGTGGACAGCAAGTCCACCATCAGCCAGCAATGGGCCCTTGTGGCCTAGAAGGCAAATGATCTCCTGAGGTGCATGAAGAAGAGTGTGGCCTGCAGGTTGAGAGAGGTTCTCCTGCCCCTCTGCTCTGCCCAAGTCAGGACCCAGCTGGAGGACTGTGTCCAGTTTTGGGCTTCCTGGTTCAAGAGAGACAGGGAACTAGTGGAGAGAGTCCAGAGAGGTCCAAAAACACTGAGGGGCCTGGAGCATCTCTCTGAGGAGGAAAAGCTGAGAGACCTGGGGCTGTTGAGCCAGCATGCTGGGATTTGGTGATTCTGTGAACCACTGAAACCAAAGCCTCTCAGAGGTGGTGTCACCTCACAGGCACCTGACTCCCCAGAACCGAAGACCATGGCTGTGTGTCAGCGCCAGCAGCACGCCTTGTGCAAGGCTCTCAGCTGCTCCAAGGGCTGAGGGTTGGGTGATCGGTTGGACTTGATGATCTTGGAGGTCTCTTCTTGGACAGCAACCTCTTGGAGGTTGATTCTGTGATCAAAGTCCGCAGGCAGGTCCCACCACAGTCACTGCTGCTGACAGCACAGCAACCTGCCACTGCCGGAGAAGCCGCGCTCGGCTGCAATCCTGGTTTAACGTGTTCCCTTTCCTGCCCACGGCCGGGCTGCAGCCTGCACCCAGCCGGCCTTAAAAAGAACAGCTCGGGCAGGGGGGCGGGGAACGGGAGGGGGGAAGGGAATCCTCATCTTTGCTTTTTTCCAGCTGCTGGTGCAGCCCGTGGGCGGTGTGCCGGCACCGCAGCGGCGACGGCAGAGCGTGGGAGGGAGCCGGCAGCAGGCAGAAGGGTGGCAGCCGAGCTGGGAACGTGCCCGTGGAAGCAGGAGCCAGTTTTAGCAGGCAGGGAGGAGCAGTTTGCTGCCCAGACAGTTACCAGCTGGCCCAGCGGGTTTGACTTTGGCACGTCCCAGTCTTCCCTCTGCTGCTGCACATGGCTGTTGGCCCTTATTTGCTTACAAATATCTAAGGGGTGGGTGGCAGGAAGATGGGGCCAGGCTTTTCTCAGTGGTGCCCAGTGACAGGACAAGAGGTAATGGCATGAACTTGGGCATAAGAAGTTACACCTAAACATAAGAAGGAACTTCTTTACTTTGAGGGTGCTGGAGCCCTGGAGCCCTGGAGCAGGCTGCCCACAGAGGTGGTGGAGTCTCCATCTCTGGAGACTTTCAAGGCACACCTGGATGATCTGCTTTAGGTGATCCTGCTTGGGCAGGGGAATTGAACTTGATGATCTCCAGAGGTCCCTTCCAACCCCTACCATCCTGTGATTCTCTGAGTTTACTGAGGCACTTTGGGTTTTTCCCTAGTTTCTCCCAGTAACAACCCTGAGAAGACCTGTGGTGGGTGCTGGTGGCTGAAGCAGCTTGGTGAGAGTTGCTACAAACACAGGACACCAGAGCAGGGTGCCTGCTGCATGTTTGGGCTGAGGTTCTTGGTGCAGGGTTGCTAACAGCATTGTGGATGGCCCCTCACTGGAGGTGTTCAGGGCCAGGCTGGATGAGACCTTGAGCACCCTGGTCTAGTGGAAGGTGTCCCTGCCCATGGCAAGTGGGTTGGAACTGGATGATCTTCAAGGTCCCTTCCAATCAAACCATTCTGTGGTTTAACCCCTGATAGTGGTGGGTGCTGGAGTGCAGATGCCCTCTTGCTCTTGCAACACCCAATCCCCAGTCTCCCTGTGTTCTTCTGAGCCTTTTGGGAAGAGAAAAATATTTTCCCCCCTCTTCCTTCTGTATCTTATCAGCTGGCTTTCACAGAGCTCTCTTTTTTCTAGGGCTGGTCCCAAGGGAGCTATTTGATCCCCCAACGTGGCTCCTGCATACTTGAGCCTGTCCCAGGACCTCCCTTCCATAGAGAGGTGGGGAGAGGAGATCTGGTAGAAAGCAGCCCGACAGAGAAGGTAAAAGCAGTGATTGGTGTACCCTTGTGCTTTGGAAAGTTCCAGTGCTGCTTTTCCAGGCTCAAAAGATCTTTTCCCTTGCCACTCGCTGGGCAGGTTGGATAAGGCTGAGGGGAAGAGAGTTGAGGCAGAGCTCAATTAGCCCAGCTTCATTTGCAAGCCCAGTTGTGTGCCTGCACGCTTGGCCTCTCCTCCCTGCGGTGCCTTCCAGCGCCCGGCGCGCTGCTGGCCCTGCTGCGCGCTGCACGTACGGAACGTAGCAGCTCTGCTGCTGCTCACCTGCTGCCAGCTCTCCTCCACAGCAAACACTGAGAAAGAGCACCTCCTGAGCTGTGCTCTGTGCCCAGCTGAGCAGCACCACCACCAGATCCCAGCATGGTGGGGGCTGAAGGGGGCCTCTGGACATCATCCAGTCCAACCGCCCTGCTAAAGCAGGGCACCCACAGCAGCTTGCCCAGCATCACAATGCCCAGCTGGCTTTGGAAGCTCTCCACACAAGGAGACTCCACAACCTCTCTGGGCAGCCTGCTCCAGGCCTCCAGCACCCTCACATCAAACAAATTTCTTCTCCTCTTCAGATGGAACCTCCTGGGTTCCAGTTTGTGCCCATTGCCCCTTGTCCTGTCCCTGGGCACCACTGAGAAGAGTCTGGCCACATCCTCTTGCTCACCACAGGTCCTTCAGCTCTTGCTGAGCAGATCCCCTCTGGGGCTGCTCTTCTCCAGGCTCACCAGCCCCAGGTCTCTCAGCCTTTCCTCCTCACAGAGGTGCTGCAGGGCCCTCAGCATTGTTGGAGCCTCCCCTGGATTCTCTCCAGCAGTTCCCTGTCTCTCTTGAACTGGGCAGCCCAGAAAGGGACCTAGTACTCCAGATGTGGCCTCCCTAGGGCAGAGCAGAGGGGTGGGAGAACCCCCCTCTACCTGCTGGCCACACTCTTCCTCATGCACCCCAGGAGACCATTGGCCTTCTTGGCCACAAGGGCACATTGCTGGATGATAGGGAACTTGTTGTCCACCAGGTCCTTCTTCACACAGCTCCTTTTCAGGAGGTCAGCCCTCACCTGTACCCATGCCAGAGGGTTATTGACCCCCAGGTGCAGGACCCTACACTTGCCCTCGTTGAACTTTGTGAGGTTGGGCTTAGTGGTCTTTAAAGTCCTTTCTAACCTAAATGATTCTATGCTTCCATGATTTGTCCTGCCCTGCCTGTGCCCCCTGCCTGGAAGCACAGGCAGTTGGAGCTGGGCCTCCATCCCTGGAACCATTGCGGGTAGGCTGTTTTTGGGCTCTGTGCAACCTGCTCTAGTTGCAGATGTCCCTGCTGACTGCGGGGGGATTGGACTAGATGGACCTTGAAAGGTCCCTTCCAACCCAACCCCGTCTTTGATTCCATCCTTCTGTGATGATGAAGCTACAGGTTTGGCCAAAGTCCAAGTCCAAAGCCCTGCTGTGTAAACAAGACATGTCTTTGCAGCAGACTGCCTCCTCACCCTGCATCTAGAACAGAGTGACCATCAAAATTTGGAACAACACTGTCCATTGGGTGCTGAAAATCCCTGAGGTACAACTGTTACATGCCCACACTGACACTGTCTTCAAGGCTGTCCAGGAGAGCTTCAGCTGGTCCCAATCCTGCTGGAGAAGCAGCTGTGGAAATGAAGCTGCTTTCAGCAGCTCTGCCTCCAAAGCTGTCCAGGTGAGCTTCATCTGGCCCTGACCCTGCTGGAGAATCCTCCTGGTGGAGATGAAGCTGGTCTCAGCAGTGCTGCCTCCAAGGCTATGCAGGAGAGCTTCAGCTGATCCCAGTCCTGCTGGAGAAGCATCCATGAAGGTGAAGCTGCTTTCAGCAGCACTGCCTTTAAGGCTGTCCAGGAGAGCTTCATGTGGTCCTAATCCTGCTGGAGAAGTGGCCACGGGGGTGAAGCTGCTCCCAGCAGTGCTTCCTCCAAGGCCTGCCAGCACCAAGCCCAACTCTGTGCTGAAAACCAGCTTGTCCTGTTTGAGCAGCAGTCTCAGAGCAGAAGGGGCTGCAGGGTGTGGAGGGCAGCTAGACCAGCTGCTGAGTGGGCAGCTTGGCAGGGACATGGTGGGACAAGCTGTGAAGTTAGAGCAGGTGAGACCTCACTGAGTCACCCTCTGCATCCTCAGCGTCCCTGCCACCACTTCAGTCATCACACAGATCAAAGGGGGCTCTGTGCCTCATGAAGAACAATGCAGGGCAGGGAAGGAGCCTGGGTTTAGGTTGGGGCAAGGCTTCCCACCTGGCAGCTTCAGGAGAGCATGGAGCAGGAGCAAGACCTGGGAGCTAGCCACTCAGCCATGTTCCTCACTCCACTGACAGAGCTCTCAGCCTCATGGCACTGCAGTGGGGTACTGGGGTGATCTGTCCTGAAGCACAGGATCCCAAAATGCCAGCATGCTGGAGGTTAGAAGGGACCTCTGGAGATCATCTAATCCAACTGCCCTGCTAAAGCAGGGCACCCACAGCAGCTTGCCCAGCATCACAATGCCCAGCTGGCTTTGGAAGCTCTCCAGAGGAGACTCCACAACCTCTCTGGGCAACCTGCTCCAGGGCTCCAGCACCCTCACAACAAACAAATTTCTCCTCATCTTCAGATGGAACCTTCTGTGCCTTCCACTTTGTGCCCACTGTCCCTTGTCCTGTCCCTGGGCACCACTGAGAAGAGTCTGGCCCCATCCTCTTGCTCCCCACAGGTCCTTTAGCTCTTGCTGAGCATTGCTCAGATCCCCTCTGGGGCTGCTCTTCTGCAGGCTCACCAGCCCCAGGGCTCTCAGCCTTTCCTCCTCACAGAGATGCTCCAGGGCCCTCAGCATCTTTGGAGCCTCCACTGGACTCTCTCCATCAGTTCCCTGTCTCTCCTGAACTGGGGAGCCCAGAACTGGACACAGTGCTCCAGATGTGGCCTCACTAGGGCAGAGTAGAGGGGCAGGAGAACCTCCCTCTAGCTGCTGGCCACATTCTTCTCCATGCACCCAGGAGGCCATTGGCCTTGGCCATGAGGGCACATTTCTGGCTTGTGGTGAACTTTTTGTCTCCCCAGCACTCCCAGGTCCTTCTCTGTGGAGCTGCTTTCACCACCTCATCTGTACTGGTGCAGGGGGTTATTGATCCCCAGGGGCAGGACCCTGCACTTCCCACTTTGAACTTCTTGAGGTTCATCTCCATCAGTCCCATGTGAGGTTTGCATTCCCAGAAGGTGAGAAGGGCACACTGTCTGAGGAGCTGTGTGCTGGCACCTGGCTCCAGGTGACATCAGCTTTAGTCAGCACACATGTCCTGGGAGGTCTTGGACCATGTGCACTCGACCATACCTCACCTGGGTGAGGGAATGCAAGAAGAACAAGATCAAAGGCACCAAAAGCAGGTCATGGAATTGTCCCTGCTGGGGCTGGGCAAGACAACTGCTCATTAGGTGATGACAGGCAGAGGAGCTACCCCAGCCCTCTGCCAACCAGTGGCGCTGGCTACCCAACCTCTGCAGCTCTCCTCAGCCCTGGGGCTGTTGTGGCATGTTGAGGTCTGGAGGTTTTCCCACTTCTCCAGCTTGTCCAAGTCCCCTGCCCTGCAAAGGGTGTCACAACTGCAGCATGTCCTGGGCAGGTTGGCTCTGCATCCTCGGGGTGCCAAGGAGAGGTGAGAGGTTTCTTCAGCCCATCTGAGCTGTGCTGTTCCTAGTGTGAGCTTGCTGCTGACATATGGACAGCAGGATGGAGGTGGGAAGCCCATCCCTTCCCATGGATGGGGCAGGGAAGGGTCTGAAGGAGGCTGAACATCATCCAAGGAGGTTGGTGAAGCTGGCAGAGAAGCATGCAGGAGGCTGCACACAAGCAGAGCATGGAAGGTCTGGTTCTCCATCACACAATCATGAAGGCCTCAAAAATGCCTAAGGAGGATATGAAATCAGTCAAGAGGTGTTTCTGATGGTCCTTGAGTGCCTTCAGCTCCTTCCCTGGTGGTGAAACATTTGCCTGGCCACCTATCCTGCCTGGCTCTCGTGATGGTAGTCCTCTTATCCACCAGCAACTTGTGGGCACGTCCCAGCACTTCAGGCAAATGAAAGGTGCTTGTCCTGGTAGCAAGATCTCCAACATCTCCCCAGGCAGTGGGTTTGACCTGCTGTGGTTTGTTGTCCACATTGCTTTGCTCCACAACTGCCCCAGAGTTAACATCCCAAAGGGTCCCCACAGCTGCTCCTTTAGATAAAGAGACAAAAGGACAGGGAGCTGCTGGGCTGCTGCCTCAGATAAGGAGCTGCAGGAAGCAAGGTCCCCAGGCTAGTGGTTGAGGTCCTGTTCATGGTAGAGGTCGGGTTGATGGCACAGGTCTTGCTCATGGTGGTTCCTCTTCACAGTGGAGGTTGAGCTTAAACCTGGGCACAGAGTTTTGAGCAGGGCCTGTTGTGACAGGACAAGGGGTGATGGTTTGAACTCAAAGAGGAAGATTCAGACTGGAGAGAAGGGAGAAATACCTAACTCTGAGGGTGGTGAGACCCTGGCTTTGGCTGCCCAGAGAGGTGGGAGATGTCTCATCCCAGCAGGTCAGATTGTTTGGGGCTCTGAGCAACCTGCTCTAACTGCAGATGTCCCTGCTGACTGCAGGGGGGTTGGACTGGATGACTTTTAAGGGTCCCTTCCCATCCAAACCTTTCTGTGAGCCTATGACTCAGCTCCTGGTCCCCCCTTGCAGGCAGGGAAACGAGGGCCACACTGGCACCACATGTTCCCCAGTGACATGGCTGTGGCCAGGCAAGTTGGTAGCCCCCAGCCCTGCTCCTGCCTCACAGGACATGGTTGCTCCACGCATCCACCCAGGAAGCAGCTCATTGAAGATGCCCTGCAGCAGTGGTCAGGGCATTCTTCTACTTGTTTCATACCTTCTCATTCCTTCTAAAGAGCTGCTGGGCTGGGGGGCAGGGAGACTCTGGGGCTGAGTCAGGTCTTGGTTGGGGCTGCAGCCACTCCCTGTGCCCAGGGAAAGGTTTGATGGGGAGATGCCATCAGGAGGAAATGTTGCCATCTCCATTCAACCACTCCTGCAGCCAGCTGCCTCCATCCTGCATGCCGCAGGAAGGTTCCTCACCCCTTCTTCTCCTCTGGTTTTGCAGCCCAAGTCCCTTCCCTCTGACTCAGGAGAGGCATCGACCTGTTGGAGCGGGGCCGGAGGAGGCCACCGCAGTGGTGGGAGGGCTGGAAGCCCTCTGCTGCGAGGCCCGGCTGAGAGAGTCGAGGTTGTTCAGCCTGCAGACGAGAAGGCTCCAGAGAGGCCTTCTGCTGGTGGCAGTGGGGCGGTGCAATGCGCTGCCCCGCCGGGCCGCCAGGGGGCGCCGCAGAGACGGGCCTCCAACCAGGCTCCGCCCACCCGCGCATGGCCACGCCCCCGGGTCTGGCCTCCAGGCAAAGGCGGGCAGGGGCTGCAAGCAGGGTTTGCAGGTAGGAGGAGGCAGGAACAGGCAGGGCTGGCAGGTAGGAGAAGGCAGGAACAGGCAGGGCTGGCAGGTAGGAGCACACGGGATTTGCAGCCAGGAGCAGGCAGGAGCAGGAGAAGGCAGGTTTTACAGGCAGGAACAGGCAAGGTTTGCAGGCAGGAGCAGAGAGGTTTTGCAGGCAGGAATAGGCAGGGTTTGCAGGTAGGAGGAGACAGGAGCAGGCATTCTTGGCCATGGTGTCCCTAAGCTACTCACCTAAAGGTCTTTTGAACCCCTCCAGGGATGGTGACTCCACCACCTCCCTGGGCAGCCTGTTCCAGTGCCTGATGATCCTTTCGAGTGGCTGGTTGATGTGGAGGATGAGACAACTGGGATTTATGCTTTAATATCTGCTTCCAAACACATCTCATGGTCCTCAGCAGGGGCTTCATCAGACTCAGGGCTTCACTTCAAGATCCCTTCCATCTTATTTCTCAATGTTTTCCCCATCCAGCCCTGTGGATCAGATAAAATTAAATGAAATGAAACCAAACTCCCATCCTGTCCCCACATAACCTACACCAGCAGCAACCTACAAGGGTGAATAAACCCCGTTCTCTGTTTTCTGGTGCTCTGGGACTTTCCTGTTGGCAAGGGGCAAAGCAAAGTGCCCAGAAGAGGGAAGGATCCCAGTGGGAAGCAGGATTGGCAGTGAGTTGATGGCTCCCAGGGTTTCCCTTAGGTGGTGGAGTCACCATCCCTGGAGCTGTTCAAGAAATGTGTGGACATGGGCCTTTGGGACATGGTTTAATGGCCATGGTGGTGTTGGGCTGCTGGTTGGACTGGATGATCTTGGAGGTCTTTTCCAACCAGAACAATTCCATGACTTCATGAATTCCAAGTGGAGAAAGGAGAATGTTTACTCATGCAAAAGCTCTTTTTATGACTCCACGTGGTTATTAAATGGGACAAAGTTTGGCTTGGCCTTTGACTGCAGCTTTATCAGAGGAGTGGCAGTGCCAGGGGGTGTCCCAGCTTCTGGACTTTGCCCGGCGCTGCCCAGCCTTGGGCTCCAAGCCAGGCAGGAGAGATCACGCAAGTGGCTGAGGCTGTTGCGTGTGACAGGCTGCTGGCACCACAGCCCAGGCTGCTGTGGCCCACAGCTGCAGCACAGACACAGGTTCTGGGAGCATCTGTGAAGGTGGGAAGCAGGGTGGGGAAAAAATTCCACATCCAGAGAGAAAGGATGTAGAGATGGCACCGGTACTGGGCAGAGGGAGTATCCCTGCCAGGAGCAGCAGCAGCCTCTTCAGCATCTTTCAGGGAGCAGCACCAGTTTCTGCTGCCCTGAATTACACAGAATCCCAGCATGGTGGGGTGGGAAGGGACCCCTGGAGATCATCCAGTCCAACCCCTCTGCTAAAGCAGGGGCACCCACAGCAGCTTGCCCAGGATCACAATGCCCAGATGGCTTTGGAAGCTCTCCACACAAGGAGACTCCACAACCTCTCTGGGCAGCCTGCTCCAGGCCTCCAGCACCCTCACACCAAACAAGTTTCTCTTCCTGGTCAGATGGAACCTCCTGGGTTCCGGCTTGTGCCTGTTGTCTTGTCCCTGGGCCCCACTGAGAAGCGTCTGGCCTGATCCTCTTGACCCTTCAGCTGTTGAGAAGATGACCTCTCAGGCTGCTCTTCTGCAGGCTAGACAGCCCCAGGTCCCCCAGCCTTTCCTCCTCACAGAGATGCTCCAGAAACCAGGAGCTGTTCAACAGGCACCAGGAGCAGAACCTTGCTGAGGCTGCTGGGCTTCTGCTGAGGAATAAAAAGACATCAAAGCAGGAACCCAGGGTGGTGGCATAAAGCTGAAGCACTCCCAGGGTTGCCACTTGGTTTCCCAATTTGCAGGATTCCTGCTAGCCCAAAATCCCTGGCACCCCCAGGTCAGGAGCTTGCAGCTGGCCATGCAGTGTTATCCCAACCATGGGGTCCTACATCCCAACTTCTTTCATGGATGCAGGTGAGGTCACAGAGGTACAGCCAGAGCTCACCCAAAGCCTCCTTGCCTCTGTCATCTCTTTGCTGCCCCTGGTTTCCACCTTACTGATGAAAGTTCTTCTAGGGTTGGGATTTGGGATTTTGGAGGCGATTGATCCCACTACCTGCATCTGCAGAGCCCAACCCCCAGGCTCTGGGGAGGGGACATGTTTGTTATCTTGGGCCAGGATGGTCATACCCATTGGGAAAGGCAAACACCCCTGCCAGGAAAGACCCATCCCTGCTCTGTGCTGCCCTCAAAGTGCCACCAAGCTGGGCTTTCAGCTGGATTCCCATGACCTCAGTGGTTGGGAAAGCCATTGGCACAGCACCCAGCTCCAGAGCCAAACCCAGCCCAGGCTGCCCTGCACACTGCCAGACAGCAGCCAAAGCCAAACCCCAAGTGTCAGAGGAGATTGCTTCAGCTGAAGCCCACTTTTGGATGGAGAAACTCCTCCAGTGAGGAGAAATGGATTTTTTGTCTCATACAGAATCCCAGAATCCCAGCATACAAGAGACCTCTGGAGATCATCCAGCACAACCCTCCTGTTAAAGCAGGGGCACCCACAGCAGCGTGCCCAGCATCACAATGCCCAGCTGGCTTTAGGATCTCTCCAGAGAAGAGCAACCCTGGTCTGCTGAGCATTGAAGGCTGGAGCTGTGCTCCTGCAGGGATCCAGAGTGGGACAGGCAGGGACAACCCAACCCAGGAAGGTGAACATGGATGCTGAGCTGGCTGGAAACAGTGGGGCCAGCTGGGGCACTGGGGTGGGCTCAGCGCCCTGGGACTGGGTGCCACTGGGAAAAGGCGGTGACTGTTGGACCAGAGGCCAGCCCAGGAATGTGCAAGCTGGTGTTTGCTTTGGGATCACTGCCGTCGTTATCCAAGTGGGAACGCTGCCCCGGAGCGCAGGGCAGGGCTGGGAGCACCGCGGGGCCCCCTGCTGCAGGCAGCCTGAGCCTGCGAGGCTGCTGAGCTGAGGCACCCACCCAGCACCTTCACCTAGCAATGGGATGGCTGAGGGGGCAGAGAAGCTGCCAAAGGGTCATGGAATCATTTCGGTTGGAAGAGACCTTCAAGATCATCAGGCCCACATGGGACCTGCACACAGCAATAAGGTGGCCAGGAGGGCTGATGGAGCTGTTGGAGGGTCCCACATGGGACAACAGCAAGGCAGGGGATGGAGGGAGCAGTCAGGGACATGTCTGAGAATGAAAACGGAGGCACATGAGCACGGAGATAACATGGATCTGAGTGAAATGGGAGATGAAAGGCCCCCAGCACCACGCTGGTGCATCACTGGTGGCTGAGACCACCCAGTGGGCACCCCTCCAGGAAAGGGCTTGGCCAGCTGCCAGCCCCTTTGGCAGGGACAGGGCTTAGTCACCTCTTTGACACGTTTGATGTTTGCTCTCCTTCCCAAACACTTGAGCTAAACAACTCGGTGCTCCTAGGTGCAGGAAACATGTCTCCAGCTGGCAGAGAATGTCCTCTCCTGGTGGCAGCTCCCACCAAACCACGGGCAGGACTCGAGTGGGATCTCCTAAACCCATCTTTGTTAACCTAAGCCACCTTGAACCACCAAGCACCTAAACCCTGCTGCCCCAGAGAATGTCTGGGGCCCTGCCAGCATTGAGGGGAAGGGCCAGGCCCCCTCATCCCAAGCCTGAGGTAACTCCTGGGCTCCTCATCTCCACGGTGCTGATCATGGAGGGGGTTGAAGGCATCAGCCTGGTGTATTATGAAAGTAAGGATTAAAGGGCAGAGGAGGGGGGCACAAAACACCCTGTTGGCTTTTGGCAGGTGATGAAAGGAAGGGTTAGCAGCAGCTGCCAGCTGGGAGCTGGCAGAGGAACAACTGTGGGTCCAGCTCCATCCCAGGCTTCCTGGGATGGCAGCCATGGTGCATCCCAAACATGGCCACCTTCTCTGGGACAGATTCATGGGCTTCCTGAGCATCCCTGCTGCTTCTCTGTGCCAAGGGAGGGATGGGAAACTGAGCCCAGCCAGGAAATTTGTGGGGAGAATGAAGTTTGCATAGAATCCCAGAATGGTGGGATTGGAAGGGAGCCTCTGGAGGCCATCCACTCCGAGCCCTCTGCTAAAGCAGGGACACCCACACCAGCTTGCCCAGCATCACAATGGCCAGGGGGCTTTGGAAGCTCTCCAGATAGGGAAAGTCCATAACCTCTCTGGGCAGCCTGCTCCAGGGCTCCAGCACCCTCACAACAAAGAAGTTTCTCCTCCTGTTCAGATGGAACCTCCTGGGTTCCAGTTTGTGCCCATTGCCACTTGTCCTGTCCCTGGGCACCACTGGGAAGAGTCTGGCCCCATCCTCTTGACCCCCATAGAGATCCTTTAGCTCTTGCTGAGCATTGAGCAGATCCCTTCTCAGGCTGCTCTTCTCCAGCCTCAACAGCCCCAGGTCACAGAGATGCTCCAGGCCCCTCAGCGTTTTTGTGCCCTCCCCTGGACTGTCTCCAGCAGTTCCCTGTCTCTCTTGAACTGGGGAGCCCAGAAGTGGACCCAGTGCTCCAGCTGCAGCCTCACCAGGACAGAGCAGAGGGGGACCATCACCTCCTGTCATTAGCAAGGTAATGCTGCTGCTGAGGAGGTGCTGCAGAAGAGACAGAAAGGAGCCTTCAGCTGCTTTGCAGTCGCCTCCAAGCCAGATCTGGCCGCAGATGGGGCCGTGCGGCCAGACCGGCTGCGAGATACAATCTGAGCACTCCAGCCGAGCCGCAGACTTTAGTTGCCAACAGAGACAGCAAATTAACCGCACTTAATTGGGAGGGTCACCACACAATGGTCCCACCTGCTCCTGCCATCTGCCACCCCTCTACCTGCTGCAAAAGAGGCTTTTTTTCCACCCCCACCCCCTGCCCTCCCCGCACCGTGGGGCTGGTTAAGTCCTGCCAGATCTTATCAGGGCTGCAGCAGCAGGACAATGGGCAGCAAGAGCTGAGCTGAGGAACGCCTGCAAACTTTGGGAAGCTTTCTTTGCTGTGGCCAACACGACCATGGGGCTGCTGGAATTGATGCCGGTATTCCACTCTGGAAAACGGTTTTGTACCCAGAGCTTGTTTTCTGCTGACTGATGAAGTGACCGTGCCTGGAGGTATGTAAGAGGTGTAGATGTGGTGCTGAGGGACACGGCTTAGCACCAGACTTGGTAGAGTTACAGCATGGTTGGACTCCATGGTCTGGAAGGTTTTTTCCAGCCAAAACTATGCTGCCATTCTCTGGTTCTGTGGTTTAGGGGCAGACTTTGCAGTGCTGGCTTAATGTTTGGACTCACTGATTTTGATGGTCTCTTCCAGCACAAATGACTCTGTGATTCTGTGACTGCTCCTCATCCCTCAGCTGTCCTCACCAGCAAACATCACCTTGGGCAGCAGCTCTTGAGGAGCAGAAGGAAAATGCCAACACAAGCAAACTTTAACAGCACACCCTGCCAAAAGCTCCCCATCAGGGACCACCAAGGGTCCTGTCTGCAGCCCTGGAGCCATGGTGGGACTGTGCCAGCTTGCAAACTGGGCTGGGTTTTGGCACTTTGCTGAGGCTTTTAGGTGTGACAGCTGAGCAAGCGTGATCTTTGACATGGCTCCCATTAGAAGGAATCCTCCCCGGAGGTCTCCTGGGCTGAGACAGGCCATATGGCAGCAGAATTGAGTTCCTGGGGAAACACCAAGTTCACTTGGAAACCCTGTGGAGGGCCTGGTGAGGTGCTGCCCAACCCCCCCGGCACGCAGCTGGCCCAGGAGGGGCTGGGGGAGCAGGTCTCCTCCACCAGGCTCAGACATTCATGGTTTAGCTAAGTCAGCATCAGCAGAGCAAGCTTGAGCTGCAGAGCCAGCTGCAGAGTGGTCTCTGGCCAAGATAACATCATCAAATCATTTGCATTGGAGGAGACCTTTAAGATCAACAACTCCAACCCCTAACCCAGCACTGCCAGGTCACCACTAAACCATAGCCCTCAGCACCACATCTACACAGCTTTGAAACCCTTCCAGGGATGGGGACTCCACCACTGCCCTGGGCAGCCTGGCCCAGCCCTTGACAATCCCCAAGCTGAAGAAATTGTTCCTCATGTCCAACCTAAACCTCCCCTGGGGCAACTTGAGACCGTTTCCTCTTGTCCTGTCACTTGTTACTAGGGAGAAGAGATCAATCCCCACCTGTGTCCAACCTCCTTTCAGGGCATCGTAGAGGACCAGAAGGTCTCCCCTCAGCCTCCTGTTCTTCAGACCCTTTACCAGCTTTGTTGCCCTTCTCAGGACCTGCTCCAGCACCTCAATGTCCTTCTTGGAGTGAGGGCCCCAAAACTCAACCCAGTATTAGAGATGTGGCCTCACCTGTGCATTGATAGCATCACAGTCAGTGTGTCACCATGTCACATTCCTGATGAAAACCATGCATCAAGACACTCAGAGCTAAAGGACCTGTGGGGGGCAAGAGGATGAGGCCAGACTCTTCCCAGTGGTGCCCAGAGACAGAACAAGGGGCAATGGGGGCAAACTGGAACCCATCTTGAACAGGAGAAGAAACTTCTTTGTTGTGAGGGTGCTGGAGCCCTGGAGCAGGCTGCCCAGAGAGGTTGTGGAGTCTCTTTGTCTGCAGAGCTTCCAAAGCCAGCTGGGCATTGTGATGCTGGGCAAGCTGCTGTGGGTGCCCTGCTTTAGAAGGGGGATTGGAGTGTATGATCTCCAGAGGACCCTTCCAACCCCCACCATGCTGAGATTCTGTGTAGTGCAGGGCAGCTCCCCGAGATACGCTGGAGAGGCTGCAGCTGCTCCTGGCAGGCACATTCCCTGTCCCTAGTGCCGCTCCTGCCCCTGGCACGTACCCCAGCACGGAGCCCGCAGTGCCCGTTACCGAGAGGGGGGCACTAGGACCTGCCCGTCCCGCCTCGCCCCAGCCCTGCCCCTTTCCGCAGACCACGCCCCTCCCGCACTCCCAGCCAATCAGCAGCCCGTTCTCGGGGCCTCGCACCGCGGGGTCAAGCTCGGTCGATCTCTCAGGGAGTGGGGCGCGGCCTTATTTGCATCAACCAATGGGAAATAATATGCAAATAAAGGCAGCGCTGGTTGGCTGGGAGTGGCTGGGATAACGCCCGTGGGGGCGCCTTTGTCCCGCAGAGGCGGCGGCGACTAGGAGCGATAGCGTCGGCTTTTGGGTACCGGCAGCGGGCACCGGGACTGGCACCGGGCAGCGGCACCGGCCCGCGGCTGCACTATGACTCTGGAGGAGCTGCCCGGGGATCAGCGCACCGCCGGGAGGTAAGGTACGGGTACGGGTGCGGTATACGGGGTGTTGTCGGAGGAAGTGTCGGTGCCCGGTTTGACGGTGGTGGCAGCGGCTTTGTCTATACTTGTCCCGGCGGCAGGATGGAGCAGGCGGGGGACGCGCTGGAGGAGGTGCTGAGCAAAGCGCTGAGCCAGCGGAGCCTCACCCTCGGTGTCTACGAGGCTGCCAAGCTGCTCAACGTGTGAGTGACCCCCATCCCCTCGCTCCCCGGTCTTCACTTCGGTGTCCCCGCTGGTAACCGCGGCTGTCGTGTCCCTCAGGGACCCGGATAACGTGGTGCTGTGCTTGCTGGCGGCAGACGAGGAGGAGGCGGGGGACGCGGCTCTGCAGATCCACTTTACCTTAATCCAGGCTTTTTGTTGTGAAAACGACATCAACATCCTCCGCGTCAGCAACCCGGCGCGGCTGGCCCAGCTCCTGCTGCCTGCCACGGGCACCGAGCCGCCCACCGACCTCCACTGCGTCTTGGTCACGGTGAGCAGCCCACCGCCACCCGGAGCCCTGGCGCCTGGGGCTCTTTGCCAGCTCCACAGTAGGAGGTGCAGCAGATGGGGAAAGGCCCCGTTTGCAGGCCTCGAACCACTGGTTGCATCTCCGCGGTGGATACCGGGAGGGAGCAGGGGTAGTTGTCCCTATCTGCCGGGTGTTCCCTGGAAGGTTGTGGGGTGCCGCGGTGGGGCAGCAGGTGCTGGGCTGCTAGGCAGAACCAGTCTTTCCAGTAAGCGCTGATGAAGGTGTGGAGCATGGAGCCTTTCTCCATGCAAAGCCCGGAATCCAGCGCCATTCCAGTCTGGCACTGGGAACAACCGGAACTGGCCGCGCCTGGGGCACGGTGACGGCGGCCACGGCCCTCGCCCGGGGCTCTGACCCGCGTCCCGTCACAGGCACCAGGTCGGTGAGGCTCCCACCAGACCTTGCTAGGCTCTCACCAAATCTAAAGTGTCCTTGAGGACCTCTGAGAATCCTGCCAAACCTCCAAGGAAGCTCTTTGCCTTGTTTTTGTGGACTGATTCTGCACAGCAAGGGTCCCACGGGACCTACAAGTGGCTAACTCACCTCTTTCCCGTATTTTTTTGCTTTGGGAGGGGGGAGGGTGGTTTTGGAGATTTTTGGCATGATGAGGGTGCAGCAGAACCTATCAGAGTCCCACAGAACTTGTGAGGAGGGTCCAGCAGAACCTCCAAGGGCCCAAGGAAGCTTTTTGCCTTATTTTGGTGGCGCTCTTTTGCACCACAAGGGTCCCGTGGGACCGCAGAGGGTCCAAAGCTACTTTTTTTCCTTATTTTTTTGTCCCTTTGGATTTTTTTTTTTTTTTGGCATGATGAAGGTCCCACAGGACCTCCGAGGTCCCTCCAAAAACCTCGTTTGTCTAATTTGGTTTACTCTGCACAGTAAGGCTCCCACAGAACCTGTGAGGGTCCCACAGCACCTCCAAAGGCACAAAAGCCCCTCCTTTCCTTATTTGTGTGATTCTGCACACGACTTGTGAGGGCCAAAGAAAACTTCCTTATTTTGTAGTGGTTTTGAGGGATTTTTTTTGTTTTTCTTGGACCTGGCAAGAGTCCAACAGGACCTGTGAAAGACCCACTGGATCTACAACAACCCAAGAAAACTGTTTCTTATTTGCTGTGTTTTGGTGGTTTTTTGTTTTGTTTTTTTTCTGCACAGTGAGGATCCCACAGGAAATGCAAGGATCCAGGGAAACTTTTTTCCTTATTTCTGTGGGGTTTTTCTGCTTGGTGAGGGTCCCACATAACCTACAAGGCTACCTAAACCTCTCCTTTTCCTTCCTTCTTTCCCCCCCTCTTTTTTCCTTTATTTGTTCTTTTTTATTTTTTTCCTTTCTTTTCCTTTTAGGTCTTCTATTTTTTTTTTTTGCCTTTTCCTTGTCTTTATTTTTTGACTTTTTTTTTACTTTTTTACCTTTTTTGGTCTCTTTAACTTTTTTTTTTTTTTTTTACCTTTTGTCCTTTTTTAAACCTTTTTTGTCTTTTTTTTTTCCAACCTTTTTTTGGTCTTTTTTTTCAACTTTTTTTTGTCTTTTTTTTTTTTCCCCAACTATTTTTTTGTCTGTTTTTAACCTTTTTTTGGTCTTTTTTAACCTTTTTTTTTTTGCCTTTTTAACCTTATTTTTTGGTCTTTTGAACTTTTTTTGTGTTTTTTTAACTTTTTTTTTCTTTCTCCCCCACCCTTTTTATTTTCCTTTTTTTTGGTCTTTTTTTCATTTCTCCCCCACCCTTTTTATTTTCCTTTTTTTTGGTCTTTTTTTCATTTCTCCCCCACCCTTTTTATTTTCCTTTTTTTTGGTCTTTTTTTCATTTCTCCCCCACCCTTTTTATTTTCCTTTTTTTTGGTCTTTTTTTCATTTCTCCCCCACCCTTTTTATTTTCCTTTTTTTTGGTCTTTTTTTCATTTCTCCCCCACCCTTTTTATTTTCCTTTTTTTTGGTCTTTTTTTCATTTCTCCCCCACCCTTTTTATTTTCCTTTTCTTTCGTCTTTTTTTTTTTTTTTCTTTTTTCCTTTCTATTTTCACCTCCTTTTCCCTCTCAGCCCTGCATCCCCAGGCAGCACCACTCCAGGCTGCTCTCCTTGCCCTGGCAGCAGCAGCAGCTGATTCCCTCCTCCCTCCCCTGCCTTTCCAGTGCTGTTTTTTTTTTTTTCCTCCGTCCAGCTTTTCTGCTGTGCTGCTGTTTTTTGTTGTTTATTTTTTCTTCTTGTTGCTGCCTGCATGGGGGGTGGGGAGAGTTGTTTGTGCTCCTCTATTAAATGCCCCCCTCCTTTCTCTTTCCAGAACCCCCACTCATCCCAGTGGAAGGATCCAGCACTGAGTCAGCTGATGTGTTTCTGTCGGGAGAGTCGCTACATGGACCAGTGGGTGCCTGTGATTAACCTTCCCGAGCGGTGACCTCCACGCTCCCCTAACTCCACTCAAAGTTTTTTTGGCAATACTTTATAGCAAGTTGCTCAGGAATTAACTCCCTGGTTCCTCCCCCCCCACACTTCTCCCCGGTGTGGGAATGGGGGGAGAAAACAAAAAACAAACAAACAAACAAAAAACCCAACAAAAAAAATCTTAAGCTAAAGGTGATGTTGAAAAGGGGGAGGCTGAGGTTGAGCTATGTGTTGTGTGGGACTGGAGAGAAGCAGCCTGGAGGAGATGGAGATGAGCATGGACATGGAAGGAGGATGAGGAAGGGCAGTGCTGCCAGAGGAAGGAGCCCTGCCCAACGTTGGGCGGGTTACAAACTCCCAAACACAGGAGGGGAGGTTTGGTTTTAAAGTGCAACTTAAAAAGTTCCTGGTTTGAAGACCTTAAAGCAAAAAAAAAAAAAAAAAAAAAAGGAAAGTTAATCAGAAACATTTTCCAGGTGATTTTACTGTATTTTTGGGATGCTGATTCTCAAGTTTTTATGCTGAGGTATTATAATAAGTTATTTTATGATGAAAAAAAATAATTATTTATACTCAGAAGATGCTCTTAAACAGTTGGTTTACAACCACCTGTCTTTAACAGTTGGCTGTCCCAAGCAGCTATGTTAAATAATTGTTTGCAAGTAGATAGGATTTTTTTTTTGGGGGGAGGTGGGAGGGGGTGTTTGAGGTTTTTTGGCTTTGTTTTTATTTTGGAAATAAAAGTTTTTAACTCCAACCTTTGCTCCTTGGGTGCTATTTTTGTTTTGGTTTGTGTTTGTTGCCTTTTTTTTTTTTTTTTTTAATGAGTGCCAAGTTAAAAGTGCTCCTTTGGCAGCTGCTTCCTTGTACTGGCCACGGGCAAGGTCCTGTTGTGCTGGTCCTGGGTGGTTTAGTCTTGGCTCCTCCCAGGCTATTAAGTGCAAAAGCAGCTGAAGTGCTGCAGGAAGTGTGGGGGGGAAAGATTGGATTTTTGCTTCAATTTTGCCACTCCACAGCAGAGTTTGGAAGAGAAAAACATGAGGGCAAATGTTATTTTGGAGACTCCAACTCTCCTGCAGAGCCTGAGTCTTGGAAAGAGGGGAAACCTGATTCCTCAGAGCAGGAAAACTTGATCCGACGTTTCCCTTCTCAGGACGGTGCCTGTCCAAGGCTTGCTGCGTGCCCTCCTGGATTTGTTCCCTGAGCACCCCTGGGGTGAGGAGGGTTCCCTGACAGGCTTCTCTTAGTGCTGGCACACAGAAAAGACATGGCAGAAATGTCCCTCCAGCCCCCAGGAGGGCAGGGAAACAGCTTCCCCTGTGCCCATCTGCCCACACTGCCGTTGCCCCAGGGATGCCGGTGACCTACATCAGCGATCCCTAATTGCATGTGTGCCACGCCTGGGCAGCCTGCACAGGTGGGTGGAGGAGAACCTCATGAAGTTCAACCAGGGCATGTGGAAGGTCCTGCACCTGGGGAGGAAGAAGCCCTTGTACCAGTACGGGTGAGGGGTGACACGCTGGGAAGCAGCTCTGCAAAGAAGGAGCTGGGAGCACTGGTGGACAAGCTGCCTGTGAGCCAAGAAGGCAAATGGTCTCCTGGGGTGCATGAAGAGTGTGGCCAGCAGGTTGAGGGAGCTTCTCCTGCCACTCTGCCTCTGGGGAGGCCACAGCTGGAGCACTAGGTCCAGTTCTGGGCTCCCCAGTTTGAGAGAGAACTACTGGAGAGGGTCCAGGGGAGGCTCCAAAGATGCAGAGGGGCCTGGAGCCATCTCTGTGAGGAGAAAAGGCTGAGAGCCCTGGGGCTGGTGAGCCTGCAGAAGAGCAGCCTGAGAGGGGATCTGCTCAGTGCTCAGCAAGAGCTAAAGGGTGGTGAGACACTGGAACAGGTTGCCCAGGGAGGTTGTGGATGCCCCCTCCCTGGAGGTGTTCAAGGCCAGGTTGGATGAGACCTTGAGCAACCTGGGCTAATAGAAGGTGTCCCTGCCCATGGCAGGGGATTTGAACTAGATAAGCTTTAAGGTCTCTTCCAACCCAAACCATTCCATGATTCTATGCCAGTACTTATAAAAAATAAGTTTACCAAGAATCTGGACTCCAAACCCCAAGAGAAGCAGCTGATGATGTCACCTTCTCTACCTGCAGCCATTATTTTCATCCCATGCCTCTGATCACGGATGCAATCCCAGCCACCTACCATCAATCCTTTTGTTCTCTGCGTGTCCAAGCAAGCATGAAATAGGTGCTGGCAAAAATCTCTGCCCCTGAGCCACGATGATGTCAAAAATGGCATGGAAAAAGGTGAAAAAAAAGCTCTGGAACAGAGCCCTGGCTGCAGCCAGGACAAGCTCAACCTTTTGGTGTGACAAACGTTGGAGGGTTGTAGGAGAGGAAGGTGCCAGAAGCTCTTCATGCCAGAAGGTCTTTATTGGAAATACAGAATTAAGGACCACTATGGACACTGCATGATGGGTGGGGATGATGGGAGGTGGTCAAGCTGCAGCTGGAACCACAGCTGGATTACCACCAGCACCCCAAGGCTGGATCTCAACTGGTGCTCTATGCCTGAATCACCAACCACTGTTCCATATCTAGATCACTGACCACTGTCCCACAGCTGGATCTCCAACCAGCACCCCACAGCTAAATCACAAAGTGGTGCCCACAGCTGGATCATAACAGTGTCCCACAGCTAGATTACAGTCAACACCCAATACAGCTGGATCACAACTGGTCCCTGCTGCAGGATTTTTTTAAGGGCACAAAAGCTGGAGAAGACAGGCACAAAGTGCATCTCTGCAGCCCCACAGGGGATGAGGTGACCTGGGCAGGCTGGAGAGCTGGGCACACAGAACCTCAAGAAGTTTAACCATGGCAAGTGTAGGATCCTGCACCTGGGGAGGAATAATTCCCTGCACCAATACAGTGAGGGGTGACCTGCTGGGAAGCAGCTCCAAGGAGAAGGACCTGGGAGTGCTGGTGGACAACAAGTTCCAAAGCAGCCAGCAATGAGCCCATTGGCCTTTTTGGCCATGAGGGCCTCTGGGGTGCATGAAGAAGAGTGAGGCCAGCAGGTCAAGGGAGATTTTCCTCCCACTCTGCTCTGCCCTGGTGCAGCCACATCTGGAGCACTGGGTCCAGTTCTGAGTTCCCCAGTTCAAGGGAGATGAAACTACTGGAGAGAGTCCAGTGGAGGCTACAAAGATGCTGAGGGGCCTGGAGCATCTCTGTGAAGAGGAAAAGCTGAGAGCCCTGGGGCTGGTGAGCCTGCAGAAGAGCAGCTGAGCAATGCTCAGCAAGAGCTAAAGGACCTGTGGGGGACAAGAGGATGAGGCCAGACTCTTCTCAGTGGTGCCCAGGGACAGGACAAGGGGCAATGGGCACAAAGTGGAACACAGGAGGTTCCACCTGAACAAGAGGAGAAACTTGTTTGGTATGAGGGTGCTGGAGGCCTGGAGCAGGCTGCCCAGAGAGGTTGTGGAGTCTCCTCCTCTGGAGAGCTTCCAAAGCCAGCTGGGCATTGTGATCCTGGGCAAGCTGCTGTGGGTGCCCCTGCTTTAGCAGGGGGGGTTGGACTGGATGATCTCCAGAGGTCCCTTCCAACCCCACACCATGCTGGGATTCTGGGATCCTTTTCAAATGAAATCAAGCTAGATTCTATGAACCTATGAAAAACCTGCAGACACTTGCCCACACCACTTGAATGCCCACCTTTTGAGTAGGGCTGGAGCCTCTCTCCACACCTAAAGGGTTTGGAACAGGCTGTGCTATGAAATGATGGACACAAACACGGTGAGGAGGGATCAGTGTGGATCTGACATTATTGTTTTTCAACTTGTTGCTAGAAAAATACTCTTGATTATAAAAATAATCTGCAGGTAGGCACAGAAGGAGTGGGACAATTCTCCATCAGGCTTGGCCATTGAGTTGAAGAAGCTTGGTGAACACCGAGGTGATTTCTCCAGCTGTTTCTCAAGAGTGTTTTGTAGATGATTTAATACAGAAATGGAGAAATATGTGGAGATTAAAAAAAAAAACAAAAAAGTAAAAGAAAGAAAAGAGTAAATTGCAAGGGGTTAATAAATTCTGGAGAGGTTATGGCAGATATGGAAGAGCTTCAAGCTCTGAGCTATTGGCTCTGGGAGATGACATCTGCAGCCAGCCAGCTCACTTGCAATCCCTTCCAAGCTTTCTGTTAATAAGCAATGTTGGTATAAATATGATATTAAAAGTTTAGATATTTTTATATATATATATATATATATAAAAATATATATATATATACACACATACACAAAGGGGGGAAAAAAAGGCTTTTTTTTAATTTATTAGCTACGGAAAAAAAAAATCCCTTCCTGGATGGAAAAGGCCTCCAGTGAGAGCTGCAGAACCACCAGCTGGAGAGAATTTGGCATTTTAAAAACCCTTTCCAAAAAAAGAAAAAAAAAATCCATTTCCAAGAACTAAATTCTGGACTCCCTGCACAAGACCTGAAGTGGGATGTGGAGTGATGGGCCCAGCCTGCAGCCCAGCACAGTGCTGGGCAGGACCAGCCTTCAGCCTTCACACTTCTGACAGAGGGTTTTTGGGTTTGACCCTTTTGGATTCTTCTGATGGATTTTTTTTTTTTATCCTTCCAGAGACTTTTTTGGGATTGTTTTGCCATGGTTTGATATCCTAACACAGATTTTCTGAGTCTTCTGATGGATTTTTTTATCACCCTAACACAGATTTTCAGATTCTTTGCCATGGTTTTGTATCCTAACACAGATTTTCTGATTCTTCGGATGGACTTTTTTATCCTACCGTGGATTTTTGGGTTCTTTTGCCATGGTTTGATGTCCTAACACAGATTTTCTGTTTCCTCTGATGGATTTTTTTTTTCCTTATCGACTTTTTCATATGCTTTGCCATGGTTTTGTATCCTAACCCAGATTTTCTGATTCTTCTGATGGACTTTTTTTCACCCTAACACAGATGTTCAGATTCTTTTGCCATATATCCTAACAGATTTTCTGATTCTTCTGATGGATTTTTTTTTTTTTTTTACCTTAGGGAGACTTCTTTTTGGATTCTTTTGCCATGGGTTTATATCCTAACACAGATTTTTACATTCTTCTGACAGGATTTTTTTACCCTAATACACTTTTAAATTTATTATTCTTTTGCCATGTTTTCCACATCCTAACCCAGATTTTGTGACTCATCTGACAAAGGTTTTTTCATCTAACCCAGATTTTTTGACTCATCTGACTAGGATTTTCTATCCTAACTCAGTTTTTTGACTCTTTTTGCCATGGTTTCCCACCCTAACCCTGATTTGTTGACTCACCTGACAAAGGTTCTTAACCTAACACAGATTTTTTTGATTCTTCTGCCATGATTTTACATCCTACCAGATTTTTGGTTTGCTTTGTTTCTTTTGACAAGGTTTTTTTTTTTTTTTTAATCTTAACACAGACTTTTGGACTCTTTTGAGAGTTTTTTTTTTCTTAATAGAGATTTTTTTTATTTTTAATTTTTTTAATCCTAACACAGAGTTTTTAATTCTTTTGCCATGTTTTTTTTTTTTTTATCCTAACATAGATTTTCTGATGGGATTTTATTTTACCCCAACACAGATTTTTTTTTGATACTTTTCCCATGATTTTACATCCTAACACAGATTTTATGACTCTTCTGACAGAGATTTTTTGGTTTTATATACTTAAGAGATTTTTTTTTTAATTAATTTGATTTTTTAAAATCCTAACAGAGAGTTTTTAATTCTTTTCCCACGACTTTACATCCTAACACAGATTTTATGACACCTCTGACAGAGATTATTTTTATACTATAATAAGAGATTTTTTTAAAATTAATTTGATTTTTAAAAATCCTAACAGAGAGTTTTTAATTCTTTTCCCATAATTTTACATCCTAACATAGATTTATTTGATTCTTCTGACAAGAGATTTTTTTTTTTGGTCCTAATACAGATTTATACTTTTTTTTTTCCCCATGGTTTTTCAGATTTTCTTTTGATTCATCTAACAGGTATTTTTTTAATCCCAAGAGACTTTTTTGAATTCTTTTGCCATGTTTCTTTATCCTAACATAGATTTTTCTGATTCTTCTGACAAGGTTTTTTATCCCAACACATACTTTTTTTTTACTCTTTTGCCATGATTTTACATTCTGACACAGATACTTTTGATTCTTCTGACAGAGTTTTTTACCCTAATACAATTTTTTATACTCTTTTGCTATGATTTTACATTCTGACACAGATGTTTTTGATTCTTCTGAGTCTTTTTTTACCCTAATACAATTATTTTACTTTTTTGCCATGATTTTACATTCTGACAAAGATATTTTCCATTCTTCTGACACATGTTTTTTTCACCCTAATAGAATTTTTTATTATTATTATTATTTTGCTATGGTTTTACATTCTAACACAGAATTTTAAAGTCTTCTGACATGGTTTTATAACCTAACACAGGGTTTTTTTTTTTAATTCTTCTGACAGAGATTTTTTTTTTTTTTACATTAATAGAATTTTTGAAAAATTATTTAACCATAATTTTAGACTTTAACACAGATCTTTTTTTTATTCTTTTGCCATGGCTTTTTTTATCCTAACACAGATTTTTGGACTCTTTTAAGAGATTTCTTTATCCTAACACAGACCTTTTGAATTTTTTTTGCTATGCTTTTCCATCCTAACACAGATTTCTTTTTCTTTTTGGATTCTTTTAACATGTTTTTATACCCTAACACAGCTTTTTTTTTTTTTACAATTAGAGGAGATAATTCAGAGGAACAAAATCAAACCTGAAAACTCTGCTTTTTCACCTCCTCCTCATAAAATAAATGTGCAGATCACTGATTCTCAATGCTTTAGGTTTTACATGGTATGGAAAAACCCCAAAAAGCCTCTGGCAAGAGAAGCCAGCATGAAGAAGGCTGCAGGCATGGCTCCCTGGAGTCCACCAGCAGTTGACAACCATCACTTTTAAGGTATTTTTTTGCCTGATAATGCACTTTTAGATGTATCTGAGTGTAGACACAGGCTACTGACACAGGACACCCCCCCCCTACATCCATGATGTATAAAACAATGTAAAACCAATGATTCTTAATCAAGTTCCCATCCCTTTGAGAAGCTCAGGCACCTTTGGTCTTGTTTGTGTAGCAAAAAGCGAGGCCAGGACCAGCAGAAACAAAGCTTCCAAAGCTTGTCCTGCTGGTTCCACTGACAGGGCACTGACTCAGACCCCATTCCCTTGGACAAGAGAGAAGTTAATTAACTCTGAAACCTAATGGAGATAGAGGAGAGAAGGAAAGCTCAAGAATTGGTGAATACACTTGGGAGAAGAGCGGCCGCTCCGACCCAGTCACCAGCTGGTACCTTACAGAGGATTTCTGCTGTGCCCAGGGTGGGGCTGTGAGGAGCTGCTGCTCTCCTACAACAAAATGCAGGTCTTCTTGTCCTTGAAAGGGTTCTCAGAAGCAGGGATGCCCATTAGCAAGGGGTCTTTCTTGGCGTGTTCTTCACAGTAGAGCATTAGGTCTGCTGATGCTTTTGATACCTGCAGACGACAGGAGGGGAAAGCAATCACCACAAAATAGAATCCCAGACAAGGGTGGGTGGGAAGGGACCTCTAAAGGTCCATCCAGTCCACCCACCCTGCAGTCAGCAGGGACATCTGCAACTACAGCAGCTTGCTCAGAGCCCCAAACAACCTGACCTGCAATGGTTCCAGGCATGGGGCAGCTCCCACCTCTCTGGGCAGCCTGGGCCAGGCTCTCACCACCCTCAGTGCAAACATCTCTCCCTTCTCCCTAGTCTGAATCTCCCTTCTTTGAGCTCAAACCATCACCCCTTGTCTGTCACAACAGGCCCTGCTCAAAAGTGTGTCCCCAGCTTTCTCATCAACCCCTTTAAGCACTGAAAGGCCACCAGAAGGTCTCCCTGCAACCTTCTCATCTCCAGGCTGAACAACCCCAATTCTCTCAGCCATTTCCCATGACCAACCACACTAAGAGCTGCTGAGAGGTAGAGAGTCCCTGCCCAGGACAGAAGCAGCAGTCAGAGAGCCCCATCTCCTCTGAAGACATGCTGCTTGCTCTGGCTTCATCTGCAGTGGGGGGTTAGTTTGAGATAGCAAGGCAAGAGCACCACCTGCCTTCTACAGAAGGCTAAAAATAAACAGGAGAGGGTTGAAAACAATATAGTGGTTTCATAAGGAGGAACTTCTCATCCCTAGAGATCCAGCTGGACTGGGGCAGTGATTGTACCCTAGTACTCAGCACTGGTGAGGACACATCTTCAATACTGGACTCAGCTTTGGGGCTCTACACTACAGGAGAAACATTGAGGTGCTGGAGAGGGTCCAGAGATGTGCAACAAAGCTCGGGAAGGGTCTGGAGCAGAAGTCTTGTGATGAGCAGCTGAGGGAACCATAAAATGGTATTTCATAGAATCACAGAGTGGGTTGAAAGAGACCTCTAAAGGTCATCCAAGTCCAGCCCCCTAGCTAAAGCAGGGGCACCCACAGCAGCTTGTCCACAAGCTGCCCCCTGGCCTGTCCCTGGGCACCACTGAGAAGAGTCTGGCCCCATCCTCTTGCTCCCCACAGGTCCTTTAGCTCTTGCTGAGCATTGCTCAGATCCCCTCTGGGGCTGCTCTTCTGCAGGCTCACCAGCCCCAGGGCTCTCAGCCTTTCCTCCTCACAGAGATGCTCCAGGGCCCTCAGCATCTTTGGAGCCTCCACTGGACTCTCTCCAGTGGTTCCCTGTCTCTCTTGAACTGGGGAGCCCAGAACTGGACCCAGTGCTCCATCTATGGCCTCACTGGGGCAGAAGGGAAGGAGACCCTTCCTTGAGCTGCTGACCACACTCTTTTTCATGCCCTCTGGGACACCACTGTCCTTCCTGGCCCCGAGGACACATTGCTGGCTGATGTTGATGCATACAGACCCCGAGCCCCTGTTACCTTATCACCCTACACCTGGAAGAGTGAAAAAGAAGACAAGAGTGAAAGGTGGGGTGAAGGAGGACATGTCTCACCTTTATCCTTTCTATGGAGGCTTCTATTCTTAGCTGCTGGACAGTTCTGCGGGCCTGGGTGATGTTGTTGGTGGTGCCAGCTGTTTTGCCAGACATTTTCAGTGAGGTGGGGAAGTTCTGTTTGGAAAGCCAGCAGGTTAGTTCTCCAGGAGGTGACACAGCATGTTCAACACCTTCTACACCCAGCTGGGCAACCACAGCACACTCCAAAACCCAGCTGGGGATTGTGATGCTGGGCAAGCTGCTGTGGGTGCCCCTGCTTTAGCAGGAGGTTGGACTGGGTGATCTCCAGAGGTCCCTTCCACGCCCTTCTTTCCATGATCCTATGACCCTCTGAGGTTCCTTCATCATGTCTATAAAATTATGCTTACTTGCATGCTGCCTCAGGGCTCCACCAGCATTGCCAGCACTCTGGAATTGGAGGTTTTATCCTCATGGTGGTCCCAGATAACCTCACAGCTCCTTCAGCTGTTCATAACTCACATGGCATGTTTGAGCCTTCCATGGCTTAGAGCTGTCCCTTCACCTGAGCCACACCAAAGGCCACCTCATCCCATCTCCCAGCAGCACCCTTTCGACTGTATCTTGCCCAGAGAAGTTGTGGATGCCCCACAACCCTGGAGGTGTTCAAAGCCAGGCTGGATGGGACCCTTGAGCAGCCTGGTCTAGTGGAGACTGTCCCTGCCCACAGCAGGAGGGTTGGAACTAGATGATCTTCAAGCTCCAACCCAAAGCATTCTGTGACTCTATCTCCCCAGCCATTTCCCACCCCAGGTAGGTCTCCAACCACTGCTGCTAGAAGGAACTGACCCATGAACAGAGCAACGGAGCAGGGAGGGGCTGAGGACCCTGCAACCATCATGTTCAGAAGAACATCCCTGAGGTCATCACAGCAGCAAGGAGCTGAGTGCCAAATTTCTGGGGTTCTCAGGAGTTCAGAGAGGAGCTGGTTTAGGACAAACTTGAGATGTAAAAGCTATGCCAGTTCCACCACACCACCTCCAGCAGGACCATGCACAAACCCTGCTCTTTGCTTTCCACAGAATCCATGGGAAAGGCTGGCCCCATGGTGCTGTGCTTAAACCATTTCTGGCTGAGGAGGGAGTGGATCTGGTAGAGCTACCTGTGACCTTTCTGAGTGCTGTGAGCAGCACTTCTCTGCAGGCTTCAGGTTTCTCACACCTCAGCTTGGGGAGCAGAGCTGCTTTTCCAGTGAGCACCCAGTTAACTGGGAGCAGGCTTGTTTTCTCCCAGGTCCCCAGTTTGGCCAGTTCAAGGCTGCTCAGCAGGCTTCAGATTTCCCAGGTTTTCCTCCCCCTCTGCAGAAGGCAGCCCCAGGTTTGATGTCCACTCCAAGGCAGCCCTCAGCAGTGAAGAGCACCCACAGCAGCCATGGGAATGTCCACACAACCTCCAGCTCTGCTCTGGCAGCAGTGCAAGCACCCATGGGTGTGTTCCTCTGGCCAGGAACCCTGCACAGCCAGCAGCAGCAAACTCCCAGGGCATGCTCAGACTTTTCTGCTAGGAGTCATGGAGTGACCCAGAGACCAGAACACTAAATGTGCTCAGCCCTCTCATCTGCTGCTGAGAATCCCAGAATCCCAGCATGCTGGAGGTTGGAAGGGACCTCTGGAGATCATCCAGTCCAACCCCCCTGCTAAAGCAGGGCACCCACAGCAGCTTGCCCAGGATCACAATGGCCAGGGGGTTTGGAAGCTCTCCACACAAGGAGACTCCACAACCTCTCTGGGCAGCCTGCTCCAGGGCTCCAGCACCCTCACAACAAAGAAGTTTCTCCTCCTGTTCAGATGAAACCTCCTGGGTTCCAGTTTGTGCCCATTGCCCCTTGTCCTGTCCCTGAGCACCACTGAGCATAATCTGGCCCCAGCCTCTTGCCCCCACAGGTCCTTTAGCTCTTGCTGAGCATTGCTCAGCTCCCCTCTGGGGCTGCTCTTCTGCAGGCTCACCAGCCCCAGGGCTCTCAGCCTTTCCTCCTCACAGAGATGTTCCAAGCCCCTCAGCATCTTTGTAGCCTCCCCTGGACTCTCTCCAGCAGTTCCCTGTCTCTCTTGACCAGAGGAGCTCAGAGCTGGCCCCAGCAGGCCAGCTGTGGCCTCAGTGGGCTGGAGCAGCTGGGTTAGCAGCACCCAGGAGCTGTGCTAACTGGTATTTCATGCTCTGCCACTCATGGTTGGCTTCTGCTGCTCTTCTAACATCCCTGTGGTGAATCACAAAGTGACCTGCTGGTTTCCCCAGCTACACCCTCACCACTCATGGTGAAGCCTGACAGAAGCAGCACCAAGCAGCCTTGCAGAGCACTGCTGCCATAGCCAGGACTGGGATGAGGAGGGACCTTCCTCACAGAATTAATTGCCAAGGGGCAAGTAAAGCCTTCTGCTCATGCCCAGATAGGAGAGATGTGATAATGAGGTACCATAAACACCTTATTGATTCAAAACATCCTTCTGGATCTCTCCATCTGCACAGACCTGAGTGGACCTTTGATGGCTCACTGCTCTACTTCCCCAGTAACTCTTTGCATCCAGGAGCAGAAGACAAGAACAAAACCCAGAGCTACTTTCGATGCTGCAGATGCTCCAAACGACCAATTTCAGGACATCTTTTGTCACTTCAGAACCTTTAAACATGTCCCAGTTTGGAGCCCACAGCTCCTTCAGTCTCCAATGATGACTGACCTGTGGCTCCTCAGGGACTGCCCAGGGAGGCTGTGGATGCTCCATCCCTGGAAGCGTTCATGGGCAGGTTAGATGAGTTTTGAGCAACCTGCTCTAGTAGAAGGTGTCCCTGCTCATGGCATAGGGGTGGACTAAATGATCTTTAAGGTCCTTTCCAACCCAAACCACTCATAGAATTGTTTTGGTTGGAAGAGACCTCTGAAATCATTGAGTCCAACCTTCAACCTGTATACTCCAAGCAAGTGAGGTGAGGCACCAACCACTTCAGGGACATGAAGCACCTCAAGTGTCTCTCTTCCAGACTCTAAACATCTCCACCCAGGGTTTCTGTCTGCAGCTACCAGGAGAAGAGCTGCAGCAAAGCTGAGCAGAGCAGATGTCCATGAGACAGAGGCCAGAGAGGTCAGGCTGGCAGCACACACTGGTGCCTGACTCATCTTGGCTGTGCAGGAGGACAGCTTGTAAGTGGCGGTTGCTTCACCCTCACAGTTGGGTCAGCAAGCTGAGCCTGGGGCTGTGGGAGTCATCTACTGCCTCAGTTCCCCACAAGCCCCAAACTGCCCCAAAATTCCCCACAAGCCCCAAACTGCCCCAAAATTCCCCACTGTGCTCCAGAGAAGTCACCTACAGACCAAGCCACACAAAGAATCACAGACAGGGGTGGGTGGGAAGGGACCTCTCCAGGTCCATCCAGTCCAACCCCCTGCAGTCAGCAGGGACAGCTGCAGCTAGAGCAGGCTGCTCAGAGCCCCAAACAACCTGAGCTGCAATGCTTCCAGGGCACCTCTCTGGGCAGCCTGGGACAGGCTCTCATCACTCTTAGTAAAAAAAAGTCCATGCTGTAGGACCTGCAGAAGATGGTCACAGCTGCAAACACTTCTCCATAGCCCACAGGCTCATGAAAAAGGAGGCTTCCAAACCAGAAGCTCCAACACAGCTGTTAGAACTGATAGAATCACAGAAGTGTTTGGGTTGAAAAAGACCTCCAAAGAGCATCAAGTCCAACCATTGACCCAACACCACCATGGCCATTAAACCATGTCCAAAAGTGAGATGGCCACACATTTCTTGAACACCTCCAGGGATGGTGACTCCATCACCTCCCTGGGCAGCCCGTTCCAGTGCCTGATGAATGCAGCTGCCAGATCTGATCATGAAACTCTGCTGGTGCCCTGCAAACTGCCTGTGAGGGCTGTAAGGAATCATAAGGAGCTGTTTCACATGGCCATGAAAGCACAGATCCACCACAAACTGACCTCCACCTCCCATTCCAGACCTTGCAGTTTTCATTTACTGTATTATCATAAAAGTCACAGACTGGGCTGGGTTGGAAGGGACCTTTAAAGGTCATCCAGTCCAACCCCTCTGCAGTCAGCAGGGACAGCTGCAACTGGAGCAGGTTGCTCAGAGCCCCAAACAACCTGACCTGCAATGGTTCCAGGGATGGGGCAGCTCCCACCTCTCTGGGCAACCTGGGCCAGGCTCTCACCACCCTCAGTGTCAAACATTTCTTCATTCTCTCCAGTCTGAATCTCCCTCTTTTAGTTTAAACCATCACCCCTTGTCCTGTCAACAGGCCCTGCTCCAAAGTCCCTTTTTGAGCCACTCCAGTGTGAAAAAAGACCAACCCAAAGCACTTCATTCTTCTCATGCATCTCCAAGAGATAAGATAGCTCCATCTTGCCTGATTCCTCCTATTTTTCATAGGATCACAGAATGGTTTGGGTTGGCAGGGACCTTGAAGATCAGCTAGTTCCAACCCCACTGCCCCAGGCAGGGACACTCTCCACCAGACCAGCTTGCTCAAGGCCTCATCCTGCCTGGCTGTTTAGAGTCACATCAAGCCTGACCTTGAATATTTCACGGGATGAGGCCTCTGCCATCTCCCTGGGCAACCTGTTGCAGTGTTCCACCACTTCCATTAAAGGATGAACCATTCTCCTCCCCGCTCACTGGGCTAAGCCCAGGCTGACTTTGCTCAACCTTCCTATCTCTTCTTCACCCCAAAAATCTCCTTTTTTTTTTTTTTTCTCCCCACTAGAAAGGTGAGAAAGGTGGAAGAGGTGGGAAAACCTCTCCCCATTGGAGAGGTTTTGAGTTTCTCTGGTGTTTCTTCCCATCCCCCACGAGTGACCTGGTTAGGAAAAGTTCCAGTGTTGACTTTCCCAGCTGGTGAGGCTCTGGGTAATAAATTGAAATGCTTCAAACCGACCCCAAACAAAGGCCAAACCATAAGGTCTGAAAATTAAATCCCTGTGTTTCCTCATCTTCAAACACACACAAGCAGCACTACTTGAATCCTCCTTCTAAGGTTACTAAACCTTTTCTCCAGCAGAGATTTACAAGCAACTAGGTCATCACCCAATACTCCTGGTTTCCATCTGAGCTCCTGGCAACCTAACCTACTACTGGAGCTGCTGGTGTCACCTTGAGCTGCAGGACTTCTCCCAGGGGATACTTTGAGTGCACCCTCAGCAGGTTTGCAGATGGTACCAAGCTCAGTGGTGAGGTTGGGAAGACTGAAGGATGGGATGGGTGCCATCCAGAGGGACCTGGGCAGGCTGCAGAGGTGGGCTGAGGAGAATCTCATGAGGTTCAACAACACAAAGTGCAAGGTCCTGCATCTAGGTCAGGGCAATCCTTGAAATCAATGCAGGCTGGGAGATGATGAGGCTGAGAGCAGCACTTGGGGCTGCTGGTGGATGAGGAGCTGGATGGGAGCCAGCAATGGGCACCTGCAGCCCAGAAGGCCAATGGCAGCCTGGGCTGCATCAAAAGCAGAGAGAGAGAGGTGATGCTGCCACTCTGCTCTGCTGAGACCACACCTGCAGCTCTGGGACTCCCAAGACAAGAAGGACATGGAGCTGCTGGAGCAGGCCCAGAGGAGGCCACAAGACGATCAGGGAGCTGGCAAACCTCTCCTGTGAGGACAAGCTGAAAACCTGGGGCTGTTCAGCCTGGAGAAGAGAAGGCTCAAAGGAGACCTTACAGCTGCATGTCAGTCTCTGAAGGGCACCTACAGGCAGGCTGGGGAGGGACTGTTCAGAAGGGCCTGTGGGGATAGGACAAGGGGCAGTGGTTTGACACTGCAGCAGGGCAGACTTAGGCTGGACAGCAGGAGGAATGAGGGTGGTGAAATACTGGAAGAGGCAGTCCAGGGATGTGGTTGAGGTCCCATCCCTGGAGACATTCAAGCTCAGGCTTGACGTGGCCCTGGGCAGCCTGATCTAGTTGGAGGTGTCCCTGCTGGCCAAGATGACCTTTGAGAGTCCCTTCCAACCTGATGCACTCTGTGAATCTGGGGGGGAAGGGACCTTGCCAGGTCCACTCAGTCCAACCCCCTGCACTCAGCAGGCACAGCTGCAACTAGAGCAGGTTGCTCAGAGCCCCAAACAACCTGACCTGCAATGGTTCCAGGGATGGGGCAGCTCCCACCTCTCTGGTTAACCACAGCCAGGCTGTCAGCCCTCAGTGTCAAACATTTCTCCCTTCTCTCCACTCTGAATCTCCCCTCTTTCATCCCCCCTTGTCCTGTCACAACAGGCCCTGCTCAAAACTCTGTCCCCAGCTTTCTTCTTGGCCCATTGAAGCACTGAAAGGCCACCAGAAGCTCTCCCTGGAGCTTTCTCTTCTTCAGCCTGAAGAACCCCAACTCTCTCAGCCTGGCCTGCCAGCAGAGGGCTTCCAGCCCTCCCAGCATTGCTGTGGCCTCCTCTGGCCCCACTCCAACAGCTCCATATCTGCTGTGCTGAGGACTCCAGAGCTGCCCCAGCACTGCAGGGGGGTCTCAGCAGAGGGGCAGAATCCCCTCCCTTGTCCTGCTGGCCATGCTTCTGTTGCTCCACAGCCACAGCAGAAATCAGATGGGGTATGGTTTTTCCAGTGAGGGTCTCAGAGGTTTGTTGCCTTCTCCAGCTACACCACCACACAACCCTGCCCTCCAAACATCCAGCTGCAAGAGCAAAGCTATAGCCCTTCACAGACTCAGAATGGTTTGGGTTGGAAGGGACCTCAAAGCTCATCCAGTTCCAACCCCCTGCCATGGGCAGGGACACCTTCCTCTAGCCCAGGCTCATCCAGCCTGGTCTTGAACACCTCCAGGCAGGGGGCAGCCACAACCTCCCTGGGCAACCTGTCCCAGTGTCTCCCCACCCTCACACTGAAGATCCCTGGGCTCCTAGGGTGCTGAAACACAACACATCAAACCTGCTCTACACTTCTACCACCTTTGTTTTCTTTCTTCTAGCCAACAACAGAAAAAACAGCAAGAAGGTAGAACTGTCCCAATTCCCTAGAGAAAAAACATACAAACTCCTTTTTTAAAAGGCCTTGCCCTATTTCTTCAGGTAAGGAGGTCAGCCAGCAGCAGGGCTCAGAGCAGCAGGCTGGGCATTCAACTGGAGCTCCAGCTGGGATAATTAAACACCAATCCAGCCTTTTTTGTTGGGTCTCTCTTAGACCCAGGACTTAAGAAGCACCTGCTGAGGGCAATGTAATTAAAGCAGCCCCCAGGCTGGCCCAGCAGCTCCAAAGTGCTGCTGTTATGTAAAGTCAGCTCAGATCCCAGCTCCCAGCCCAGGAAAGGGCAGCAGGGCACCTGGGTACTGCTCCTCCTGGGTGGGGCAAACAGGTTTTAAGGTGAAGAACTCAAAAGCTGCTGATTTTAAGTCAAATAAATGTGAATTGTAGAGAGAATGAGGGGACTGAACACCACCAACATCTAACCCACACCAACACCCAGCCAACACCAACCAACACTAACAACTAATATCTAACACTAACCAGCACAAGGAACTACTGGAGAGGGTCCAGTAGAAGAGTGTGGCCAGCAGGTTGAGGAAGGGTCTCCTCCTGCTCTACCCTGCCCTAGGGAGGCCACATCTGGAGTCCTGGGTCCTGTTCTGGCCTCTCCAGTTCAAGAGACGCCAGGGGAGGCTCCAAAGATTCATAGAATCCTAGAATCAGTCAGGGTTGGAAGGGAGCACAAGGCTCATCCAGTTCCAACCCCCCTGCCATGCCCAGGGACACCTCACACTACAGCAGGCTGGCCAGAGCCTCATCCAGCCTGGCTGCAAACACCTCCAGGGATGGGGCCTCAACCACCTCCCTGCACAACCCATTCCAGGCTCTCACCACTCTCCTGGGGAAGAACTTCTTCCTCACCTCCACTCTGAATCTCCCCACTTCCAGCTTGATTCCATTCCCCCCAGTCCTGTCACTCCCTGAGAGCCTAAAAAGTCCCTCCCCAGCTTTCTTGGCCTCAGATTCAGACGCTGAGGGCCCTGCAGCATCTCTGTGAGGAGGAAAGGCTGAGAGCCCTGGGGCTGGTGAGCCTGCAGAAGAGCAGCCCCAGAGGGGAGCTGAGCAATGCTCAGCAAGAGCTGAAGGACCTGTGGGGGGCAAGAGGCTGGGGCCAGACTCTTCTCAGTGGTGCCCAGGGACAGGACAAGGGGCAATGGGCACAAAGTGGAACCCAGGAGGTTCCATCTGAACAGGAGGAGAAAATTCTTTGGTGTGAGGGTGCTGGAGGCCTGGAGCAGGCTGCCCAGAGAGCTTGTGGAGTCTCCTTGTCTGGAGAGCTTCCAAGTCCATCTGGCCACTGTGATCCTGGGCAAGCTGCTTCAGCAGGGGTGTTGGAGTGGATGATCCCCAGAGTGCCTTCTAACCCCCCCAGGCTGGGGCTCTGGGGTCTCTGAGTGCACAGAACCTGCAGGGCTTTCACCTGCCAGCAGCCTCTGTGCTTCCAGGGTGACAGACTGGCACACAGCTAAGCTTACAGCCAATCTGCAGATCAAACTTTCTGAGGCATCTCTTTTTTCAAGCCACAGAAACCATGCCCTGGGTGACAGGCCCCTGGGAGGTGGCTATGGTGTGGGAGTTGCAGGGAGGAGGTGGCCTGGCAGTTCAGCAGGGAAAGTGGGCAAAGAAGGACAGGAGAGGTTCCCAAGCCCAAAGGGACACTCAGCTCACTGCTCCAGAGCTCCCTGATAGGGGAGCCACTGAGCAGCCTAGGACTGGATCTAGCACCTCTCCTCCCTGAGAAGGACTTCAGAGGGCAAGGAGGCCCATGCTGAAATCCTGATTACTCACCAGCAGAGCCACCTCTAGGGCTGGAACAGGTTGCCCCATCCCTTGAACCATTCCAGATCAGGTTGGATGGATATCTGAGGAACCTGCTCTAGTGGAAGATGTCTCTGCTGTCTGCAAAGGGATTGATCAGATGAGCTTTAAGGTCCCTTCCAACACAAAAAAAGCCACATCCAGCCCCTGCTTTGCTTGTGCTGCCCTGTGCTGAGTTGGGTACCAAAGCTGATGCCAGGCATGGAGCTGCTGCTGGAGGAAGCATCCCCAGGAGATGCTCAGTGCTTTGGGCAGTGTTCTGTCCCCAGACCCAAGCAACAAGTGGTGCTGATGGAGCTTGAGTTTATGGTTTCAGTGATTCCACCAGAAATGCTGCAGGTTTACAAGGGAAGCCTCTCCAGGTGCAGCCCCCAGTCTTTGCTGAAAGAGCTTTAAGCTGGATCTGGTTTGCACATTAGCACCACCACCACCACCACCAAAGCCTCTGCTCACCAAATCACACCCATGGCTCCTCCCCCACCTCACAGCACAGTCCACAAAACCATTTTGTGGTGACCTTACTGACCAAGTCCATCCTCCCTGGCACCATCACCCTGCTGCCTTCAGCTCAGCTGGGACTCTGCAGACAGCCTGGCACCAACCCACCATCAAACCCCAAATCCAGCTGCTCCTCTTAGCTACTGGCACCCTCCAGAGCCAGCAGGAATGAAGAGCCAGGAGCTGTGGTGGGTAAAGAGCTGTACATGAGCTCCCAGCCCAGAGTCAGCTGTGTCCAGGGCTGGCAGGGAGGGGATTCTGCCACTCTGCTCTCCTGAGACCCCCCTGCAGTACTGGAGCCAGCTCTGGGGGGCTCAGCACAGCAGAGACAGGGACCTGTTGGAGCAGAGCCAGAGGGAGCCACAGCAATGCTGGGAGGGCTGGAAGCCCTCTGCTGGGAGGCCAGGCTGAGAGAGTTGGGGTTGTTCTGCCTGCAGAAGGCTCCAGGGAGACCTGGTGGTGGCCTTTCAGTGCTTCAAGAGGCTGATCAGGAAGCTGGGGACAGAGTTTTGAGCAGGGCCTGTTGTGACAGGACAAGGGGGGATGGGTTGGGTGTGGGGTGTCTGACTGGCAGGTTCCTGTGGTTCTCAGGGTGCTGTGAGTGTTTCTGCACTGCTGCTTTCCCAGCAGCTTCCTGGAGCATGGAGGCTGGTTGGGACTTGAACACTGGCTGTGGGTTTTCCTAGAGGGCAGACATGGCTGCTGAGGAGCAGGGATGTTAGGACTTGCAGAACCTGCAGACTCTGTGTCCAAGCCAAGAGGTCTGACACTGGAAGTGGAGGTTGCAGCTGGATGCTGAAAGAAGCAACACTATTGAGTGGGGCCAGACTCTTCTCAGTGGTGCCCAGCCACAGGCCAAGGGGCACAAACTGGAACCCAGGAGGTTCCATCTGAACAGGAGGAGAAACTTTTAGTGTGAGGGTGCTGGAGCCCTGGAGCAGGTTGCCCAGAGAGGTTGTGGAGTCTCCTTGTGTGGAGAGCTTCCAAAGCCAGCTGGGCATTGTGATGCTGGGCAAGCTGCTGTGGGTGCCCTGCTATTTAGCAGGGGGTTGGACTGGATGATCTCCAGATCTTCATACCCACACCATGCAGGGACTCTGGGATTTTAGAACTGAGAAGCCAGAAGGAGTATCAAGTGTGGACAAAATGTGGAAGGTTGGTGTGGAGGAAGCAGAGGGTGCATAGCTGTCATAGAATCATGGAACCCTTAGGGGTGGAATGGACCACAAGGATCATCCAGTTCCAACCCCCCTGCCATGGGCATGGACACCTCACACTAGGTCAGGTTGCCCAGAGCCACATCTATGTCACCTGCCACACTGAGTCCTGGGTACAGAGATCTGCAGCACCCCTCCTGAAGCAAACTTCACCCCATCCCCACCTTCAAAGCAAACACTACAGAGGTTATCCATGCTGATCTTCCAGAAAGAGAGACCTGCTGTCCCAGCTGGAACCCTAATTAGAGAGCACTGGTACAAGGAGAGCTCATCCAGCTCTCCTCCTGCTCCAACCGGTTGCTCTGCTCAGAGAAGGAAAATTCCTCCAGCAAACCAGTCCCTTCCCAGCTCACCCAGCCCCTTCCCAGCTCACCCAGCCCCTTCCCAGCTCACCCAGCTCCCTTCCAGCCCACCCAGCTCCTCTGCTGCCTGCAGAGGGTCATCCCAGCATCACAAAGCTGCATGAGTTGCTCTATGCAGCCAACCTAGGTTTTGTTCCAGCAGAAAGCCCAAAGGGAGCTGAGGGCAGCTGGCAGGGCTCCTGCCAGCCTGATGGCAGTATGAGGCCATGCTGACACCCAGTGGAAACAGGGTGAGGTGCCCAGCAGAGAATCACCACAGCTGGATGCTAAATGGAATAGGAAAGAAAACTTGCTGGGCAGGAAAACAGCAGAGCCCTGCCCTCAGCTCCTGCTGCAGCAGGGCCAGAGGAGGCCACAGCAATGCTGGGAGGGCTGGAAGCCCTCTGCTGGGAGGCCAGGCTGGGAGAGTTGGGGTTGTTCAGGCTGGAGAAGAGAAGGCTCCAGGGAGAGCTTCTGGTGGCCGTTCAGGAATTAAGGGGCCAGTAAGAAAGCTGGGGACAGAGTTTTGAGCAGGGCCTGTTGTGACAGGACAAGGGGGGATGGGTTGAACTCAAAGAGAGAGATTCAGACTGGAGAGAAGGGAGAGAGGTTTGACACTGAGGGTGGTGAGAGCCTGGCCCAGGTTGTCCAGAGAGATGGGAGATCCCCCATGGCTGGAACCATTGCAGCTCAGGTTTGGGGCCCTGAGGAGAGGGACTTGGGGGTGCTGGGGGATGAGAAGCTCAGCAGGAGCTGTCAGTGTGCACTTGCAGCCCAGAAAGCCAAGCAGAGCCTGGGCTGCATCAGGAGAAGTGTGGCCAGCAGGGCAAGGGAGGGGATTCTCCCCCTCTGCTCAGCTCTGCTGAGACCCCACCTGGAGTACTGCATCCAGGTCTGGAGCCTCTATTCCAAGAGGGATCTGAAGGTGCTGGAAGGTGTCCAGAGAAGGGCCACCAGGATGAGCAGAGGGCTGGAGCTCCTCTGCTATGAGGACAGACTGAGAGAGTTGGGGCTGTTGAGTCTGGAGAAGAGAAGGCTCTGAGGTGACCTTCTTGTGGCCTTCCAGGATCTGAAGGGGCTCCAAGAAAGCTGGGGAGGGACTTTTTAGGCTCTCAGGGAGTGCCAGGACTGGGGGGAATGGAATCAAGCTGGAAGTGGGGAGATTCAGAGTGGAGGTGAGGAAGAAGTTCTTCCCCAGGAGAGTGGTGAGAGCCTGGAATGGGTTGTGCAGGGAGGTGGTTGAGGCCCCATCCCTGGAGGTGTTTGCAGCCAGGCTGGATGAGGCTCTGGCCAGCCTGCTGTAGTGTGAGGTGTCCCTGGGCATGGCAGGGGGGTTGGAACTGGATGAGCCTTGTGGTCCCTTCCAACCCTGACTGATTCTAGGATTCTCTGTCCCTGCTGACTGCAGGGGGGTTGGCCTGGATGACCTTTAAAGGTCCCTTCCCACCCAAACCTATCCATGATTCTGCAGAATCAGGACTCCAGATGTTTTCTGGTCCTTTTTCTGTGACAGTTACCCCACACTCCATGGGAGAAGAGATGAGGTTATGTGATACACTGGAGCTTACTGGGAGGTCTTTTGGTCAGGCATTGGCAGAGGCTGCCCAGGGAGGTGCTGGAGTCCCCATCCCTGGAGGTGTTCAAGAGAAGTGTGGCCATGGCACCTGGGGACATGGGCTGATGGCCACAGTGGTGTTGGGTTGATGGTTGGACTCAATGATCTTAGAGGTCTCTTCCAAGGCAAACAACTCTCTGATTCTATGGCTCAGAGACTCTCATGCACTTTGCAGTGGGGCACCTGCAGTACAAAGCTCCCAGGAGAAACACCACCCTGGCTGCCCACAGCCTCCCCACTGGCTCTGAGGGGAGCCTGGGCCAGGCAAGGGACCTGTTTCCCCCCCAGCTCCCACCCAAAGGGACACACACAAAGCTACCAAGAGGCTCTCACAGCATGTAAAGCAGGAGTGGTCCAGGTTACAGCACCAGGCTGGGAGTCACCAGATCCAGGTTATGTCTCCTTCAGCAAATTCTTCAGCCTGAAAAGAGAGATCCAGCTGAGGACACTGGTGGGAGATGCTCTGAGAAGAGCTCTCTGGCACTCAGCTTAAAGCCACTAACAAGGGGCAAAGTCTGGAGAAGAGAAGGCTGTGAGGAGAGCTTAGAGCAGCCTTCCAGCACCTGAAGGGGGCTGCAGGAGAGCTGAGGAGGCACTTTTGACAAAAGCTTATTGTGATCACAGAAGTCCAGGCAGACAGTGTCCACAGGACTTCTGATAGGATGAGAGGGAATAGATTGAGGGAGACTCACACTGGAGATGAGGAAGAAATTCTTTCCAGTGAGGGTGGTGAGACACTGGAAGAGGTTGCCTGGGAAGGCTGTGGATGTCCCCTCCCTAGAGGAGTCCAAGGCCAGGTTGGACAAAGCCTTGAGCCACTTGGTCTAGTGGGAGGTGTCCCTGCCCATGGCAGGGGGGTTGGAACTAGATGATCCTCAAGGTCCTGGAAGGGGGTTGGAACTAGATGATCTTTAAGGTCCCTTCCAACCCAAACCATTGTAAGTGTTTCACAAGCTTCTTGGTTAGATGAGTTCATGCAGGTAGCTGTTGAAGAATACAAGAACAGTCTGCACTCTGAGGTGGTGAATCAACACACACCTAAGCCACCAAATGAAGGAGTCAGGAAGAATTAGGAAGAAATTAGGTCTTCCATGCTTCTCCTTACTGAGTGGTGGGATGAAGAAGGAGAAGCCTTATTTCCAGGCAAGAATCAACCCACCTAAACAGTTCCTGTCCTTCAATCCTCAACATGAGAGCAGAATAAAATGAACTCACTGAGGTCTGGGACTTGTCCTGCTGCTTTCTGCTTTGCATGAAAGGAAGGAGCAAGCATGGACTGGAAACTCACCTACATAGGCAGCCTTGCTCCTGGTCTGGCTGGCTTTGATATTATCAGCACAGTGATCCTGAAACAAGAGGAAAATCAAAATTGTTGGCATGTTGAAGAGCAAGAAAGCCAAAGCTAAGAGGGGTTAGCACTTGTGGTTTCATTCTTCTCACAAAATGACACCATTTTGAGGTTGGCCTCACTGTAACACCTACCTCAAACCTCTCTTCTGGCCAGTTTTCCTACTTCCCTTCCTAAGGACACAGCCATGGGAGGCCAGCTCCCCCTGGTCACCTCCCAGGTCAACTTCCCACAGCCTTTTTGCACGAGGTTGAGGTCACAGAATGCCAGAATCCCAGCATGGCAGGGGTTGGAAGGCACCTCTGGAGATCAGCCAGCCCAACACCCCTGCTAAAGCAGGGGCACTCACAGCAGCTTGCCCAGCATCACAATGGCCACAAGGTTTGGAAGCTCTCCAGAGGAGACTCCACAACCTCTCTGAGCAGCCTGCTCCAGGCCTCCAGCACCCTCACACCAAACAATTTTCTCTTCCTGTTCAGGTGAAACCTCCTGGGTTCCAGTTTGTGCCTGCTGCACCTGGTCCTGTCCCTGGGCACCTGTGAAGAATGTCTGGCCTCATCCTCTTGTCCTTGCCCTTTAGAAATTGATAAGCCCTAAGACCATCAAGTCCAACCATTAACGCAGCACTGCCAAATCACAGTCATTGAATGGGTTGGGTTGGAAGGGACCTTGAAGATCATCTCATTCCAATCCCCCTGGCATTGGCAGGGGCACCTTCCACTAGACCAGGTTGCTCCAAGCCTCAAGCCACCAACACCCTCCTTCAATTCTCATTGTATAAAATGCTACTTTTAAACTGTAGGACAGTGACAATTCAATAGGGTCAGCAACTTTCTAAGAGTGCTGGTCATGACATGACCAAACTTGGTGTGGCCCTGACCAGCCTGATCTAGTTGGAGATGTCCCTGCTGATTGCAGTGGGGTGGACAAAATGACCTTTGAAGGTCCCTTCCCACCGGATGCATCCTTGTGGTTGTGACTGATGGTGGAACTGGGCCCCTGCTCTGCTCAGCCCAGGACACAAACCAGCAACAGGAGGTGACCTGAAACATCACAAGGGTTTATCTGTTCCCAACATTTATCTACCACACAAACACAAACCAGGTTGGCTGCCTTGGTGGGATGGGTAATAGAGAAGGTCATCAGAAAGCTGGAGGAGATCTTCTAGCAGGGCCTCTTGAAGCAGGACAAAGAGCAATGGTTTGAAACTAGAAAAAGGAGAACCAGACTGGATGGAAGGAAAAACAAATGTTTAGCCTGAGGGTGGTGAGGCCCTGGTTTTGGTTGCCCAAGGGATGTGGAAGATGCCTGGAACCACTCCAGGGCAGGCTTGCTGGGGCTTTCAGATGTCCCTGCTGACTGCAGGGTGGGGTAGGACTGGATGGACCTTTGAAGGTCCCTTCCCCCCCCAGCCCAGTTTGTCTTTTGACTCTGATTGCTCTGCTGCTGCATGTCAGGCAAGATCCCTGCAAGGCACACACCAAGGTGTGCAAGCCCACACTGCAAGGTCTAAAGATGCCAACTGAGAAGCTACCATTGCCCAGCAATTGCTGTGCTGACCTCTCCTGAAGCTGCCACTGCCTGGTGATGTACCTCCATGTCCCTGCAGGGACAGCCAGTGCCCCAGAAGGGCACAGCCCATGGTTTCCATGCCCTCCCTGAAGTGGCAGAGCAGGCAGGGCACAGATAACTCATTAACCAGGACACAGCAGGATCCAGAATCACCACTGACACTTCTTGGAAGGAACCCAAGCCTTGTTTGCCAACCAGGCAGCACAGACCTTGGCAGGGAGCCCTGGCACGGCTCAGGAGGCGGCTGAGCGCCGCGGGCAGCGCCGGGATTCACGGCACCTGGGAAGCAGGGAGACAATTCCCAGCACAGGGAGCCCACAGGGAGCCACAGGGGCAGGGCTAGGGCAATGACCATGCTGGGGAGAGGGCCAGAGAGGAGGGGGTGTGGGGTTTTGGCTGGCATGTGGCAGCAGAGTGACCAGGAGAGGAACCTCATGAAGTTCAACAAGGGCAAGTACGGGGTCCTGAGCCTGGAGAAGCAGAAGCCCTGCAGCAGTACAGGTGAGGTGGTGAGAGCAGCTCCTCAGAGAAGGACCTGGCACTGCTGGGGGACAGCTCACCATGAGCACAGCAATGTGCCTCGTGGCCAAGAAGGGAAATGGTCTCCTAGGAGGCAGGAAGAAGGATATGGCCAGCAGGGCAAGGGAGGTTCTCCTCCTGTTCTACTCTGCCCTGCTGGGGCCACATCCGGAACAGTGGGTCCTGTTCTGACCTCGCCAGTTGAAAGTGAGACTGGGAACTACTGGAGAGAGTCCAGGGGAGGCTACAAAGATGCTGAGGGGCCTGGAGCACCTCTGTGAGGAGGAAAGGCTGAGAGCCCTGGGGCTGGTGAGCCTGCAGAAGAGCAGCCCCAGAGGGGAGCTGAGCAATGCTCAGCAAGAGCTGAAGGAACTGTAGCAGGGGCAAGAGGCTGGGGCCAGACTCTTCTCAGTGGTGCCCAGGGACAGAACAAGAGGCAATGGGCACAAACTGGAACCCAGGAGGTTCCATCTGAGCAGGAGGAGAAAATTCTTTGTTGTGAGGGTGCTGAAGGCCTGGAGCAGGCTGCCCAGAGAGGTTGTGGAGTCTCTTCCTCTGGAGAGCTTCCAAACCCCCCTGGCCATTGTGATCCTGGGCAAGCTGCTGTGGGTGCCCTGCTTGAGCAGGGGGCTGGACTGGGTGATCTCCAGAGGTCCCTTCCAACCCCTGCCTTGCTGAGAGACTGGGATTCTATGACCATGAAAGGCTTTGGCAGAGGGCTTAGGCTGCAACACACAGCCCTCAGGAAGGAGTCAGAGGAGCCAGAGCAATTAAATTCCACAATTCCCAGGAACTGAGGGGGGATAAAAAAGCACTGAAAGCTCCCAAGGGATGCTCCATATGAAGGAAATGTCATAAAAATTCTACTACAGCCAGTTGTGCTTCCTGCTGAAGACCAAACCTATCTTTGAATGCATCCACAGCAAGCCCCGTGGTTTGTGGGGGCTGCTCCTCACCCCGGAGCCACAAGGACTCAGCAGTCCTGCTTAATCAAAGATTGAATCCAATGGGCCATCAGTCCCCCCCAGACTCCAGTACAGTCTGAGGTTGGCATCATGTCCCTCCTCCTAAAACCTCCTCTAGATGTGCAGAAAGCTGGAGTGGAAGGGTTCCCAGGACAGGGCATCCTCAGGAAGGAATAAATCAGGGAAGGAGAGGAGGGAGAGGGAAAGAGAGGAGGAAAGAATGCTGCCAAACAGGTCCCAGACCCTCCAGCCACAGGTATGATCCCCAGCCAGGGGATTCCTTCACCATGGGCAGCAGCAGCCAGCTCCAGCATCCCTGCTCTGCAGGATGAATCCCTTGCAAGCTCTCCAGGAAGAGGAATGAGGTTTGGGTGGGAAGGAGATGGTCCTGAACTGTCAGTGCCACTTCATAGGATCATAGAATTGGTTTGGTTGGGAAAGACCTCCAAGGGCATTGAATCCAACCTTCAACCCAACACCACCATGGCCATCAAACCATGTCCCAGAGTGCCATCTCCACAGGTTTCTTGAACACCTCCAGGGATGGGGACTCCACCACCTCCCTGGGCAGCCTGTTCCATGCTGATCACTCGTGCAGTGAACAACCTGTTCCTCATGTCCAACCTAAACCTCCTCTAGGGCAACTTAATTGCTTGTTCCTTGGGAGAAGGAAGGCTCCAGCCTCCTTCCAGGGAGTTGTAGAACACCAGCAGGTCTCCCCTCAGCCTCCTTTTCTCCAGGCTGACCAACCTCAGTTCCCTCAGCTGCTCCTCACCAGCCCTGTTCTCCAGACCCTTCACCACCTTCCTTGCCCTGGATGGATTTGAGGATCAGCTCAAACTTATTCATGGAAAGGACCCCCAAAAGGAAGGATTTCACCTAGAAGAGCACCAGCTTCAATTAACTTCATGTCATTAATTAGCAAGCACACTTAGGTACATCAGGTATCTCCCAGAGTGCCCTGAGAAGATCTGAGCTCAACAACCTGACAGCAGAGGACAGAATGCAGACATTAGGGACAGGCAGCACAGGAAAGACAACTCTGGAGACAGATTTCCTACATCAAAAGCCCTCTCCTCCCCAGGGCCACCATTTGACCTGCCATCACTCCCACACTTCTGCTTCCAGAGCTTCCCAACCCTTCCCATGGACCTCCCTGCTCCACAAGCCAGACCCGCAGCACCAGCTTGCAGAGCCAGGAGGCTTTTCCCTGGATTTCAGCCCAGGTTCTCCTGTTCTAATGACAGCCAGAAGAACATAATGGAATCATAGAACTGTTAGAGTTGGAAGGGACCACAAGGATCATCCAGTTCCAACCCCCCTGCCATGGACAGGGACACCTCACACTACAGCAGGTTGCTCACAGCCACATCCAGCCTGGCTGCAAAAACCTCCAGGGATGAAGCTTCCACCACCTCCCTGGGCAACCTGTGCCAGCATCTTAGCACCCTCATGGGGTCAAACTTCTTCCTAACATCCAATCTGAATCTCCCCATTTCTAATTTTGCTCCATTCCCCCCAGTCCTGTCACTCCCTGACACCCTCAAAAGTCCCTCCCCAGCTTTCTTGGAGCCCCCTTCAGATCCTGGAAGGCCACAAGAAGGTCACCTCAGAGCCTTCTCTTCTCCAGACTCAACAGCCCCAACTCTCTCAGTCTGTCCTCATAGCAGAGCAGCTCCAGCCCTCTGCTCATCCTGGTGGCCCTTCTCTGGACACCTTGCAGCACCTCCAGATCCTTCCTGTACTAGGGGCTCCAGAACTGGACACAGTACTCCAGGTGGGGTCTCAGCAGAGCAGACAGAGGGGGAGAATCACCTCCCTTGCCCTGCACCTCCATGTTCTCCCCTTCTGATGACACCCAGAACATCCCACACCTTCCTTCACCTTCCCAGTAGAGCAGCCTGGAGGCAGTGAGGGCAATACTGGGTCCCACAGCACCATCTTATCTTGATGGGAACTGGGATGGAGGTGTTTGTTGGGTTTGGGTTATTTTTTGCCCTCCTCAGCAAAAAGCTTCAGAAACCTTTTTCTTTTCCCCATGGTCAACCCTACAGCCCACCAAGATCACCACAGCCACCTGCTGCCATGGGCCTGCTGTTGGAATTGCCCAGTTCCTGGAATCACAGACTGGTTTGGGTTAAAAGGGACCTCTAAAGGTCATCTCCTCCAAGCCCCCTGGGACAGCAGGGACATCTGCAGCTGCAGCAGATTGCTCAGAGCCCCAGACAGCCTGAGCTGGTAATGGTCCCAGGGATGGGGCACCTCCCACTTCTCTGACCAGCCACAGGCAGGCTCTCACCACCCTTAACGTCAATCATCTCTCCCTTCTCTCCAGCCTGAATCTCCCTTTTCGAGTTCAACCCATCCCCCCTTGTCCTGTCACAGCAGGCCCTGCTCCAGTCTGTCCCCAGATTTTTGATTTGCTTCTTTCAGCACTGAAAGGCCACCAGAAGGTGTCCCTGGTACATTCTCATCTCCAGGCTGGAGAACCCCAACCCCTCACAGCAGGGAGGTTCCAGCCCCCACTTAGAATCACAGAATCATTTGGGTTGGAAAAGACTTCCAGGGCTATCGAGTCCAACCATCAGCCCAACACCACCATGGCCATTAAACCATGTCCCAAAGTGCCATGGCCACACATTTCTTGAACACCTCCAGGGATGCTGACTCCACCACCACCCTGGGCAGCCTGTTCCAGTGCCTGACCACTCTTGCAGCAAAGAAATTCTTCCTCATGTCCAACCTAAACTTTCCCTGGCACAATTTCAGGTGATAGAATGAGAGGAAATTGCCTGATACTAGGGAGAAGAGACCAACCCCACCTCACTCCAACCACCTTTCAGGGAGCTGAAGAGAGCAATGAGGTCTCCCCTCAGCCTCCTCTTCTCCCCAGGAAAGGAATGAAGTTCTTCTGAGGATCAGCAGGGAGCTGGGGGAGCTCCCACACAAAGGTCACTATCACTGCACAGAGGTCACCACCCTTTGAAGAGCAGGACCAGGCCAAATCTCCCCCATGAGCTCCAACCACCTCTGCACAAGGAGAGGTTTGGAACAATGAAGGGATGACTCAATGGAGCACCACCAGCATCAACCCACACAGCTGCCAATGTAGACGGGGTTGGAAAACTGGGTTGTCCCTATGCCACCACCTCTAAACACTCCATGGAGGATCATACCCACAGGGTGGGAACCAGCAATGAGGCTTGGGTCAATTGCTAGAGGTAGATCAAGGTTGGACTTGAGGATCTTCAAGGTCTTTTCCAACCAAAGTGATTCCATGATTATATGGATCCAAACTGTGTCCAAAATTAACCTGTCCCTGTGCAGGGACAAGAGAAGGGATGAGAATGGAAATAGTGTAAAGGAATGGAAAATCCTTGGCAGGGGGGGGCTGGACTTGATGCTCTCCAGAGGTCCCTTCCAACCCCCACCATTCTGTGACTCTCTGAAGAGCAAGCCTGGTTCCTGCTTCAAGCTGATCTGACATTCAAGGTCAGACAGGCTGTGGCCCTGGGCAGCCTGCTCTAGTTGGAGGTGTCCCTGCTGACTGCAGGGGGTTGGCCAAGATGACCTTTCAGGGTCCCTTCTGACCTGATGCAATCTCTGATGGCTCTGGATTCAAGCTGAGCCATTTAACCAGGGAGGAGATGACCCCAAGGAGATTCATGAGTCCAGGGGATCCATGCTGCTGCACCACACCTCCATCCCATGCTGCTGCACCACACCTCCATCCCCTGGCTGCTGCACCACACCTCCATCCCCTGCTGCTGCACCACACCTCCATCCCCTGCTGCTGCACCACACCTCCATCCCCTGCTGCTGCACCACACCTCCATCCCCTGCTGCTGCACCACACCTCCATCCCATGCTGCTGCACCACACCTCCATCCCTGGCTGCTGCACCACACCTCCATCCCTGGCTGCTGCACCACACCTCCATCCCTGGCTGCTGCACCACACCTCCATCCCCTGCTGCTGCACCACACCTCCATCCCCTGCTGCTGCACCACACCTCCATCCCCTGCTGCTGCACCACACCTCCATCCCATGCTGCTGCACCACACCTCCATCCCCTGCTGCTGCACCACACCTCCATCCCATGCTGCTGCACCACACCTCCATCCCCTGCTGCTGCACCACACCTCCATCCCCTGCTGCTGCACCACACCTCCATCCCCTGCTGCTGCACCACACCTCCATCCCTGGCTGCTGCACCACACCTCCATCCCATGCTGCTGCACCACACCTCCATCCCATGCTGCTGCACCACACCTCCATCCCCTGCTGCTGCACCACACCTCCATCCCCGGCTGCTGCACCACACCTCCATCCCCTGCTGCTGCACCACACCTCCATCCCATGCTGCTGCACCACACCTCCATCCCCTGCTGCTGCACCACACCTCCATCCCCTGCTGCTGCACCACACCTCCATCCCCTGCTGCTGCACCACACCTCCATCCCCTGCTGCTGCACCACACCTCCATCCCCTGCTGCTGCACCACACCTCCATCCCCTGCTGCTGCACCACACCTCCATCCCCTGCTGCTGCACCACACCTCCATCCCCTGCTGCTGCACCACACCTCCATCCCATGCTGCTGCACCACACCTCCATCCCCTGCTGCTGCACCACACCTCCATCCCCTGCTGCTGCACCACACCTCCATCCCATGCTGCTGCACCACACCTCCATCCCCTGCTGCTGCACCACACCTCCATCCCCTGCTGCTGCACCACACCTCCATCCCCTGCTGCTGCACCACACCTCCATCCCCTGCTGCTGCACCACACCTCCATCCCCTGCTGCTGCACCACACCTCCATCCCCTGCTGCTGCACCACACCTCCATCCCCTGCTGCTGCACCACACCTCCATCCCCTGCTGCTGCACCACACCTCCATCCCCTGCTGCTGCACCACACCTCCATCCCCTGGCTGCTGCACCACACCTCCATCCCCTGCTGCTGCACCACACCTCCATCCCCTGCTGCTGCACCACACCTCCATCCCATGCTGCTGCACCACACCTCCATCCCCTGCTGCTGCACCACACCTCCATCCCCTGCTGCTGCACCACACCTCCATCCCCTGCTGCTGCACCACACCTCCATCCCCTGCTGCTGCACCACACCTCCATCCCATGCTGCTGCACCACACCTCCATCCCATGCTGCTGCACCACACCTCCATCCCCTGCTGCTGCACCACACCTCCATCCCCTGCTGCTGCACCACACCTCCATCCCCTGCTGCTGCACCACACCTCCATCCCCTGCTGCTGCACCACACCTCCATCCCCTGCTGCTGCACCACACCTCCATCCCCTGCTGCTGCACCACACCTCCATCCCATGCTGCTGCACCACACCTCCATCCCCTGCTGCTGCACCACACCTCCATCCCCTGCTGCTGCACCACACCTCCATCCCATGCTGCTGCACCACACCTCCATCCCCTGCTGCTGCACCACACCTCCATCCCCTGCTGCTGCACCACACCTCCATCCCCTGCTGCTGCACCACACCTCCATCCCCTGCTGCTGCACCACACCTCCATCCCCTGCTGCTGCACCACACCTCCATCCCATGCTGCTGCACCACACCTCCATCCCCTGCTGCTGCACCACACCTCCATCCCCTGCTGCTGCACCACACCTCCATCCCCTGCTGCTGCACCACACCTCCATCCCCTGCTGCTGCACCACACCTCCATCCCCTGCTGCTGCACCACACCTCCATCCCCTGCTGCTGCACCACACCTCCATCCCCTGCTGCTGCACCACACCTCCATCCCCTGCTGCTGCACCACACCTCCATCCCCTGCTGCTGCACCACACCTCCATCCCCTGCTGCTGCACCACACCTCCAGAGGAACACAACTAAATCTCCTCCTCCTTGCTGGTGGCCCTGCACAGCCCCACGCTATGTGCTGCCCACACCCAGGCTGATGAGAGGCCCTCCCCTGGCACTCAAAGAGCTTTGGACATGGAGTACAACACAGCACAGGCCTCTCCCTGCAGACACCCAGTCAGAAGGGTGCTGAGCTGCTCTGCAGTTATGGCAATGCTGGGTCCTCTGGAGACATGGACCCCAACCACGTCCCTTGCCAGCCCCACCATGGACCTTCCTGCTTCTACCTACCTCCCACCTCTCTCCTCAGCCCCACCATGGACCTTCCTGCTTCTACCTACCTCCCACCTCTCTCCTCAGCCCCACCATGGACCTTCCTGCTTCTACCTACCTCCCACCTCTCTCCTCAGCCCCACCATGGACCTTCTTGCTTCTACCTACCTCCCACCTCTCTCCTCAGCCCCACCATGGACCTTCCTGCTTCTACCTACCTCCCACCTCTCTCCTCAGCCCCACCATGGACCTTCTTGCTTCTACCTACCTCCCACCTCTCTCCTCAGCCCCACCATGGACCTTCCTGCTTCTACCTACCTCCCACCTCTCTCCTCAGCCCCACCATGGACCTTCCTGCTTCTACCTACCTCCCACCTCTCTCCTCAGCCCCACCATGGACCTTCTTGCTTCTACCTACCTCCCACCTCTCTCCTCAGCCCCACCATGGACCTTCCTGCTTCTACCTACCTCCCACCTCTCTCCTCAGCCCCACCATGGACCTTCCTGCTTCTACCTACCTCCCACCTCTCTCCTCAGCCCCACCATGGACCTTCCTGCTTCTACCTACCTCCCACCTCTCTCATCAGCCCCACCATGGACCTTCCTGCTTCTACCTACCTCCCACCTCTCTCCTCAGCCCCACCATGGACCTTCCTGCTTCTACCTACCTCCCACCTCTCTCCTCAGCCCCACCATGGACCTTCCTGCTTCTACCTACCTCCCACCTCTCTCCTCAGCCCCACCATGGACCTTCCTGCTTCTACCTACCTCCCACCTCTCTCCTCAGCCCCACCATGGACCTTCTTGCTTCTACCTACCTCCCACCTCTCTCCTCAGCCCCACCATGGACCTTCTTGCTTCTACCTACCTCCCACCTCTCTCCTCAGCCCCACCATGGACCTTCCTGCTTCTACCTACCTCCCACCTCTCTCCTCAGCCCCACCATGGACCTTCCTGCTTCTACCTACCTCCCACCTCTCTCCTCAGCCCCACCATGGACCTTCCTGCTTCTACCTACCTCCCACCTCTCTCCTCAGCCCCACCATGGACCTTCCTGCTTCTACCTACCTCCCACCTCTCTCCTCAGCCCCACCATGGACCTTCCTGCTTCTACCTACCTCCCACCTCTCTCCTCAGCCCCACCATGGACCTTCCTGCTTCTACCTACCTCCCACCTCTCTCCTCAGCCCCACCATGGACCTTCCTGCTTCTACCTACCTCCCACCTCTCTCCTCAGCCCCACCATGGACCTTCCTGCTTCTACCTACCTCCCACCTCTCTCCTCAGCCCCACCATGGACCTTCTTGCTTCTACCTACCTCCCACCTCTCTCCTCAGCCCCACCATGGACCTTCCTGCTTCTACCTACCTCCCACCTCTCTCCTCAGCCCCACCATGGACCTTCTTGCTTCTCCCACCTCACTCAGTAACCAACACCATGGACCTTCTCACTTCTCCCTACCTATGGAGAGCCCTACCATAACTCAGTCCCTCTGAGGACTTCTGTCACTCCCTCTGCTCTTTCTCCTACTCCTCAGCATCACACAGACTGAAAAACTCTTGCTCATGCCATGAGGATTTTCTCTTCTCCTTCCCACCTGCTTTCCTCTGCAGGTTAGAGTAGGAAAGTTGGGATATCAGAAGGGACCATGGTGTGGAACACAGAATGAACACTGAGGCTCGGAAACATGAGGTCTAGTTGTGGAATACTGCAAAAATTCCCAAACTAGCAGCATGATTCCAGCAGTGATTCACGTGGAACAAATCCCAAGAGTCACCAAACATCTGCAGCCTCCATGGCTCAAACCCCAGCAACTCCACAACCACTCCCAAGATCTGGAGAACTTACTTTCTGCTTCCATTAAAGCTGACACCCCATCAGGCTGTGCTGCCACTCAGACACACCTGGCCAGGCTGCAGAGCTGAGCAGAGAGGAACCTCAAGAAGTTCAACAAGTGCAGGGTCCTGCACCTGAGGAGGAACAGCCCCCTGCAGCAGTACAGGTGAGGGGTGAGCTGCTGGGAAGCAGCTCCAAGAAGGACCTGGGTGTGCTGGTGGACAATATAGACTCATAGAATCAGTCAGGGTTGGAAGGCACCACAAGGCTCATCCAGTTCCAACCCCCCTGCCATGCCCAGGGACACCTCACACTACAGCAGGCTGGCCAGAGCCTCATCCAGCCTGGCTGCAAACACCTCCAGGGCTGGGGCCTCAACCACCTCCCTGCACAACCCATTCCAGGCTCTCACCACTCTCCTGGGGAAGAACTTCTTCCTCACCTCCACTCTCAATCTCCCCACTTCCAGCTTGATTCCATTCCCCCCAGTCCTGTCACTCCCTGAGAGCCTAAAAAGTCCCTCCCCAGCTTTCTTGGAGCCCCCTTCAGATTCTGGATATGTTCACCATGAGCCAGCAGCGTGCCCTCATGGCCAAAAGCCTCCTGGGGTGCATGAAGAACAGTGTGGGCAGCAGGTCAAGGAAGGTTCTCCTGCCTCTCTACTCTGCCCTAGGGAAGACACATCTGGACTCCTGGAGACAGTTCTGGGCTCCCTGTTCTAAAAGGGACAGGGAACCACTGGAACCTACAAAGATGGTGAAAGCCTGGAGAATCTCTGTGAGGAGGAAAGGCTGAGAGCCCTGGGGCTGGTGAGCCTGCAGAAGAGCAGCCCCAGAGGGGAGCTGAGCAATGCTCAGCAAGAGCTAAAGGACCTGTGGGGGGCAAAAGGATGGAGCCAGACTCTTCTCTGCGGTGCCCAATGGCAGGACGAGGGGCAATGGGCACAAAGTGGAACCCAGGAGGTTCCATCTGAACAGGAGGAGAAAGTTCTTTGGTGTGAGGGTGCTGGAACCCTGGAGCAGGCTGCCCAGAGAGGTTGTGGAGTCTCCTCCTCTGGAGAGCTTCCAAAGCCCTCTGGCCACTGTGATGCTGGGCAAGCTGCTGTGGGTGCCCCTGCCTTAGCAGGGTGGTTGGATTGGATGATCTCCAGAGGTCCCTTCCAACCCCTACCACGCTGGGACTCTGTGAGAACAACTTGCCTGCAGCACTGACCCCCATCCACGTTCACTTCAGGACATGCTTTAATGGTCATGGTAGTTCTGGGTTGATGGTTGGACCTGATAATCTTAGAGGGCTTTTCCAACTCAAGCAATTCCATGTTTCTCCTCTAGCATTTCTCTGCCCCTTTGGTGCTGGATCACAGATGAGCTCCAAGTCAACACAAGTGGCACCTAAAAGCTGGACATTTGGCAGTGAAGTCCATTTGACATCTCACCCTCATCAGGCTGTTTCCTGATCCTCACAGCTAACAAGGTCCAGCACAGCCTGGCTTCCCATGGACCCAGCCTGGCTTCCAGGGCCCTCCCACTCCATGTCACAGTCACCCCCCAGTCTCTGTCCCCATCCTGTTTGTGGTGACATACCCACAGCCCCCCCACCCCCCTGCTCCTCAGTTGAAGCCACAAGAAGCAAAGGTCCTGCTGCCCATCCTCTAGTGGTGACAACACAATCCCAGCTTCCAGGGGATGCTTGTGGTGGGGTCAGAACTGGGCGGGGGGGGGGGAGCAGAACCGGGCAGCGGGGGGGGGGGGCAGAACCGGGCAGAGGGGGGGTGGAGCAGAACCGGGCAGAGGGGGGGGGGAGCAGAACCGGGCAGAGGGGGGGGGGGGAGCAGAACCGGGCAGAGGGGGGGGGGGGAGCAGAACCGGGCAGAGGGGGGGGGGGAGCAGAACCGGGCAGAGGGGGGGGGGGAGCAGAACCGGGCAGAGGGGGGGGGGGAGCAGAACCGGGCAGAGGGGGGGGGGGGAGCAGAACCGGGCAGAGGGGGGGGGGGGAGCAGAACCGGGCAGCGGGTGGGGGAGCAGAACCGGGCAGCCGGGGGGGGAGCAGAACCGGGCAGAGGGGGGGGGGGAGCAGAACCGGGCAGAGGGGGGGGGGGGAGCAGAACCGGGCAGAGGGGGGGGGGGAGCAGAACCGGGCAGAGGGGGGGGGGGGAGCAGAACCGGGCAGCGGGAGGGGGAGCAGAACCGGGCAGAGGGGGGGGGGGAGCAGAACCGGGCAGCGGGGGGGGGAGCAGAACCGGGCAGAGGGGGGGGGGAGCAGAACCGGGCAGAGGGGGGGGGGAGCAGAACCGGGCAGAGGGGGGGGGGAGCAGAACCGGGCAGCGGGGGGGGGAGCAGAACCGGGCAGAGGGGGGGGGGAGCAGAACCGGGCAGAGGGGGGGGGGAGCAGAACCGGGCAGAGGGGGGGGGGGAGCAGAACCGGGCAGAGGGGGGGGGGGGGAGCAGAACCGGGCAGAGGGGGGGGGGGAGCAGAACCGGGCAGAGGGGGGGGGGGGGAGCAGAACCGGGCAGAGGGGGGGGGGAGCAGAACCGGGCAGAGGGGGGGGGGGGAGCAGAACCGGGCAGGAAGGAGAGCAGAACCGGGCAGCCGGGGGGGGAGCAGAACCGGGCAGGAAGGGGAGGGGGACAGAACCGGGCAGGAAGAGGGGGGGAGCAGAACCGGGCAGGAAGGGGGGGGAGCAGAACCGGGCAGCCGGGGGGGGAGCAGAACCGGGCAGCCGGGCGGGGAGCAGAACCGGGGAGGAGAGGTAAGTGCTAAGATGGGGTCAGTTACAGCAAGGGGATCAGTGCCAGAGAAGCAGGGGGGTCAGTGCCGGTGAGGAGGGGTCAGTGCCAGTGGTGGAGTTAGTACCATTAGGGGGGTCAGTGCCAGAGAGAGGCAGGGGGTGGGGAGAAGGGTGGGTGTCAGTGCTAAAATGGGGTTAGTTCTGGCAGGGGATGAGTGCCAGAGAAGGGAGGAGTCAATGCCAGAGAAGGGGTTAGTGGCAGTGGGGGGTCAGTACCAGTGTGTGTGGGGGGGGGATCAGTGCCAGAGAGGAAGGGTGAGTGCCCACAAGAGTGGGCCAGTGCCAGTGGAGGGGTTAGCGCCACTGGGGGGGGTCAGTACCAGTGTGTATGTGGGGTCAGTGCTAAGATGGGGTCAGTCCCAGCAAGGGGATCAGTGCCAGTTGGGGGTGGGGGAGGTGTCAGTGCCAGAGAGGGGGAGGAAGGAGATGAGTGGGCTGAGCCAAGCACCAGCCCAGCATGGATCCTCCTTCCCAGCAGCAGCCTGCAAACACCCCATATACTCCAAATATCCTTCTTTCTCCCCAAAACAAGTACAGAATTTAAGATGGGAATCAAGTCTGGCAGCTTAAAAGCTACTCAAGTCAATTCCTTCCAGCAGCAGGGTGTGTAATCCCAGGATCACCACCAATCCTCCCACAATAATGATGCTTCCCACTAATTAAAACTCCTTCCCACACTCATCCCACAACTCCTTGCACATGGGAAACTTCCTCCCACAAGTTGAGTGGCCAAAATCCATCACCTGGTGGGTGGGAAACGGGGGGAAAAAACTGAGAAAATTTCAAATATTTAGAGAAAAGTTGGGGCTGCCCCCTCTCTGGAGTTGCTGCTTCCAGTTCCCGGCATCCATCACTGTCATGGGGAAGGTCTGGATGGAGGTGGGAAGGATGGAAGTGATGCAGAGCTCTTGCTTTGAAGGGAAAAACCTAATCTTTTGTTATTTTGAGATAATTTTGCAAATTTTTTTTAGACAATTAAGCAGAATTTGGGCTTTCCTGGAGCTGCACACAACTTGTTGAACCCCATCACAGCAACTTGGAGCTGCTCGCTTCCCCTCGCCGTGCCCCTTCCTCAACAAAGCTGAAGGAAAAAAAGACCAAAAAGCTGCTGCAGAGCTCCTTTTTTAATTGAAAAAGGGTTTTTTTTGTTATTTTGTGGTAATTTAGTATTATTTTTAAGTATATAGGTAGAACTGGGGCCACCAAAGAAACTTTGAGGAGCTCACTCCCTCTCCCTGCAGCCCCTTCCCCCACAAAGCCAAAGGAAAAAGACAAAAAAAGCTGCTGCAGAGCACAAGGGGTTTTTGTTCTTTTGTTACTTTGAGAGAATTTAGTAATTTTTTTCTTTTTTTTAGGTATTGTAGCAGATTTGGGGCCTTTCTGGAGCTGACACAATTTGTTGAATCCCACCACAGCAGCTAGCTCCCCCTCCTCATATCCCTTCCTCAGCAAAGCTGGAGGGGGGAAAAAAAGGGTACAGAGCTTATTTTAAAGCAAATCCCACCTCTTTTTTTGTTGTTTTGTTGTTATTTTGAGAGAATTGAGTAATTTTTTTCTTGTTTTTAGATATTGTAGCAGATTTGGGGCCTTTCTGGAGCTGACACAACTTGTTGAACCCCACCACAGCAGCTAGCTCCCCCTTCCCATACCCCTTCCTCAGCAAAGCTGGAGGGGGGAAAAAAAGGGTGCAGAGCTCATTTTAAAGCAAACCCCCATCCCCCTTTTTTGTTCTTTTGTTATTTTGAGAGAATTTAGTATTTTTTCCCCTTTCTTAGATATTGAAGCAAACTGGGGCCTTTCTGGAGCTGCTCACAACTTGTTGAACCCCATCACAGCAGCTGGCTCCCCCTCCCCATATCCCTTCCTCAACAAAGCTGGAGGAGGGGAAAAAAGGGTGCAGAGCTCATTTTAAAGCAAATCCCACCTCTTTTTTTTTGTTCTTTTGTTAGTTTGAGAGAAATTAGTAATTTTCCCCCTTTTTTTAAGATATTGAAGCAGATTTGGGGCCTTTCTGGAGCTGCTCACAACTTGTTGAACCCCAGCACAGCAACTTTGAGCTGCTCCCTCACTCCCTCTCTTCTTTAGCTAAGCTGAAGGAAAAACGACCAAAAAAACCAAAAACCAAACCCCAAAAGACCCCCAAAAAGACCGCATTAAGCTAAAAAATCCCTCCCCGATTTATGACCCGCGCGGGCCCTTCCGGGCCCAACCCCACCCCTCGGCCCACCCTGGGGTGGACGGGAAAACCCAAACCACTTCCCCTTACCCCTCAACGAGTCCGTACAGCAGCTCCCAGCCTAAAGCAACCCCCACCCCCCGTTCGCTTCCTGAGGCCCGGTTCGGCCCGGCACTCACCGCCGTCCGCTCCCCGTCCTCCGCCCTCAGTGCGTCTCCAGGGGCGACCGGAGAGGGAGGAGTGGCTCCGCCCACCGCCTCATTGGCCACGCCTACCCAACGACAACCACGCCTACTTCCGCTACGGTCACGCCCACAACGCCAGGCCCGGCCTTGTCCGGGGGTGGAGCCGACAGCTGGTGGGCGTAGCTATGGCGCATGTGGGCGGGGCTCATTGAATGAGGCCTGGAAAGGAAGGTTTCGAATTGAGTTCTAATCACGGGCTTAATTAATCGCTGTTAATTAACTGCCTTGTAGCACAGCCTTCCTGGCACAGCAGTCCCAGACAGCCACAGCAGCACTGGAGCATGCACGGGGCACCACTGGAGGGGCACGCTGTGTGCTCTGGAGTGTGTACTGGGTATACTGGAGCATACACTGGGTGCGCTGCAGTGTGCACTGGGGCATGCACTGGGCATTTTTGGTGCACTGGAACACACAGTGGGCACACTGACTGCACTACAGCATGCACTTGGCACACTAGGTGCACTGGAGCATGCGCTGGAAATGGCAGAACATGTACTGGGTGCACTGGAGCACGCACTGGGGCACCTACTGGGGACACAGGGAGGGCGTGTTGGGTGCACTAAAGCACACACTGCACACATTGACTGCACTGGGCACACTGGGAGAGCACACTTGATTGCCCTGGAGCACACAGTGATCATGCTGAGCACACTGCAACGTTCACTGGGCACGCTGGGTGCACTGGGGCATGCACTGGCATGGGCAAGAAGCACAGTGGAGCATACACTGGGCCTGTTTGGCCTGATTCCATGGAAGGCCCAGCAGAATGGCCATACCATCTCCTCTCCTCTCCTCCAAACCTTGGCTGATGAGCTAGGGTCACCCATGAAGATCTGGCTGTGTCAGAAAGAGCAGCAACTGGGCTGTACTGGTGTCAGTCAAAACCTGGCTGTGCTCATCATCAGCCAATATCAACTTCAGTTCAGGTGTGGCCCTGGGCATCATCCTCAGGATGCAGCTTCCCCATCTGATGATGGTTGGACTCAATGATCCTGGAGGTCTTTCCCAACCAGAACAATTCTATGGTTCTATGATCTTTCCTCACAATGGGACTGGTGTTTTCTCCTGTCCTCCTCCATCCTCCCATCTCCTTTTTCCCAGGCTTGGTGCCCACAGAGAATGTGAGGGGTGAGAGGCAACAGCAGAAGCTGCTTTCCTTGACCACCCTTTGGAAAAGAAATCTCCATGTCCAAACCCAGCATCACTGGGGAGATACAAGAGGAACATCAAACTCCAGATGTTCCTCTGTCCTCCTGGTGTATAACAGCATGAGTCTGGTGTACAAGACAACCAAGATGAAAGTTAATCTGATGCAAGGAGCTCCTGAGGGCTTCCAGCAGCAACCTGTCTTTAAGCCCTTGTTAACAGCCTCCTCTGCCACCAAGGACAAATGAATTCTGCAGCAATTTGGAGTATCAAAGCATCCCAGCCCCACAAGCAGAGGCATGTTGGGCCCCTTTGGGCAGCAGACAAGTCTCAGCAGATGCCAGGCCTGCTCCTCCCCAGGGCTGGCACTGCCCCTGTGATCCTGTAAATTCCATGGCATGCACAGCTTGTCCATGGGGATGATCCAGCTGGTCCAGCATTTGACATGGCACAGAGATGGTCCAGTTGGTGCAGCATTTGGGGTGGCAGAGGGGTGGTCCAGTATCTGGCATGGCACAGGGATGCTGCAGTTGCTGCAGCATTTGGGGTGGCAGAGGGGTGGCCCAGTATCTGGCATGGCACAGGGATGCTGCAGTTGCTGCAGCATTTGGGGTGGCAGAGGGGTGGTCCAGTATCTGGCATGGCACAGGGATGCTGCAGCTGGTGCAGCATTTGGGGTGGCAGAGGGGTGGTCCAGTATCTGGCATGGCACAGGGATGCTGCAGCTGGTGCAGCATTTGGGGTGGCAGAGGGGTGGTCCAGTATCTGGCATGGCACAGGGATGCTGCAGTTGGTGCAGCATTTGGGGTGGCAGAGGGGTGGTCCAGTATCTGGCATGGCACAGGGATGCTGCAGCTGGTGCAGCATTTGGGGTGGCAGAGGGGTGGCCCAGCTGGTGCAGTACCTGGGATGGCACAGGGATGCTGCAGCTGGTGCAGCATTTGGGGTGGCAGAGGGGTGGTCCAGTATCTGGCATGGCACAGGGATGCTGCAGCTGGTGCAGCATTTGGGGGTGGCAGAGGGGTGGTCCAGTATCTGGCATGGCACAGGGATGCTGCAGCTGGTGCAGCATTTGGGGTGGCAGAGGGGTGGTCCAGTATCTGGCATGGCACAGGGATGCTGCAGCTGGTGCAGCATTTGGGGTGGCAGAGGGGTGGTCCAGTATCTGGCATGGCACAGGGATGCTGCAGCTGGTGCAGCATTTGGGGTGGCAGAGGGGTGGTCCAGTATCTGGCATGGCACAGGGATGCTGCAGTTGGTGCAGCATTTGGGGTGGCAGAGGGGTGGTCCAGTATCTGGCATGGCACAGGGATGCTGCAGCTGGTGCAGCATTTGGGGTGGCAGAGGGGTGGTCCAGTATCTGGCATGGCACAGGGATGCTGCAGCTGGTGCAGCATTTGGGGTGGCAGAGGGGTGGCCCAGCTGGTGCAGTACCTGGGATGGCACAGGGATGCTGCAGCTGGTGCAGCATTTGGGGTGGCAGAGGGGTGGCCCAGCTGGTGCAGTACCTGGGATGGCACAGGGATGCTGCAGCTGGTGCAGCATTTGGGGTGGCAGAGGGGTGGCCCAGCTGGTGCAGTACCTGGGATGGCACAGGGATGTTCCAGCCAGTTCAGTGGCTGGCAAGCTGCACCGCTGCCGTGGCAGTCAGGGACTGCTCCCCCAGGCAGGCTGCACTGCGAGGCAGCAGGCAGCTAATTAACCGTAATTAAGGCAGCCCGTGACCAGCCCTCAGTGTGCAGCTGCTGCTTTAGCCCAGGAGAGGGCAGCGCTTCCCTGGCTGCCGGTGCAGCTCCGGGAAAAGTGGAGTTTGTTCGCTTTCAGTTGGGAGTTGCGTGAGGAATTCGTTGTCTTCGGACGTTTTATTGAGAGTTGGGGGTCGAGGGGAGGGGGTGGGGGGTGTTGCCCAGGGGGTAGCACATGACATCGTCCTCCTGGGCATCCAGCACAACCACACAGCCCCAAACTGTCCCCAGAGACACGCAGGAGCTGTGCAATCAGGGCACTGAATCACAGAAGTGGTGGTGGTGGGAAGAGATCTTTCAGAAGGAGTCCAACCATGAACCCAGCACTGCCAGGTCACCACCAAACCATGGCCCTCAGCATCACATCTCCATGGCTCTGAAACCCCTCCAGGGATGGGGACTCCACCACTGCCCTGGGCAGCCTGGGCCAGGTCCTGGCAACCCTTTGGGGGTTGAAATTGTTTCTCCTGCCCAACCTAAACCTCCCCTGAGGCAACTTGAGGCCATTTTTTTGCTGCCTTTAACACAGAGAGAAGTGTGAGAACATAGTCCCTCAGGGCTCAGTCCCAGGACCAGGCTTGTTCAACATCTTTGTCAGTGCCATGGACAGAGGCATTGAGTGCACCCTCAGCAGGTTTGCTGCTGACACCAAGCTGTGTGGTGCAGCAGCCAGGCTGGAGGGAAGGGATCCATCCAGAGGGACCTGGACAGGCTGCAGAGCTGGGCACAAGCCAACCTCAGGAGGTTCAACAAGACCAAGGGCAGGGTCCTGCAGCTGGGTGGAGGCAATCCCAAGCACAAATCCAGGCTGGGCAGGGACTGGCTGGAGAGCAGCCCTGAGGAGAGGGACTTGGGGGTGCTGGGGGATGAGAAGCTCACCAGGAGCTGTCAGTGTGCACTTGCAGCCCAGAAAGCCAAGCAGAGCCTGGGCTGCATCAGGAGAAGTGTGGCCAGCAGGGCAAGGGAGGGGATTCTCCCCCTTTGCTCAGCTCTGCTGAGACCCCACCTGGAGTACTGCATCCAGTTCTGGAGCCTCTATTGCAAGAGGGATCTGGAGATGCTGGAAGGTGTCCAGAGAAGGGCCACCAGGATGAGCAGAGGGCTGGAGCATCTCTGCTATGAGGACAGACTGAAAGAGTTGGGGCTGTTGAGTCTGGAGAAGAGAAGGCTCTGAGGTGACCTTCTTGTGGCCTTCCAGGATCTGAAGGGAGCTACAAGAAAGCTGGGGAGGGACTTTTTAGGCTCTCAGGGAGTGCCAGGACTGGGGGGAATGGAATCAAGCTGGAAGTGGGGAGATTCAGGCTGGAGGTGAGGAAGAAGTTCTTCCCCAGGAGAGTGGTGAGAGCCTGGAATGGGTTGTGCAGGGAGGTGGTTGAGGCCCCAGCCCTGGAGGTGTTTGCAGCCAGGCTGGATGAGGCTGTGGCCAGCCTGCTGTAGTGTGAGGTGTCCCTGGGCATGGCAGGGGGGTTGGAACTGGATGAGCCTTGAGGTCCCTTCCAACCCTGACTGATTCTAGGATTCTACGACCATTTGCAGCAGCAGCAGCAGCCCACACCTATGGGATTCACTGTGGTACCCAGGGTGTCATCCTGTCCACCACCAGTACCATTTATCTCCACTGCACTCTTCTCATTTCCTGTGTAACAAGGTCAGGGGTTCAGCCAAGGGCCACGCTGCAAGAACAGAAAGCAGGAGGAGAGGAGGTCTGGGCTCAGGCTGCACTTGGGCCAGGAGAAAGCAAAGCCAGAATCCTGCCGCGTGCTGGGTGCTGCTGCTCCTTTCTGCCTTGGAGCCAGCCCTCCAGGGGTGGCTGAGAAGCTCCAGCTCAGCACCAGCCAGGCATCACCAGTGTCCTGCCCTACCCACTGCTTGTGAGGTGGGGTGGGTTCCACTACATGAGCTGAGGAGGCTTCCCCAGCAGAACTGTGGAGGGTTTGTATAGTTTTAACCAGGTGGGGGTTGGTCTCTTCTCCCAAGGAACAAGCAGCAGGACAAGAAGAAATGGCCTCAGAGCCAGGAGGATGCTTAGGGGACTTGAGCATCTCCCCTGGGAAGAGAGCCTGAGAGCCCTGGGGCTGTTTAGTGTGGAGAAGAGAAGGCTGAGAGGGGATCTGATCAATGTCTATCAATGTGTGAGGGGTGGGTGTCAAGGGGAGGGGGTCAGGCTCTTTTGGGTGGGTCACAGGGATAGGACAAGGAACAATGGGTTCAAAGTTGAACAGAGAAGATTTCAGCTCAACCTGAGGAGAAACTTCTTTGCAGTGAGGGTGCCAGAGCCCTGGAGCAGGCTGCCCAGGGGGGTTGTGGAGTCTCCTTCTCTGGAGCCTTTCCAACCCCCCCTGGCTGCATTCCTGTGCAGACTACCCTAAGTGCTGCTGCTCTAGCAGGGGGTTGGAGCTGATGATCTCTGGAGGTCCCTTCCAACCTCTGATATCCTGTGAGGCCGTGATGCTGTGAGCTGTGATGCTGAGGACCATGGTTTAGTGGTGACCTGGCAGTGCCTGGTTCATGGTTGGACTCCATGATCTTCAAGGCCTCTTCCAACCAAAACAATTTGGTGATTCTATGAGATGTCCAGAGAGGGCCAGCAAGGGGAGAGGGCACCAGTGCCTGTGATGCTCAGGGAAGAGTCAGGAAGGTCACCCAGCCCCTTCTGGCTTGAGAACATGGATAAAGGAACAAGATGCAGCAGCCAGCTGTACAGTATCATCAGAGAAGATACCAGAGCTCAGGTTCCCACTGTCCCTTGTCCTGTCCCTGGGCACCACTGAGAAGAGTCTGGCTTCATCCTCTTGTGCCCCACAGGTCCTTTAGCTCTTGCTGAGCATTGCTCAGCTCCCCTCTGGGGCTGCTCTTCTGCAGGCTCACCAGCCCCAGGCTCTCAGCCTTTCCTCCTCACAGAGATGCTCTGGGATGCTCAGCACCTCCATAGCCTCCCCTGGACTCTCTGCACTATTGCCTCCTTCCTCCACTCCTCCTGTCCTGTCACATTAGCAGCTGTATCTTCAAAAGAGGGGACAAAAAGGAAAGATTTTGGGGCCTAACATATAGAATCCTAGAATGGTTTGGGTTGAAAAAGACCTTAAAGACCCTCCAGTTCCAACCCCCTGCCCTGGACAGGGACCCCTCCCACCAGCTCAGGTTGCTCAGGGCCTTGCCATACAGCAATACCCTTTAACTAGGAGGCTGCTGTTAGGTCTTCTTGGTCTTTAGCATTTGCATTGGCCCTTGGCTGCTTTTGAAGTTCTGAACTGGCACCAGAGAAGCTCTAGAAGATGTCAGGTGATGATTAAGATGCACTTTGCCTCTCCAGGAGAGGCCCTGAGGAGCTGGCCCCTGGGGCCCATGCAAATCAAGAGCTCTTGTTTGATGTTCAGAGCTCTTTGATACATTAATCATGGACCTGCTCTGCCCTGGGAGGAGGAACTGGAAGCCAGCAATGCTCTGCCTGCCTGTTTGTGGAGCAGGTCTGGGTGGACACTCCTGCTGCTGATATTTTTCTCCTGCAAGCAGCAGAAGAGCTGTTTGAGGTGCTTCTCCTGACACTGAATTTGTGGGTCAAGCTCAAGGAGGAAGCAACCTCCAAGCACTCACAGGAATCACAGAATGGGTTGGGTTGGAAAGGACCTCAAAGATCATCTTGTTCCACCCCCTGCCATGGGCAGGGACACCTTCCACCAGCCCAGGTTGCTCAATGCCTCACCCAGCATGACCCTGCACACCTCCAGGGAGGGGGCAGCCTCAGCCTCACTGGGCAACCTGTGCCAGTGTCTCACCACCCCCACTGGGCTGGAGCCTCCCCAGGTTCTCTCAGCAGCCTGTTCTGTTGGCAAGTTCTGCATGGAAATTATTTGTGTTACTAACTGGGAAATGGTTGAACTTCTGCATTACAGAGAGGAAACCTTGAAACAGCTCTGAAATGGAAGTCCACAGTCAGGCCTTGATGATTTGTCCTCCAGCAGAGAAACAGTGTCTCTGGATCTCTTAGCACCCTTCCAACTCAAACCTTTCTATGACTCAACCTCCTCTGATCTGACACCTTCTAGTCTGAATACTGATGAAGTCTTCAGGAGTGAACCACAATCAGAGAATCACTCAAGCCAGCCCTTACCCCAGCACTGCCAGCTCACCACCAAACCATGGCCCTCAGCACCACAGCTCCAGGGCTTTGAAACCCCTCCAGGGATGGGGACTCCACCACTGCTCTGAGCAGCCTGGGCCAGGGACTGACAACCCTCAAGGGGAAGAAATTGTTCCTCAAGTCCAACCTAAACTTCTCCTGGTGCCACTAGAAGCTCTGTCACTTATTCCTTGGGAGAAGAGACCAACCCCCCCCCCCGGCTCCAGCCTCCTTTCAGGGAGTTGTAGAGAGCCAGAAGGTCTCCCCTCAGCCTCCTTTTCTCCAGGTGGAACAACCCCAGTTCCCTCAGCTGCTCCTCACAAAGCTTTGGCACTAGACCCCCCACCAGCTTTGTTACCCTTCTCTGGACCTGCTCCAGCAATGCTGCTTCTAAAAATCATTTCAGAGCTCTACAGGGATAGGAGCCAAGGAACTGATTTGGAAAAGCAAGATCTGAGCCATCTTTTAAAGAAACCTTAAGATACTGAGATGGAGATCTGAGGCAACCCCTTGTTCACAGTCTCATAGGATATCAGAGGTTGGAAGGGACCTCAAGAGGTCATCAGGTCCAACCCCCTGCCAGAGCAGCAGCACTTAGGGTAGTCTGCACAGGAATGCAGCCAGGGGGGGTTGGAAAGGCTCCAGAGAAGGAGACTCCACAACCCCCCTGGGCAGCCTGCTCCAGGGCTCTGGCACCCTCACTGCAAAGAAGTTTCTCCTCATGGTGAGCTGAAATCTTCTCTGTTCAACTTTGAACCCATTGTTCCTTGTCCTATCCCTGTGACCCACCCAAAAGAGCCTGGCCCCCTCCCCTTGACACCCACCCCTCACACATTGAGAGACATTGATCAGATCCCCTCTCAGCCTTCTCTTCTCCACACTAAACAGCCCCAGGGCTCTCAGGCTCTCTTCCCAGGGGAGATGCTCAAGTCCCCTAAGCATCCTCCTGGCTCTCCCTTGGCTTCTCTCCAGCAGGTCTCTGTCTCTCTTGAACTGGGGAGCCCCAAACGGGACACAGGATTGCAGGGGTGGTCTCAGCAGGGCAGAGTAGAGAGGGAGAAGAACTTCCCTAGCCCTGCTGGACACAGCTTTCCTGATCCATCCCAGGATCCCATTGGCTCTCTTGGCCACCAGAGCACATTGTTGTTCCATGCAGAACTTGCTGCCCACCAGCACTCCAAGGGCTTTCTGTGTGGAGCTGCTCTCCAGCAGGGCAGCCTCTAACCTGTCCTGGTGCTGTTGTTATTTCTCCCCAGCTGCAGGACCCTGCCCTTGTCCTTATTCAACTCCATGAGGATTGCCTGCAGCCAGCTCTCAGCCTGTCCAGGTCAGGTTGGATGCTGCACAGCCTGAGGGGTGTCAGCCAACCCCCCCAGTTTGGGATCATCAGTGATGTTACTGCTCTACTCAGTCCATGCTGCTTCCAACTTCCAGCAGCTGCTTGGCAGAGAAATTTAAAGCCAAGGTTAAATTAGTGCTGGAGATACAAACCTAGCTGCTCAAGACCAGGAACTGACAGTCCTCAGTAAGTCCTGAGACAGAGGGTAGAGAGGAAACACAGAAAGTGACTTTGCCTGAAGTGTCTCAGCCTTCACCCAACCATCTGGGCTACCAGCAGGGCTCATGATTCCATCAGGACAACACACAGACAACTGTGTTCACATCCTGTTCCCAGAGGCATTAATAGCAGCTCAACAAGTTGTCTCAGCATCTTCCATGACCTTGTCCTCTCACCACATCTGAACTTGTGAAGAGCCCTAAAAAAACAATCAAACCAAAACCCCAAACCCCAGCAAGATCTGGCAGTGAGTAAAGCTTGGATTGAATGAGGGGAAGGGGAAAGAAAAAAGGAAAGGAAAGGAAAAACAACCAACTTGAGGACCAGTGAGTGATCATTCTGCTCCCCAGAGATGAGCAGTGTGTCAGGGCAGGACTCCAAGCTGCAGAGGATGCACAGATAGCTCCACAAACCCCACGCTGTCATGGCCTCATGCCCTTGGCAGCAGCAGTGCAGGACAAAGGCTGCAAGCTCACACGAGAGAGAGCTCCACCAGGCATCAGAGCTGCTTCTTTACTGCAGACAAACAATTTCCACAGACATCCAGAACCTCAGCATGGTGGGCTTTCCAAGGGGGGCCTCTGGAGATCATCCAGTCCAACCCCCTGGTAGAGCAGGGACACCCACAGCAGCTTGCCCAGGATCACAATAACCAGGCAGGGGTTGGAAGCTCTCCAGACAAGGAGACTCCACAACCTCTCTGGGCAGCCTGCTCCAGGCCTCCAGCACCCTCACCACAAGGAATTTTCTCCTTCTGTTCAGAGGGAACTTCTGGGTTCCAGTTTGTGCCCATTGCCCCTTGTCCTGTCCCTGGGCACCACTGAGAAGAGTCTGGCTCCATCCTCTTGCCCCCCACAGGTCCTTTAGCTCTTGCTGAGCATTGCTCAGCTCCCCTCTCAGGCTAAACCATAGTCCTGAGCACCACAGCTCCACAACTCCTGAATACCTGCAGGGATGGGGACACCACCACCTCCCTAAGTGAGCCACTCCAACACCTGAGAACCCTGTCAGTGAAGGAATTCTTCCTCATATCCAACCTAAACTTCCCTTGGTGCAACCTAAGGCCATTTCCTCTTGTTCTGTCACTTGTTCCTTGGTTAAACAAGTGACACTTCTTCACTCTTGAGCTGATCCTCTCCAGACCCTTCACCAGCTTCACTGCCCTCCTTTGGAGCCACTCCAGCACCTGAACATCCCTCTTGGAGTGAGGAGCTGAGTCTTTCAACTATGTGAGATATTAACATGGATAGAAACCTCCTGGCTTTGCCTATTATTAGTCTTCAGCAGAAGAACAAATAATGGCTGAGAGAAAAAGCCCTCCTCAAGCATCTTAAGCAGCAAGCCAGCAGTTATTAATAGCTGCTAATGCTTTCAGGCTAAGGAAGGGAATGTTTCTTCCAGCATCTCCCGTTCTATACTTTGTCCATCTTCATGAATAAAAGCATTTCAACAGAGAAGTGCTATAAAAAGCAGCAGCTCCTCTCTCTCTGTCCCCTGTAAAACATCAGCAGTGCCATACTCACAGGTTGCAGTTAGCTCAGCCTTCTGCTTGGAGTAAACTGGATGCAGTGCAGGAGCATGGCCTGGGAGCAGCTCCCTGTGCTTACTGACTTGGGATCATTCTCAGTTGTGCACTGCAGATGAGGCTCATCATGGTTGTCTTCTTAACAAGAAACAAAAGAACAAACCCAGAGCAGCAGGAAGGAGACAAGAGATCAGAGAATCACAGAACTGCTTTGGTGGGAAAAGACCTCTTAAGGTCATCAAGTTCAACCGTTCTCTAACTCTTCCAAGGCTGGTGCTAAACCATGGCCCTCAGCACCACATCTCTGCCCCTTTGAAACACCTGCAGGGATGGGGATTCAAACACCTCCTTGAGAATCCTGTTCCAGTGGCTGAGAACCCTTTCAAGGAAGAAGTTTCTTCTGATCTCCAACCTATCTCCAACCTAAACCTCCCCTGGCTGTATCCTCCTCTCCTGTCACTTGTTACTAGAGAGAAGAGGCCAACCCCCACCTGGCTCCAACCTCCTTTCAGGGAGCTGTGGAGAGCCAGAAGATCTTCCCTGAGCCTTCTTTGTTCTGGACTAAACAACCTCTCTTCTCTCAGCTCCTCATGGATGGACTAAGCTCATCTCTCCAGTCCTTTCACTTGTGGAAAGCGTCTGCTAGAACTTCCAGTCAGAGAGGAGTTTGCTTTAAGCACACAGCCTCCAGGTGTAAATGGTCCTTCCTGAAGGAGTGTTCCCTGAACTAACTTGTCATAAATCTCAACTGAACCTGGATAAAACCACAGAATCATAGCATTGTTTAGGTTGGACAAGACCTCCAAGACCATTGAGTCCAACCATCAGCCCAATACCACCACAGCCATCAAACCATGTCCCCAAGTGCCATATCCACACATTACTTGAACACCTCTGGGGATGCTGACTCCACCACCTCCCTGGGCAGCCTGTTCCAATGCCTGACCACTCCTGCAGGAAAGAAATTGTTCCTCATGTCCAACCCAAACCTCCCCTGGCACAATTTCAGGCCATTTCTTCTCATTCTATCACCTGATATTAGGTAGAGGAGACCAACCCAAACCATTCTATGAATTGTGATTTATTTCAAGCTGGAAATCCTTAAAACCTAGATGTGCTCACACAGAGATGTTTAGAGTCAGAGTTGTTTTGGTTGGAAGAGATCTTTAAGATCATCAGAGTCCAACCTTCCACCTAAGAGCCCCATGGCCATTCAACCATGTCTTGAAGTACCATGAACAGACATTTCTTGAACACCTCCAGGGATGCAGCATGCATTTTTTTCATGCTAAAAATGAAGTTTTCCTGGGTAATTCCCAAGGTTTGGGCAGTTCTGGGAGTGTATAATTCATAGAATGGTTTGGGTTGGAAGGGACCTTAAAGATCATCCAGTTCCAACCCCCTGCCATGGGCAGGGACACCTTCCTCTAGCCCAGGTTGCTCAAGGCCTCATCCAGCCTGGCCCTAAACACCTCCAGGGAGGGGGCAGCCACAGCCTCCCTGGGCAACCTGTCCCAGTGTCTCACCACCCTGTTTGCCTTTCTCTTGCCTTTACTCTGACTCCCTGAAGCAGGAAGTTCCACACATTTATTCTTCACCAACATTTTTTCTCCCCCCTCAACTTCTGGCATTAAAAACTCCTCCTCACACTGAGTTGCCAACAGCAAACATTTATTGGTTTAAAAAAATAAACATGCAGACAGCCCCTGTCAAACCAGCACAAGAAACAACCCAGCAGAGGTTGTAGAGCAAAGCAACAGCCCTCTAAGGGATGGATTCATCTGAAACCTCCAACAGAGATGTGTCTTCTGTGGGGCAGTCCCTTCCCTGATGACACCACACAGGTCCAGCCAAAGGCAGTCACATAACAGAGCACTTGCCTTGCAGCTTGTCTTTCTTTTTCAGCTGCTTGGATTTCTTCCCATCCACCTGGAGACTGACAGTTCTCCTCTTCTCCAGATTCAGGAGCTCCTGGAAGAGCTCCTGCACGTTGTAGTTCATTTTGGCTGATGTCTCCATAAAGGAACACTTCCACTTGCTGGCTAGGGCTTGCCCCTCGCTGGCATCCAGCTCCCTTTGGGTCTCATCACTTTTGTTGCCCACCAACATGATGGGGATCTTATGGATGTCCTCTTTGATCTGGCAAATCTGCTCAAAGATAGGCTGAAGATCTTCCATGGACTGCCTGCTGGTGACTGAGTAGACCAGGATGAAAGCATGTCCTTTGGAGATGGACAGCCTCTGCATGGCAGGGAACTGGTGGCTCCCCGTGGTGTCTGTGATCTGGAGGGTGCAGATGCTCTTGTCACAGCTGATAACCTGCCTGTAGGTATCCTCAATCGTAGGGATGTAGGTTTCCCTGAAAGTGCCCTTTACAAAGCGAAGGACCAAGGAGCTTTTGCCCACCCCTGCAGCTCCGAACACGACCACCCTGTAGTCGTTGCTTTGTTCAGGCATGTCGGCTGCACGGCGGTGATGCAAAGGAGGATTTTAACCCCCCCAAGCCCAGCTTCCTCAAGTTTATGCTCCTTTTGCAAGAGGCAGCCTGGAGAGAATGGAGGTGGGAGAGTGTAAGTGGAAGAGAGGAGGGAAAACAAAGAATTGTTCAAGCCAGCTCGGTGCGTGATGGAAATAGGCAATCAAATCAGGCACTGCCCTCCCAGCCTCTCTTTTCTCTTGCCTTAAAGAGAAATCACCCACCCCAAGCACTGGTCCCGTCCACACTCACCCTTAGGAGAGGTGAAACCACGTTCACCTGCAGCCATCGGCTCCTCCGTGCGGAGAAACCAGCCCCAACATCTCCTGCCAGCAGCGGGAAGCTGTGCCGGAGCCGCGGCGCTGCGGGGAGGGCAGGCTTCGCTTGGTGCCTGCCTCCTGCACCGCCTCCCTCCTCCTCCTCCTCTTCATCTTAGTACGCGCCGGCAGGCAGCTCTTGGCTTCCTTTGCTCCATCCGCCCGGTGCCTCCAGAGCTCAGAGCTTCCCCTGTCTGCTCCAACCTCCCAGTGCCTCCAGAGCTCAGAGCTTCCCCTGTCTGCTCCAACCTCCCAGTGCCTCCAGAGCTCAGAGCTTCCCCTGTCTGCTCCAACCTCCCAGTGCCTCCAGAGCTCAGAGCTTTGGCCCCTGTCTGCTCCAACCTCCCAGTGCCTCCAGAGCTCAGAGCTTTTGGCTTCTCTCTCTGTCCAACCTCCCAGTGCCTCCAGAGCTCAGAGCTTTTGGCTTCTCTCTGTTCCAACCTCCCAGTGCCTCCAGAGCTCAGAGCTTTTGGCTTCCTCTCTCTGTTCCAACTTCCCAGTGCCTCCAGAGCTCAGAGCTTTGGCTTCCTCTGTCAACCTCCCAGTGCCTCCAGAGCTCAGAGCTTTTGGCTTTCTCTGTCTGCTCCAACCTCCCAGTGCCTCCAGAGCTCAGAGCTTTTGGCTTCCTCTGTCTGCTCCAACCTCCCAGTGCCTCCAGAGCTCAGAGCTTTTGGCTTCCTCTCTCTGTTCCAACCTCCCAGTGCCTCCAGAGCTCAGAGCTTTTGGCTTCCTCTCTCTGTTCCAACTTCCCAGTGCCTCCAGAGCTCAGAGCTTTTGGCTTCCTCTCTCTGTTCCAACCTCCCAGTGCCTCCAGAGCTCAGAGCTTTTGGCTTCCTCTCTCTGTTCCAACCTCCCAGTGCCTCCAGAGCTCAGAGCTTTTGGCTTCCTCTCTCTGTTCCAACCTCCCAGTGCCTCCAGAGCTCAGAGCTTTTGGCTTCCTCCCTCTGTTCCAACCTCCAGAGCTCAGAGCTTTTGGCTTCCTCCCTCTGTTCCAACTTCCCAGTGCCTCCAGAGCTCAGAGCTTTTGGCTTCCTCTCTCTGTTCCAACTTCCCAGTGCCTCCAGAGCTCAGAGCTTTTGGCTTCCTCTCTCTGTTCCAACCTCCCAGTGCCTCCAGAGCTCAGAGCTTTTGGCTTCCTCTGTTCCAACTTCCCAGTGCCTCCAGAGCTCAGAGCTTTTGGCTTCCTCTCTCTGTTCCAACCTCCCAGTGCCTCCAGAGCTCAGAGCTTTTGGCTTCCTCTCTCTGTTCCAACCTCCCAGTGCCTCCAGAGCTCAGAGCTTTTGGCTTCCTCTCTCTGTTCCAACTTCCCAGTGCCTCCAGAGCTCAGAGCTTTTGGCTTCCTCCCTCTGTTCCAACCTCCCAGTGCCTCCAGAGCTCAGAGTTTTGGCTTCCTCTGTTCCAACCTCCCAGTGCCTCCAGAGCTCAGAGCTTTTGGCTTCCTCCGAGCTCAGAGCTTTGGCTTCCTCTCTGTTCCAACCTCCCAGTGCCTCCAGAGCTCAGAGTTTTGGCTTCCTCTGTTCCAACCTCCCAGTGCCTCCAGAGCTCAGAGCTTTTAACTTCTTCTGTCTGCTCCAACCTCCAGTGCCTCCAGAGCTCAGAGCTTTTGGTTTTCTCTCTCTGTTTCTTTAGGCTCCATCCACCTGGTGCCTCCAGAGCTCGTAGCTCTTGGCTTTCTCTCTCTGTTTCCCCCTCCAGGGTGGGACAGGACCTGAGGGCAGCGGTGTTTGGGTAAATTGATCCTAAATGAGGAGAAATAAAACTTGTGATGGTGAAATACAGCTCTTTATTTGACAGGGTGAGGGAGAGGAACCCAAGTAGCAAGGCTGAGTGGTTACAGCCTGAAAGGTTTGCTGGTGTCTCTGAGAGAAAGCTGCAGGAGGACCTCAGAGAATCACAGACTGGTTTGAGTTCTAAAGGTCCTCTCATCCAATCTCCCAGAGGTCCACAGGGACAGCTGCAAACTAGAGCAGGTTGTACAGAGCCCGAATAACCTGACCTGCAATGGTTCCAGGGGTGGAGCATCTCTCACCTCTCTGGGCAACCTTGGAAGAGGGTCTCATGAGCCCCAGTGTCAAACCTTTCTTCCTCCTCTCCAGTCTGAATCTCCCTCTTTCAGTTGAAAGCCATCCCCCCTTGTCCTGTCACAGCAGGCCCTGCTGAGAAGACTCCAGGGATGGAGAATCTCCCAGCTCTCTGGGTTTTCCTGGCTGTGTATTTCAACCTCTCTGTTTACATGGGATATATTTGTGTGTGGTTTGGATGTTTCCAGTTTTGAAGTGCCTGTGTTTATGTTTGTAACTCTGTGTTTGTAGATCTGGACATTTCCTGTTTATATTTACAGACTGAGGTACAAACATGGAAAGAATTCAGGTTGTAACTGCAGGAGAAACCTTGCAAAGAGCAAGAAATTCTCTTCCTATCTGAGCATGTTTGATAATTGGTGCTCAAGAACTGAAAGGCATCAAAAGTCTGCCCCCAGCTTTCTGATCCAGGCTCTTGAAGCAGTGTCCTGGGATCTATGTGCAGATGGAGCCATGTGCACACTCTGCTCTGTCTACAAGGAGCAGCTAAAGCTCTGCTGACCCCCTGCAGTCCAAACAATTGCTTACCCCAGCACATGGTGCTTAGTAACATAGAACCATGGAATGGTTGGGGTTGGAAGGGACCTTAAAAACAGAACCACGTGGAGAAATGTTTTGGTGTGAGCATGGCTGTGTGGGCAACTGGAGCTCACCTTTCCCTTGAGCTCTGTGAATGGTTTTCATCCTTCCTGCTGCAGAAGGAAGTCTTTGCCCACATCAGTGCTCACTTTACTGGAGCTGTGCCTGTCTTCGTTCTGAGCACTGACTTGAGAAGAGCAGATCTGTGCCAAGAACCAAACTGGCTTTGCATGAGGAGGTGGTGACAACCTCCTCTGTCAGTGCAGCAGCAGCTGCAGTCCCCCCACGGCTCAGCTGCTGATTAACCACAGAGCATCTGCAGAGCAGATAGAGACACATTGGTGCTACTCATCAGCCACCCACAGCAGGGCTGTGCCATCCCACAGTACCTTCAGGGGAGTACCTGATGGGTCCAGAATCCTTGTGGGAGGCTCTGAAACTGCTGCTTATGCGTCAGCAGGAGAATTCCTGAGGGCTGCAAAGGTTGTGATTCCCTTTCCAGGTAGTGCCTCCTTGCTTTGAGGGAAAGCAAACAGTGGAAGTCTTGTGCTCTGGAGCCTTCATCATCTCTGCTGCCCTTCTTTGGATGTGCTCCAGCACCTCAAATCTCATTGCCCAGGGAGATCATGGATGCCTCCTCCCTGGAGCTGTTCAAAGACAGGCTGGATGAGGCCTCAAGCAGCCTGGGCCAGTGGAAGGTGTCCCTGCCCATGGCAGGGGGATTGGAACTAGATGATGTTTAAGGTCCCCTCCAACCCAAACCATTCCATGAATCTTGTCCAACCGCCGAGATAAAGAAGCAGCCAAAGGAGAGGACAGTATTGAAACCATCTCAGCAAGGAATTCACTGCTGTGTGGAGCCATCACACATTGGCTCAGCTGGCCTGCAGCCTGCCCACGAGCGTGTGGGGAGCAGGAGCTGTGATGTCCCCCAGTGCCTGGCACAGCACTGAGAGCACACAGCCCAGCAAAGCGCCTGCCTGGTTGAAATCTGCAGAGAGTTGGGAAGCTGCTGCCACCCAGCACAACCTCCAGAGAGGTTCCTGCAGGAGGGCTGGATGCTGCAGGAGCAGGGATTTATTGAATTAGCTTATCTCAGCCCACTAATCAAAATTAATGGCAGTGGGAGGGAGCCCTTCCAGTGGGACCTGAAAGAGCGAGTCATGGAAATGCCTCAGCAGCCTCTGCCTGGGTAAAGGGAGCAAATGGACATCCTGGAGTAGATGCCACCAGAGCTGAGGTGGGGGAGAAAGCAGACCAGATGCTACTGGAGCAGCACCAGCTCTGGGGTCATCCTGATGACACCCAGGACCTAAATCCCTCAGAGTTACCCAAAAATCTCTGACACCTTGCAGAGCAGTTGAGAGCAGGAGTAGCACAGGCAGCAGAGGCAGCTGAGCCTCCAGCCCTGCTTGGGGAAGGATTGTCCTGCTCCAGACTCACACATGAGAGATGAAGAGGCAGAAGCTGCCAACCATTATAGCCGTGAGGAGACCTTGTCTTTTATTTAGAACTCTAGGTTTGAGCCCTGAAGCTTCTATTGATTTCCTGTAATAGTGTCTGCCACAGGAAGAGCTCCAAGAGCCAGCAGCTCTCTGGCAGTGCAGTGTCTGGTGCTAAGGAGAAAAGCAGATCCATGACACCTCTGAGTGCCAACTACAGAGCAAAACTCTTCCAGAAGCAACCCTGGTGCTGCTTCTTGCTTGTTTTATCTCAGTACTGCATCACAGATTGCACTGGGTTGGAAGGGACCCTCAAAGGTCATCTTGTCTGACCACCCTGCAGTCAGCAGGGACACCTCCAACCAGAGCAGCTTGCTCAAGGTCCCATCAAGTTTGACTCTAGGGATGGAGACTCAACCACACCCCTGGACAATCTGTTCCAGTGTTTCACCACTCTCATTCTGAAGAACTTTCTCCTGATATCCCATCTAAATCTCTCCTGCTCCAGTTTCAAACCATTGCCCCTCATCCTACCACCACAGACCCTTCTAAACAGTCCATCCCGAGCCTTCCTGTGGGTCCCCTTCAGGACTTGGGTGGGAGAAGGGACATTTTTCAGTGTCCCACAACATACACATCCATCTGGGGGCAGCTAGGAGCTGGTTTAAAAAGAACAAAGAGAAACCACCATCTCCTCCCTCAACCCAGCCACTGATGACAGCACCATCAGACCTGGAGAGAGTCTCAGATTGCTGCTGGGACACTCAAACTTGCCCAGACACAAGCCGCTTCCTACATTTTTAAGCTGGAAAGCATGGGCCAAATCCATCCCACAAGCCTTGCTGCTTGCTGGAGATTCTGGCCAGCAAGCCTGTGGTGAAACACAGCCATGTAACCTTTGAGCCCTTCACTGGGGAGTGGGCCCATGGGAACCTTCTGATGGTCAGCATGGCCAACTGAAAGATCCTGCACCTGGGTCAGGGAGATCACTGGTACCAGTCCAGGCTTGTGGATGAAAGGCTGGAGAGTAGCCCTGAGAAGGAGTTGGGCTGCAGGTGGCTGAAAAGCTGGACATGAGCTGGCACTGAGTGCTGCCAGCCCTGTCCTGGGCTGATGCCCAGCAGTGTGGGCAGCAGGGGCAGGGAGGGGATTCTGCCCCTCTGCTGTGCTCTGCTGAGACTCCACCTGCAGTGCTGGGGCCAGCTCTGGAATCCTCAGCACAGCAGACATGGAGCTGTTGGAGTGGAGCCAGAGGAGGCCACAGCAATGCTGGGAGGCCAGGCTGAGGGAGTTGGGGTTGTTCAGGCTGGAGAAGGCTCCAGGTTTCTGGTGGACTTTCAGTGCTTCAATAGGCTGATCAGAAAGCTGGGGACCCCTCCTGAAGGGCCGCTCAGGTCTAGGAAAGGGTCAAGGACAGATGACAAAAATCATAGAATTGTTTGGGTTGGAAGAGAGCTTTAACATCACCCAACCATTAACCCAGCACTGCTAGGTCACCTCTAAACCACGTCCCTCAGCACCACATCCGCCAGCTGAACTTCCATGGTGGCAGAAGCTCCCAGGCAAGCCACTTCCCCACGTTTTGAGAGCTGGGGGCTTCAGAAGCACTTCTGGACCTGCCTGGAGCCATCTTATGCTGCAGTAGAGGGCAGCAAAGAGCCTCCGAGGGAAAGCGGCGCGGAGGAGCCCCGTGGGAGGGAGCAGCGGGATTGCAGGTATGGAAAATGCATGGATCTGCTCTTTTGAAATTCATCAGATGCTGGAAGCGCTGCACTGCCTCTGCTTCGGCTTGCAGCAGCCTCAGTTCCTCGCCGTGGCACAGACAGTGTAGCCTACAGAGGCTGCAGGAGAAATGAGGCCACCGGAGCTGCTTGAAGATGAGCAGCCCCATTCACTTGGGTTGGAAAGAACCTTGGACATCATCCCGATCCTCATCCTGTTTGCTGGTGAAACAGAACTCACACTGTGCTGCTGATCAGTGAGACATGGACAGGCTGGAGAACTGGGGGTGGAGGGCAGGAGTAGGGTCCTGCACCTGGGGGAGGACAACCCCCTGCAGCAGTACAGGTGAGGGGGGACCTGCTGGAGAGCAGCTCCATGCAGGGGCTCAGAGTGCTGGTGGACAAAAAGTTGCCCATCAGTCAACAGTGTGCCCTTGGGGCCAAGAAGGCCAACAGGCTCCTGGGGGGTGGGAAGAAGAGTGTGGCCAGCACCTTGAGGGAGGTTCTCCTCCACCTCTGCTCCAGGGAGGCCACAGCTGGAATACTGGGTCCAGTTCTGGGCTCCCCAGTTCAGGAGAGACAGGGAACTGCTGGAGTCCAGTGGAGGCTCCAAAGCTGCTGAGGGGCCTGGAGCATCTCTGTGAGGAGGAAAGGCTGAGAGCCCTGGGGCTGGTGAGCCTGCAGAAGAGCAGCCCCAGAGGGGAGCTGAGCAATGCTCAGCAAGAGCTAAAGGAGCTGTGGGGGGCAAGAGGATGGGGCCAGACTCTGCTCAGTGGTGCCCAGGGATAGGATAAGGGGCAGTGGGCACAAAGTGGAACCCAGGAGGTTCCATATGAACAGGAGGAGAAAGTTCTTTGGTGTGAGGGCACTGGAGGCCTGGAGCAGGCTGCCCAGAGAGGTTGTGGAATCTCCTTGTCTGGAGAGCTTCCAAAGCCAGCTGGGCATTGTGATGCTGGGCAAGCTGCTGTGGGTGCCCTGCTTTAGCAGCTTTAGGGACTGGATGATCTCCAGAGGTCCCTCTCTGTGCTGGGATTTTCCCTGCAGTGAACCAGGCCGACACCAAATCCTCAAGATTGGGTATTTTATTTAAATTAACACAACTACAGGTTTCCCAGGCTGCCTACAGCCTTCTGTAAAAACTGAACTCAACCTACCCATAAAAAGGAGAGCTTTTAAGCAGACCCAGGGACTATCTGACAGATGAGTAGGGCTTAGGAATGAAGAGATAAAAACCCAACCCCACCCCCCACGCACGCACCACAGACAGGCACCCCCAGTACCTACAGCGTTAGTGCTTGACACACAGTTTGCTTTTAAAGCTGCAGTTCCTCCCTCCTCAACTTCCCGAGGAGCCTTTAGAAAAACTAAGCTGTAAAAAAAAAAAAAAACGAAACCATGGACAACATCTACCAGAACAACATAAATACCATGTAAAACCCAACAAAAACAGCACAAAAAAAAAGATAAAAAAAAAAACAACCTTAAAGCTGCAAAGTCGAGCACTCAAGTTGGGATTACCAGAGCTATGAGGATGTGCATTAGTTTAATTCACTGTGGAGCTGGAACAGCTACTGAAGACCCCAAGCTAGGAACCTGGGCTGCACCCCTAGCTAAGCACCTAGGCAGGAGCCCAAGCTAGGCCCCAAGCTAAGAACCCAAGCTAAGAACCCAGGCAGGAGCCCAAGCTAGGCCCCAAGCTGAGCAGCTTGGTGGAACCCCAAGCTAGCAACCCCAAGCTAGGACTTATTTCCTTATTGAAACTACTAAAAAGTGGCATTTTGCCACCCACAGGGTGAAGGTGCTGTCCCAGCACTTACTCCACATCTAACAACTGTGCCCCTCTCTCATTTTATTTTTTCACATCTCCCAGTCCAGGGGCACTGTCATCCCTATCTAGAGAACTCCCACCCCAAACTTCAAGAAGATGATCAGTGTTCCAGTTCAAGTATCCAAGATCAAGTGAGGTGACCTTCCCAGTTCTCCTTCCCTTTTGCAGCCTCAGTACTCTAAGGAGCGAGGTATCATGGCAGAAGTTCTAAGGATCCAAGGACCATGTGTCAGCTTTTCCCAGGACAATGTATCCACCAGTGCCTGTCAGCAGCTCTGGAAGGTCTCCCTTCATGTCTGACCAGACAGCAGCAGCAGATTCTTCCACTTTAGGGACAAAACTTGGAGGTTGAGTTACATTTTATTAGCAGTTGACACAGATATTTAACAGCTGCAGGTGATGAGGTTTCTCTGGATCCTCCAGAGAGGAGCACAGATCCTCCTTGGCCACCCTTCTTCCCACACACACCATTAAGACTTAATTGGCTGCCAGCACAGACCAATTTACACCTCCACTCCACACCAGTTCCCATTCCCAGTCTCCCAGCAAGGCATGGCATTGGGGTGAGTGACCTCATCACCTCCTTCTGCTCTGTATGTGACAAGTGGATTTTTGTCAGGTCCAATAATCCCCTGGAAGAATCCAGCTCTGCCAAGTGTGCTCCACCCTGGCAGGACAGCCTGGTGCCCTCTGCCCGGCTCACAGGCAGGAGAAGCAAGAAGACATCATCCCTCCCATGGCCTCTCTCTTCTCCTCAAGGCACATGAGCAGCATAAAAATGAGAGAGCTGTAACAAAAAAGGTAAAATAGAGGAAGACGACAACAAAAAAACTAAACAAACAAACAAACAAAAAAAAAAAAATCAAGGAAGCCAAGAGGGCTAAGACCAGGCAGAAGCTGGTGGTGGGACTGGTGTTCTCTGGGAACTCAGGACAGGAGCACTCTTTTCTCCTCAGGTATCTAGTTTGTACACTCCCCTGTATTAAGAAAAGCCTACTGAGGAGGCATCTTGCTGCTTCTACTCAGCAAGTGACAGAGGTTCACTGTGGAGCTGCAGGGCTCTACTGAAGACCTCAAGCAAGGTTCCATACCATCACAGATGGTAGAATTCAGTATTTTTATGGCAAGGCTTTAGCTTTCCCCTCAACCAACACCTTAAGGCTACACTTGAGAAAAAAAAAAAACCACCCAGCCCTTCAACACTGAACATGGTGCTCCTCAACCGAGCTCCCCAGGCACCCCCTTTATGCACAGGCACACAGGAGCCAAATCAAAGCCACCCAAGGGCATCTCTGTCCCTTCCTGACTGCACGACTTTGCAACCTTAATGCTCTCCCTGCAGGCTTGTACGTGCTGGAGTGTAACACAATAGAGCCCTCCCCCCTCCCCCCCTTGAAATAACTACACCATATCAAAGAGGTTACAAATGTTCTGCTAGGTGACACTGTTTGGTGTCCCCCACCACGGGATGGGGTGCTCCAGAAGCAAGTGAGGTCGGAGAGGCCTCCTCGCCCGAGGGCACTGTGCTGTCCTCTGTTCTCCAGCCCAGTCTGGGTGCCAGCTGAGGGTACCTCAGCCTTACTCCTGAGCCTCCTTCCGAGCCAGCTTGTAAACCTCTGTGGGTCCATCCACGTGGGTGATGGTGGTGGTGAGCTGAAGTTCTTCCCCACTGTTCACACCCAGGTCACCTGAGATACAAAGTCATTGTCAGCCTGGTCTCACAGTGAGGTGTCTGACAATAAGCAGAAAGCTAAAGATCCACATTGTGCCCTCCAAGCTCTCAGGAGCTACCTGAGCTATGGTCTTCAATGGTTTGAGACTGGAGCAGGGCAGATTTAGGTGGCACATCAGGAGGAAGTTTTTCACTAGTGAAAACTGGAAGTTTTCCTGGTGAGACACTGGAATGGGTTGCTCAGAATTGAGGCCCCATCCCTGGAGACATTCCATCTCAAACTCGATGGGGCTCTGAGCAACCTTATCTAGCTGGAGCTGTCCCTGCTCACTGCAGGGGGCTTGGACAAGATCATCTTTGATGGTCCCTTCCAGCCCAATGCATTCTATGACTATGCATCTCATCAATGTTTATAAATGTGTAAAGGGTGAGTGCCAAGGGGATGGAGCCAGGCTCTTCTCCGTGATGCCCAATGACAGGACAAGGGGAAATGGGTGGAAGTTTCATGTAAATATGAGGAAAAATCTTTTCAGTGAGGAGTACTGGAACAGGCTGCCCAGGGAGGTTGTGGAGTCTCCCTCTCTGGAGATACTCAAAACTCACCTGGATGTATTCCTGTGTAACCTGGTGTAGGTGATCCTGCTCTGGCAGGGGGTTGGACTGGATGAGCTTTCGAGGTCCCTTCCAGCCCCTGAAATTCTGTGATCTACACTCTTGGAGGGAACTTGGACTAGATGACCTACAGAGGTCTCTTTCAGCATTTCTCATTCTGCCTTTCTGGGCAACCTGGACCAATGTCTCACTACCCTCAGTGCCATACCTCCCTCCTTCTCTTCCATTAAAACACCTTCAAGGAAAACCAAGCTAGCATTTGTGGAACATTTCACAGTAGCAAACGTGCAGCACTTTGGCCAAACAGAGAGCATGCACAGAAGGTATCACCCACTTTGCATCACCCTCCCTTCCCATGCCAACCTTCAGGGGCACTTACCATTGGACTGGTCATCACCATAATTCTTGTGTGAGGGTGCATAGAGGAACATCAAGGCGAAGACGTAGAGGTTCCACATGCCGTAGATGCCAGTGAAGAAGGCGCTGTTCACTTGGATCGTCACGTCCCCCCACTTCCAGTGGCCTTCTGTCACCTGCCCAGCAGCAAACAGACACAGGGGGAAGTGTCACATCCAGTCCAGGGGGAATGGAATCAAGCTGGAAGTGGGGAGATTCAGGCTGGAGGTGAGGAAGAAGTTCTTCCCCAGGAGAGTGGTGAGAGCCTGGAATGGGTTGTGCAGGGAGGTGGTTGAGGCCCCATCCCTGGAGGTGTTTGCAGCCAGGCTGGATGAGGCTCTGGCCAGGCTGCTGTAGTGTGAGGTGTCCCTGGCCATGGCAGGGGGGTTGGAACTTGGATGATCCTTGTGGTCCCTTCCAACCCTGACTGATTCCATGACTCTATGACTCTAAGTCAGGCTGGGATTCTCCTCCTGAGCCTCAATCTGCAGGAAAAAAAAATACCAACCAGTCCCAACAAAAGAATTCCCTGAGGATTTCCGTGACTCTGATTTGTCAGCCTGGAACGTGACAAACCCCCTCACATCCCACCTGCTGTAAGGGATGAGCTGAGCCAAGATTGCCACCACAAAGAGCAGCTCCTAGGAGACCAGGAGGCAGGGCTGAAACCATCAGGCTACTATAAATAGAGCTTTCAGAGCAGGGGAAGCTGCATGAATAACGTGAGGAGCTCACGTGCTGCTGGCAGAGGAGGGGGCCTGGGCTGACAGCAGCAGCCCCTGAGGAGCTGTCAAGATTTAGGAAGAGATTGAATCACAGACTGCTTTGGGTTGGAAGGCACCTATAAAGGTCACCCAGGCCAACTCCCCTGCAGTTAAGCAAGGACATCCCCAACTCAATCAGGTTGCTCAGAGCCCCATCAAGCCTGAGCTTGAACGGCTCCAGGGATGGGGCCTCCACCACCTCCTTGGGCAACCTGTTCTAGTGTCTCACCCCCCCCATAGTGAAGAGCTTCATCCTGATTTCCAATCTAAATCTGCTCTGCTCTAGTTTGAACCCACCATCCCTTGCTGTCTCAAAACAGGTCCTGCTAAGAAGTCTGTCCCCAGTTTGCTTTCAGTGGGCACCACTGAGAAGAGTCTGGCCCCACCCTCTTGCTCCCCACAGGTCCTTCAGCTCTTGCTGAGCACTGCTCAGCTCCCCTCTGGGGCTGCTCTTCTGCAGGCTCACCAGCCCCAGGGCTCTCAGCATTTCTTCCTCACAGAGATGGTCCAGGCCCTTCAGCATTATGCCCCTGGACTCTCTTCAGCAGTTCCCTGTGTCTCTTGAGCTGGGGAGCCCAGAACTGGACCCAGGACTACATGTGCAGCCTCACCAGGGCAGAGGAGAAGGGGAGGAGAACCTCCTTCAACCTGCTGGCCAAGCTTTTCTTTATGCACCCCAGGAGACCACTGGCCTTCTTGGCCATGAGGGCACACTGACATCTATGAAACAGATGCAAGCTGAAAAATCCCTTGGAGCCAACCACTGAAGTAGATTAAGGAGCATTAGAAGCTGACTTGTGCAGAGGCCACATCACAACTTGGAATAAAGAAGGCCAGACACTGTTGGAAGCAGCCAGGCTGCAAAGCCAGGCCAGGAAGGTTCAGTTGTGCTGTTTCTCTGTGGCCACACAAAGCCACTGGATCCTTTCAATGCAAGCAGAAGTGTTTTCTTCTCCTGCTGAGTTCTCAGAAGTGACTAAACCACATTGGCTGATGCTTCAAACACTGCAGCCCCAAACCTCTCCGTGAGCCAAAGGCCTTTGTGAAAGCTTCAGGCAGAGTCATTTACAGCAGAGTTTCAAAGACAGATGAAAACAGCTTCTTGAGCAGCAGCTTAGCACTAGACCTGCTTCTGACAGCCAAGTGAGCCATGTTGCTGGTGGCTAGGGCATCATGGAATGGGTTTGGTGGGAAGGGACCTTCAAAGGTCATCCAGTCCAACTCCCCTGCAGTCAACAGGGACAGCTGCAACTGGAGCAGGTTGTCCAGAGCTTCAAACAACCTGAGCTGCAATGGTTCCAGGAATGGGGTAGCCACCACCTCTCTGGGCAACCAAAGCCAGGCTGTCACCACCCTCAATGTCAAATGTTTCTCCCTTCTCTCCAGTCTGAATCTCCCTTTTTTAGTTCAAACCATCACCCCTTGCCCTGTCACAACAGGCCCTGCTCAAAACTCTGTCCCTAGATTTCTGATCAGCCTCTTGAAGCACTGAAAGGCCACCAGAAGCTCTCCCTGGAGCCTTCTCTTCTCCAGCCTGAACAACCCCTACTCTCTCAGCCTCACCTCCCAGCAGAGGGCTTCCAGCCCTCCCAGCATTGCTGTGGCCTCCTCTGGACCCATTCCAACAGCTCCATGTCTCTGCTGTGCTGAGGACTCCAGAGCTGACCCCAGCACTGCAGGTGGGGTCTCAGCAGAGTGCAGCAGAGGGGCAGAATCCCCTCCCTGCCCCTGCTGCTGGGGATCAGCCCAGGACAGGGCTGGCTCTGGGCTGGCAGCACTCGGTGCCAGCTCATGTCCAGCTTTTCAGCCACCTGCACCCCAGGTCCATCTGCAGAGGGCTGCTGTCCATGCTGTCATGATCAGAGGGGGTGTTGTCCCAGACAGCCAAGCTTCCCCCCTCACCTGGCTCACGATGAAGAAGATGACTGTCATGGCTGCGCACGCCAGGGTAATGAGCATCAGGAACTTGAACCTGAAGATCAGCCCCTGTTCAGAGAAAAATGTCACTGCTCACAGGAACAGCACCCACAGACACCCATTTTTGGGTTTAGCATCTACAAGGGTAAAAAAACCAAAACAAAATGCAAAGAAGAAAAAAAAGAAAAAAACCAAAACAAAAAAGGTCCAACCCACAAAACCCCAAAGCAAAACAACCTCCACCCACTCCTCAGGACAACCCATATTCTCCACTCCCCACACGTCTGCATTCCTCCAGGATGCTCTGAGCAGGCTGTGCATGTCTGGACAGCTCTGCCCTTCCATTCCCCTTCCTCTGGTGACCAATTTCCCCTCCATTCCACTTCCTCTGGTGACCAATTGACCAGGAGTTAATGTGGAAGAGGAGGTGTGAGCTGTGGGTTTGTTTCACCAGCTTGATAGCTCACAGCTTTTGGAGAACAAACATCTTGTGGTGAGCTTTCATGGATGGGTTGATGTTTCTCCAGCGTGGGGAATGGGTCTGTGGGCTGCATGTCTGGACAGCTCTACCCTTCCCTTCCATTCCACTTCCTCTGGTGACCAATTGACCAGGAGCTAACATGGAAAAGGAAGTGTGAGCTGTGGGTTTGTTTCACTAGCTTGATGGCTCACAGCTTTTGGAGAACAAACATCTTGTGGTGAGCTCCTATGGCTTGGCAGGATGAGTTTCTCCAGCATGGGGAATGGGTCTGTAGCAGACTCATCCTCACCTCCACGCTCCGTCTGGAGGGAGCCTGCAGCAATTCTCACCCATGGGACTATTAGAGAGGAATGCGATGATCAGACAACCTCAGGCTGGGGATCACCCAAGGTTGGGAGGTCTGACTGCAAACCATGCTTGCTTTCACCAGTTTGACATTTCCACCTACAAATTGGCTTTGGGTCTGTTTTATTTTTGTGTGTTTTGGGGTTTTTTTTAACCTATTTTTGGGATTTTGGTGCAAATGCCTCTGCCTGCCCAGAGAAGTGGAGTCTCCAGAGGTTCTTTCCATGCCCCACCATGCTGGGATTGTGTAATAAAGGCAACTGGGGGATTTGAGCACACAAGAAAGCCAATAAAGGTCAGATCTTCCACTTCAGTTCTATATGGATAGAGACTTTTAAGGTCAAAAAAGCACTCTAGAGATGGAGAGCCTGTAGGACAAGGAGGGACATTACCTCGTAGTGAAGGCGACGAGCTTTGCTCATGGCTGGCAGGCTTGACTGCTTTCCACTGATGTTTCTGAACACTTGGAAGACCATAAAACACAGGAAGAGGAAATAGAGGCACAAGCAGATTCCTGCAACTATGATAAAGGCCATCTGAGCAGTGAAGGTCAAGGGAAGATGGTGTGAGGTCAACAGGAGTAAAAGCAAAGGTTTTCCAGGTGATTCACCTCTTGTAATTCCATCCCAAAGATCAGAATGGAAGGCAAAGCCCACTCAAAGAACTTCCTGGTCAAGACCTGTAGAGCTTTGGGAAGCTGCTGCCCCATGATCTCCAGAGAGGTTCCTGCCAGAGGGCTGGATGCCACAGGATGGGGTTTAATTTAATTAATCTCAGCCCAATAATCAAGATTAATGACAGTGGGAGGGAGCCCTTCCAGTGGGACCTGAAGGAGCAAGTCATGGAAATGCCCCAGCAGCACCTGCATGGATAACAGCAAGAAACCAAGGCCCCAGAGCAGATGCCATCAGAGCTGGGGCTGGGTGGAAGCAGAGCAGGTGTTACTGGAACAGCAGCATGGTGACACCCAGGAGCTAAATGCCCTGGTTTTCTCCCCAAATCTGACACCTTGCAGGGAGGTTCAGTTCTCTCTTCTCTGGAGAGCTTCCAACCCAGCTGGCCACTGTGATCCTGGGCAAGCTGCTGTGGGTGCCCCTGCTTTAGCAGAGGGGTTGGACTGGATGATCTCCAGAGGTCCCTTCCAAACCTCACCATGCTGGGATTCTGGGATTCCAGTGACTGCCCCAAGCACAGCACCAGTCCCTGGCAGTGCCCAGCACCAAGCCTGCCAGGATTGCTTCTTCCAAATGACACCAGCATCTCCACAGCACTTGAGCATCACATGATAGACCTGAGTCTGCCCACAGCAGGAGGATTTCCCCACAACATGAAGGTATCTGGCAGGATGAGAACATCTCCCTGTCTTATCAACACAGGCCAAGAGCCTCCCCCAAGCCAGGTGGAAGGATACAGCCAGCTCTGTGCCAACTTCAGTGGTCCAGATGCTGTAGAAGGGATTCTTCAGCTGCACTCCCCTGCAAAGAGAACAGAAAACAAAGTGCTGCCACTGGGATCAAAGTGCCAAGCTGTGTTTGAGTGAATGGGTTGGAGATGGAGGTGCATCCAGCTATGGGGGTTTAAGGGCTGCTCCCTGCTGCAGGTCAGCTGGAAGCCACTGCTTGCTGCACAGGAGAGCAGCCCTGCACCTACCTCTCACACATGTCAAAGATGAAGAGGCAGAAGGAGCCAACAGCTATGGGTCCAACCTGTTTCCAATACCCAGAGAGGCGATTCCGCTCATTCTGGTCCTAATGAGGAGGAGGAGAAAAAGGAAAAGCAAGTTCCAATCACAGAATGGTAGTGGTTGGAAGGGACCTCTGGAGATCACCCAGTCCAACCCCCTGCCAAGGCAGGATCACCTAGGGCAGGTCACACAGGAATGCATCCAGGTGGGTCTTGAAAGTCTCCAGAGAAGGAGACTCCACAAACTCTCCAAGCAGTCTGCTCCAGGGCTCCAGCGCCCTCACAACAAAGAAGTTTTTCCTATTGTTGAGGTGGAACCTCCTGGGTTCCAGATTGCATCCACTGCCCCTTGTCCTACTACAGGACACCACTGAAGGGAACTGGCACCTCCTTCTTGACACCCACCCTTCAGAGATTTATAAATGTTAGCCTGGAGAGAAGACTGAGAGGAGATCTTATTAAACAGCCCCAGGTCTCGCAGCCTTTCCTCATCAGACAAATGTTCCAGTCCCTTCACCATCCTCACAGCCTTCCTTGGACACTCTCTAGTATATTCCTGTCCCTTTTGAACTGGGGAGCCCAGAACTGGACACAATACTCCAGATATGGCCTCACCATGGCAGTGTAGAGGGGAAGAACCTCCCTCAGCCTGCTGGTCATGCTCTTCTCATGTACCCCAGGATACCAGTGGCCTTCTTGGCCACAAGGGCCTATTTCTGTTCTCCTCTGTGTGGTACCCACCATCATGTGCTCTCCACAGAAGATGATCCAAAAGGACAGGAGCATGGCATAGAAGATGCCTTGTCGAATGTCTCCAAAGAGCAACATCCAAGTCCAGTCAAACCCAATGGAAAACCACTCCACGGGGATGTTAATGAACGTCATGGAAATCCCCAGAGCAAAGATGACCCTGGAGAGGCAGAAACACCATCTCTTGCCAGTTTGAAGAGCCCCAGAAGCCAAAGCTGTGCATGAAGAGCAACAGAAGAAAAATCTGGTGCTGCTGGGGCAGTGGTGATAGGGTGTCACCTCCTGACAGCAAACCTTCACAGATCCACAGAATGGTTTGGGTTGGAAGGGATCTTAAAGATGCCCTAGTCCCAACCCCCCTGCCATGGGCAGAGATACCTTCCACTAGACCAGGTTACTCAAGGCTTCATCCAACCTAGCCCTGAGAACATCTCCAGGAGGGGGCATCCACAACCTCCCTGGGCAACCTGCTCCAGTGTTTCACCACCCTCACTGTAAAGTCTAAATCCAGTCTAAATCTAACGCTTCTGGGGCCAAGTCTTTATAAGCAGCTATGGATAAATAGGAAAGAGAAGCTAGAGAGGTGTCCTGCTCCCAGTACAGAAGGATGGGACACAGAAAAGACCCTCCCTGTCTCCTCAAGCGTGGGCTCTGCCCATGAGCAGTGACCACCTCACAGAATGCATTAAGTTGGAAAGGACCATCAAAGGTCATCTTGTCCAACCACCCTGCAGTGAGCAGGGACACCTCCAACTACAGCAAGTTGCTCGGAGCCCCATCCAGTCTGACATTCAGTGACTCCAGGGATAGGGCCTCAACCACACCTCTGGGCAACCTGTGATCTAAGAAAGACCTAAAATATAAGGTGACCCTCAAAAGCAAGAGGACCCTGATCCAAGTCAAGACCCTCTTGCTGGAGGGTCCCCTCTGGCAGCGCAGGCGAGCCCCTACTCACTTCTCCAGCAGGACAGGAGGTCGTGTCATCAGCGTGATCCGTCTCCAGTACCAGATCATGATGATTAGAATGCTGGGGGTGAGGAAGGTCTTCATGGCAAACCACACTTTCGTGAAGCCACCGTTTTGATGGATGCCCTACGGAAAAGCAAGGTGCAACTGAAGAGCAGGGCAGGGTGGAAGATCCTCGCTCCACGCCTCTCCTTACGGGACAGACAGGATCCGCGCCTAGGCGCAAGCTCTCCTCCCAAGACACAGTTTGCCCGACGTGGCGTGCACATAGCATCCAAGCAGGCTCCCAAAGGCCAGCAAACAAAGCCCAACACACAGAGCAGCGAGGTGGAGAGGAGCCAAGGCAGGGGCACTCTGCCCCAGCATGGAAAAAGCTGGGTGGAATTGCTCCCAGACAAGTAACAAGATACTCCTGAAGCCAAGTCACCGCTGGTGGGAAAGTCATCAGGCGGATGAAGGCATCTGTCCAGACACGCGCCCTCCCACCACCGTCTGCGGCCACCGCGGCCAGCTGCTGCTGCTGAGAGACAGGACACTGCTGGGAGGCTTTCCAGCTGGGAGCAACCATGGCCACCAAGCAGTAAGGGAGGGCAGGAGTAAGGAAAGCAGCCAGCCATCTCAGACATCTGCATGGCCATAATCAACAGAGCAGGTCTCCTCTGAACCCTGCTGTTCTGCTCCTCCTTAGGGCTTAGTCAGGTAGAGGACTCTTCATCAAGCAAGACTGCAGCAGGGAGAAAATGACAGAGAAGAGCTCTTGGGAGCTGTGGGAAGAGCCCAGCTCTGGAGGTGGTCAGAGGGTGGCACTGGTCAAAGCTTGGTGAGAGCTCCTCAGAGGAGAGCAGTTACAAAAATCATAAAATGGCTTCAGTTGGAAGGACCTTAGAGACCATCTACTCCAACCTCCCTGCCATGGGCACAGGGACACCTCTCACCTAGACTTGGTTGCTCAAGGCCTCATCCTAGAATCACAGCATTGTTAGAGTTGGAAGGGACCTCAAGGCTCAGCCAGTTCCAACCTCCCTGCCATGGGCAGGGACACCTCACACTACAGCAGGTTGCTCAGAGCCACATCCAGCCTGACTGCAAAAACCTCCAGGGATGAGGCTTCCACCACCTCCCTGGGCAACCTGTTCCAGTGTCTTACCACCCTCATGGTGTAAAACTTCTTCCTAACATCCAATCTGAATCTACCCACTTCTAGTTTTGCTCCATTCCCCCTACTCCTATCACTCCCTGACACCCTAAAAAGTCCCTCCCCAGCTTTCTTGTAGGCCCCCTTAAGATACTGGAAGGTGACAATAAGGTCTCCTGGAAGCCTTCTCTTCTCCAGACTGCACAGCCCCAGCTCTTTCAGTCTGTCCAACCTGACCTTGAACACCTACAGGGAGGAGGCATCCACAACCTGTTCCAGTCTGTCCAGGAGAGCATCACTCCGGAAGGAGGAAAGCCGCATTTGCAGGCAGGAGTTAGCAGCGAGGAAGAGCAGGACGCTGAAGGAGGGGAGGAAGGCAGGAGCTGTGCCAGGGTCAGAGGCAGGCGGGCACTCACCACGAGGCGGATGTCCTTGATCTCGCCGATGCCCACATTGACGCCCTTCCTCTCGTTGACGGGCAGGCGGATGTTGATGAGGTAGTACTTGTGGGCCACGCTGCCGATCTCCATGAAGGGCAGGAAGTCGCAGTCGTAGTGACGGCCTTCAGACTCCACTGTCTAGGGAAAGGACACACAGCAGCAGCGTGGAGCTCAGCCCTGCCTTCAACCCGGCCTCATCCACCTCAACCAGGCTGGATGAAGCCTGGTTCTCCTCTGCCCGAGGTCATCTTGGCCAACCCCACTGCAGGCAGCAGGGACACCCCCAGCTAGATCAGGCTGCCCAGGGCCACACTGAGTTTGGTCTTGGATGTCTCCAGGGACAGAGCTTCAACCACATCCCTGGGCAACCTGTTCCAGTGTTTCATCAGTCTCATTGTGCAGAACTTCCTCCTGATGTCCAACCTAAATCCACCCTGCTCTAGTTTCACACCACTGCCCCTTGTCCTATCACCAGAGGCCCTTCTAAACAGTCCCTTCCCAGCCTTCCTGTAGATTCCCTCAGATACTGAAATACTGCTTTAAGGTCTCCCTGCAGCCTTCTCTTCTCCAGGCTGAACAGCCCCAACTCTCACAGCCTGTCCCCAAAGAGGAGGTTCTCCAGCCCTCTGATCATCTTTGTGGCTTGCTTTGGACTCAGTCTAACAGGCCCATGTCTCTCTTGTTTTGAGGGCCCCATATGTGGACACAGTACTCTGGGTAGGGAAGCTAGATTCTATGGTCCTGCTCTGGCAGGGGGCTTGGACTTGATGATCTTTGAAGGTCCCTTCGAACCCCTAATATCCTATGATGCACCATGAAAGAACCATAGAATTGTTTGGGTTGGAAGAAACATCTAAGTTCATCAAGTCCAACCATCAACCCAACACCACCACAGCCATTAAACTGTGTCCCACAGTGCCATGGCCACACTTTTCCTGAACACTTCCAGGGATGGTGACTCCACCACCTCCCTGGGCAACCGGCTCCCATGCCTGAAAGGAAGAGGGCAAACCCCACCACTCTCCCACACCTCCAGCATTATAAAACCACCTTACTTTTGGTGAGCCAAAGGTACACTTGAGCTTCCTGATCTCGATGGCATGTGTCATTTCTTGCCACTCATCCAGCACGTCATCACGGTACGCCAGCGACACGTCCAGAGTGATCTCTGCATTCTCTTCTGCAAGAGCAAAGGACACAGCAAGCTTGGTAAGAGACAGATAGTAGAATATCAGAGGGGTGGGAGAGCCTCTTGCTGTGGAGAGGACCTCAGAGAGGCACATAGCTATGGAGGAGAATGTTTGCTATCCAAACAAAGCAGACCAAATGGCTTTTTTTTGTTTTGTTTTGTTTTGTTTTCCCCAAATGTTTATTTGATCTTCAGTGGAGAAGAAAGAATTTTTACTGGTCGTAAAGGTTTGACTTCCTTCCAGCCCATCATGACTTACAGCTTATGGTACAGCTGTGGGTCAAGAGTGTTGTTTACTCAAAGAATCATAGAATCATTTTGACTGGAAGACATCTCCAAGATCATGGAGTCCAACCATTAGCCCAGCACTGCCAGGTCACCACTGAATCAAGTCCCTCAGCACCACATCTCCCTGGCTTTGAAACCACTACAGGGATAGGAACACCACCACTGCCCTGGGCAGCCTGGGTCAGGCCTTGACAACCTTCAAGGGGAAGAAACTGTTCCTCATGTCTAACCTAAATCTCTCCTGGGCCAACATGAGGCCACTTCCTCTTGTCCTATCACTTGTTCCTTGGCAGGAGACCAACCCCCACCTGGCTCCAACCTCCTTTCAGGGAGTTGTAGAGAGCCAGGAGGTCTCCCCTCAGCCTCCTTTTCTCCAGACTAAACCTCAGTTCCCTCAGCTGCTCCTCACAAGACTTGATGAAGCTGAGTTGGAGCTGAAGCCTGCCGAGTGGCAACACAAACACACTTTAAAAACCTGAGGCAAGTCCATACCAGCCCTGCCAGATGTACAAGGCACAGATCCAAGAGAAGGCTCTGAACGAGGAACACATCCTGAGACAAGCATCTGCACGCTACAACCTGGCCTCTGTTTAGAGATCACCAACCTCTGAGAGCTGCAGCTGCTGCAAAATCATTGAAAGATGCCCACAGAACCAACCACCACAGAGAAATGTTAGAAGATGGCTACAGAATCACTTGTTGTGCCAGTGCTGAAGTACCATGATCTCCTTCCTAAACACTCACACTCCTGAGCTCAGGAGATCAGCAATGCCTCTGCAGATCCAAGCTGCCACACAGACATTCACAAAACCCCAGCATGATAGAGGTTGGAAAGGACTATCTGGGGATCATCCAGACCAACCTCCCTACTAAATCAGGGGCACCCACAGCAGCTTGCCCAGCATCACAATGCCCAGCTGGGTTTGGAAGCTCTCCACAGAAGAAGACTCTGCTCCAGGGCTCCAGCACCCTCACACGAAACAAGTTTCTCCTCCTGTTCAGATGGAACCTCCTGGGTTCTTGCCCCGAGACTTCAGCTCTTGCTGAGCATTGCTCAGCTCCCCTCTGGGGCTGCTCTTCTGCAGGCTCACCAGCCCCAGGGCTCTCAGCCTTTCCTCCTCACAGAGATGCTCCAGGGCCCTCAGCATCTTTGGAGTCTCCCCTGAACTCTCTCCAGTAGTTCCCTGTCTCTCTTGAACTGGGGAGCCCAGAAAAGGGATCCAGTACTCCCACTGTGGCCTCACCAGAACAGAGCAGAGGAGCAGGAGAACCTCCCTTGACCTGCTGGCCACACTCTTCCTTATGCACCCCAGGATGCCACTGGCCTTCTTGGCCGCAAGGGCACATTGCTTTCTCATGGTGAGCTTGTCCACCAGCACACCCAGGTCCATCTCCATGGAGCTGCTTCCCAGCAGGTCACCCCTCACCTGTACTACTGCAGGGGGTTGTTCCTCCCCAGGTGCAGGATCCTACACTTGCCCTGGTTGAACTTGACGAGGTTCTCCTCTGCCCAACTCTCCAGCCTGGCCAAATCTGGCTGAATGGCAGCATGGTGAGGTGTCAGCCACTCCACCCAGTGTTGTATCATCCGTGAGGGCTGTGTCACTGAAGAAGCAGACACCAGAGTTCTTCTGTCCTGTGAGGATGTGGAAGGTGTACATGGTGTCAACACCCAGAGCTTCTCACAGAGCCTCTGTATCAAGCAGAGCTGCCTGCTCTCCCAGCAAGCAGCTCATGTGCAGACATTTCCAGACTTGATGAGCTTTGAAGTCCAGCTCCACAAGAAAAAATAACTATTTGGTCTTCATAAATCTGCAGGGAGACTGCTTCATGTCTCCAAGAAGCAGGAGTCTTTCAAGCAGTGTTGGAAGATCCTCAGCTGTATTTGTGTTGGGCAGATGTGGTGGGGCACACTCACCCAAAGCAGTGGGAAGGAGTGGGCATGGCAGCTGTGGTTTGGACTTGCTATTTATACAGTGTTTGGAGGTGGCTCCTTTATGCATCTGATGTGGATCCATCAAGATTCTTCTGAGTTGTTTTTCTTTTCTATCCACACATGTTCTCCACCATCCAGATTGATACCCAGAGCTCCTCTCTCCAGCAGCCATCAGTGAGGTTTCCATCAAACATGAATTTGCCATCTCGGAGCTGCTATTTAGAAGACCAGCAAAACAGATCAATGGCATCAGAAGGTTAAAGCTTGGCCCAGCTAAAGAGAAGTGGAGACTTCATTTCAGAAGCCATAAAACCAACTGGAATGTTTGGGATGAGAGCCAACAGCAACAGCTTTTGGTATTTCATCTTTGCAAGGCAAATGTTGCTGCTGCCATGGAGTATGAAAAGCAGAAGGCAGAAGATAAACCATGCAGTGCTTCTCCAATGCAAGGGGTTAGAGTGTCCCTCGGTGTTCATCAGTCTCTGCATGGAGGTGACAGCTCCCAGTAGAACACAGCTGCATACAGAGACCCTTTAAAGCCATCACGATAAAATACTCTGCTCTGGTGAGGATACAGCTGGGATACTGGGTCCAGTTCTGGGCTCCCCAGTTCAAGAGAGACAGGGAACTGCTGGAGAGAGTCCAATGGAGGCTCCAAAGATTTTGAGGGGCCTGGACATCCCTGTGAGGAAGAAAGGCTGAGAGCCCTGGGGCTGGTGAGCCTGCAGAAGGGGATCTGATGCTCAGCAAGAGCTGAAGGACCTATGGGAGGCAAGAGGATGGAGCCAGACTCTTCTCAGTGGTGCCCAGGGACAGGACAAGGGGCAGTGGGCACAAACTGGAACCCAGGAGGTTCCACCTCAACAGGAGGAGAGAATTCATTGTTGTGAGGATGCTTGAAGCTCTGGAGCAGGCTGCCCAGAGAGGTTGTGTAGTCTCCTTGTCTGGAAAGCTTCCAAACTCCCCTGGCAATTGTGATCCTGGGCAAGCTGCTGTGGGTGCCCTGCTTTAGCAGGGGGGTTGGACTGGATGATCTCCAGAGGCCCCTTCCATGCCCCACCGTGCTGGGATTCTGTCATGTTAAGACGATTCCTGACTTATGCCATTAACACCAAAATGTCAGGTGGTGAATAGAAAATGTTGGGGGTCTGTGTGTTTTTCCTGCCTAGCATCAACACTCCTGAAGTCCTCCAAGTGCTAAGGACAGGCAACGTGCCTGGGCAGGCAGATGTGCATGAGGGGAAGGAGGAGAGAAGCAGCAGCTGATGTTCCACCAAGCTTGGCTTGGAGATCAAAGCAAGGTGCTGTTAGTAGAAAAACAGTGATGTTATTTAACATCAAAAAGCAGCCTGACAGTCGAACCAGTTTTCCCTTCTGGAAGTGATGAGAGCAAGCAGAGGCTTGGAATTATTCAAGGCTGAGGCAGAATTATTCATGCAAGGAAGGAGGAGAAAAAAACCTGGTCTCAGCATCTCAGATACTAACATGTTTGAGGAGAGCAATTCTTTGGTTTCTCCACACATCAGTATTCTCCAGAATTTCCCAACAATAAAAGGTAGAAATAAATAAGTAGAAATGTTTGCCCTATTCAGCACCAAGAGATGAAGCTGCCCATGCCCATGAGGAAGCTTCATCTCACAAGGACCACGTCAGAGCACCTCCTCGTGTCATTCCCAGATCAGCTTTGCCTTCAAAGACCTTATAGATGATGTCTAGAAAACTGGGAGCCTGGTAAGCCCCCTGTGGTATTAGCAGCTTGAGCACTGAGTGCCAACCTCACCAGTGTCACAGGATTTGATTCTAAACCCTAGAGAGGTAAGAGAGGTCTGCTTACATGATGGTGTGTTCACAGAACCCCAGCATGGTGGGGGTTGGAAGGGACCTCTGGGGATCAGCCAGTCCCACCTCCCTGCTAAAGCAGGGGCACCCACAGCAGCTTGTCCAGGATCATAATGGCCAGGGGGGTTTGGAAGCTCTCCAGAGGAGGAGACTGGGATCTAAGGATGACCTAGGAGGAGAAGACAGCCTCCTGCTGGAGTTCTCAGCTTTGATGACTCGATGACAGTCCATTCACAGGGCCATGAGGTGCTCCAAAGCAGAGCAGAGCCATGACCCTCCCCACAATGAGGGACTCCCTGGTACATCTCATACCCCAAGCACCACCAATATGTTTTTCCACATTGGGATTTTCCTACCAGGCATTCAATGCCCAGGATCATCTCCATGACTCACTTCTGAAGACAATATCAGCAGAGGACATCTTCACTGGTATGACAAGAATCTAAAAATAGAGAAGTTGTTTCAGAAGAAGGCTGTGTGCCAGCTGCAGGCTAATACAGCTTGGCTGGGGAGAGGCTCGTGCAAGCAAACAGAAAAGACACAGGAGCTACTGTGGCTTCACTTCCATGCTTCACCAACTCTCTAAAATTCCAAAGTCTACCCAAGAAACCAAAACTGGATGAATTTGGAGCCTGCAGTCACACAGCTGCACACCAACAGCTTTCCAACTACAAAGAAACCAGAAGCTGCTCTCACTCATTAACATTTCTGGAAACAAACAGGAGAAAAAAGGATTTTTTTAGACTGAAAAATGAGACTTGTCCCTCCATAGTGTTATGTCATCATGATATCATCTAATGTCCACCACCATGCAGCTCTCACTTCATACTCCTCAGGGACTTTGTATTCCCAGATGCCAATCCATAGAATCACAGAATTGTTTTGGTTGGAAGAGATCTTTAAGCTCATGGAGTCCAACCATTAGCCCAGCACTGCCAGGTCACCACTAAACCATGGCCCTCAGCACCACATCAACACAGCTCTGAAACCCCTCAAGGGATGGGGACTCCACCACTGCCCTGGGCAGCCTGGGCCAGGCCTTGACAACCCTCTTGGTAAAGAAATTGTTCTTCATGTCCAACCTAAACCTCCCCTGGGGCAAGCTGAGGCCATTTCTTCTTGTCCTATCACTTGTTCCTTGGAAGAAGAGACCAACCCCTACTTCACTCCAGCCTCCTTTCAAGCAGTTGTAGAGAGCCAGAAGGTCTACCCTCAGCTTCTATTTCTCCAGGCTGAATACCCCCAGTTCCCTCAGCTGCTCCTCACCAGCCCTGTTCTCCAGACCCTTCACCAGCTTTGTTGCCCTTCTCTGGACCTGCTCCAGCCCCTCAATGTCCTTGGAGTGAGAAGCCCAATACTGAACCCAGGATTTGAAGTTCTGATTCAGGCCAGGATGCTGGTGGCCTTCTGGGCCACCTGGGCACATCCTGGTTCATCTTCAGCTGCTGTCAACAAGCACTCTCAGGTTTTTTTCCAACAGGCAGTTCCCAGCCACTCTGCCCCAAGCCCATTTGCTTGCAGACTGAGCTAGCCTGGTTGTTGTCGGTGTGGGAGGGGGATTTCAGCTCTCATGCTGTGGCACGGTGATGGTTTTCAAACTGTCTTTTTGACTTTTCATCACCAAGTTCAAGCAGAGAAAGCGCAAGAATGTGAATAAGTCACTATTGGGTGTAAGAAAGCAAATAATAATTGCTCTAAACACTTCCATTGCAGAGAGAGAAATCATAGAATCATAGAATCATAGAATCAAGAAGGTTGGAAGAGACCTCAAGGATCATCGAGTCCAACCTGTCACCCTACACCTCATGACTATCTAAACCATGGCACCAAGTGCCACGTCCAATCCCCTCTTGAACACCTCCAGGGATGGTGACTCCACCACCTCCCTGGGCAGCACATTCCAATGGCCAACCACTCTCTCTGTGAAGAACTTTCTCCTCATCTCCAGCCTAAACCTCCCCTGGCACAGCTTGAGACTGTGTCCTCTTGTTCTGGTGCTGGTTGGGTGCTGGTTGCCTGGGAGAAGAGAGCAGCACCCTCCTGGCTACAACCTCCCTTCAGGTAGTTGTAGACAGCAATGAGGTCACCCCTGAGCCTCCTCTTCTCCAGGCTAAACACCCCCAGCTCCCTCAGCCTCCCAGTTTGGTGTCATCTGCAAATTTACTGATGATGTTTTACTGAAATGTTTAAGAATCTCTACTCAAAACAAAGTTGGAGCAGTCTGAGTTCTCAACTTGCTTGCTGGGCTGTCTGGCTGCTGCTGCTTCTTTTCTGGCTGAAGATAACACACTGACCTTGCTGAGCTAAGTCTAACAGCCTCTCTGCTTCTTGACTCTCTGCCTTCTGCCAGGGGAGTCTGGGGGGATTCCTTCTGGTCTGAAGGGGAGGTCCCTTGGGGGAAGCAAAGGGAGCTTGGTTGTGCTTTTCTGTTGATTGTATATATTTGTAAATGTTGTGACTAGTGTGTATTTGTACACAGCCATTGCATTTCATCACAGATTGTAGATTTGCTTGTAAATACAGCTTGCATTCGCTTCCAGACTGAGCCAGCCTGGTTACTGTGGGGGTGGGAGGGGGATTTCAGCTCTCACACCCTGACACTTACTTAGGTCATTGTCCATCTTGAAGGCGATGTCCAGCTGCATGATGAAAAGCATGAACTGGAACCAGGGGCTCATCTCCTTGTGGGGGAGGGGAACATGGACAGAGAAGACAATGTCATTGGCTTCGATCTGCCTGCTCACTGCCTCGTCGAAGTCCTTCAGCTTCTCGCAGGGGTTGTCCCCCCAGGGCATCAGCCACTTGGTTTTGTGGTGGTTTCTCCTCATGTCGATGCACTTCGCCGACGTGTAGAGAACAGCTGTCGTGGGGCTGGGAGCTGTAAGGGGAAGAAACCCACATTTTATCATCTTTAGGTATCTCTTGGAGATGTTTCCCCCACCAAAATGTGCAGCTCCCCACTTAATTATTTGAAGGCAACTTAGATGATCAGATGATTCTCCCTCACAGCTCCTTGGTATTACAGTTAGTTAAGGTTGCCCAGAGAGGTGGTCGAGGAAAATAGAAATGGGAGGTAAGAGGAAGGGGCTGGGGCCCAGGGCAGGATGGTGGCTGTGCCATGCTACCACCTTCTGTCCCCTATCAGGTGATAGGATAGGAGGAAACGGACTAAAACTGTGCAGGGGAAGGATTAAGTTGGACATGAGGAACAATTTCTTTGCTGCAAGAGTGGTCAGGCACTGGAACAGGCTGCCCAGGGAGGTGGTAGAGTCACCATCCCTGAAGGTGTTCAAGAAATGTGTGGACATGGCACTTGGGAACATGGTTTAACGGCCATGGTGGTGTTGGGTTGAAGGTTGGACAAAATGATCTTGGAGATCTTTCCCAACCCAAACAATTCTATGATTCCATCTACAGATCTATTACTGACACTATAGTAGGATTGAACCTATGATTAGCTGAAGCAGCAGGAGTTTGGTAGGTCAGTCTCAGATGTCTCAGTGACATCAAAATCACACTGAATGTCACTGAGGATGACTTCTCTTCACAGCCCCTTCTGGTTTGCTCTCTGGACCAAACCCACAAGGAAAGCTGGTGCCCATATCAAAAACTCAGATGGACCCAGTACCTGAAGAGGACTCCTGGAGAGCTGGGGAGAGACTTCTTACAGGGGCTTCTTGTTACAGGACAAGGGGCAGTGGCTTTGAGCTGGAAGAGGGGAGATTGAGACTGGAGATTAGGAAGAAATCCTTCCCAGTGAGGGTGGTGAGACACTGGAACAGGTTGCCCATGGAGGTTGTGGATGCCCCCTCCCTGGAGGTGTTCAAGGCTGGGTTGGATGGGGCCATGAGAAACCTACTCTACTGGGAGGTGTCCCTGCCCATGGCAGAGGGGTAGGAATGAGATGATCTCTAAGGTCCTTCCAACCCCAACTGCTCTCTGATTCTATGAACAGATGTTCTAAACCTCATGGTCCTGCAGAGCAGGGGAGGGCTTCCCGCGGCGATGTGACCCACGCACAGCTGGACGTTTCCTCGGGCAGGAAAGGCTCCTCTCACGGCTCAACCACACAATGCTTTTTTAAGAATTCTTGCTAAAGGGAGAAAGCTGCAGCACTTCACCTCTAACCCAGCCCAGGGCCAGCACCAACCTGGGTGCTGCCTGCAAGCTTGCTGTGGGAGTCACCCAGCCTTGCCATAAGCCCACGGGGTGAGCTGGTCACCTCCATGAAGTTCCACAGATCCTTCCTCACCCACTGCTGCTAACTGCAGAGAAATGTTTAGCAGGAAGCAATTTCTTCCTTCTAAGTCAGTCTGATCTTGTGGCCAATGGTCTCCTGGGGCACATGAAGAAGAGTGGGGCCAGCAGATCTGGGAGTTTCTCATCCCTCTATACTCTGTCCTAGACAGACCAAAGCTGGGGTACTGGGTCCAGTTCTGGGCTTCCCAGCTCAAGAGACACAGGGAACTACTGGACAGAGTCCAGAGGAGGCTACAAAGATGCTGAGGGGCCTGGACCATCTCTGTGAGGAGGAAAGCCTGGAGAAGAGCAGGCTTTCCCCATCCCCCCTGAGAGGGGATCTGATAAATGCTCAGCAAAAGCTGAAGGATCTGAAGGGGTCAAGAGGATGGGGCCAGACTGGTCAGTGGTGCCCAGTGACAGGACAAGGGGCAATGGGCACAAACTGGAACCCAGGAGGCTCCACCTGAACAGTAGGAAAAACTTTTTTGGTGTGAGGGTGCTGGATGCCCAGAGAGGTTGTGGAGTCTCCTCCTCTTATATTATTTATCTTATCTTACTCCTCATTATGGGGGGGATACTGGAATATAGAACAGATGTTGAGATCTTCTATAGATAGAAGCTGAGATCTTGGCCTTAAAGCTCTCCCTAAACTCTGCAGTGCCCATTCAGTACAGCAGACTACAAGGCTTGGTGCATGTGCAGAAGATTCATGGATCCATAGAACGGTTTGGGTTGGAAGGGTACTTAAAGATCATCCAGTTCCAACCCCCTGCCATGGGCAGGGACACCTTCTGCTAGACCAGGTGGCTCAAGGCTTCATCCACCCTGGATTTGAGCACCTCCAGGGAGGGGGCATCCATGACCTCCTTGGGTAACCTGTTCCAGTGTCTGGACAACATGCAACATCCCAAATCAGACATAACCATGGAGGAGGACACTGCTCAGGGTTTATATTGCTGAGGAACCAGTCCAACCCTGCAGTACAAATAGAGCTGAAACCAAAGAAGAAATGAATCCACCTTCAGCCTGAATTTTGGCATCTAACACTTCCATGTCCAAGTGAACCAAAAGGCTTTTAAGAACTCAAGTAGATTCCCTGCACAGTTCTGTCATGCAAAAGCTTCTTACAACAGCAGCTCTGCCCTGTTTCCAGCATTGGGAAATAAATATTTTAATGCTATTTGAATGCATCACAGAGCTGGAAAATGAAGATGAGCAGAGATGGAGTTGCTCCAGTTCCTCATCTCCCAGCATAACCCAAGAAGCTTCCATGGGTCAGAAAGTCCAGCAATCAGCAGGTTAAGAATTCCCTGTCCCTTATGGACCTATTTACACTCTGGCACAGACTGAAGTGGGGGGTTGGCCAGCTGAAAACATTTTCATATCCAACATTTCATGACAATTAAACCAAAGCTGTCTTATTTTCTGTCCTAGGTGCCACTGGACATGCTGGGGTGAATTCCTTCTAGCTTCACAAGTTTTGCGAAGCAGATGGAGCAGGAGAACTCCTTCTGAAGCTGTTAAAGAGTTTTCTTTGTCTGTTTGCCCTCTAATTCAAATAAATTAATGTCACACAAATTTGTTAAATTACATTTGTGGAACCCCTCAAAAATTCCCAAACTTTTTAAAAATGAAATGGCAACTTGAAAAACAAAAACAAAAAAAAAAATCAAAACTTTGAGTGCAAATTTAGCCTAATAGTTTAAAAAAAAAAAAAAACCTCTACCACAAATGCTAAGCATTGAAATGCTCCTGATCTTCAAGGTCCCTTCCAGCCCCAACCGTTCTATGAATCTACAAATTAAACCAGAAGGAGCAGATGAAGTAACAAATCTCCAAGAATGTACAATAATGAATGGGTCAAGGTCACAGTCTCCAGAGAAAAGACACCAAGTTGCCTACCAAGATGCTGTGAGGAGCCTGGAGCATCTCTGTGAGGAGGAAAGGCTGAGACCCCTGAGGCTGATGAGCCTGGAGAAGAGCAGCCCCAGAGGGGAGCTGAGCAATGCTCAGCAAGAGCTGGAGATCTGACCCCAGCCTCTTGTGCCCTGTTTCCTTCCAGTGGTGCCCAGCACCAGGACAAGAGACACTAAGTGGAACCCAGGAGGTTTCATCTGAATGGAAGGAACATCTTTGTTGTGAGGGTGCTGGAGGCCTGGAGCAGGCTGCCCTGGGAAGTTGTGGAGTCTCCTTGTCTGAAGAGCTTCCAAAGCCAGCTGGGCATTGGCATCCTGGGCAAGCTGCTGTGGGTGCCCCTCCTTTAGAAGGGGGGAGTTAGACTGGATGACCTCCAGGTCACTTCCAACCCCACCATGCTGGGATTCTATGGCCATATAAAATCAGGGGCAAACAGGCCAGCCTGTGGGCTCTGGCAGAAGGCTGTTTCCACATCGTCACCATCCTCATTCTCACAGCTGCTCCAAGACTCCAATCTCTCCCTCTCTGGAGATATTCAAGACCCATCTGTATGAGTTCCTGTGTGATCTGGTGTAGGTGATCCTGCTCTGGCAGGGGGGCTGGACTAGATGATCTCTCAAGCTCCCTTCCAGACCCTAACATTCTGTGACTTTCTGGAGAGCTCACAAGCCACCAAAACAGCTCCAGCAGCAGGCACTCACCCCCTATCTACAAAATTCCAGGTATTTCGAGGAGAAAAACAATCCCCAGCTGAGCAACACCCAGCCCAGGGCCGAGCCAGCTCAGCTCTGGGTTCCCTCTGCTGAACAGGGTGACATGCACACACGCTACACCCAGATGATTCAGACCTGGCTGCCCTCGTCAGTCTGATGAAGCATCACAACAGCAGCTCTCCTGCGTTTTGGGCTGCCAGCCAGGAACCCTGTGTAGCATCTTCCCTACTGTGCCACCTCGTCATAGAGGGATGACATCCACGCTCCTTCCTCCAGGCAGGGGAGAGATGACTCAACACACCAGGCGGGAGGAAGTTATTAAAAAGCACTTGTTTATAAACTGCATTTTTTCTGCCTTTTTTTTTTTTTTGTGACAGCAGTTTGGTGTCTTCCAGCTCCAAAAGCAGCAGTGATGCCTGCAGAAGGGGTGGGCTGAAAGGGATTTGCTTCAGCAGGAAGATTCCCAGATTCCTTCCTGCTCTTGCTATCAATCCACAGCCAAAACAAAACAAAAAAAGGCATCCCAGAGTGGCAGCCTTGACACATCCCAAACCAAGACCCACAGAAAGATCCTACAGTATATCAGCACCCAAAAGAACAAGAAAGAAACAGAAAAAAATAAATGAAGCATTCCACACACACAAAATAATCTAGCTGTAACTCCAGGATTACAGAACAATGGTCTGCTGGTAGCCAGGAAGGACAAGGGTCTCCTACAGTGCATGAAGAAGAGTGTGGGCAGAAGGTCAAGGGAAGTTCTCCTCCCCCTCTGCTCTGCCCCACTCAGACCACATCTGCAATACTGGTTCCACTTTGGGCTCCCCAGGTAAAGAGGGAGAGAAAACTACTGGAGAGAGTCCAGAGGAGGCTATGAGCATGATGAATGGCCTGGAGCATCTCTGTGAGAAGGAAAGGCTGAGAGACCTGGGGCTGTTGAGCCTGCAGAAGAGCAGCCTGAGGGGACCTGCTCAGTGCTCAGCAAGAGCTAAAGGACCTGTGGGGGCCAAGACAATAGGGCCAGACTCCCCTCAGTGGTGCCTAGTGACAGGTCAAGGGGCATAAACTGAAACCCACGTGGTGCCACCTGAACAGGAGGAGAAACATCTTTGGTGTGAGGGAGCTCTGGAGCAGGCTGCTCAGAGAGGCTGTGGAGTCTCCTCTGGAGAGCTTCCAAACCCAGAGCCCAAATCTGGCCATTGTTATCCTGGGCAAGCTGCTGTGGGCACCCCTGCTTTAGTAGAGGGGCTGGACTAGAATGCTCTCCAGAGGTCCCTTCCAAACCCACCACAAGGATTCTATTTGCTTCTGTAAGCACACAGAACAGTGTGTTTCCTTTCTCCTGCCCCAACGTCCAGCCTAGAGCTGCAGCTGTAAGTGGTTATCAGGAGTATTGCTGTGAAAGAAGCAGAACCTTCAGGCCAAGCTCTCCAAGCATTTTAGCTCTGTCAGATCTTCGAGTGATTTCCAAGCAAGCATTGCTGAATTAAGAGACACTGTCCCTTCTAGAGAGCAGAAAAATGTTTTATATGTTTTGATGCAACTCACTACAGCCATAAATCCATGTTTTCATCACCAACTGATTATGATTTTAAATCCTTGGCATCCTCACTCCAACATCCCCCCGCCCCCCAAAGTTCCAGCTCTGAGGAGCAAGAGACAACTGCAATACATTCCTCATCAGGAACCTCACACCAAACAAATGCTGTCACTTGGCTTCCATTACTTCTCTGGCTCCCCTCCCATTAAATTCTAGTGTGTGCTGAACCATGTGGACAGACAAAAAACAACCCAACAACTCCAAAGCCTGGTGAAACTGCAGCCAAGCCAGCTCAAAGCATTACAAAGTGCTATGCAAAACAAAGCCAGCACCCAGGGAGTGCTGCGAGGAGCGGTGCCAAGCAGGCTGCCTGCAGCCCTCCTGCCTCTGGGCTGGGGATGCTTCAGCTATGAAATGAGAGGTGGCAGCCTGGAAAGCACCATCATCATCAAGTGGTTGGGGTTGAAAGAGACCTTAAAGATCATCCAGGTCCAACCTCCCCTGCCATGGGCAGGGACACCTTCCACCAGATGAGGTTGCTCAAAGCCTCATCCAACATGACCTTGGACACCTCCAGGGAGGGGGCATCCATAACCTCCCTGGGCAACCTGTCCAGTGTCTCCCCACCCTCACTGGAAAGAATTTCTTCCTAATGTCCAGTCTCAATCTCCCCTCTTCCACAGATTGACACACTGCATTGGGTTGAAAGAGACTTTAAAAGGTCATCTTGTCCAACCCCACTGCAGTCAGCAGGGACACCTCAAACTACATCAGGCAGCCCAGGGCCACATCAAGTCTGATCTTGAATGTCTCCAAGCACACAAGCACATCTCCAAATACATCCCTGGGCAACCATTTTCAAGTATATTAAAGAGCCATTTGGGCTAAGCCCCAGCCCAGCCAGCTCATGGTGCTGAGAAGCACTGCACTGCTGTAGGTATTGTTTGGAGGGGGACCAAACAATAGGGCATTCATCAGAAGGTTGCAGAAGCTGCTTGGGAGTGAGATTCTCCAGGAGGCAGACCTGAAAGCTCAGGAGCTTCAGGGGCCATGAGCAGGTGGATGAAGAGTGTGACCAGCAGGTCAAGAAAGGTTTTCCTCTGTCCAGTTCTGGGCTCCCCAGGTCGAGAGAGACAGGAAACTACTGGAGAGAGACCAGTGGAGGCTATGAGGATGATGAAGGGTCTGGAGCATCTCTGTAAGAAGGAAAGGCTGAGAGCCCTGGGGCTGTTGAGTCTACAAAAGAGCAGCCTGAGAGGGGATGTGAGCAATGCTCAGCAAGAGCTAAAGGACCTGTAGAGGGCAAGAGGATGGGACCAGGGAGGGAATGGCCCTCAGCTCTGCTCTGCCCACACTCTGGATGGGTCTGTACCTGACTGCTGTGAACTGGGGAGGCCACTGCTGAAGTCCTGGGTCCAGTTCTGGGGTCCCCACTTCAAGAGAGACAGGGAACTACTGCAGAGAATGTCCAGCAGAGGCCACAAAGATACTGAGGGGCCTGGAGGAGGAAAGGCTGAGAGCCCTGGGGCTGGTGAGCCTGGAGAAGAGCAGCCCCAGAGGGCAGCTGAGCAATGCTCAGCAAGAGCTAAAGTATCTGTGGGGGGCAAGAGGATGGAGCCAGACTCTTCTCAGTGGTGCCCAGGGACAAAAGAGGCAATGGGCACAAACTGGAACTTAGGAGGTTCTGTCTGAACAGGAGGAGAAACATGTTTGGTGTGAGGGTGTTAGAGCCCTGGAGCAGGCTGCCCAGAGAGGTTGTGGAGTCTCCTCCTCTGGAGAGCTTCCAAACCCAGCTGGGCACTGTGATGCTGGGCAAGCTGCTGTGGGTGCCCCTGCTTTAGCAGGGGGGTTGGAACTAGATAATCTCCAGAGGTCCCTTCCAACCCCCACCATGCTGGGACTTTGTGAGCAGGTATCAGACAGAGACCCCTCACCCCAAGTGTTTCCACTCCTGCAGTGCTGGATGCCCACAAGCACAAGCCTGCTGGAGCTGTTGTTGGGTATTTCCAACCTCCATACTTAAGAGAGAGAACTTCACACAGACAAGTTTACAGCCAGGATGATTCAGAGCAAACCCTTCCAGAGCACCAACTACCATCTCCAAGGAGACAGCATGCCTGCACCCGTGGGAAAAGCAGGCAGGAGGTGATGGTCAGCACCAGAGCTCTCCTTAGCTCTCCTAGCACCAACCCTGGCAAAACCATCTGCAAAACCCAGGCAAGAGCAGACATGAAGATAAAACCAACAGTCTGAGGAACCCTTCTGTTGTGGTTTCCATACTAATTTGGGGAGGGAGTAAAGTAAACCTTCTTTGAAGCTTGTTTGCATACAGAATAGATTCACAGAATGGGTTGGGTGGGAAGGGACCTTGAAGATCAGCTAGTTCCAGCTCCCCTGGCATTGGCTATAAACACATTTGTCTTCAAGGTCTGCAGGCACCAGCTGGCCCATATCCTGCTGGGGAACAAGGAAGCCACCCACTGCATCTTCAAGCAGAGGCTTTGGAGGTGCTGCTCTCACTGCAAAAGGCCCAGGGGGATCCCAAATTCCAGGGTCACAGCAGTTCCTGCCATTTCTTGACAAGGAAGTGGGGCTCCTTGCAATGCTTTTAGACAGCAAGTCCCCTAGAGAGCCAGGTGCCTTCAGTAGAGAGGTCATCACCTCCCCAGAAGGACTTATGATGGACTTTCAAAGCCAGCTCAGCTCTCTTACAGATTAAAATCACATAATTGTTGTGCTTGGAAGACACCTGTAAGATCATTGAGGCCAACTTAACTCAGCACTGCCAGGTCAGCACTAAACCATGTTCCACAGCATCACATTGACAAGTCTCCTTCTCTGGAGAGCTTCCAAAGCCCTCTGGCCATTGTGATCCTGGGCAAGCTGCTGTGGGTGCCCCTGCTTTAGCACAGGGGGTTGGCCTGGATGATCTCCAGAGGTTCCTTCTAACTCCAACCATGCTGGGATTCTGTGATGGGTGTTAAGCCAGCAACACTATGACCTACTACAGCAATAAAGAGATTTCTTTTGTTTCACCTATACTGGCCCTTGAGACAACCCATCTCTTCTCTGTAGCATCAGGTGACAGAACAATAGGAAATGGCCTACAGTTGTGCCAGGAGAGGTTTAGGTTGGACAAGAGGAACAATTTCTTTCCTGCAAGAGTGGTCAGGCATTGGAACAGGCTGCCCAGGGAGGTGGAGTCACCATCCCTGGAGGTGTTCAAGAAACCTGTGGATGTGGCATTTTGGGACATGGTGATGTTGGGTTGATGGCTGGACTTGGTCTCTGAGGGCTTTTCCAACCCAAACTATTAGCATGTTAATTTTTTTTGAGAAAAAGCAGAATGTAAGATCTTGCCTGTAAGCTTTAACAGTTCCTTTAAGGCAATTTAAAATAATTTAAATAACAGTAGTTTAAAATAATTTAGAAGATTAAGAATAGTTCCTTTACTTCAGGAACTATTCCTCAGAGAAAACAAAACAAAACAAACTAAAACCAAACCAAACAAAACCCCACAAAAAGCCCAACAAAACCCAAACCAAACCAAAGCAAAAAAAAGAAAAAACCAACCCAAACCAAAGCAACCAAACAAAACCCCCAAAAAACAATCCAACAGAATTTTTTAACTTTATTTAGACTTAAATCTTGAGGTAAAAAAAAAAATCATTGCTATGAGATAAGAGATCTCAATCTTTCACCATTTCCACTTGACTTATTTCTGCCTAGGTCTGCACAAGAGCCACCACCACTCAGCTTCTTAATTTCAGTTATTAAGTAGATCTTTTGATGAGCATCCCTGTAATTCCCCCCTCCATCCTACTTGCCATGAAGCAAGGCATTCAACCCCATCACCAGAGCACCCCCCCCTCCTTGTTCCCACATCAACTCGCCCCTGTGGTATGGATTTGGGTAGCTTCTCATGGAGAGCACCCACAGCATTGCCAATTAACTACTGACCCCTGCTCTGGGCACCATAAACAAGCCCTTTAGAACCTCTCAATTGCATTGTGTCCACACTGATTAGAGCTTCAGTCCCCCCCACCCCGACCTGGCTGGGTGTTAACTTCTCCCAGGCACCAGGAGCATTCTGCTTTTCTACTCAATTACCCCCTTCTGAGCCCAGCCATCACTACCCAACGAGCACACACAATGGTCTTCTGCTTCATTACACTGGCCAACAGCAGGGGAGGAACAAACAAGCTAATTTATCATCAGACAGACTGGGCTCCTCCAACTGGAGAATCACAGAACCGTTTCAGTTGGAAAAGATCTTTCAGATCATCAAGCCCAACCATTAGCTAACTCTACTGAGCAGCAAAAACCTGAGGGACATCATAAAGCCTTATTATAGTCATGTACCTACTGCAGCATGGAAGCTCCCTTCTCCACCTCTCTTTTCCCTGAATTTGATGCTACCAAGTTAATTGAGCATCCACTAAAGCAGTACTGAAATTACTATTTTTTATTACTAGTTCCCACAACATGAAAGCAGCTCCTCCATGCAGAGTGGTTCTACATTTAAACCATCAAATTCATCCAAAAAACCCCAAACTGCATACTAGAAGCCCAGAATCCCACCATGGTAGGGCTTGGAAGGGACCTTTGGAGATCATCCAGTCCCAGCAAACTCCTAAAGCAGGGGCACCCACAGCAGCTTGCCCAGCATCACAGTGGCCAGGTAGGGATGGAATCCCTCCAGAGAAGGAGACTCCACAACCTCTCTGGGCAGCCTGCTCCAGGCTCACAACAAAGAACTTTCTCCTCCTGTTCAGATGGAACCTTTGTTCAAGTCTGTGCCCACTGCACCCTGTCCTGTCCCTGGGCACCACTGACAAAAACCTGGCCCCATCCTCTTGCCCCCTGCAACTCCTTCAGCTCTTGCTGAGCATTGCTCAGCTCCCCTCTGGGGCTGCTCTTCTGCAGGCTCACCAGCCCCAGGTCCCTCAGCCTTTCCTCCTCACAGATGCTCCAGGCCCCTCAGCATTTTGGTGGCCCTTTGCTTGACTCTCTCCAGTAGTTCCCTGTCTCTCTTGAACTGGGGAGCCTAAAACTGGACCCAGGAGTCCAGATGTGGCCTCCCTAGGGCAGACAACAGCAGCAAGTGAGGAGAACCTATTCCCATTAGGGAAGGGATTTCTTTCCTACCCTTTGAGTCCAAGCTTTTGCAAGACCATAGTCCTTTAAAATCCCAGGACACCAGTTCCACCTTTATTTACAGCAGGAGTCACCAGACAAGCTATCACAGACAGAAACCCTGTTGCCACCTCCATGATATTCTCCAGTACTAGAGGTTTCTTGATCTTTTCTGCTTTAGACCATAAAAATAAAACTGCCCAAGCCACAAGAGCCCAGTTTGGGAGATTCCTGACCCAAGTTATGTTCTACATCCAACTCTTCTGTTCTGGATGTGGAGAGCAAGCCAGGAGCAGGCTGTTCATGTACCTCCTTTAATGACAGCACTGGCTTCTCCAGTGTGTTTGGAAGGGCAGTGGGAGTCCTGCCCAGTTCAGAGTACAGCTGGTTGGAAGGTGGTATTTGGTGGCACAGATGGGCAGCCCAGATCTCTGCCAAACTCTAACCAACCAGCTTAAACTGTGGTGGGAAGTGAGCTGCTGGGATTTGAAGGTCCCTAACCAAGCACTTCAGCCAGGAGAAGGGTCAGCTGTGGTTTGGAGGAATTTCTGGGCTTTGGAGGAATTTCTGGGCTTCCTAGAACCAGACAGTAGCTAGAGAGATGTATGTATTCGTGTGAAGTTGGATTTTTGCTCCAGCTTTGCTCTTCAACACTGCAGCTTCAAGGTGGCCATTCACTATGGCCTCTCTAGAGGAGTACAAGATATCCTATCAGTTTGATAGGACAAGAGGAAACAGCCTCAAGATGCACCAGGGGAGGTTTAGGTTGGACTTGAGGAATAATTTCTGCCCCAAAATAGTAGTCAAGCCCTGGTCCAGGCTGCCTAGGGCAGTGGTGGGTCTCCATCCCTGGAGTGGTTTCAATGCAGTATAGATGTGGTGCTGAGGCCAGGCTGGATGAGGCCTTGAGCAACCTGAGCTGGTGGAAGGTGTCCCTGCCCATGGCAGGGGCTTGGAACTAGATAATATTTAAGGTCCTTTTCCAACCCAAACCGTTCTATGAATCTATGAACAGCAGCAAGAAATAAATGTAGAGAGCAGAAGCAGCATGAGATCCATAAATGCTGAGATACTGAAAAAAGTGGATTGAAAAGAAGAAAAATCAAAGGTAGACCTGATGTGCAAACTGCCACAGACAGTTTGATCTCCTGCCAAGTTGTCCTTTGTCCATTTGCCGTTCAGATGAAACGCATTTCCTGCCTCACCCAGCCCAGATAATAAATCCCTGCAAAGAGCTCTAAAGCAGCAGCCTGCCCTGATGCTCTCCAGCAGCTTTTTCTCCCAGGAGAGCAGCCTGCAGCTCACCAGGTCCCACACTGCAGATAACAAACACCTTGAAGCTGCCAGTGCTCAGATATGTAAAGAATTTCATCTGCATGTGAACGGGAGGGAGCAGATCCTGGGGCCCTTCCCCTGGCTGGCCCGGGGCAGATGGGCACCTCCTGGCCTTCAAAGGCTTTCCCAGGCTATCACAGAGTTGTAACTTGACTTCAAAGGCCATCAATCTTATTTACTCAGGAGAAGACTTCCTGTTTAATCCTTATTGCATGCAGAGAGGCAGCACAACTACTGCCTCTAAGTGCTTAGGTCATGTTCAACACCAAGCCTGGTTAGTTAGGATCAACAAAAGAATCTCAGAATCATTTAGGATGGAAAAAAAGCCTTTCAGATGTGTCCAACTGTTAACCCAGCACTGCCAGGTCACCACTAAACCATGTCTCTCAGCTCCATATCTACACTGCTTTCAAGCCCCTCCAGGGAGGGGAACTCCACCACTGCCCTGGGCAGCCTGGGTCAGGCCTTGACAGCTCTTAAGGGGAAGAAATTATTCCTCATGCCCAACCTGAACCTCCCCTGAGGCAACTCGAGGATGCTCACTCTCATCCTGGCTCCAACCTCCTTTCAAGGCCCAGAGACATAGAGTGTCCATGTCTGGAGACATTCAGCCTGCTTGGATGTGCTCCTGTGAGACTTTCTCCAGGTGAACCTGCCTTGGCAGGGGGACTGAATTCCATCTCCAGAGGTCCCTTCCAGCCCCTACCATTCTGAGATTCTCTGTGAGCTGCAGAGAGCTTGAGGCAGTTTCCCTTATCCCATCACCTGTTTCTTGTGAGAAGAGACCAGGAGGAACATCAAGAGGATCATCTTCTCCATGTAAACTACACAGCAGAGTTTCCCTGATGCATTTTTCACAGGGAAGGTGGTGAGACAGTGGGAAGGTTGCCTGGGTAAGTTGTGGATGCTCCCACCCTGGAGGTGTTAAAGGCCTTATTAAAGGGTGTTAAAGGGTGAATGAGGTCTTGAGCAACCTGGTCTAGTGGAAGGTGTCCCTGCCCATGGCAGGGAGGTTGGAAGTAGATGATCTTTGAGGTTCCTTCCAACCCAAACAATTCTATCAATCTATGAATCTCTCCTAACTGTAGTTTGGAAGTGATACAACTTCAAGAGAAACAAAACCCCAGCACTCTAGGAGGATTTGCAGCTTCACTGCCTGCTCCTCAGGCCCCCAGCATGGCCACTTCTGCCTGGGAACTCTCAATTCCCACCACATTTGCCCATTCAGCTACAGTTACAGCTCTTCAAACAGAAGAATTGAGCAGACCTAAACTAAATAGAGATGACCTTTCGAGTCTGCCTTTTTTTCTTTTGTCCTCCATCAGCTCCTAGAGCTTCTGCCAAGGCTGCAGCACTGAAGGAATGTGTCTATAGAGAGGAGTTTATTGGCATTCATGTCCACAGAGCAGCACTGACCTATTCAGCAGAGCTTTGACCACCTTCTGGAGAGGCCAGGGATGAAAGCAAATCAGGCAAGATGAAAATGGGCTTTGTCCTGGAGCCCTAGAGCAGGCTGTATCCACCTAGCTTAGAAATCTTTTGAGAGGAGAAGACAATCTGAAGAGCTCAGCCCAAGGAAAAAAAAAAAAAAGAGGTAATGAAATCCTAGGAAAGAAAAATGAAATGCAGGAAGCTGAGTGCTGAGGAGCCAAAGCAGACATGTAGATAATGGGGTGGGATTGTTGATAGCTGCTCAGCCATTCAGACACATGACTCATTATCTCTCCGGGTGAGGCACACCAGCAAGAGTTTGATTTGCTCCAGTCAAAACAATTCTGGCTTTTGCAATCTTAAATCCAGGCAGGGGAGCAGTGAACCTGGACCTTGGTAAATCCATCCCTCTGGTCCCAGCAGACTCATGTGCCTGGTAAATACCTCCACTTCTCTAAGCAGTTAAAGCTCTGAAGGGCAGGGCTGGACACCAGACCCGCAGCACTTAACTGTCTGTGTGCCTGCTCCTGGGCTCGGTCTTCACTACAGAGAGGTTCTCCTGCCTTCAGCTGGCTCATGGGAACTGAAACCAAGATCATCTGTGACTTGGCACAAGGCTCCACAGAACCACAGCATGGTGGGGGATAGAAATGACTTCCCTGGAGATGATCCAGGCCAACCCCCCTGCTAAAGCAGGGGTACCCACAGCAGCTTGTCCAGGATCACACTGCCCAGCTGGCTTTGGAAGCTCTCCAGACAAGGAGACTCCACAACCTCTCTGGGCAGCCTGCTCCAGGCCTCCAGCACCCTCACACCAAAGAACTTTCTCCTCCTGTTTAGATGGAACCTCCTGGGTTCCACTTTGTGCCCCTTGCCCTGTCCCTGGGCACCACTGAGAAGAGTCTGGCCCCAACCTCTTGCCCCCCACAGGTCCTCTAGCTCTTGCTGAGCATTGCTCAGCTCCCCTCTGGGGCTGCTCTTCTGCAGGCTCACCAGCCCCAGGGCTCTCAGCCTTTCCTCCTCACAGAGATGCTGCAGGGCCCTTCAGCACCCTCATAGCTCCCCTGGACTCTCACCAGTAGTTCCCTGTCTCTCGAACTGGGGAGTCCCAAACTGGACCCAGGTCTCCAGATGTGGCCTCACTAGGGCAGAGCAGAGCAGGAAAAGAACATCCCTCACCTTGCTGGCCATGTTCTTAATGCACCCCTGGCATTTCAGCAGCAACTCACACATGTTATGAGAAGTTGCCTTTTCAATAGCTCATCTAGAGGAGCAACAACAGAAAGAGGAGTTCTGAAGCACAGATGTTGCTGCACAGAGCTCTGTTGTCCAATTTCAAACTCTCCATCTGTCCAACAGCTTTGCTACAGCCTCCAGGAGTAATGGAAAGCTTGAGGCAAGATGGACATCACTCCTCTTGAATGACGTAACAGAGAGAAAGTGGCCTCAATTCTTGACCCCAGGCTGTTCAGAGAAGCACATTCAGTGAAGCACAAGTTGGCTTAACAGCAAACCTGGGAATATGCCAGAGTCAGAGCCTGCAGGTTTCTACATCTGGCCAGCTTTTGTGGTGAGCAGGCAGCAGCACCAAGCCCATCAATATGCATAAAGCCCTGCCTGGGTGGCAGCAGCACCAAGCCCATCAAGATGCATAAAGCCCTACCTGGGTGGCAGGCAGCAGCACCCAGGAGGTTCAGCATTCTCTGTGGAAGCTCTGGAGCTATGGGAACATCAAGAGAAGTGTCCCACACTTTGGGACTGATTCACAACAAATTTCATAGAATTGTTTTGGCTGGAAGATATCTTCAAGATCAAATCCAACCTTTAACCCAGCACTACCAGGTCACCACAAAACCATGTCCCTCAGCACCACATCTACATGGCTCTGAAACTCCTCCAGGGATACAGATTCCATCACTGCCCTGGGCAGCCTGAGCCAGGGCTTGACAACTCTTTCCCTCTATCTCCATGTCCTCTGGACAGATTTGAGCAGTGAAGTCCATTTCCTTTTCCAAACACTTTCTATATAAGCAGATTGCAGGATGCAAAGGACGTTAGGAAGAAGGACACTAACAACAGCTTCCCACAAGGTATACAGAAGATGATTATTTGTAATCCAAAGCTTTGGTTTAAAGATAAACAAGAGGCATGAAACCCACACTAGAGTCAGGGCAGATTTCCATACACAAAGTTTCTAGCACCTGGCCAGCAATCAGGAGAGGACACAAGCTGTCCTAGCTCAATTTTGGCCCCAGAGCAACAGTTGTAGTGTCATCTCCGCTGGAACATTACAGTTAAAGCTTCCAGCTGGTCCAGCCGTGGGAAGGGCATCCTGGCTTAAATCACCAATGGTGTGGCCAGCAGGACCAGGGCAGGGATTGTCCCTTGGGGCCTGGCACTGGTGAGGCTGCATCTTGTATACTGGGCTCAGGTTTGGGCCCTTCACTTCAAGAAGGGCACAGAGAAGCTGGAGTGGGTCCAGAGGAGAGAAATGAAGCTGGTGAAAGGTCTAGAGAATAGGTCTGGTGAGGAGCAGCTGAGGCATTGGCAGCCTAGAGAAAAGGAGGTTGAGGGGAAACGCTCTGGCTCTCTACAGCTCCTGAAAGGAGGCTGGAGCCAGGCAGGAGTTGGTCTCTACTCCCAAGGGATAAGTGACAGGACAAGAGGAAATGGTCTCAAGTTGCATCAAAGGAGGTTTAGGTTGCGCATGAGGAACAATTTCTTCCCCTTGAGGGTTGTCAAGGCCTGGCCCAGGCTGCCCAGGGCAGCAGTGGAGTCCCCATCCCGGGAGGGGTTTCCACGCAGCATAGGTGTGGTACTGAGGGCCATGGTTTAGTGGTGACCTGGCAGTGCTGGGTTAATGGTTGGACTCAATCTTCAAGGTCTCTTCCAGCCTTTGTGACTCTACAAGCTCATGCTTTGCCGACATGTAGTCCTAAGCAACATGCACCCGAGAGCTGGTGAGACTCTGCTTCCACCAAGAGCTGATGGGAACATTCACGCTCTATGCAAACTCAAGCCATTTGTGCAATTTAGTGTTCAAAAACTAGACAGAGCACCAGCATGGGCAGAACCCCCCCCCCCCCCCAATTCCAGAGGCATGGAGCCATCCCCATCGTCATCTCAGGTGGCACGTGTGTGTTTTGGATGTCCACAAGTGACCTGTTAAAATAGAGCACTTAGTCATTGTTTTGAAACATGACCTAACTGGCAGCTGAAGGAAAACCTTTGGAGCCCTGTCCCAGTTGTGGACGTATTTTGGGTTGTCTAGACCTGAATCCAACTAAAATAACACAGGTTCTTGGTGTCCTTGTTTGGTGTGAGCTGGATCACAGCAGGCCAGCGGCGCTATTTCAGTGACACCTCAGCTCCTGTCCCCCCCGGCGGCACAGCCCTCCGAAGAGCCGCACGCCTGCGGCACCGCTGAGAGAGCCAGCAGCAGTTGGAGGACTCTCAGCACTGCTTCTGTCCCCACCTGCCAAAGAATCACACAGCTGTTTCAGTGGGGAAAGGCCTCTAAGATCATCAAGTCCAACCATCAACCCAAGACAGAATCAACCAGGTGGGAAAAGACCTCAGAGATCATCCAGTCCAACCTATTGCCTAACACCTAACACCTCCTGACAACTAAACCCTGGCTCCAAGTGCCACATCCAAGCTTTTTTTGAACATCTCCAGGGATGGTGATTCCACCACCTTCCTGGGCAGCACATTCCACTGCCCAATTACTCTTTCTGTGAAGAACTTTCTCCTCACCTTGAGCCCAAACTTCCCCTGACACACCTTCAGATTGTGTCCTCTTGTTCTGCCACCCATCATGGGTGCCTGACAGCAGGAGCTAGGCAGGATCATAGAACTATGGAACCATTAAGATTGGAAAAGACCTCTAAGATCAAGCCCAACACAACCATGCCCACTGAAGCATGTCCCAAAGTGCCACATCTACACGTTTCTTAAGCACCTCCAGAGACGGTGACTCCACCACTTCTCTGGGCAGCCTGTTCCAGTGTTTTCTTTACTGAAAGGGTTCTCAAGTTTCTTCTAATGTCCAACCTAAACCTCCTCTGGGGCAACTTGAGGCCATTCAGTCTTGTCACTTTTTACTAGGGACAAGTGACCAAACCCCACTTGGCTCCAACCTCCCTTCAAGGAGTTGTAGAGAGCCAGAAGGTCTCCCCTCAGCCTCCATATCTGCAGGCTGAAAGATGAAAGTCTGACCTAACAGCACCTAAGCTCTTTCATCTCCAGAAATGAATAAAAACATTACTTTTTAATCCCTTTAAAGCTAAACAGAAATCTGTTTGTCACACCCAACCCCCGATGACCACAGAAACAGAGCTTTAGGATCCACACCTTCCTTCTGCACAAGCAACTTCCTTCTTTTCCAATCTTGTAGTTCTTAAGTAGCTTCATGCCTCCTTTTAAGCTGGACACCAAGCCTGGTTACTCTGCACAATACAGGCCATGACATTTTGCCTAATGAATCGGTGCCAGGTTCAGTAACCAGCTCCTTTTAAATAGGAAATAAAAGGAGGAAAAAAGCCAATTCTAGTAACATTCAGCGCTGCTTCAGCCCCACAAGACAAGAAGAATGAGGTTTTAATCCACCAACTCCTTTGTGATGAAGTGAAGACGAAGAATTGAAACAAGGAAGTGAGGGAAACTAAAGTTTTGGGAAATTAGGAGGACTCCTACAGCTTTTGAGAAGAGATAATTAGAGAAGGAGAAATGCAAAGCACTAATGTGCAGCAGGGACACCAAATCTGCTCTATGAGGAATAGGAAAAGGGTTATCAAGACCTTCTGGCTGTCTACAGCTCCCTGAATGGAGGTTGGAGCCAGGTGGGGGTCAGTGGAGACAGGAGAAGAAGAACAAGCCTCAAGTTGCCACAGAGGTTTAGGCTGGACATGAGGAACAATTTCTTTCCCAAAAGGGTTGCCAGACCTGGCTGAGGCTGCCCAAGGCAGTGGTCTCCACCCCTGAAGGGGCTTCAAAGCCATGTAGACATGGTGCTGAGGGCCATGGTTTAGTGGTGACCTGGCAGTGCTTGGGTAATGGCTGTACTCTTAAAGCTCTTCTCCAACCAAAAATTAATTCCATAATTCTGTGTTTTTTCCAACACCTCTAAGAGACCCCTGTGAAAAGGGTCTGACTTTGTTCTCCCAAAGAAAACGTGCAACCAATTTTCCTCTCAGAGCAACGTGACCAGTTGCCCACAGTCATTACTGGAAATCCCAAGGGCCCCAAATACCAGAGGAAGGGGAATAAATCCTGGGTGAGCCCTGAGGGGGAAGAGAAGGAGAGAAGGGGGAGGAGAACAGGGGGAGGATTTGAGCCAGGAATTCCTCCACAGTGCAGAACACCTCCACACTGCAAACCCCCAAAATATCCATAGAGATCCAACGATCCCTACAAGGAGCCACCACAGAACTCTGCTGCTTTCTAGTAAAGCATCAAGAAAAAAAAAAATCCTGGGACTTCCCCAAACTCCTGCTCTCCTCCATCTTCCTCCTTCAATTTCCCTGATCCTTCCCCAGACAAAACCCAATCCACTGAAGGCTGAGGGACCTCACCTCCCCCCCCCCCCCATTTGTGGGTTCCTCGCTGGAGGCTACATCCACACCAGCCGTCCCCAAAGGATTTGGGAATGCTCTCTGCAGACTAATAAAGAAATAAACACACATTTTATGGGCTTAAAAAACTTTTAGGCGGGGGATTTTGCCTGAGAAAAGCCTGCCGGGGTGGGCTGGGGGGAGTGGGTGTGAAATGAGGCCACCCAAAAAGGCTTCTGAGAAGGGTGGGGGTGGTCAGGGTTGTCCCCCATGGGTGTGCACTGGGGGGGGGGGGTGTCAGGGAGCACGGTAAGGGACGTGGAGAGGTGTTTAAGGGTACCCGAAACGGGGGGGAAGGGAGGGAGAAAGGAGAAAGGACCCCGGACAAAGGCATGGGAAGGGTGGAGAGGTCCATCGAGCACCCTGAAAAGCCCGTCCACACCCCAGGGCTGCTCCCAAGAAGCCACCCTGAGCAGTACCCATTAATTCTCCTTTCTTTTTTTATAATTTTAATTTTTTAGTTTGGTGTTTTGTTTGGTTTTGGGGATTTTTTTTTATTTTTTTTTAATGCTGATGTTTCCTCCAGCAGTTCGGGAAGCCGAGAAACAGGGAATGGCAGAGGTAAGGAAAGAAGTGAGAAAGATTTGTTTTTAAAAAAAAAAAAAAAAAAAAAAAAAGAGCTTTTTCCCCCTTTTTCTCCAAACAGACCCCCCTTCAACTTTACCATGCGAGCCTTTCCCTGCGCGACCAGTCGCCATGCTGAAGATTTTTCTTCTCTTCCCTCCCCACACCCTTTATCCTTTTCCTTCTTTAAGCACAGAGAAAAAGAAAATTTTAAAAGGTATAAACTTCCCCCCCCCCCCTTCCCTGCCTTTTTTTTTTTTCTTGCGTGAAATGGGCACAAAAGGGGCCCAGGGAGCTGTGTTTTCTTAACTACAAAAGCACGGCTAATGAGATCATAGGAGGGAGTCAGCGATACTGTAACAAGTAGCTCAACAACCCGAGCGAGGAGGACAAGAGGAGGAGGAGGAGAAGAAGAAGAGGAAGAACAAACCCAGAAGAGACACAGAAGTTTGCCCCTTCAACACTCACCGATCAGACCTCCCACCAGAAAGGCGATCACTTGGAAAACCAACAAGATCCCCCCGACGATGCAGAGCTTTTTGGTGCTCATGTTCTCGATGATAGCCCCAGCCATCTTCTCACGCTGGTTAAATCAATCCCCCCACCCCAAAAATCAGCCAGACAGACCCGCTCCCACTACCACCGCCGCCCCGCTTCGGGCCTTGGCTCCCTGCACTGATTGCCCCCGGGCCAGCCCAGCAGCCGGCTCCGCTCCTCTGCTCTGCTCTTCTCCCCACCACCCCTGCGCCGTTCCCCGCCGTGATTGTGGCCGCTGCTCGGTGCATGTGGCTGCTTTAAAGCAGCTGGGAAGCCATCACATGACGGCACGGCACGGCCCCTCCCCGGCCCTTCGGCCCCGCCAACGGCACCGGCCCCGCCTCGGCCCCGTCCCGCCCCGGGAGCTCTGGGGCCTGCACACCCCCGGCCCCGGCAGTGGAGCCGGCGGCGGGGAGCGGCCCGCGGCAGCGCTGCAGGTGAAGGCGGCGGGGCAGGCACCGCCGGAGCTCTGCCTGAGGAGAGCCCGAGCCAGGGCTCGAAGCACAGAATCAAAGACTTGTTTGGGTTGGAAAAGCCCTCCGAGATCATCCAGTCCAACCATCAACCCAACACCACCGTGGCCGTTAAACCACGTCCCAAAGAGCCATGGCCGCATGTGTCTTGAACACCTGCAGGGATGGGGACTCCACCACCTCCCTGGGCAGCCTGTTCCAGAGCCTGACCACTCCTGCAGCAAAGAAACTGTTCCTCATGTCCAACTTAATCCTTCCCCTGCACAATTTTAGTCCGTTTCTTCCCATCCTATCACCTGATAGGGGACAGAAGGTGGTAGCATGGCACAGCCACCATCCTGCCCTGGGCCCCAGCCCCTTCCTCTTACCTCCCATTTCCATTTTCATCAGAGCCCCACAGCTGGCAAGACCAGGGCAGGGATTGTCCCCCTGTGCTGGGCACTGATGAGGTCACAGCTCCAATACTGGGTTCAGTTTTGGGGCTCTCACTCCAAGGACATTGAAGTGCTGGAGAGGGTCCACAGAAGCGCAACAAAGCTGGGGAAGGGTCTGGAGAACAGGGCTGGTGAGGAGCAGCTGAGGGAACCAGGGTTGTTCAGTCTGGAGAAAAGGAGGTTGAGGGGAGACCTGGCTCTCTACAGTTCCCTGAAAGGAGGTTGCAGCGGGGCAGGGGACACTCTATTCTCCCAAGGAACAAGCAATAGGACAAGAGGAAAGGACCTCAGGTTGGACCAGGGGAGGTTCAGGTTGGACATGAGGAACAATTTCTTCCTTTTGAGGGTTGTCAAGGCCTGGCCCAGGCTACCCAGGGCAGTGGTGGAGTCCCTGTGCCTGGAGGGGTTGCAGAGCCATGGAGATGTGGTGCTGAGAGATGTGACTTAGCAGTGCTGGGTTAATGATTTGACTCAATGATCTTCAAGATCTTTTCCAAACAAAACAACTCTATAACAATTCCATGATGAAGATCCTGAATACAACAGAATCCACCTGAAAAGGACTGCTTGTGCTGGTTTTCAAGCATTCAGTGTGTGTCTTCCAAAGCTGGCCTTCAAAAACTTAATGATCCTAAGGTCATTTGTTTTAGTTCTGTGACCAGTTCCTCATCTGCAGAACTAACAATTTCTTCTCTTCCCCTGATATGAGCTGGAATATAAGTGCTAGGGAGAACTTTAGATGTTTGTTGGCTTCAGGACACCTTTACTTCAGTTTGAGCTTTATTTTTACATCACAGTTATGACTTCATTGTTAAAAATAGCTCTTAATGGACAAGTCCTTTGTACCCATTATGAACCCATAAGAATCATCCACACAGACAGGCCTCCAAAATCAAAGCCTGTTGGTGGCTTTTGGCCAAGACAATTAAAGGCTTAAAATACCAAATAATTTATATAGAAATGTAAAAAAAACCAATAAACCACCCAGAACAATTGCAGATTTTGAAATCTAATGCTAATTTTTATGGCATCTATCCAACGCTTAATGTTGACTCTGAGTGATGACTTCTGCTATTTTCTCTGTTGGAAGTGGCACAAGCTTTTGAATTACATTGGCACCCTGCTGGTCTGCAATCACTATTGACTAGGAGAGAGTCTTGACAAGCCCAGATCACCATTTGAAGTCCTACAGTTAACTAGAAGCAAGGAAGGACCTATAGGACAGAACATCTTTGGAACCAGTAGTGCCACTAGATTTAAACAAAGAAGATTTAGACTAGATCTAAGGAAGAGATTTTTTTTACTCTGAGGGTAGTAAGAGCCTGTCCCAGGTTGCCCAGAGAGGTGGGAGATGCCCCATCCCTGGAACCATACCAGGTCAGGTTGTTTGGGGCTCTGTGCAACCTGCTCTAGTTGCAGTTGTCCCTGCTGACTGCAGCAGGGTTGAACTAGATGACCATTAAATGTCCCTTCCACACCAAAGCAGTCTGTGGTTCTATGTTTCTATATTAATGACTCTAAAGAACTTACTTGGTGCAATCTTCACCTAAATGTCCCATTCCTTCTAATCAATTTCTTTCTTAAGTGAAACCAGGAAAGTAACAAAAAGCCAGGAAATGATACTTCCCATTTAGAAGGCACTTCCCACCTCATTCCTACATCTTCAATACCTCAAAGTTGAGATCTATTCATCACATCTGACTTTTGACATGCATCCAAAGGGCCTATAGAATACAGAATCCCCGCATGGTGGGGTTGGAAGGGACCTCTGGAAACCATTCAGTCCAATTCCCCCTGCTAAAGCAGGGGCACCCACAGCAGCTTGCCCAGCATCACAATAGCCAGGGGGGTTTGGAAGCTCTCCAGACAGAGACTCCATAACCTCTCTGGGCAGCCTGCTCCAGGGCTCCAGCACCCTCACACCAAAGTTTCTCCTCCAGTTCAGGTGGAACCTCCTGGGTTCCAATTTGTGCTCACTGCCCCTTGTCCTGCCACTGAGAAGAGTCTGGCCCCATCCTTTTGCGCCTCACAGGTCCTTTAGCTTTTGCTGAGCATTGAGCAGATCCCTTCTCACATAAGATGGTGAGCTGGGACCTCTTTTCCTCCAGAAAGTGTCCTCAGACAAAACCTCAGAAGATAAAAACTGGCCCAAAGCATGTCAGAAAACACACCTTCAGCCATCTTTCAGCTGTTTATAAATCACAGTGTCTACCTCAGTAAGGTCTCCAGAATCAATCATCTGGGAACTCATCTCCTAGCTGCTCATGACACAGTATTTTTCTGCTTGCCTCAGGCCTGTTCGGAAAGCCTCAGCTATTAAAATAACTCTCCTGCATTCAGCCCCAGGCAGGAGGAGGAGACTTTCCATACAGGACTCAGTAGGGTTGGGCCCAGAGCCCAGCTTTTCAAAGAGGTTTAGCTGCCTGAAGATGAAGGTGAGGGCTCAGCAGGATTTCCACCAGCTCCTCAGTTTTGGTGCTACATGTTTGTGCCACAGTTACTTCAAAGGCTCTGAGAAAAACTTCCTTTGGATGCTCAGTTTGCACAGAGATGAAACTCTGAAAGCTTCACTATTTCATGTCCTAGAAAAAGTGTGGCCAGCAGGACCAGGGCAATGATTGTCCCCCTGTCCTGGGAACTGGTGAGGTCATACCTTGAATATTGGGCTCAGTTTTGAGCACCTCAGTCCAAGAAGGACATTGAGGGGCTGGAGCATGTCCAGAGAAGGGCAACAACGCTGGTAAAGGGTCTGGAGAAACAGGGCTGGTGAGGAGCAGCTGAGGGAACTGGGATTGCTTAGTCTGGAGAAAAGGAGGCTGAGGGGACACCTTCTGGCTCTGTAACTCTCTCAAAGGAGGTTGGAGCCAGGTAGGGTTTGGTCTCTTCTCCCAGGGGACAAGTGATAAGATGAGAGGACATGGCCTCAAGTTCCAACAGCAGACTAAACCTCCATGGGACACGAGAAATGATTTCTTCCCCAGGCTGTCCAGAGCAGTGGTGGATTCCCTATTCCTGGAGGGGTTTACAGGCTGTGTAGGTGTGGCGCTGAGTGACATGGTTTAGATGAAAACTTCTGGGTTCCAGTTTGTGCCCATTGCTCCTTGTACTGTCCCTGGTCACCACTGAGAAGAGTCTGGCCACATCCTCTTACCCCTCACAGGCCCCTCAACTCTTGCTGAGCATTGCTCAGCTCCCCTCTGGGGCTGCTCTCCTGCAGGCTCACCAGCCCCAGGGCTCTCAGCCTTTCCTCCTCACAGAGATGCTCCAGGCCCCTCAGCATCTTTGGAGCCTCTCCTGGACTCTCTCCAGTAGTTCTGTGTCTCTCTGGGACTGGGGACCCCAGAACTGGACTCAAGACTACAGATGTGTCCTCACTGGGGCAGAGTCCTGCCTGTCTCAGTAAGGAACTGAACAAGAAATGCTCTAATTCCTTGGGTGTGGACCAGCATTTCATAGAATCATAGAATGGTAGGAGTTGGAAGGGACCTCCGTAGATCATCCAGTCCAACCCTCTCCAAGAGGAGGATCACCTAGGGCAGGTCACACAGGAATGCATCCAGATGGGTCTTGAAAGTCTCCAGAGAAGGAGACTCCTCTTGGGCAGCCTGCTCCAGGGCTCCAGCACCCTCACACCAAAGAAGTTTCTCCTCATGTTGAGGTGGAACTTCCTGTGTTCCAGTTTGCATCCACTGCCCCTTGTCCTATTACACCACTGAAAAGAGCCTGACCCCTTCTTATTGACAGAGGAAAACCAGTGAAGGAACACTCCCAGATCACTCTCTTGATGGCTCTTCTCTGGTAGACTTCCAATCAGATGACAAATCCTCCCTTACTTTAGGATGAAGCTTCAAGAGGGGCATCAAGGCTTCTGTGAAGTATGTGAGACAGAGCTGAGCTGCTAATTTGACAGCAGATCTCAGCTTGTCAGCCTGGAGGTGCAGAGTTGTGATATCCTGAAGGAGGGGCCAATAACAATTATTTATTAAAGGCTGTTTGGAGTTGCTTTTGAAATGTGATTTATTGCCTTTACAAGTCCCCTGCGGTTAAAAGGCTCAAGCCCTCCAAGGCAAATCTTGCCTGCCAAGTTGTCTCTGACAAGCATTAATCCAATCATCAAGAGGCAGAGGTTCAGCAACAGGATATCTGAAGGAGTCTTGGGAAGATTCATCATTAGCCTATCACTAAATTCTTCCATCCAAACCTCTCCCACAACATAATCATCATCTGGCAGCAAGCAGAGCTCTACTCCAATCCTTCTATTTGATTAAGTAATCATCTGGAGACCCAAAAGACTTCACTCAGCAAAACCAGTCCCCACCCCCACATGACACCCTCCCATCTCTAAAAAATCCCTTTTTGAAAAGCCACAGCTCAAAAGCCACAGAGCTGAGAAGGTTTTTGCTGATCCACACTTGAGGGAGGACAATATTCTAAGGTGAACCAATTCAAATGGCATCCCTGATGTTTTGGAGAAATTGAGGTGGGATTTCAAGCTGTAGGCAAGCAGTTGGACTTGCTGATCTCTGAGGTCTCTTCCAAGCTCAGCAGTTTTATGGCTCTGTGGTTCTAGCAGCGTGCAGAGGGTCACTCCTCATCAGCCAAAGTGCTCAGTTTATCACAACATTCCCACCAGACATAGCTCAAGTTCTTAGAATCACAGAATTGTTTGGGTTGGAAAAGCCCTCCAAGATCATCAAGTCCAACCACCAGCCCAACACCACCATGGCCATCAAACCACGTCCCAAAGTGCCATGGCCACAGGTTTCCTGAACACCTCCAGGGATGGTGACCCCACGACCTCCCTGGGCAACATGTTCAAATGCCTGACCACTCTTGAAGGAAAGAAATTGCTCCTAATAATTTCCTTCTTGCCTCTTAGTCCTCATGAAGATGCAAGCTTGGAGCTCTGCTCTTTTCTTCTCTCTTTAGACTCTCTCTATAGCTGGCCCTTTCCTAAATCAGCATCCTTCAGACTGAACCTCCTAACTTGCATCAAACTTCTGGATGGTCACTCCACCTCTTGCAGGGTTTCTTGCCTTGTGTTCAACATCCACAACAAACCCTAACCAAAACTTGCCACTTCACAGAATCCCAGCTTGGTGGGCTTTTAAAAGGGACCACTGGAGATCATCCAGTCCAACTCCCCAGCTAAAGCAGGGGCACCCACAGCAGCTTGCCCAGGATCAGAGTGCCCAGCTGGCTTTGGAAGCTCTCCACACAAGGAGACTCCACAACCTCTCTGGGCAGCCTGCTCCAGGGCTCCAGCACCCTCACACAAAAGAACTTTCTCCTCCTGTTCAGATGGAACCTCCTGGGTTCCAGTTTGTGCCCCTTGCCCTGTCCCTGGGCACCACTGAGAAGAGTCTGGCCCCAACCTCTTGCCCCCCACAGGTCCTTCAGCTCTTGCTGAGCATTGCTCAGATCCCCTCTGGGGCTGCTCTTCTGCAGGCTCACCAGCCCCAGGGCTCTCAGCCTTTCCTCCTCACAGAGCTGCTCCAGGCCCTTCAGCATTTTGGTAGCCCTTTGCTGGACTCTCTCCAGTAGTTCCCTGTCTCTGTTGAGGTCTCCTCAGAATCTTCCTAGCCCTCCAGAGACTGATTCAGCAGATGCAGCTGAATTTAAATGAAAGCCATATTGCAGAGTCCCCTGAGAAGGGAACAAAGACACAGGAGCTGGGAATTTGTCATGCTGGGACCTGCTGCAGAAGTGTCCCACCAAGGATCCACACTTTAATTCAATTTTAGTAGAAGCTGATCTTAGTTAATTAAGCTGTCAGAGGCCCCAGAGGTTTAATCATCTTGCAGTACCACCAAGATCAGATGAAAAAGATCAGATGTAAAACTGACACAGATCAGAACTGGATTTAGCATTTTATTCTTCTGTGATGTTAAATAAGATGCAGTTTCATTGCTGTACTGCTTGCTGTAAGAAAGCATCTGCAGTTTTCTCTTGTCAAAGATCAGGGCAGGAGTGGCCACCAAAGGAGCTCCAGAGGAGCCCCTCTGCTTCCCAAAGAGAAGAGAAAGGGAAGAATGAGGAGAAACTGATGGGGTGGGAAAGAAACTAATCCAGATGGGATGGAAAGAAGAAGGATGCCATGGAATAGAGACACAGAGACACAAACCACTATGGAACCCAACCCCTGATGGCAATGATGGCACCATGGGCACCACTGCTGCTGGGGGCAGGCACTGGGCAAATCCCAGCCTGGACTCAGCAGCAGATGGGAACTGGGTTTGGGAGATGGACTCTGAAGCTGGATTCAGGTACACAGGGATGGGAATAGAAGGCAGAAGGGACAGAGTCCTCCTGGGACAGCAGCCACTGAAGAAGAGGCTTGACCCTGGTGCTCCCTCAGCTGTCCCTGCAGCTGCCATCCATGGGCTGCAATCCCTTGTTGGGCAGTTGAGGGTCCCCTGTCCTGGCCCCTCCTCCCCACAGGTGCCACCTCTGCCTTCCTGCCCCCAGCATGGGGCACAAGCTGTGGCAGTGCCCTTGGTGTGGGCAGGAGCAAGTCCAAGGCAGAGGCTTTCTGCAGCCCAGCCCAGGCAGTGCCTGTCCCCATCAGGTTCTCCCCTGGCATTGCAAACCTGCCCTGAAATTCATAAAGTGCCCTCACTGAGCAGACACCAACTGAGAAGTCACAGCACTGACCAGAATTTGTTCTGGTCTAGCTCAGACCAGGACATCACTGCATGCACAAACAGAACCAGCAGTTAATGCAATCTGAAGACTCAAAAATCTTGAGACATCAGAAATCTAAAGTTATACCAATAAACAATCATAGAATGGTTTGGGTTGGAAGGGAGCTTAAAGATCATGCAGCTCCACCCCCCTTGCCATGGGCAGGGACACCTTCCACTAGAGCAGGTTGCTCAAGGCCTTGGGAGACATCTTCAAAACACCTCCTAACCCCAAACTAAAGCTCAAACCTAAAGCCTATATGGACTTGAAGGATCTCCTCGAAAGAGACATCTGTTTTGGAACAATCACAAAGGGCCACAGCCAAAAGTATCCCATAATAGTTAGGAACTGTAATTTGACATTTTGCATACACGTTCCTCTTGCCAAATAATATCATATTTTGGCTCTTGGCAAAGCAAATGAGGAGAAGGACATATCCAAGAGGAGTAATGTAGCACAATGCAATCAAGGCAAGCTGCCCCACAGGCTAAGGACTGAGTCAAGAGTCAGCAAAACTTGCTTTATTGTCCTCTTAAATAAAAACTAGACAGAAAAATGGTTTTCTGGTTAAGCTCAGTTTCCATCTGAGCCCAAGCACAAGCTTTTATTCCATGATGATTAGAGGTGGGGTGACTAAAGCTGTGAGTTGTGTTCCTTGGAAGTTTCCATCCCCATGGATACACATCCCAGTCAGGGAAACTTCTGTTCCTCAGCTGTCCCAGTTAACTGTCACTGATTTCACAGAATCCCAGCATGGTGGGGGATGGAAAACACCTCTGGAGATCATCCAGCCCAACCCCCCTGCTAAAGCAGGGGCACCCACAGCAGCTTGCCCAGGATCACAATGGCCAGGTGGCTTTGGAATCTCCCCAGAAAAGGAAACTCCACAACCTCTCTGGGCAGCCTGCCCCAGGGCTCCAGCACCCTCACACCCAACACAAGAAGGACATGGATCTGTTAGAGAGGGTCCAGAACAGGGCCACAAAGATGATCATGGAGCTGGAACACCTCCTCTATGGGGATAGGCTGAGAGAGTTGGGGCTGTCCAGTCTGGAGAAGAGAAGGCTCCAGAAAGTATCTGAAGGGAGCTACAGGAGAGCTGGGGAGGGACTTTTTACAAGGGCTTGTAGTGGTAGGACAAGGGGCAATGGCTTTGAGCTGGAAGAGGAGAGATTGAGACTGGAGATTAGGAAGAAATTTGTTACAGTGAGGGTGGTGAGACACTGGGACAGGTTGCCCAGGGAGGCTGTGGATGTGGATGCCCTGAAGATGTTTGAGGCCAGGTTGAGGCCTTGAGCAACCTGTTCTGGAGGAAGGTGTTCTTGGCCATGGCAGTGGGGCTGGAACTAGATGATCTTCCAGGTCCCTTCCAACCCAAACCATTCTGTGATTCTTACAAACAAGCACAACAACAAAAGATAGTGGCAGGACATCTGGTTCTGTACAAACCCTGTCTAGAAGAATAACGCAAACCACGTCAAACGTGTCACATCTGAAGCCTCACATTTCCTCTCCAGGCAAGACTGAAACCTGAAATCATTGTCCTGGAATGCTCCAAAACCTCTTAGCACCAGTTCCTGAAATATTCATCAGCATTAAGGAAACAGCAAACGTTTTGGAGAGCCTGCCAGTTAGATGTCTCTTGCTGTGCACACGCCAGCCCCTGAGCTCTAAAAATACAAAGGGAAGGATTTCTGCAGCAAGTAAATCAAGCAGAGAGGAGAGGCTGCCCAGGGAGGTGGTGGAGTCACCATCCCTGGAGGTGTTCAAGAAACCTGAGGACATGGCACTGTGGGACATGGTTTGATGGCCACGGTAGTGTTGGGCTGATGGTTGATCTTAGAGGTCTTTTCCAACCTTAATGATTCTGTGATTCTGTGACTTGGAAATTTTATCTCCTGGATGCCACAGATTAATGTGCATTAATTCAGCTCCTTAGGTTCTCATCCTAACTTGGAAAATCCTTTTAAAGAAGTTCCTCCTCATGTTTAGATGGAACTTATCTTCCAGTTAGTGCCCATTACCTGTGTCCTGTAACTGGGCACCACTGACAAAAGCCTGGTGCCATCCTCCTGACACCCAGCCTTGAAGTATTGATCAGCATTGATGAGATCCCCCCTCAGGCTGCTCTTTTGCAGCCTAAAAAGCCCAAATTCTCTCAGCCCTTCCTCATCATAGAGATGTTTCAGTCCCCTCAGCATCTTTGTAGCCCTTTGCTGTACCCCTTCCAGCAAGTCCCTGTCCTTCTTGAACTAGGGAGCCTAGAACTGGACCCAGTACTCCAGATGAGGCTTCTGCTGGGCAGAATAGTGAGGAGGGAGAACCTCCCTTCACCTGCTGGCCTCACTCTTCTCCATGCAGTGGTCCAATCACTGCTTCCTATCTCTCCTCTGTCTGAGTTTGTTGTGGGGCTGCATGCCTTGGTCAGGCAGGTCAGGAGCTCACCCAGTGTGAGTTAGTCATGTTGAAGGAGATCAAGGAGTGTGGAGACAGCAACTTCACATTAAGTGCTGGATGTAAGCACTCCAGAGAGCACTGCTGAGATGTTTATGTATAATCTTGCAGATAAAAATATCTGGAGAATCATAGCATCAAGGAATTGTTTTGGTTGGAAAAAAACTTTCTGAGGAGAAAGTTCCTCACGGAGAGTTGTTAGAGGTTGGAATGTGCTGCCCAGGGAGGTGGTGGAGTCACCATCCCTGCAGGTGTTCAAGAGGGGACTGGATGTGACACTTGGTGACATGGTTTAGTAGTCATGAGGTCTTGGGTGACAGGTTGGACTTTGATGATCCTTGAGGTCTTTTCCAACCTTATTGATTCTGTGATTCTGTGAAGATCATCAAGTCCAACCATCAACCCAACACCACCATGACCATTAAACCATGTCCCACAGAGCCATGCCCACATGTTTCTTGAACACCTCCAGAGATGGTGACTCCCAGCCTGTTCCAATCCCTGACCACTCTTGCAGGAGAGAAATTGTTCCTAATCTCCAATTTAAACCTCCCCTGGCACAATTTTAGTCCATTTCCTTTTGTTCTGTCACCTGACACTAGGGAGAATACTTGGAGAAGAGCAGAAGACACTGTTTGGCAAGGGCAAACAGAAAGTATTTCACCTGATTCCTTGGCTCTGCTTCCTAAGACATTTCTGCTGGAAGCAACATCAGCTCAGGCAGCCTCTTTCTCCTCTTCCCAGCCATGGCCATGTGAATTATCCCAGCTCCATGCTCGTAAAGCTGTTCGTGGTAGCGTGCAGTGAAACCAAGCTAAAAGGCATCCTGCAGAGAGAGAAAGAGGTGGAGGACAAATAATTTCCAGGTGTAGCCTTCTATTGTCTCACATGCAAAGGCTGGGTTGCTTCCAGTGTAACTCAGACAGCACTTTGTCTCCAGACAGATATGTCTAAGAGATCATTTTTCAGTGTTGGAATAAGGATGGAGACTTTTGTTATTCCAGCAGGGTTGATTTCTCATCTGGTTCTTCAGGAAGCTGTGAAGAATCTCCATGCAGGGTGAACTGGGTGAGGAACTGATCCATGTTAAAAATAAACAGGGGGGTGGGGGGTGGGGCACTGTTATTTTAGTGCTTCCAGTTCACAGCTTGGCTGCACAAAGAGTTTTAGGATATCAGATTATGGCATGAGAAAGGTGCTGGAGCCCCTCTGCTGGGAGGCCAGGCTGAGAGAGTTGGGGCTGTTCAGCCTGGAGAACAGAAAGCTCTGGGGAGACCTTCTGGTGGCCTTTCAGGACTTAAAGGGACTGATAAGGAAGCTGGGAACAGACTTTTGAGCAGAGCCTGTTGTGACAGGACAAGGGGTGATGGTTTGAACTCAAAGAGGAAGATTCAGACTGGAGAGAAGGGAGAAATGTTTGACACTGAGGATGGTGAGAGCCTGGCCCGGGCTGCCCAGAATGGTGGGAGATGCTCTACCCTGCAATCATTCCAGGTGAGATTTTTGGGGACTTTAAACAACCTGCTGACTGCAGGACCTTTAAAGGTCCTTTCCACCCACCCTATAGTCTGTGACTATGACACAAAAGCAGGAGGGCTCTGTTATTGAAGGCAATACCTCAGTAATGCAGCTGCCCTGTGATTCATGGCCACCAGCCTACACATAGAATCAGAAACTTGTTTGGGTTGGAAAAGACCTCCAAGATCATCAAATCTGACCATCAACATAACACCCCCATGGCCATTAAACCATGTCCCACAGTGCCATGCCCACACGTTTCTTGAACACCTCCAGGGATGGTGACTCCCTGGGCAACCTGTTCCAATGCTTGACCACTCTTGCAGTGAAGAACTTATTCCTCATGTCCAACTTAAACCTCCACTGGCACAATTTCAGGCCATTTACACATCAGCTTGGCCAAACTGTCCCACCCTTTAGAGCCCAGGTCTCTCTTGTCCTGCTCACTTTGTACAGCTGGCTTGTAAACAGAAAGCTACCCTGAAGTCCTCCTGTTCTGCTTCCAAAAGATGTCTTTTGACTCTGGCACTTACCCACCCCAAAGTCCTCAAGCCCTCCATGGAGACTGTCCTCCCTCCAGGGCCATTCTCCTGCCTCCTGCTGCTAGGAAGCTGAAATGAGAATTTGTCCTGTTGCTCTAGCCTGAAGAATCCCAGCTCTCCCTACCAGTACTTTCACCCAGGACTTTCACAGCCCAGGTTTCTCCTCCTTGGCCACTGCAGGCAGCATGGTAGATGGGATCAGCTTTTTGTGGAGCTGGAGATAATCTAGCTGGTCTTTAGGTCCAGCCAGGCTTACAAGAACATTTTATCCCTGCTTCTCTTACCTCATGTCCTTAAATGCAATGGGATGGCCACAGCTCTGTGAGCAGGGCTGGCCCTCACCTGCTGCTCTGGGCCACCCTCAAGTATCACCTGACACCAGGTGGCAGCATCAGATTCATAGAATCATAGAATAGTTTGGGTTGGAAGGGACCTCAAGCATCATCTAGTTCCAAACCCCTGCCATGGGCAGGGACACCTTCCACTAGCCCAGGTTGCTCAAAGCCTCATCCAACATGACCTTGGACACCTCCAGGGAGGTGGCATCCACAGCCTTCCTGGGCAACCTGTTCCAGTGTCTCACCATCCTCACTGGAAAGAATTTCTTCCTAATCTCCAGCCTAAATCTCCCCTCTTACAACTTAAAGCCATTCCCTCTCATCCTATCACCACAAGCCCTTGTAAAAAGTCCCTCCCCAGCTCTCCTGTAGCCCCCTTCAGGTACTGGAAGGCTGCTTTAAGGTCTCCCTGGAGCCTTCTCCTCTCCAGGTTGAATGACCCCAACTCTCTCAGCCTGTCACCACAGGAGAGGTTCTCCAGCCCTCTGATCATCTTTGTGGCCTCCTCTGGACCCTCTCCAACTGATCCATGTCCTTCTTGTGTTGCAGGCACCAAAGCTGGATGCACTACTCCAGGTGGGGTCTTACCAGAGCAGAGCAGAGGGGGGAAGAATCCAAATCAGATCCAGAGACCCAAGTGCATAGCTGAGTCAGAAGAGCTGTGTGGCTGGCAGACCAGTGTGTTGGCTTACAACAGACCCCACACACACTGTGGGACAGGGACATGGGCAGAGCTTTCCTCCTGTTTCTAATCTGCTGGTTTACAGTTGCAGCAATGCAACTCTCATTGGAATGGAAACATAACCTCATTAGGAGAAGGCAGAGTCATTTCCTTTCAGAGAGGACGTGACACTGCCCTGCAAGCTAAGGATTGTTTAGTTCTCCACTGAGCTGAGTGGCTTTGCTGCTCCTGCACCTACTGGAGATAAACCCAGGAGAAACTTTGCAAGCTGACTTCTGAGCTGGCAGGAAGCAAACACTGACCATGGCATGGGCTACCTCTAGCAGTGCTCTCTCACTGATGCTGGTCACAAGTCTGATGGTGTGAATTGTTATCCAAGGATCAGCAATGGTGTCACCAACAGGACCAGGGCAGGGATTGTTCCTCTGGACTCAGCACTGGTGAGGCCATGCCTTGAGTACTAGGTTCAGTTTTGGGGCCCTCACTCCAAGAAGAGCATTGAGGGGCTGGACAGAGTCCATATAACAGTGTGAGAGCTGACATCCCCCTCCCACCCTGACAATAACCAGGCTGGCTCAGTCTGGAAGCAAATGAAAGCTGTATTTACAAGCAAATCTACAATCTGTGATGAAAAGTAAAAAGACAGTCTTAAAACCATCACAGTCCAGAATAGGACAATGAAACTGCTGAAGAGTCTGGAGTACAGGTCTGGTGAGGAGCAGCTGAGGGAACTGGGGTTGTTCAGCCTGGAGCAAAGGAGGCTGAGGGGAGACCTTCTGACTCTCTGCAGCACCATGAAAGGATGCTGGAGCCAGGTGGGGGTTGGTCTCTTCTCCTTAGTAATAAGTGATAGAGTGAGAGGAAGCAGCCTCAAGTTGCACCAGGGGAGGTTTAGGTTGGATGTGAGAAGCAATTTCCTCCCCTTGAGGGCTGTTGAGTTAGTGGTGGAGTCCCCATCCCTGGAGGGGTTTCAAAGCCCTGGAGCTGTGGTGCTGAGGGCCATGGTTTAGTGGTGAGCTGGCAGTGCTGGGGTAACAGGCAGGCTATTAGTTCATTAGATCTTCTCAGATCAAGCCTAGCACTCATCTCTACCCCAAACCTCTCATCTACTCTCATGAACAGATGTGGCACTTGGGGACATTGTTTAGTGGTCATGGAGGTGTTGGGTAGAAGGTTGGCTTTGATGATCTTAGAGGTCTTTTCCAACCTTATTGATTCTCTCATTCTTTGATTTTGTCCCCTATTTGATGTGAGTCAAGAAACAGGAATAAATGCAATGGATTTCTCCACAAGCATTTCTAATGCTTATGACCAGTTAGTGCCTGAAACATCTCTGAGACTGTCTCAGGCAACAGGTAGGACAATGAATTTTTCACAGTGGAGATCCATCATCTATAAAGCAGACCTGTCATTCAGACAGACCTCTGCCAAAATATCTGACATTTGATGTATTTAAGGTGCATTATTCAGGAATCTTTCCCAAGGACATAGATATGAGAGGCCTCAAGAGGTCTGTCAGACAGACAAGGAGAAGTGAGAAGCCCTCCTGGTCCACTTGCACCACTAGTTGAGTGTCTGTTGTTGTTTTTAGCTTGCTGGTCCCTTCACCCTGCACCAAAGCCTGTTCACTTTTTCCTAACCTGTTGACTGTTCAAATTTGGAACATGGTGGGAGGTTCAGGGTGAAGTTACAGGAGATGGAGTGAGCTGATCTGATAGCTCTCTGATCCTCACAGGGGGAGGAACCATTCCTCCTCCTCTTCCTTCTCCTCACAGGTCTGCATTCCTGGAGCTTATCATGTGCTGGCTCTGCTGCTTGTTGGGCCCCTCCAACAGCTAACCAAGCAGAAAGCACACTTTTTTATCCTGCAAAGCTAAGAGTTTCTTGCCAGGGAGGGAGTTAAATCAGCTCACCAAAAGCTCTAATGAGAGCTAGGCTTTGAATAATAGAGTGGAAGTGGAAGCAGAAAGCTTGGACTAAAGGAAAGGTGGGGAAAAAAAGAGGGAATACAACCTCTTCCTTTTAGAGTGCTCATCAAATCACACACAAAGTCTTTGTAACACTTGTGATCCCTCAAAGAAAAAGCCCTGAAAGCTAAGCTCAAGCAGCCCACAGCCCATCTGGCACAGGTGCTCTGGGGTATTATACCCTGCTAGGCCAGCAGCAGCAGCTCTGCAAAGAGATTCAAGTCCCTACAACCTAAAAAAATCATAAACAGGGCTTCAGACCTTGATTTTGGTGCCTGCTCAGATAAATGTATCCAGAATGCTAGGATGGAAACATGCTGTGAGCAGTTCTGACAAGGTTATGAGGACTTAGAAGTGCTCCCACCTCAGAACAAAGCACAAAGTCCAGATTTGCAGCTCCTCTCTTCTTGTGCTGTAGCAACAAAACCCCCAGGGACAATGACATTAAAGCAGCTTTGTGGTTCCTATACTCTGTGTTGTAAAAGGGTCTGAGGTTGCTGTGATTGCACTGGAGCCCAAACAACAGCATACTGCAGGGCTTTCCTCACAACTCTTCCCTGGAGATCATCCAGTCCAACCCCCCTGGCTAAAGCAGGGCACCCACAGCAGCTTGCCCAGGATCACAATGGCCAGGGGGCTTCGGAAGCTCTCCTGACAAGGAGACTCCACAACCTCTCTGGGCAGCCTGCTCCAGGCCTCAGCACCCTCACAACAAAGAACTCTCTCCTCCTGTTCAGACAGAACCTCCTGGGTTCCAGTTTGTGTCCCTTGCCCCTTGTCCTGTCCCTGGGCACCACTGAGAAGAGTCTGGCCCCATCCTCTTGCCCCCCACAGGTCCTTTAGCTCTTGCTGAGCATTGCTCAGCTCCCCTCTCAGGCTGCTCTTCTGCAGGCTCACCAGCCCCAGGGCTCTCAGCCTTTCCTCCTCACAGAGATGCTCCAGGCCCCTCTGCATCTTTGTGGCCTCTGCTGGACTGTCTCCAGTAGTTCCCCATCTCTGTTGAACTGGGGAGCCCGGAACTGGACCCAGTACTCCAGGTGTGGCCTCCCCAGGGCATAGCAGAGAGAGGAGGAGAACCTCCCTTGACCTGTTGGCTATGCTCTTCTTTGTGCACCCCAGGACTGGCCCAAATCCCTCACACGGCTTTTATTTGTCTGAGACAGCTTCTGCTACAATTGGTATTCTCCAGGGGTAGTTTCCACCCAGTTCCAAAGGACCCATTGAAACCCAGATGGTTTTCATTACCAGATGCCTTGTTTATGCCAGAGATCTGAAACCTCCATCCTCATCCTCCTTTGCTGGAATCAATGCTGAGCAGAAGGTCCCTGAGCACACCCTCAGCAGGCAGCCACCAGGATGAGGGTTTGGTAGGAGATCAACACTGCCTCAGGCATTGCAGTGAAAATGCTCTCAGCAGAAAAGAACCTTTGGAAGAGTGAGGTGAAAAGAAAAAGAACAGAAGAAAAGAATTAAAACACAAAAATGTTGGCTCTGCTGCTGCATGGCTGCCCACCACTTCAGCAATGAAGGATCTCTGGTTGATCCCTAAGACACCCCCAAAGCAGCTACCCAATCTGTGCCAGGGGGGTGACCTGACAACTGCTGCCTTCAGACTGAGCAGCCAAACTTTCTTGCACCTTTTTGGGTTTTTTTTTGGGGGGTTTGACCATTTGTTTGTCTTTCTCCCCTCCCTCCCCCTCCCCCCCCCCATTTCTCATCAAAACTCTGATCTCACAGATTTGAAGGTTGGACTTGATGATCTTCAAGATCTCTTCTAGCCCACCCAATTCTAGGATTCCCTGATTCCCTCTTACATAAGAAAGCCTGCAGCTGCCAAGGAATGATTGCTGTTAGCTAACATTTATTTTTCCACAATGATATTCAGGGCTGTGGAGGGTTGTCCTTTCGAGACAGACCAGATCAAGGAGTGGTGCAGAGAGTAAATCATCCCAGGATAAATCCAGGGAGGCTTCTATGACTCACAAATGACTCACTGCTCCTCCTCTGGTTCTTCCAGACTCTTGGGGGCGTACAAATTTATTGTCAGTCTGTATCTGCAGTCAATTATTCTCCACCACCCTACTCCCCTCCCCAGCTCAGTTATCCTGCACAGAAGGACCTCAGACACGTCCTGCTCGTCCCTCTCCTCCTGGGAGAGGGGTGGAGAGGTGAGCAGAGGTGCCTTAGGACCACACAGCAAGCCCCTGAGACAGAGAGCTAACAGGAGAGCAGAGAAATGAAGGAGTTATTTATTTTTCCCTTGAATGCCATGCTGTCCAGGTTAATTATTTGGAATTAGAGCATTCCTACCAACCCCCCAAAATCCCAATTACTAAACCAAGATTGACCTTTCAGGGAGTTATTTCTAAGAACAAGGATAAAATAAGCGAGGATGACTCAAACAACAGTGTCTGCATCACTGTTAACACACACAAATTACTTCTGCTGTCACAATCAAGCATTCTAAAATAAACCAGGAATGATTAATCTTCTTTATGTTCCTCTTTTTAGCAAGACAGGTGGTCCTGGCCACTGGTGAGGCTGCACCTCCAATCTTGGGTTCAGTTTTGGGCCCCTCAATCCAAGAAGGACATTGAGGGGCTGGAGCAGGTCCAGAGAAGGGCAATGAAACTGGGGAAATGTCTGGAGAACAGGGCTGGGGAGGAGCAGCTGAGGGAGCTGGGGTTGTTCAGCCTGGAGAAGAGAAGGCTGAGGGGAGACCTTCTGGCTCTCATTGGAGCCAAGTGGGGAACTGGTGTGATAGAACAGGAGGAAATGGCATCACAGAATCCTAGAATCAGTCAGGGTTGGAAGGGACCACAAGAATCATCCAGTTCCAACCCCCCTGCCATGGGCAGGGACACCTCACACTACAGCAGGCTGGCCAGAGCCTCATCCAGCCTGGCTGCAAACACCTCACGTTGCCCCAGGGCAGGTTTAGGATGGATTTGAGGAAAATTTTCTTACCCTGAGGGTTGTCAGGGGTGCCCATGGCAGTGGTGAAATTCCCATCCCTGGAGTGTTTTCAAAGCTTGGGGAGATAAGATGCTGAAGCACATGGTTTGGTGGTGACCTTGTAGTACTGGGATAAAGGTTGGACTTCACCTAATGGGTTTCTCCCAATCCCCTGGCTGTTGTGAGCCTGGGCAAGCTGCTGTGGGTGCCCCTGCTTTAGCAGGAGGGGTTGGATTGGATCATCTCCAGAGGTCCCTTCCAAAGTGGCAAGAAGATGGGCTGTCAACAAATTGGATGAGCTGTCAATAAATTGGTTGGACTGTCAATAAATTCTCCTGTCCTGGGTTTCCCTGATGCTGTGACCTAACGTTCAATAGTGTCTCCAATTTTATCTCAGAGAATTTGGTGACTACTAAGAACAGATCAAAAGCTGGAAGAGTGAGGTGAACACCACATGGTAGGGATAGGAAGAGACCTCTGGAGATCATCAAGTCCAATCCCCCTGCCAAGACAGGTTCAGCTAGGGAAGGTGACACAGGAGCACATCCAGGTAGGTTCTGAATATCTCCAGAGATGGAGACTCCACTGCCTCTCTGGGCAGCCTGCTCCAGGGCTCTGTCAGCCCTAAATTAAAGGCATTCCTCCTGCAGCCTGTAGCCTTTCACCTGTCAGGGGGAAGCAGCAGCAGAGCTCCCAGCTGAGACCAGTCCATTCCCTGGAAGGCAGCCCCCAAACCAGGCTGATGGGTGCAGGCAGCCCCACTTTCACCTGGCAGTGTCCTCACTGCCAGCTGTGCCTGGCAATGAAAGAGCCGTCAGGAATTCGCCGCATTCCCACTCGGATTAATCCCCAGCGGTCCTGCTGCGCCTGGACAAGCTGGGCTGGGGACTGGGAGCTCTGCTGGGGGAGACATGCTGCTTTCTTTGAGCCTCCTAGGGGGACATGAGACAGAGAGCAGACAGGGGGACATGGGGCAGAGCCCAAGGTGTGGCCATGAGGCAGGGAGGGAATGGCCCTCAGCTCTGCTCTGCCCACACTCTGGATGGGTCTGTACCTGACTGCTGTGAACTGGGGAGGCCACTGCTGGAGTCCTGGGTCCAGTTCTGGGGTCCCCACTTCAAGGGAGACAGGGAACTACTGCAGAGAATGTCCAGCAGAGGCCACAAAGATACTGAGGGGACTGGAGGAGGAAAGGCTGAGAGCCCTGGGGCTGGTGAGCCTGGAGAAGAGCAGCCCCAGAGGGCAGCTGAGCAATGCTCAGCAAGAGCTGAAGGACCTGTGGGGGGCAAGAGGATGGAGCCAGACTCTTCTCAGTGGTGCCCAGGGACAAAAGAGGCAAGGGGCACAAACTGGAACCCAGGAGGTTCCATCTGAACAGGAGGAGAAAGTTCTTTGTTGTGAGGGTGCTGGAGCCCTGGAGCAGGCTGCCCAGAGAGGTTGTGGAGTCTCCTTGTGTGGAGAGCTTCCAAACCCAGCTGGGCATTGTGATGCTGGGCAAGCTGCTGTGGGTGATCCTGGTTTAGAATGGGGGTTGGACTGGATGACTCCAGAGGTCCTTCCAACCCTCACCATGCTGGGCTTCTGTGAAGAGGTGTGGGTGGAGAGGAGAACCTCACACTTCTGTCACAGGTGACTTCTAAAGCACACCCTGATTCCCAGGCTGAGTTCTCTGCTGATTGGCCAAGTTATATGAAAACATAAATAATTACAGAGTCATTTTGGTTGGAAAAGACCTTTAAGAACATCAGGTCTAACTACTCTCCAACTCTACCAAGGCTGGTGCTAAAAATATCCCTCAGCACCACATCTCTGCCTCTTTTAAACACATCCACCATCAGTTAAGATTTTAGGAGCACAAAGACAGCTTGGCTGCAACCAAGGAGATGATCTGAGAATGAAGATAGGTGGGGGTTGGTCTTTTCTCCGAAGAAGCAAGTGATAGGACAAGAGGAAATGGCCTCAAGTTGCACCAAGGGAGGTTTAGGTTGTACATGAGGAGCCAATTCTTCATGGAAAGAGTTGTCAAGGCATGGAACAGGCTGCTCTAGGCCCCATCCCTGGAAGGATTGAAAAGCTGTGCAGATGTGGTGCTGAGGGACATGCTTTAGTGGTGACCTGGCAGTGCTGTGTTAAACGGTTGGACTGGATGATCTTCAGGGTTTTTTTCCAACCAAAACAATTCTGGTGACTTCTGAAGAACCAGAATGCTGCTGCAGTTCTGGTATGAAAATTCCTGATGTGACAACCACTGCTGTGGGACATAATTCTGCCTCTGGCATTAATGAAGCTGGTAAACACACTGCTGCTGTTCTGCTGAGACCAGAGGATGATGGTCAGGGACCTAAAAATGAAGAGTTGGATTGCCTTTTTGAAGCTCCATTACAGCTGGAAGTCTCTTTGAGGTTTTTGTGGATGGTATCACTCTGCTAACTGCACAGCCCAGCTGTGGTTTCCTGGCTTTCTGTGATGTCCTCTCTATGAACATTTCAGAATTCCCCGTTTACAGTCATTCTCAGGTCACCAGTGTGGACTGGATTTACTGGAGGGGCAAAGAGGACAACATCCTCAGTCCCCCAGCTCCAACTGCAGTGCCACCTGCCAGCTGAAAACTTGCTGTTCCAGTTTTCTTCCATCTCATGGGTATCATCAGTATTTCTCATCCCAGCATCAAAACCAGCATCTCCTCCCCCTCTACTCTGCCCTACCTGGCACAGAGTCGTCACCTTGGAGGCCTGTGGCCAGTGGTGTCCCCCAGGGATCAGTCCTGGGTCCAGTTGTGTTCAATATCTTTATCAATGACCTGGCTGAGGGCATTGAGAGTCCCCTCAGCAAGTTCTGATGATGCCACACTGGGGGGGGTGGCTGACACCCCTCAGGCTGTGCAGCATCCAACCTGACCTGGACAGGCTGAGAGCTGGCTGCAGGCAATCCTCATGGAGTTGAATAAGGACAAGGGCAGGGTCCTGCAGCTGGGGAGAAATAACAACAGCACCAGGACAGGTTAGAGGCTGCCCTGCTGGAGAGCAGCTCCACACAGAAAGCCCTTGGAGTGCTGGTGGGCAGCAAGTTCTGCATGGAACAACAATGTGCTCTGGTGGCCAAGAGAGCAATGGGATCCTGGGATGGATCAGGAAAGCTGTGTCCAGCAGGGCTAGGGAAGTTCTTCTCCCTCTCTACTCTGCCCTGCTGAGACCACCCCTGCAATCCTGTGTCCAGTTTGGGGCTCCCCAGTTCCAGAGAGACAGAGACCTGCTGGAGAGAAGCCAAGGGAGAGCCAGGAGGATGCTTAGGGGACTTGAGCATCTCCCCTGGGAAGAGAGCCTGAGAGCCCTGGGGCTGTTTAGTCTGGAGAAGAGAAGGCTGAGAGGGGATCTGATCAATGTCTCTCAATGTGTGAGGGGTGGGTGTCAAGGGGAGGGGGCCAGGCTCTTTTGGGTGGGTCACAGGGATAGGACAAGGAACAATGGGTTCAAAGTTGAACAGAGAAGATTTCAGCTCACCATGAGGAGAAACTTCTTTGCAGTGAGGGTGCCAGAGCCCTGGAGCAGGCTGCCCAGGGGGGTTGTGGAGTCTCCTTCTCTGGAGCCTTTCCAACCCCCCCTGGCTGCATTCCTGTGCAGACTACCCTAAGTGCTGCTGCTCTGGCAGGGGGTTGGACCTGATGACCTCTGGAGGTCCCTTCCAACCTCTGATATACTGTGAGGCTGTGATACCAGGGCCACATCAGGTGTACTGCGTCCAGTTCTGGGCTCCTCAGTTCAAGAGAGACAGGGAACTACTGGAGAGAGTCCAGTGAAGGCTACAAATATGCTGAGGGGCCTGGAGCAGCTCTGTGAGGAGGAAGGGCTGAGAGCCCTGGGGCTGGTGAGCCTGCAGAAGAGCAGCCCGAGAGGGGATCTGAGCAATGCTCAGCAAGAGCTAAAGGACCTGTGGGGGGCAGGAGGATGGAGCCAGACTCTTGTCAGTGGTGCCCAGGGACAGGACAAGGGGCAATGGGCACAAACTGGAACCCAAGAGGTTTCATCTAAAATATGTCACTCAGCACCACATCTACAGAGCCTTTAAACCCCTCTAGGAATGGAGACTTCCTGGACAGCCTGGGCCAGGGATTGACAACCCTTTGGGGGAAGAAATTGTGCCACATGTCCCATGAGGGTTTAGTTTGCTGTTGGAACTTGAGGTCATGTCCTCTCATTACTTGTCCCCTGGGATTGTGTGAATCCAAGAGAACATCATTAGGCAATGTGTTCCTGTCACAAAGCAGAGCCAGGTCTGAAATCAGGGAGTTTCCTCTTGCTCTTGCAGCTCCTTCTCTGGCATTCCTGAATTTTCAGTGTTGCCCTAAATATTGGATTCAGGAGTCTAGCTGGTACAAAAGTGACATTTCCTTCCATTTATTCAGTTACCCACAGCAGCTTCTTAAACAAAGCAGGTTGCTTCCAGTTTAGAAGCCTGTGTTCCTTTTTCACTTTATTACCAACAATAGCAGCTAAAAATGGCTCCATCAGAATTGAGACCCCACTGTTAGGTGCTTTTTGACATCTTAAATGTTTCAGCTGTGGTCATGAAGGATGAATGTTGACAAAAGGATCTTGTCAGACAGAATGGGCAGAATGTGAGAGCCTCTTTCATTCAGCAGTGAGGCTGAGAGCTGCAATGGAACCATAGGTGACCCTAAATCAAAAAGATTTTGAATCAAATGATCTCTGCAGTGACTGAGAGGCTTCAAGGAGGCTTTATCCATCTCTGTATTGAAAAGTCTCTGAGGATCTTACAGGCCACCTGAAGAGCTTCCTCCCTGCCTGAGCCTCTTTGTCACACTGCAGCTCAGTGAAGCCAAGGATGTGAGGGGCAAGATGAGCCAAAGATCCCTGCTGGATGGGGACAAATCTAATGGCATTCAACAAGGGCAAGTGTCAGGTCCTGCATGTGGGGAACACAACTCCATGGACTGGTTGGGGCTGAGCTGTTAGAGAGCAGCTCTGAGGATCTGGGAGTGCTGGTGGACAACAGGAGGACCATGAGCCAGCCATATGCCCTTGTGGCCAAGAAGGCCAATGGCATCCTGGGGTGCATCAAGAAGAGTGTAGACAGCAGATCAAGGGAGGCTCTCCTCCTGCCCTGCTCTGCCCAGCTGAGGTCTCAACTGGAGTACTGGGTTCAGTTCTAGGCTCCCCAGTTCAAGAAGGACAGGGATGTGCTGAAGAGGCTACAACAAAGACACTGAGGGGAGTGGAACATGTCTGTGATGAGGAAAGACTGAGAGAATTGGGGGTTTGTAGTCTGGAAAAGAGCAGCCTGAAGGGGGATCTCATCAATGCTGATCAATACTTCAAGGGTGGGTGTCAGGAGGATAGGACCAGGCTTTTTGCAGTGATGCTCTGTGACAGGACAAAGGCTAACAGCCACAAACTGGAAGATGAGAAGTTCCATCTAAACATGAGGAGGAACTTATTTAATTTAAGATTTAATTTAAGGGTGATGGAACCCTGGAGCAGGCTGCCCAGAGAGGTGATGGAGTCTCCATCTCTGGAGTTATGCAAACCCACCTGGAACATCATATATTCATGTAGATGCCTGCTTTGGATCTTGGTTGCAACATGGTGATTGAGCACCTAATTTGTCTTCTTCTTAGGACTTTTTAATAGTTAAATCCTCACCATCACAGACAGGAATGAATAAACACTGTACCTGGATGCACACAAACGTTGGCATTGAGCATCCTCCCTCACTTCCTCTTGCCTCACAGGAAGGCTGATGGCTCCATCTGCTGAAGCATGGACCTGGGCCTGCTGGCTAACCAGATGTCCCAGCCCCAGCACCCACAAGGTGCATTAAGATTCTTCAAATAACCTTAAAATAGTACAAAACAGTGGACAGAAAATTACTTACTGAGCTTTTCTTCTGTACTGGACATTGGTGAGGACAAACCTTCAGTATTTGGTTCAGTTTTGGGGGCCTCACTCCAAGACGGACATTGGAGCATGTTCAGAGAAGGGCAACAAAGCTGGGAAAGGGTCTGGAGAACAGGGCTGGTGAGGAGCAGCTAAGGGAACTCAGCCTGGAGAAAAGGGGAGACCTCATTGCTCTCTACAACTCCTGAAATGAGGCTGGAGTGAGGTAGGGGTTGGTCTCTTCTCCCAAGGAACAAGTGACAGAACAAGAGAAAACAGCCTCAAGTTGTACCAGGGGAGGTTTAGGTTGGACATTAGAAGAAACTTCTTCACTGAAAGGGTTGTCAAGCACAGAGGCTAGCCAGGGAGGTGGTCGAATCCCCACCCTTGGAGGTGCTGAGAAGAGGCAGAGATGTGGTGCTGCAAGCCATGGTTTGGCAGTGGCCTTGGTAGAGTTGGAGAATGGTTGGACTCAGTGATCTTGGAGGTCTTTTCCAAGCAAACTGATTCTGTGAATTTATGATCCTATGACTCTAAGACTGACTCTATGATTCCATGCCTCTGATTTTGTCTTGTCTCACTCTGCCCTCTTTATGTGACACACAGATGGCAGTCAATGGTATTTTTATCCCCTTCCATGCTACCTGGTTGCAAGAACTGCTGACAGAAGCTGCCAACACGCTCCACTAACGACTCTGGTGCTGTCTCACTGGGCTAAATGTCTCTTTACACACACCTTCTGCTTCAGGGGTTTCTAAGGATGGGACTAAACTGATGTTTATAGCAAAGGAAACACCTCTGAGATGACCTCAGGTTAGGGGATCACATTCTCAGGGGGTACATAAAAAGAAAGCAGAACAGTGGGGGTTGGAAGGAACCTCTGGAACTCATGGAGTTCAACCTCTCACCTAGTGCAGGTCACACAGGAACACATCCAGGTGGGTTTGGGAAGTCTCCAGAGAAGGAGACTCCATAAATTCTCTGGGCAGCCTGCTACAGGGCTCAAGCACCCTCACATCAAAAAAGTTTCTCCTCCTGTTCAGGTGCAACCTCCTGGGTTTCAGCTTCTGCCTATTACCCCTTGTCCTGTCACTGGGCACCACAGAGAGGAGTCTTGCACCTTCATCCTGACAGCCACCCTTCAGATAGTTAGACATTAAGATCCCCTCTCAGCCTTTTCTTCTCCAGACTAAACAGTCCCAGGTCTCTCAGTTTTTCTTCATAGGAGAGATGTTCAGGTCCTCCAACCATCCTTGTAGCCCCCACTGGACTCTCTCCAGTAGTTCCCTGTCCCTCTTGAACTGGGGAGCCCAAAACTGGACACAGGACTCCAGATGTGGTCTCACAAGGGCAGAGGAGAGGAGCAGGAGAACCTCCCTCAGCCTGCTGCCCACACTCTTCTTCATGCACCCCAGAATGGCCAAGAAAGCCAATGGCACAAGGGCACATTTCTGTCCCATGGATCACTTGATGTCCACCAGGACTCCAAGGTCTTTCTCCATGGGGTTGCTTTCCAGCAGTATGACCCCTAGTCTGTACTGGTGCATGGTGTTGTTCCTCCCTAGATGCAGGACTCTGCACTTGACCATCCAGTCCAACCCCCTGCCAAAGCAGGGTCACCAAAGGCCTATGTGAAAAGCTGAAGACTGGTTAAGAGTCTAAACAGAGACAAGAGATGCACCAAGAAGGTGTGGGTGGATGTGCAGAGTCAGAACCATGCCTTCAGACTCCATTCCTCTTTCAAGTAACCTTTTCCTGCCAACAGAAACCAAACCAGTCACATCTGCCCCAGCTGAGCTGTGTGTCCCAGCAGCTCCTCCAGCATCCATTGTCCATTTACTCAGTGATTCATCCTCTTCCTCTCTGTGTTTCTCTGACTCCCCTGACCACAGCCAGTAACCAATTACTAGCTAGAGGTGGCCTTACAAAACCATGTTCAAGGGGCTGTGAGCAGCTGAACACAGGCTGAGGCTTTGGTGTCTCCACTCATCACCCAGCAGCAGTAATGGAAGCAAGGGTTCCCACTCCCCGTCTTCTGCAAATGAGCTCTGCTTCCTCAGTTGGCATTGTTCATGGGTTGGTAGGCTCTTTGTGGCAAGAGGGAAATGCCAAATTCATCTGCCACAGACCAGACTGTCTCATATCTCTCCCTCATCTCCCTTAACCTCTCCTAGGAGACCTTAGAGAAGCCTTCCAGGATTTGAAGAGGGCTACAGGAGAGCTGGAGAGAGACTTGTTACAAATGCATGGAGTGATAGCTTCCAACTAGAAGACTCAACCCTTTTGGGGAAGGAATTGCTCTCCATGTCCAAACTAAACCTCTCCTGGGGCAACCTGAGGCCATTTCCATTTGTCCTGTCACCTGTTCCTTGTGTTCTCTTCTATCTTGCAGCAATTAAATGAAGCTTTTTAACATTTCATAACAATTGCAGACACCATGGTCAGCTCTTCCTTTTGAAGAGATACAGAGATTCATGGAATGTTTTGGGTTGGAAGGGACCTTAAAGGTCATCTAGTTCCAATTCCCTATCACAGACAGGGAGACCTTCCACTAGCCCAGGTTGCTCAAGGCCTCATCCAACCTGGCCTTGAACATCCCCAGGGAGGGGGCATCCACAACCCCCCTGGGCAACCTGTTCCAGTGTCTCACCACCCTCACTGGAAAGAATTACTTCCTAATTTCTACTCTCAATCTGCCCTCCTACAGCTCAAAGCCATTGCCCCTCATCCTGTCACTACAAGCCCTTGCAGAAATCTCTCCCCAGCTCTCCCGTAGTCCCTTCAGGTACTGGAAGGCTGCTCTAAGGTCTCCCTGGAGCCTTCAGTTCTCCAGGCTGAACAACCCCAGCTCTTCAAGCCTGTCCATCAAGGGGGCAACAAATAAAATTACTTTGGGGTCAAATTTATTTTCAAATCAATTTGATCTATTTTAGAATGATGTAAAACCTAAAAAAATGCTGTGGGCCTGTTCACACTTTTAAAGTAACCAAACAAAACATGCTTCAATTTAGACAAATTTCCAAGGCCACAATTGACAGAAGACCTCTAAGAGCTCTTGGGTATTAGAAAACAAAATCTGAATACAAAACAGAAGTAAGGGGGAGGGTTCTGTGGGAACCTTTCTGCCTTTGGTCTGACAATCTAAAAAGCGTGTTCTGGTTTCCCCCAGCATCCGGTGCACTTCAGTGAGTTTCTAAATAAAGTGGAGTGAGGACTTCACTCCAAGCTTAAATTTCCTTAAATGGCTCCTCTCCTCTCCTCTCTGCTGGCAGAGCTGCAGCTGATGGTAAAGCAAGCAACCACATTAACGTTCCTCCTAAATGCTACTCTCTAGATTCTAAATGCTCTCCTCCAAAGCTGCTAAAATAAACCCTGCAAACAACAGCTTCAAATGCTCACACAAGGCTGCCTCCATTCACCACAGCTATATATTTTTTTTTTGCTCCCCTCACTCCATTTCCCCTCAGTGTTCATCAAACAAAGGAAGCTCAGTGCCGTGACCAGAGAGAAAGGCAAGACTGCAGCTTGAGGACTCACATAAGTCAATTAGAATCCACTGGCTCCTCATTACAGGATTTGTTATTTATCCCAAGCTGCCTCCCAGCACACAAAAAACCCTCAATCCTGGTGAGTGATGCCTTCTCTTGGTGATAAACATTCACATGTGCAGGCTGAAGTGGAAGGAAGAGTGTTTCATTATCCCTGACTCTGAGCAAGCAGTGCTCAGCTTGCAAGAGAAGGTTTAATCCTTTTTAAGCCTGAGTGAAAGAAACCTCTACTGCAAGCAGCACTTTCTGATCCTGAGCACTGATTCTGCTCATAGAATCTTAGAATGGTTTGGGTTGGAAAGAATCTTAAAGGTCATCTAGTTCTAACTCCCTGCCATGGGCAGGGACACCTTTCACTAGAGCAGATTGCTCAAGGCCTGGGCCAACCTGGCTTTGAGCATAGCATCTATGGATCCATAGAATGGTTTGGGTTGGAAGGGACCTTAAAAATCTTCTAGTTCCAACTCCCTGCCATGGGCAGGGACACCTCCCACTAGCCCAGGCTGTTCAAAGTCTCATTCAACTTGGCCTTGAGCACCTCCAGGAAGGGGGCATCCACAACATCCCTGGATAACCTGTTCCACCACCCTTACTGTAAAGGGTGTCTCACCACCCTTACTGCAAAGAAATTCTTCCTCACCTCCAGTCTAAAGCAGATCCCCTCAACCAGCTTCGATCCATTCCCATCTCCTGGATAGGGGCTGTTGAGTCTGGAGAAGGACAACCCCAGGGGGAATCTTCTCAACGCCCAGCAAGAGCTAAAGGACCTGTGGGAGACAAGAAGATGGAGACAGATTCCCCTCAGTGGCTCCCAGTAACAGGATGAGGGGCAACAGGCACAAAGTGGAACCCAGGAGGTTACATCTGAAGAAGAGAAACTTTTTTGCTGTGAGGGTGCTGGAGGCCTGGAGCAGGCTGCCCAGAGAGGTTGTGGGGTCTCCTTGTGTGGAGAGCTTCCAGACCCAGCTGGCCATTGTGATGCTGGGCAAGCTGCTGTGGGTGCCCTGCTTTAGCTGGGGGGTTGGACTGGATGATCTCCACAGAGGTCCCTTCCAACCCCCACCACACTGGGATTTTGTTAAAGTCTAACACTTAATTATGGAAAATAAGAAGCATGAAAATTAGAACTGAGCACTGGCCCCTCTGCTACAAATCTTATGAATGCAGGGAAATGTTATATGGGTCAACTTAACATAAACCAGAAATCTCACTGAAAATCCACACCCAAGCATTTGCACCACCAATTCCTTCTTCAGCCTGCTGAGCACCCAGCATTTTCACTCCTATCCACAGGTCTTTGAAGCTCAGACATCCTGAAACATATTCTCCTGCTTTACATGAATTCCTGTCACCACTCTACCCTTCCCCATTATCACCTGCACCACAGAGAGCACAAAAATTCACTTCAAGTGCCACAGGAAATGCAAAAAGAGCTTTCTAAAGCTGCAGAGCATCTGCTGTCTCTCCATTTTTTGCTCAAACTGTTGGGAGAAGGGAGTTTTGCTTATATCATGGAAGGAAGGAACTGAAATAACCAACAACCACCCCAGCAAATGCCCTCAAGCCTGCCAGAACGGTGTGGCAGGCTGCTGATCATCTCCATGGGATACATCAGGAACCTCTCCATAGCCACCTACAAGTGTCCAGATCAGGGGTTTGGAGCAATAGCTTCAATTATCAGTAAAAAATGACCACCACTTGCCTTATCCTGGCTGCTCCAGAATAAATAAGCATGGGAGACTACCAAATAAGTTGGGAGACTACAAATCAGGTTTATGAACTCATAGAAAGGTTTGGGTTGGAAAGGACCTCAGAGATCATCTAGTTGCAAAGCCCCTGCCATGGGCAAGGACACCTCCCACTAGAGCAGGTTGCTCAAGGCCTCATCCAACCTGGCCTTGAAGACCTCCAGAGAGGGGGCATCCACAACCTCCCTGGGTGCAGACATCACACTCCAGATTGAGCATGATTCTCTTCAACCCCTGAAGTGTCTGCTTTTCCCTTGAGTGCTCCCTTTCCCCTGAGAGAGCAGCCCTGCCTGCTCCTCCTTGGGCTCAGCACAGATCTGCATCTCCCTGCCACAGGGTCTGGAACAGCAACTGGGGCTCTGAAAGTCCCAGGAGACAGCTGAAGCCACCCAGGGCTGGGGCACTGCTTCCCACAGCTCTGCCTGGGTTGAGTTTCATGATACAAGGGAGGACAGTATCAAAGATAGAATCATAAGACTCACAGACTGCTTTAGGTGGGAAGGCACCTGTTCATCCTGCCCAACCCCCCTGCAGTCAGTAGTGACATCTGCAACTAGAGCAGGTTGCTCAGAGCACCAAACAGCTTGACCTGGGGCATCTACCACCCTCTGGGCAACCTGGGCCAGGCTCTCATCTCCTTCTTCCTTTCCTCCAGTTTGAATCTCCCTTTTTTGGTTCAAATCATCACCCCTTGTCCTGTCACAGCAGGGCCTGCTCAAAACTCTGTCCCCAGATTTCTGATTGGTCCCTTGAAGCACTGAAAGGCCACCAGAAGCTCTCCCTGGAGCTTTCTCTTCTCCAGGTTGAACAACCCCAACTCTCTCAGCCTGGCCTCCCAGCAGAGGGCTTCCAGCCCTCCCAGCATTGCTGTGGCCTCCTCTGGCCCCACTCCAACAGCTCCATGTCTGCTGTGCTGAGGACTCCAGAGCTGGCCCCAGCACTGCAGGGGGGGCCGTAGCAGAGTGCAGCAGAGGGGCAGAATCCCCTCCCTGCCCCTGCTGCCCACACTGCTGGGGATCAGCCCAGGAGCTGGTTGGCTTCTTAGGTTCTAGCTGCTTTTAAGTGTAAAAGGAAAAAAGAAAAATAAACTCTATGAATAAATTAGTGTAGCTCAGCAAATTTTAATTATTATTGCCAATTTTTTTTCATAACACATACGAATTATTTACCTACAAATTCTTTCTGCTGCCTGTGCTGGAGACTTATCTTCCTGAATGTATTAGTCACTGCTTAATTATCTCTCCCAAGCCTTATTAATATGTATGGATAAAGAGCTCTCTGGCAGGAATGCATTTTAATGAAGTCACTGAAAGGCACCACACAGCAATTGCTAGAAGGTTGTGCCATGACCAACAATAGCAAATTGACTGAAACAGCCCAGGGATAGGATGAAAGGATGGAAGGAAAAAAAATTCAAATTAATTTTAATATTTTAATGATAAATTTAATTAGAAAGCATTCAGGGCTTACAGCTACTGTTGAGAGGAATGATGTCACTCCAAATGTCCTCTGTAGGCACTCAGCAGAGCTGTCTGTAGGACACAGAATTAGAAAAATCATCAAATGGTTTCAGCTGGAAGAGATCTTTCAGATTATTGAGCCCAGCCACCATCTAACTCTACATATCCAACATGTTTTGTGAAGGAAGGCAACATTTTGTGGCCATCCTGTATTTAACGGTAAGGAAAGCACCAGCATGTGATTCTGGAGGCTACAGTTGGGTCTGCCCCAGTCTATATTGCCCAACAACATCTAATTTCCAAATCAAACCCATATGTTTTGGGTATAATTGCACTTATTTTCCAGAGCAGCAACTTGCCTTGCTCCCTGTGTTATTTCTGTGGTTTGCCCTTCCAAGGTGAGGTTATCCTCTGAGGCACCCAGAGGGGACAGAGGCCATGGGAGATGCCAGTGGGGAAGAGAACTGGTCCCAGAGTGGTGGGTGGCAGAGCCAGGGTCCCCCTGAGGGACACCTAGGACTGAGTGGAACCCAGCCCAGCAGATCTTCTTTGGAAGGCAGGGGATGAATCATGGAATTGTTTTGGATGGAAGAGACCCTTAAGATCCCTGAGTCCAGCCCTTAAGATCCCTGAGTCCAGCCCTTAAGATCCCTGAGTCCAGCCCTTACCCCAGCACTGCCAGGTCACCACTAAACCATGGCCCTCAGCACCACATCTTTCAAACCCCTCTAGGGATGGGGACTCCACCACTGCCCTGGCAGCCAGGGCCAGGCCTTGACAACCCTTAAGGGGAAGAAATTGTTCCTCAGGTCCAACCTAAACCTCCCCTGGTGGAGAACCTGAGGCTGTTTCCTCTGTTCTGTTGCTTTTCCTTTGAGAGAAAAGACCGAGTCCCACCTGGCTCCAGCCTCCTTCCAGGGAGTTGTGGAGGCCCAGCAGGTCTCCCCTCAGCCTCCTTTTCCCCAGGCTGAACAACCCCAGTTCCCTCAGCTGCTCCTCACCAGCCCTGTTCTCCAGACCCTTCAGCAGCTTCGTTGCCCTTCTCTGGACTCTCTCCAGCCCTTCAGTGTCCTTCTTGCAGTGAGGGGCCCAAACTGCCCCCAGTGCTGGAGGTGCAGCCTCAGCAGTGCCCAGCCCAGGGAACGATCCCTGCCCTGCTGCTGCTGACCTGTGACTGCGGCCAGCCGCACGCCGCTGCCGCGGAGCAGGCCAGGCGCCGCCCGCGCCGCCGGCACACCGCAGAGAGGACACCCGGGGCGGGACGCTGTGTGGGCTGCGGAGCCGCCCTGAGAGGCGGTCCCGGGCCGGACGGGAGAGCGGCGGCTGCCGGAGTAAGGGTCGGCGGGGAGAGGGCCTGGTGGCGGCGGGCGCGAAGAAGGAGGGCTCGGGAGAGCAGGCCACGGAGAGCCAGGGGAGGCCCCGCGCTGCCCGCCCCGGGAACCGTGCTGGGGGCAGCCTGGTGGCAGCTCCGCCTCTGCCGCGTCCCGCAGGCTGCGGCTGGGCCTGCTGCCGGGCGGCGGCTGCTGCCCCGGGCACCTCGGGGGCTCTGCTGCAAGGTGGGAGTTGGAGTGTGCGCTGCGCTGGAAACCGGCCAGCAGGACCAGGGCAGGGATTAACCCCTGACTGGTGAGGCCACAGCTCAAACACTCGGTTCAGTTTGGAGCATCTCACTCCAAGAAGGACACTGAGGGGCTGGAGAGGGTCCACAGAAGGGAAACAGAGCTGGGGAAGGGTCTGGAGAACAGGGCTGGTGAGGAGCAGCTGAGGGAGCTGGGGGTGTTCAGCCTGGAGAAAAGGAGCGGAGACCTTCTGGCTCTCTACAGCTCCCTGAAAGGAGGTTGGAGCCAGATGGGGGTTGGTCTCTTCTCCCAAGGAAAAGCAATAGGACGAGAGGAAACAGCCTCAAGTTGCACCAGGGGAGGTTTAGGTTGGGTATGAGGAATAATTTTTTCCCCTTGAGGGATGTCAAGGCCTGGCACAGGTTGCCCAGGGCAGTGGTGGAGTTCACATCCCTGGAGGGGTTTCAAAGTTACGGTGCTGAGGGACATGGTTTAGCACCAGATTTGAGAGTTTGACAGTGGTTGGAGTCAATGATCTTAAGGTCTTTTCCAACTGAAACAATCCAACGATTCTGTGGTTTAGTGGTGACCTAGCAATGCTGGATCAACAGTTGGACTTGATGATGATCTTGATTAAAGATCTTTTCCAACCTAAACCATTCTGTGACCCCAGCCTCAGGTGTTGTGCCAGCTTCACCTCCTCAGTCACAAGAATGTTGTTTAATTTTTGCTGACAAATGTTGTTTCTTCTCTCCTCAGTTGTTAAGAGTCAATGGCCACTCTGGTTTCCCTGAGCAGGCTGCCTCCTGAAGCCACATCTCGGCTATTCCCAAGGTTCCAAACCATAAATCATGTGTTGGACAGAAGACATAAGGACTTGTATCATGGCAAAGAGGCAGCAGATACGTTGCAGAAGCAGGGCAAGACACACCACATAGTTCCCTGTCGTTTAATAAGCAATAAAGCCAAGCACCAACGGCATCCGAAAACCTACCCTGTTTTAGATGGACGTATCCCATCTTTATATCAACATGTGTTTGAAGAAAACTTAAAGAACAGTGAGGCTGTTATTAAAAGGTAAACCAATTCTTCTCTTTGGGGTGTTTGAAAAATGTTGTTACGTGTAAGATGGTGAGAGAGTTACTGATGGCCACTTCCAGGAGCTTTTCAACATAGAATCAAGGCTAATTAAAAAGATCTGAGATTAGAAAGTAGTAAAAAGTAGTTTCTTTTTTTTACCTAAGCATTTTGAAGCTTAAACTAGTTTTCTTGCTGCTCTTTTCTTGGGCAGCTTCTCTGCAGAGGGATGGTAGCAACATGGTGGAAGAAGATGGATTTAGATGAGACATTACATAGACATTCTTCCTCATGAGGATGGTGAGACACTGAAACAGGCTGCCTAGAGAAACTGTGGAGGCTCCAAGCCTGGAAGTGTTGAAAGCCAGGTTGGGTGGGGCTTTGGGCAGCCTGGTGTAGTGGAACCTGGAAACACACACACACCCCCCCCCCCCCCCATGGCAGGGGGGTTAGAACTGGATGATATTTAATGTGAGGGACTTTTTAGGATGTCAGGTAGTGATAGGACTAGGGGTAATGGAGCAAAATTAGAAATGGGTAGATTCAGATTGGATGTTAGGAGGAAGTTCTTCAGCATGAGGGTGGTGAGACACTGGCACAGTTGCCCAGGGAGGCTGTAGAAGCCTCATCCCTGGAGGTTTTTGCAGCCAGGCTGGATGTGGCTCTGAGAAACCTGCTGTAGTGTGAGGTGTACCTGTCCATGGCAGGGGGGTTGGAACTGGCTGAGCATTGAGGTCCCTTCCAACCCTAACAATTCTATGTCCCTTCTAACCCAAACCATTCTGTGATTCTGTGAATTTTGCAAGGGTCAGTACTTAAAAATTTCACCCGCTCAAATATGGACTGAAATGCCCCAAGCTGTGTTTAAGATAGTGCCAGGTGCCATTTATTGCCCCAAACTATTTTTCTAGACCTTACATAAAATCTGTTTTGTGTTGGATTTTGAATACAAAGATAAAAATGGTGACTCAGGCATTTACAGATTCCCCCTGAAAGAGCTGACAGTGGCTGCAGTTAATCACAATGCACTGCTGAAAGCAGGAAAATGTCTTTTATCTGTTTGTCCTTAAAGATCAGATGGCAAAAGAAATCGAAAGGCCTTTGTTCAGAGGAGTGATCCCTGAGCTGGAAGCAAAGCTGTGGCAAACACACTGTGCCCTCCTGTGGTGGCATTCACAATGTTATTAAAAATCCTTAGCTTTTTTCTCCTCAGCTTTTTCAATCTCTGCAGCCTGCAGGAAGCCACAACAAGGTAATGGAGTCACAGAGTGGGGTGTAAAGTGTTGTGTCACACACTGGTTTTAGTTAAAGATGATCCATCTTGCTGAGAAATATTTAAACAAATCCCAGAATCCCAGCATGGTGGGGGTTGGAAGGGACCTCTGGAGATCATCCAATCCACCCCCACTGCTAAAGCAGGGGCACCCACAGCAGCTTGCCCAGGATCACAATGACCAGCTGGGTTTAGAGACTCCACAACCTCTCTGGGCAACCTGCTCCAGGGCTCCAGCACCCTCACACCAAAGGAGTTTCTCCTCCTCTTCAGATTGAACCTCCTGGGTTCCAGTTTGTGCCAGTTGTTCCTTGTCCAGTTGCTGGGTACCACTGAGAAGAGTGACCTCATCCTCTTGCTCCCCATCTTCTTGCTCCCCACCCTTTAAGCTGTTGGTCAGCACTGAGCAGATCAATGAAGAAGCTGTTTATCTGAGACCAAAATTATTTCAGATCCCACATTTATTTCCAGTTTCTTTGTCTCACAGCTGTACTTGATGCTGCCCTAACTGATAACATTTGTATTTACTTCTTCTCTTGATGATTGTAGCAGCATTCACTGCATTGAAAGTCTGCCTTCTGTGCTTTAAGGTGAACATTTCTTCTAGATTTAGTATTTATTAAGTATTATTATAAGTAAATGTAGTGTTTATTAGAGTATAGGTTATCCTGCTGTGGCAGGGATTTTGGACTAGATGATCTTTCAAGGTCCCTTCCAACCCCTAACATTCTGTGATTTCTATATATCTATTATGTTATTTATATATATAAAATTATAGTGTTTACTTATAATAATAGTTGCTGTGATGTGAGAGACGGGACGAGGCCTGATGCAAGCCAAGTGTTGATTTATTGTACAAAGCTTTTTCTTTATATAGGTTAACATAACATCAGAAGGCAGCTTGTAATTGGTCATTGGTATGTCCATACTACAGTTGTAAATTCATGATTGGCTACAGAGAGAAAGTATCACACAAACACATATATTTTTTCCAAGGCTGAAGCATACGTCAGGCAAGAGATAAAGGGATTCCATAATTCTGTCCTAAGTTTTGCTTTGTTCTTGTTATCAGGTCCCTGCATAACTCCCTTAGGTCACAGTGGCCTCTAGGGAGCCGACCTGTCTGTGTTTTCCTTCTAGCTGTGCTCTGTTCCCAGGGTTTGCCACCCATCAGGGTTAAAGCATCTCTTTCTATCAGTAAGACAGTGTCTGGGGTTCTGGTCCCTAAATCAATTCCTTCAAATAGTAAATAAATACTATTATTCTATTGTTTACATAACAATTCCTGATTTTTATCAGATCATAGAATCATAGAATCCTAGAATCAGTCAGGATTGGAAGGGACCACAAGGATCATCCAGTTCCAACCCCCTTGCCATGGGCAGGGACACCTCACACTACAGCAGGCTGGCCAGAGCCTCATCCAGCCTGGCATTAAAAACTTACTGAGGGCAACTTATTGGCCTTATAAACTTACTGAGGGCAACTGAAGGAGGAAGCTCTTGTCTGGGTTCTTCCCCAGAGTAGCTGGAATAAGGAGTTAACCAACCATGCTGAATTAGCACTACTAAATTGTCTAGCTTACTACTAAATTATGGCCTCATTAATAGCTGCAAATCAAAAGTCTAATCATAGAATGGTTTGGGTTGGAAGGGACCTCCAAAGGTCATCTGTCTTTGAGCAGGGACATCCTCCATTAGACGAGTTGTAGGGCAGTAGCTCTCCAACCCACGGTTGGTTGGTTGGTGATGCTCAGCCCCTTCTCTGCTCATGGCAGAGATTAATTCTGCTTAGATGTTGTGAAAGAAGTTATGTAGGGGGAATATAGGCAACACCCAGGGGAGGATGTGGATTTAGTAATGGCTCCTAGCTGGGAACATAACCTCCAGGTTGAATATTGATATTAGTTCAGTTTTGGGGGGCAATTTTTGAGGAGCAGAGATGAAGCTGCTCGAATTAAATAAACAGCACAGCTTTGCTTTTTGTTACACTTTGTCAGAAGCAAGGATCCCAAAATGCGAATTAATCTTCATCCCGACATGAAAACTCTGCAACCACCCTTAATGACTGTGTTCAATCCATAGTAACTTGTAAGGCAAGGTGGTTTTCATGAAGTGAAACTTTGTTGTTTTTTAATCAGATGCTCAGAACTGCTGGAGACTGTCAGCAAAGGAGGGGGAGAAAATGCAGTCCTGCGTCACACCCAGAGAAACAAGAAGCTGTTTGTTCGGGAGCGGCTGAAGTTGCTGCTTGATGATGAAGCTTTCCTTGAGCTGTCCCCTCTGGCAGGCCTCAATATGCCCTATGGTGATGTCCCAGCTGCTGGCTGTCTTACTGGTAATTCCTGGCAAATGTGATGTAGTGGGAAATGGATGGAGGTTATTTGTGTCGTTGCTGGGGTCTTCCAATATAAGGTCTAAAGGTGGATGTGGCTTGAGGGTATTCTTTGAGCAGCCTGTGGGAGAGATGCAGCAGAGAATGGAGAAGGGTTTTGAAATCAACATCATCACAGAATCACAGACTGGATTGGGTGGGAAGGGACCTTTAAAGCTCCTCTAGTCCAACTCCTGTGCAGTCAGCAGGGCCATCAGTTGTGTGTGGGTGATTTTTAATTTCCCTGTAATCTTAAGAGTTGGAAGTCACCTTAGGTATTTTTTTCTCTTAGGTTGCCATCAAGAGGAAGTTTAGTTCAAGTTGTCTGTTCTGTTGTTCAGGTGATTTAGTCTAGAAAAGACTGGGGGAAGATCTTCTCAATGCTTAGCAAGAGCTCAAGGGTGGAGGGCAAGAGGATGGGGTCAGACTCTTCTCAGTGGTGCCCAGTGACAGGACAGGGGGCAACAGGCACAAACGGGAAGCCAGGAGGTTCCATCTGAACAGTAGCAGGAACTTCTTTGTTGTGAAGGTGCTGGAGCCCTGGATCAGGCTGCCCAGAGAGGCTGTGGAGCCTCCTCTGGAGAGATTCCAAAGCCAGCTGGGCATTGTGATGCTGGACAAGCTGCTGTGGGTGTCCTGCTTTAACAGGGGGTTGGCCTGGATGATCTCCAGAGATCCCTTCCAACCCCTACCATACGATTTTTTTTCCATGTAATTGAGTTTCAGCTTATTTCCTCTGTGGTGTTTGCAACTTAATCAGCAGCTTCTTGCTACCAAAAGAAAACCCTAGCTGTAGTTTGGCTTCTTGCTTAGAGAATCCTGATAAACATCTGTGGTACCACTTCCAGGAATTGGGAAGATCTGTGGGGTCTGGTGTGTCTTCATGGCAAATGATGCCACTGTGAAAGGAGGAACTATTTATCCTATTGGAGTGAAGAAGCAATTAAGAGCTCAAGAAATAGCCATGCAGAACAGGCTGTTGTCTGTATACCTCGTGGACAGTGGGGGAGCCTTCCTACCACTACAGGTAATACTGTGACCAGTTCACAGAAGAAACCACCCTGTGAGGGTGCTGGAGGCCTGGAGCAGGCTGCCCAGAGAGGTTGTGGAGTCTCCTCTGTAGAGATTCCAAGCCCACCTGGCATTGTGATCCTGGGCAAGCTGCTGTGGGTGGTCCTGCTTTAGCAGGGGGTTGGGCTGGATAAAGTGTGAAGATGAGCTCCCCTTTCTCCACGTTTCCAGTCTCAGTTTGTGCAGCATAAGTTGTTTTCACAATAACTGATGAAACTTCCCTCTGCCTTCCCAGCAGCTGGGTGTCCTTCTGGAGTTGCACAATGTGTAAGGTGAATAAATACCCCAGCAGGTGCTGTGTCTTAAAGCTTCAGGTGTGAATCCTACAGTGGTTTGGGTTGGAAGTGACCTTTAAGACCATCTTGATCCAACCCCCTGCTGTGGGCAGGGACACCTCCCACTAGACAAGGTTGCTCAAGGCCCCATCCAGCCTGGCTTTGTTAGTGGGTTACAATGCTTTTGGGAATGAAGGATGTGAAGAGGAAGTGTTGGCTTTTGTAGGTAATGCTCCAACTCCCTTTGTCTTTTCTCTGTGCCATCAGTCAGAGCTGTTTCCTGACAAGCTGCATGGTGGCAGAGTCTTCTACAATGAAGCTATCATGTCTGCCATGAGGATCCCTCAGGTACAGTGTCATGTGGAGTGCAAGTAAGTGTATTATAGGTGATCACTAGGGCTCTGAATTCCATTACAACTTCTAGAAACAACTCTCAGACATGAAAGATGATCCTTAAAACTCGCCTTTTCTGTTTGAGGGGGAGATGATTCAAATCATGACTCACCTAACAAAGCTTTCAGGCTCTTCTCAGTATTTACTGGCTGATGGAAAAGCATCAGATCCCTGGGTCATTGCAGAGTAAATGCTGAACTCTCTCAAAGCCAGTGGTGGTGGTCATGCTGCTATTTGTGTAAACCACAGGATTTGAAGTGGGCTACAGGGGAGCTGGAGAGGGACTTTTTACTAAGGCATGGAGTGACGGGCCGAGGAGTGATGGCTTCAAACTGAAAGAAGCTGGATTTAGGTCAGGTGTTAGGAAGAAGTTCTTCCCCATGAGGGTGATGAGGCACTGGAACAGGCTGCCCAGAGAAGTTGGAGGTTCCAAGCCTGGAACTGGTCAAAGCCAGGTTGGATGGGGCCTTGAGCAAGCTGTCTACTGTCCCTGCTCATGGCGTGGGGGTTGAACTAGATGATCTCTAAGGTCTCTTCCAATTCAGGCCATTCTGTGATTCTATGGTGATAGAATCACAGACTGCTTTATGTGGGAAGAGACCTCTAAAGGTCATCCAGTCCAACCCCCCTGCAGTCAGCAGGGATATCTGCAACTAAGGCAGGTTGCTCAGAGCCCCAGACAACCTGACCTGCAATGTTTCCAGGGATGGGGCTCCTACCACCTTTCTGGCCAACATGGGCCAGCCTCTCACCACCCTCAGTGTCAAATACTTCTCCCTTCTCTCCAGTCTGAATCTCTCTCTTTGAGTTCAAACCATCCCCCCTTGTCCTGTCACAGCAGGCCCTGCTCAAAACTCTGCTCAGCCCCTTGAAGCACTGAAAGGCCACCAGAAGATCTCCCTGGAGCCTTCTCTTCTTCAGGCTGAACAGCCCCAACTCTCTCAGCCTTTCTTCATCTCTAGATCATTGTTCTCCAAGCTGCAGTTTTGCTTTTCCATTCTCCCCTCTGCAGCATCCTGACTTTGGTTTGTGTCCCTCAGGTGGCAGTGGTGTGTGGCTCCTGCATAGCTGGAGGTGCCTACGTTCCAACCATGGCAGAAGAAGTTGTGATGATTGATAAAATCAGTACACTCTTCCTTGGTGGCCCACCTCTGGTGAAAGCTGCTACAGGAGAAGATGTCTCTGCTGAGGACCTAGGAGGAGCTAAACTTCACTGTCAGTACGTGAAATAAGGCTCAAAAATAGAGAGAATTCAGCAAATTTGGCTTTAAAAAACCTCTTGCTCTGTCTTAAATTGATGTGACCAAAGCTGGAAAGGAACTTTTGACAGAGGCATGGACTGACAGGATGAAGGGTGATGGCTTCAAACTGAAGAAAAGCTGGGTTTAGATCAGACATTAGAAGAAATTCTTCCCCATGAGGGTAGTGAGGCACTGGACCAGGTTGCTGTGTCTGTGAATGCTTCAAGCCTGGAAGTGTTGAAAGCCAGGTTGGATGGGGCCTTGAGCAAGCTGGTCTGGTAGGAGGTGTCCCTGCCTATGAGAGGAGGTTGGAACTAGCTGATCCTTATGGTGTCCCTTCCAGCCCAAACCATTCTAGGATTCTATGAAGTTTGGAAGGGTCAGTGCTGCTTGCACCTCATTCACACAAGAACAGTCACACACTATCTTCAGAGGGTTTGGAGAGGCACAGTCCAGGTTAATGTTTTTCCTTCAGTTTGTGTAGTTCTACCAGAATTCAGATTTCACTAATTCAACCCTAATGAATATTGCTCTTCTCTCCTAGAGTCAGTGGCTGCAGTGACCATTTTGCAGGTTCAGAGAAGGAAGCCTTCGAATGTATCCGAAGTGTGATCTCTACGTTGAATTATGAGCCAGTGCCAGAGGAGGTCATGGAGCATGATGATCCTCTCTACAGTTCTGAGGAGCTCCTGGGGCTGGCACCCCAAGATTACCGCTGTACCCTGCCAGTTAAACTGGTAAAGTGGCTCATACTGTGTTCCTTCAATCCACCAGCTCCAGAGGAACAGGCAGCAGGCTGTTCTCTCTTGGAGGAACACCTGAGAAAGTTTGTGTTGTTGCCCCATCAGGTGCCAGACTGTCTTGAGTCAGCAACAAAGCAGAAAGGCCCAGGGGGGTGGTGGAGTGATCATCCCTGGAGGTGTTCAAGAAATGTGTGGACATAGCACTGTGGGATGTGGTTTAATGGCCATGGTGGTGTTGGGTTGATGGTTGGACTTAATGTTCTCAGAGGGCTTTTCCAACCCAAACAAATGCTGTGAATCTATGATTCTAACTCTAGAAAATATTTAAGCTGAAATCCCACTCAAGACAATTACAGAGGGATCCAGCTGATCCCCATCTGTTTCCAGGGGCTGTTTTGAGTTGCTGTTGTGTCAGTAACAGAGCCATAGAGATTCTGAGGGGCCTGGAGCAGCTCTGTGAGGAGGAAAGGCTGAGAGCCCTGGGGCTGGTGAGCCTGCAGAAGAGCAGCCCCAGAGGGGAGCTGAGCAATGCTCAGCAAGAGCTGTGGGGGGCAAGAGGATGAGGCCAGACTCTTCTCAGTGGTGCCCAGGGACAGGACAAGGGGCAATGGGCACAAAGTGGAACCCAGGAGGTTCCATCTGAAGAGGAGGAGAAAATTTTTTGGTGTGAGGATGCTGGAGCCCTGGAGCAGGCTGCCCAGAGAGGTTGTGAAGTCTCCTTGTCAGGAGAGCTTCCAAACTCAGCTGGGCATTGTGATTCTGGGCAAGCTGCTGTGGGTGCCTTTGCTTTAGCAGGAGGGCTGGACTAGATGATTTCCAGAGGTCCCTTCCAACCTCTAGCATGCTGGGATTCTTTACCTGCAAGAGTGGTCAGGCATTGGAACAGGCTGCCTAGGGAGGTGGTGGAGTCACCATCCATGGAGGTGTTCAAAAAACAGGTAGACAGGGCACTATGGGTCATGGAGGTGTTGGGTGGAAGGTTGGACTTGGTCATCTTAGAGGTCTTTTCTTCTGTGTGTTTTGCACTGTTGTTGACTCCCTGGAGATCATGTGCCCCTTTGGTGTCCTGTTTTATCCTCCTGCATTTTTCCCTCCAAATATCTGTCTTGCACTTAAATCCCTCATGAAAACACTCACTGAAACCCAACAAAGCTCAAATTAAACCTCTTTGAGGCTGAGACACACTCAGACAGAAGCAGAAACTTTTCATTGTGTTGTTCTAGAAGAGATTTAGTCTCCGAGGATGTGAATCCAGTCTTTTTTTTTTTTTTTTTCAGGGATAAATTCCTCCAGTTAAGGGGATTGGCAGTGGAAAAGCAGCAGAGCTTTGAAGGCAGCTTTTATAGCATGCTGGGAAAAATTATGAGCAAGATTCTGCTGTTTCATGTCCACACAAACTGAACTGAGCACACTAGGGAGTGGGTCACAGTAATTTTATGCACATGAAGAACTGCTCTGTAACACTGAAATAATCTTAAATTAAAGATTTGGCTCCAAATCTGTGGTTGGGAATCAAACTTGAAAACAGATTTGAGGTTTTGTGGGGAGTTTGAGACAGAGAAGTGCCTTCTGTGCTCATTTAGGTTGAATTCTTGCATTATGAGGTTTTGGTGTTTGAAAAGAGCAAATCCTGTAGCAGAATTATCCTATTTTCACTTAAATTTCTGTGGTCAAGCTGCTCAGGGAAGTGGTGGAGTCCCCATCCCTGGAGGGCTTTCAAAGCCATGTAAAGCCTGGATGTTTCTTTGCAGATCCTGAGTCGTCTGCTGGATGGAAGCAGGTTCCAGGAATTCAAGGCTAGTTATGGAATAACATTAGTGACAGGATTTGGCCACGTGGAAGGGTAAGGCTTTTCAACATTTTACTGTCAAAATGTGTCAACATATTTGTCCAAAGAGCTTTGATGTCACCAGCAGGTTTTGCAGTGAGGCAGTAACAAAGTTGGTGGACTTCTGAGTAAGAAGGGTTTGTTGTGATAGGATGAGAGGGAGTGGATTGAAGCTTGGGAAGGGCAGATTCAGACTGGAGAAAGAAATTCTTGACAGTGAGGGTGGTGAGACAGTGGAACAGGTCAGCCACAGAAGCTGGGATGCCTCCTCCCTGAAGGTGTTCAAGACCAGGTTGGATGAGGCCTTGAGCAACCTGCTCTAGTGGAAGGTGTCCCTGCCCATGGCAGGGGGGCTGGAAATTAGTGGTTCCTTCCTTTAAGGTTCCTTCCAACCCAAACTATTCTATGATTCTAGGAGAATTGGTAATAAAATACTTGTGGAAAGCCTGATCTTCTCTCCCTGAGCTCTGAATTCACTGGGTCTCAGGCCAGTGCAGCAGAGAGTGATCACAAATGAATGGTTGTCATGACTTAGTGAAATCCCAGCATGGCAGGGAACATGAGGAACAATTTCTTCCCCTTGAGGATTGTCAGGACCTGGCCCAGGCTGCCCATGGCAGTTGTAACTTTTCATCCCTGGAGGGGTTTCAAAGCTGTGTAGATGTGGTGCTGAGGGTTAGTGGTGACCTGGCAGTGCTGGGCTAATGGTTGGACTTGGTGATCTTGTGACCAGAATGATTCCATGGTTGTGAAGGACACCTCTTTGTGCGTCCTTCTTCCTTCTGAATTCCACTGAAGGCCAACTCTATCTCTGTGTGTGCAGAGATTTCTGTTTCTTTTCTTCAGAAGATTCTGAGGTGAAGCTTCACCCTTTCCAGTGCTCAGAAGTGGAGCTGTTGAGTGTTTCTTTTGCAGGCACTTGGTGGGGATAGTGGCCAACAACGGGGAGCTGTCCCACGATGCCTCTCTCAAGGGCAGCCACTTCGTGCAGCTCTGCAGTCAGCGCAGCATTCCCATCCTCTTCCTCCAGAACACTGCTCCACAGACACCAGAGCCAAGGGACATCCCACAGGTACTGCACTGCTACTTCAGCAGCCTTCGTTCAAGCCATTCCTGCTGCTTCTTGTGTTTGAGGTTACATCTTGAGTGTAGTTGTTAGACTTGATGTGGCCCTGGGCAGCCTGATCTAGTTGGAGGTGTCCCTGCTGACTGCAGGGGGGTTGGACAAGATGGCTTCTGAGGGTCCTTTCCAACCCAATGCATTCTGTGAATCTGTGAATCTGTGAAGGTGATGCTTTTTAAACTGCCTGAAGGTGAGGACCACAAACTAGAACCCAGAAGGTTCCACCTGACCAGGAGGAGAAACTTGTTTGGTGTGAGGGTGCTGGAGGCCTGGAGCAGGCTGCCCAGAGAGGTTGTGGAGTCTCCTTGTCTGGAGAGCTTCCAAAGCCAGCTGGGCATTGTGATGCTGGGCAAGCTGCTGTGGGTGCCCCTGCTTTAGCAGTGGGGTTGGACTGGATGATCTCCAGAGGTCCCTTCCCACCAACACTGTGCTGATATTATGGGATCAAACAGAGTTCTGAAGAAATAAATGGTTGAGAAACACAAGTTTGGTGGGAGTGGAGGGAATCTAGAAGAAAGACCTGAAGGGTCTTCCAGTGCCTGAAGGGGCCTTACAAAAAAGCTGGAGAGGGACTGTTTGCAAGGGCTTACAGTCACAGGACAAGGGGTGGGGCTTTTAAACTAGAGCAGGGTAGATCTAGATTGGACATTAGGAAGAAGTTCTTCCCTCTGAGGGTGCTGCAACACTGAAGCAGGTGGTGTAGGGAGGTGGTAGAGGCCCCATCCATGGAAACATTCAAGGTCAGGCTTGAGGGGCCTCTGAGCGACCTGCTCTAGTTGGGAGTGTTTCTGTTGACTGCAGGGGGTTTGGACTAGATGACCTCTAGAGGTCCCTTCCAACCAATGCATGCTATGATTCTTTGATCTAAAACTGTTTGTTTTCCTTCCAGGCAGAGGCTCACTCCAACAGGTTGAAAGCCCAGGCCTCCATGATGGCTGCTGTTGCTTGTGCTGCTGTTCCCAAAATCACCATCATCATTGGGGGCTGTTTTGGGAGTGAAAGTTATGTCATGGTATGGAGTGGTGGAAACCCAGGGAGGGGTTGGAAACAGATTTTTTTACTCTGCACCAACATTTCACAGCACTTCATGTTTAAATCACAGCTGCTGCTGTCACAGGCATTCAATTAATTATTTTAATTAATGTTAAAGTAAGAAATTCATCACAAGATGTGATGACTGAAAATTTGATCATAGAATCATAGAGTGGGTTGGGTTGGAAGGGACCTTAAACATCATCTGGTTCCAACCCCCCTGCTGTGGGCAAGGACACCTCCCACTTGACCAGGTTGTTCAAGGTGCCCTTCAGCCTGGCCTTGAACACCTCCAGGTGTTGTTAGATCTGCATCTAAGAACCTAAAGCCAGTTCTACAAACAGGTTACCTGAAAATGTCCCTTCCTGGGATGTAATCCTGCCTTTTCCAGCATGTTTTGAGTGCTCAAGGAGTTCTCCTTCAGCTGTGTCACTGTGTGTCTGTCCTCACTGCCAGAAAGTGCAGCAGGGCTCTTTGTTTGCTCACAATTGAACATTTTAGGTGTTTGGAGGAAAAAAGAAATAAGAAAATGAGAATATTGAAGGCAGTGAGGACTGTGATGGTTGTTAGAGGTCATCTGTACTGCTCCAGGAGCTCTGTCGTTCATACATTCATAGAGTGTTGGAAGGGACCTTAAAGGTCATCTAGTTCCAAGCCCCCTGCCATGGGCAGGGACACCTCCCACTAGCCCAGGTCCAGGTCATTGATGCTTTATGAGTCCAACTGCATCACACTGTTCCTCAACCTTGATTGTGTCATCCTTCAGCCACCAGTTTGTGTCTGATTTCACAGAATCGTGGAATACATTGGGTTGGAAGGGACCACTGAAGGTCACGTTGTCCTACCTCTCCCTGCAGTCAGCAGGGACATCTCCAACTAGATCAAGCTGCCCAGCATCCCATCAAGTCTGACCTGGAATGTCTCCCAGGATGGGACCTCAAACACATCTCTGGGCAATCTGTTCCAGTATAGAATCATAGAATGGTTTGGGTTGGAAGGGACCTATAAAGGTCAGCTGGTCCAACCTCCCTGGGCAACCTGTTGCAGTATTCCACCACCCTCATGGTAAAGAACTTGTTCCTGATCTGACCACTCCCATTTCACTGATTTTGTACTCTCCATATTTTTTTCTTCTAGTGTGGGAGATCTTTCAGTCCAAACTTTCTGTTCTTGTGGCCTAATGCAAGAATTGCCCTTGTGGATTCAAGACATTTGTCCACATTGCCACAAGCTGGGGACAGTGACTGTGCACGAGATGAAGCAGAACTAAAACAGCTGAAAGAGAAGTAAGGACATAATATATAAACCCTGACAGTTCTACTTTTGTCCATCTTGTACATCAACAGAGCCCAAACAAATCACAGACTGATAGCATCCCAGCCTGGTTTGGGTGGAAGGGATCTTTAAAGGTCATCCAATCCAACCCCCCTGCAGCCAACAGGGACATCCCCAACTACAGCAGGTTGCTCAGAGCCCCAAACAACCTGTGCAGTGGTTCCAGGGATGGAGCAGCTACCACCTCTCTGGGCAACCTGGGCCAGGGTCTTGCCACCTTCATATTAAACAGTTTCTCCCTTCTCTCCAGACTGAATCTCCCTTTTACAGTTCAAACCATCACCCCTTGTCCTGTCACAACAGGCCCCTGTCCCCAGATTCCTTATCAGCCCCTTTAAGTCCTGAAGAAACCAAAGCAAACCTCAGTGTGCTAAAACCTACTTTCAATTCCCATGTGATTCTCTGTCTGCTCTTAAGACCTTCTCAAGGAAACACAAATTCATAGATTCATAGAATGGTTTGGGTTGGAAGGGACCTTAAAGATCATCTAGTTCCAACCCCCCTGCCATGGGCAGGGACACCTCCCACTAAACCAGGTTGCTCAAGGCCTGATCTAATCTGGCCTTGAACACCTCCAGTGGGTGGACATCCACATTCTCTCTGGGCAACCTGTTCCAGTGTCTCACTGTGTTTGACTTACAATCCACCCCAGCACCATCCAACCCCAATGCTGATACTCTGCTGTATGTCAAAGAGTGACCACCACCTGAACATGGAGGCTGGTCTGTGGTGCAGGATGAGCAGAGCTCTTCTCTATTATTTACCAGATTCTGGTACATTTTAACTCATTCTCTTTCAACTTTATTTATTTATGGGGGGGTTTTACTGCCCTGATGGGTTTGTTGCTGCATTTTGGTGCCTTCAAGCTCATTTAACACTTTTATCTTTCCCAGGCTAGAGGAAGAAAGCAGTGCATTTTACTCCTCTGCCAGACTCTGGGATGATGGTGTCATCCTACCTCAAAATACCAGAAAGGTAGGAGGAGGTCCTTAGAATAGATTCTACCTTTTGCTGAGGTTCAGTAGCATGTTGAGTCCCAGAATGGAGTCTCCCGCTTCTTACTCTGTTTTCTGTGGAAAAATGTTATCCCCATTACTCAATGCAAAAAGTTTCTGTTGAATTCTGGTTATGTTTTGTTGACTTGACTCAGACTGTCCTCATTGAACTTTTGAACTGACTTCACCTTTTGATTCCTGAACCAAATCCTTCTTTTGGTCTTGCATAATCTGAACACCTTCATTCTTTTGTGAGTGGTTTGGAAGGGACCTCTGGAGATCTTCAGTTCAAGCCCTCTGCTAAAGCAGGGCCACACACAGCAGCTTGCCCAGGATCACAATGACCAGCTGGGTTTGGAACTCTCCTGACAGGGAGATTCTCTGGGCAGCCTGCCCAGGACTCCAGTACCCTTACAGCAAAAAATTTTCTCTTCCTCTTCAGATGGAATCTCCTGGGTTCCAGTTTCTGCCTGTTGCCCCTTGTCCTGTCCCTGGGCACCACTGAGCAGAGTCTTGCTTCATCCTCTTGCCCCTCACAGGTCCTTCAGCTCTTGCTGAGCATTGCTCAGATCCCCTCTCAGGCTGCTCTTCTCCAGGCTCACCAGCCCCAGGGCTTTCAGCCTTTCCTCCTCACAGGGATGCTCCAGGCCCCTCAGCATCTTTGTAGCCTTCACTGGACTCTCTCCAGTAGTTCCCTGTCTCTTGTGAACTGGGGAGCCCAGAACTGTCCCAGGACTCCAGCTGTGGCCTTACCAGGACAGAGTAGAGGGAGAGGACATCCTCTTTTAAAGGAGGCCCTGAAAGGGGTCCAGGAGCAGTGCAAAGCTCTTTAATAACAGAACCTGGGAATCACAGAATCCTTTTTCAGCAAAATGGCTTCCCAGTGTTCCCATAGCAGCTCCCCTAAGGCTGCAGCCACCAGCTGGCCATTCTTGGGCACAAAGTAAGGACAAATTGATGGCTGGACTCAATAATCTTGGAGGTCTTCTCCAACCAAACCAATTCTATGTCTGACTGAATGAGTTTGTAACCAGGGAATTTTACTGATGCTTTGGCTTTTTTGTTTTTAATTAGGTGGTTGCCCAGTGCTTAGAGATCACAGAGCAGCAGAAGCACCAGGTGCTGTCTCCATTTCAACATCCTGTCATCAGAATGTAGCTGCAGCTATCTCCAACCCATCAACCTTTTCAAGCTGGCACCTGGCTACTCAAAATCTTGACCAGGAATCATTTTCTAGTTCTTTGACACCAGGAATAAAAAATATATGCAATCACTGCAGACAAATGAAAATCCTCAGGTACAGGTCTGTCAGCAACTTGTTTGCATTTTAAAATACAGCCTCTTACTACATGAGTTTGTGACAAGGAAGGATTAAGCCTGGAGTATCTTTACAGAAGCTACAGCTTTTTGATGTCTTTTTCTTAGCATGAAATCCAGAACTCAGGAATCACAGAATCATGGAAACTGCACTTTAGCAAATTAAATGGGAAAGAGGAAAAAATAATTAAGCTTGGACATGCAACTTTCAGCCTTAGTATAAGACACAGTGGTGCCTGCCCACTGCCTTGGGCCTCCAGCTGGGATTTCCAGAGCAGCTACACAAAGGCTGCACTCAGGAGTGAGCAGGAGGAGATTTAGATCCACAACACTGCAGCACAGGCTAAAACCCAGCTTTACTCAAAGAATACAACAGAGCACAGAGACTGCTCTGCAGCATGTGGTGGAGTAGTCAATAGCCCCATGTCCAGGTGGAGATCAGTGACAAGTAGTGGTGCACAGAGTCCATACTGGTACCAGTGCTGTTCAGTATCTTCATCAGTGACACAGTGGGATGGAGGCACCCGCAGCAGGCTTGCAGATGACACCAAGCTGACAAGTCTGGTTGACACACCTGAGAGACAAGGTCCCTTCAGAGGGACCTGCATGACTTCAAGAGGTGGGAAGATGCAAAGCTCAGGAGATTTGACAAGGCCAAGTGCCAGTCCTGCACCTGCTTTGGGCAACCTCAGTATCAATCCAGGCTGTGGTTGAAGGGCTGGAGAGCAGCCCTGAGGCAGACTTGGGGGTGCAGGTGGCTGAAAAGCTGGATATGAGCCAGCACCAAGTGCTGCCAGCCCTGTCCTGGGCTGATCCCCAGCAGTGTGGGCAGCAGGGGCAGGGAGGGGATTCTGCCCCTCTGCTGCGCTCTGCTGAGACCCCGCCCTGCAGTGCTGGGGCCAGCTCTGGAGTCCTCAGCACAGCAGAGACATGGAGCTGTTGGAATGGGGCCAGAGGAGGCCACAGCAGTGGTGGGAGACCTGGAAGCCTTCTGCTGTGAGGACAAGCTGAAGGCTGGGGTTGTTCAGCTTGGAGAAGAGAAGGCTCCAGGGAGATCTTCTGATGGCCTTTCAGGACTTAAAGAGACTGATCAGAAAGCTGGGGCAGTCTTTTGAGCAGGGCCTGTTGTGACAGGACAAGGGGTGATGGTTTGAACTCAAGGAGATTCAGACTGGAGAGAAGGGAGAAATGTTTTGACATGGAGGGTGGTGAGACCCTGGCTCTGATTTCACAGAGAGGTGGGAGCTGCCCCAGACCTGGAACCATTGCAGGGCAGGTTGGTTGAAGCTCTGAGCAACCTGCTCCAGTTGCAGATGTCCCTTCTGACTGCAGGAGGGTTGGACTAGGTGACCTCTGGAGTTGCCTTCCCACCCAACCCTGCTGTGATTCTGTTCCCAGCTGTAGAGATGCTGAGTTACCCTCTGTGGCTTTCTGCACCTTTCTCTCTGCCACAGTTGCAAAGTCTGATGTTGTAAACCTCCAAATCTTCCCCCACCGATCCCACCCCAAAGCTATGTTTGGTTTCAACAATAGCCTTCTTCAGCTGTGCATCTGGAAACTGACCAATGGTGTATTTGAAGAGCAGGTAGTTAATTACTTTGATAAATCATCATCAGAACTGAAGTGCTGACTCTTGATTGAGTAGCCATGCAAATCAAGTGGGATCTCAGAGGGATTTAAGGCAGTTGAGTGCTTGTCAGTGGAGACTCCACCTGTTTGGAGCTGAAGGAACTTCATGCCCTCTTGAAGAGTCCATGGAAGGTCACTGGAATGTTCACCTCCACTTCAGCCCTGGCCACCTCGCTCATGTCTTTGGCGCTGAGGATGAGGAGGTAGGCTGGCTTGGGCCCTGTGCCCGGGCTGATCACGATGCTCAGCACAACCCCTGGCGGGAGAAAAGCCATCAGCTCTGTCCCAGTGTGTCCAGAGTGCACCCGTGCCTTGGCCTGGTCAAGGAGAGGGTGGCCACTCACACCTGGGTCACCAGTAAATCCACTACTGTGTGATCATCAGCTGAGTAGATGGTGACAACTGGGATCTTAGTGCTCAGCAAGAGCTAAAGGGTAGGGAGCAAGAGGATGTGGCCAGGCTCTTCTCAGTGGTGCCCAGTGACAGGACAAGGGGCAATGGGCACAAAGTGGAACCCAGGAGGTTCCGTCTGAAGAGGAGGAGAAAATACTTTGGTGGGAGGGTGCTGGAGCCCTGGAGCATGACTACGTGTCCTTTAGGGACAAAGCCTGACTTCACACTGTTCCTTCATGAGCACCTTGAGCAACCTGGTGTAGTGGGAGATGTCCCCATGGCAGAGGGGTCTTCAGGGTCCCTTCCAACCCAACCCATTCTATGAACCTGTGAGGCAGTGGGGTTAGGGGTAGAAACCACACCTGGCTTAAGGGAGGTTCACATTCTAGAATCACAGAATCAGTTAGGCTGGAAGAGACCTTTAAGATCCTGGAGCCCAACCATTAACCCAGCACGACCATGTCCCTCAGCACCACATCTCCATGGCTTTGAAATCACTGCAGGGATGGCGACTTCTCCAGTGCACTGGGCCAGGCCTTGACAACCCTTTTGGGGAAAAGTAGTTCCTCATGTCCAACCTAAACCTCCGCTGAGGCAACTTGAGGCTGTTTCCTATCTCTTGCTCTGTGGGAGAAGGGACTGACCCCCACCTGGCTCCAACCTCCTTGTTTGTTTTCTCAGCCTTAACTTTTCCATGTTCCCTCAGGAACTTCAACCTGGTCTAGTGGAAGCTGTCCCTGCCCGTGGCATGGAGGCTGGAACTAGATGAATCTTTAAGGTCTTTTTCAAGTCCAACCATTCTGCAATTCTATGAATTGGAACATGGAACCTCTGGGAACTTCCTGATCCTTGCAGACAGCCTGTGGCGCCAGCAGACGCAACCCCACCATATTATGATCACAGATTCTTGGAATCATAGAACAGTTTGGGTTGGGAGGGACCTTCAAGATCATCTAGTTCCAGCTCCCGTGCCATGGGTAGGGACACCTTCCACTAGGTCAGGTTGCTCAAGGCCTCATCCAACCTGGCCTTGAACACCTCCAGGGAGAGAACATCCAGAGCTTCTTTGGGCAACCTGTTCCAGATGCCACCAACCAAAACAAAATCAATTTTACCATCATCTTCCTCCAGGGCATCAGGATGGGAAACAAAGATGGGTTCCGATGGGTAGGAATCAGGCTCCTGCCACACCCAGGTCTCCTTTGTTTTAACATTCAGCTTGCAGAGCTAAAGGTGAGGGGAACAACAAAACCCAAAAGCTACATCTTAGGAGGACTTTTTCTTTCTCCTTAAACTGAAAAGCTCCTCAAGAAGTTGATAGTTACCCTGTCTGGGACAAAGTGGTTGAGCCCCAACCCGTAGGTGTAGGTGTAAGGTTTCCCACCATACTTCTTGTAGTTGATCTGTGGAAATTCAAAGGCTAGAATAAAAAAAAAAAAAATAAAGAGATGCGTGAGGGTTGGTGGGACATGGAATGCAGGGGAACTTGTCTTGGAGCTGGTTGTGCTTTGGGGTGATCACCATACCATGACGTGGCCCTGAGAAGATAACTTCTGGCTCCAGCCAGATGGTCTCGTCGCTGCGCAGGGTTGCGGTGGCTGTTGTGTAGGGCAGGGTGACCAAGTTCTTGCCTGTGTCAGCCTGGAATGAAGCAAAACCAGCAGGAGAAGTGGAGAAGGAAATTTCTTTGTTTGCACAGGTCTGTTGTGAATGGCATGGAACAGCCCAAGAGGGCTGTGAGCAGAGCCTCATCCAGCTGCAGGACAGCAGCAATGGAGTGGAGCTCCTCCTGAGGAGGAGAGGCTGAGAGCCCTGGGGCTCTTCAGCCTGCAGAAGAGCAGCCTGAGAAGGGATCTGATGAATGCTCAGCAAGAGGTAAAAGCCCTGTGGGGAGCAAGAGGATGGGGCCAGAATCTTCTCAGTGGTGCCCAGAGACAGGACAAGGGGCAATGGGCACAAAGTGGAACCCAGGAGGTTCCATCTGAAGAGGAGGAGAAGCCTCTTTGGTGTGAGGGTGCTGGAGCCCTGGAGCAGGCTGCACAGAGAGGTTGTGGAGTCTCCTTGTCTGGAGAGCTTCCAAAGCCAGCTGGCCACTGTGATCCTGGGCAAGCTGCTGTGGGTGCCCTGCTTTAGCAGAGGGGTTGGACTGGATGATCTCCAGAGGTCCCTTCCACCATGGAATAATCCATGATTGTGTCATCATCTAAAGAATGTAAGAAGTGTCTCTGAAGACCCATCCTTCAGGTTTCTCAACCTGTACTTTAGGTTCTGTCCCCATTAAAATGTTTGATTTGAATTAATCCTTGGATTGGTGTCTCAGCTGGTCATGGCACTTTGGGCCATGGTTTAATGGCCATGGTGGTGTTGGGTTGAAGGTTGGACTCGATGATCTGAAAAGGTCTTTTCCCACTGCAACAATTCCATGATTCTGTGATAAACGGGGTCAGGCAGAGCAGTAGCAATGCAGGGCCACGAGCCTTGCAGAGGACTGGTGCAGACAGCAGTACCTCCCAGTTCTGCTGCCAGCCACACCAGTACCTTGTCGATGTTCAGGGGCAGGACGTATCGGCGAGCTTCGGGCTGCGGCGCCTTCTCCGCCTGCCGCTTCACCTCCTCCCAGTTGGCTCGGAGGTTGGCCAGGTAGAGGTAGTTGTAAACAAACTCGAACCTGCAGAGAGATGGCATCAGAGACAGAGGCAAAGAAGGGATTGGGGAGTGGGGTGGGGTCAGGTGCAGCTGGGTTTGTCCTAAAATTCAGTGGGCTAAGACCTGGGGCCCTGGTGAAGAGCAGCTTGAGGGGGGATCTGCTTGATGCTCAGTGAGAGCTAAAGGACCTGTGGGGGGCAAGAGAATGAGGCCAGACTCTTCTCAGTGGTGCCCAGGGACAGGACAAGGGGCAATGGGCACAAACTGGAGCCCAGAAGGTTGCATCTGCACAGGAGGAGAAAATTCCTTGGTGTGAGGGTCCTGGAGCCCTGGAGCAGGCTGCCCAATGAGGTGGTGGAGTCTCCTTGTCTGAAGAGCTTCAAAATCCCTCTGGCCATTGTGATCCTGGGCAAGCTGCTGTGGGTGCCCCTGTTTTAGCAAGGGGGTTGGACTGGATGATCTCCAGAGGTCCCTTCCAACCTCCACTGTAGGGGTATTCTGGGATTTATTACAGGTAAAGGCAAATCAATGTTTGTTTTTTCTTGGAAAATGAGTTTCCAAGAGGGTCTCTGCATCATGTGGTCTGCATACAATGTATGCAGAGATGGTCTGCATGTCACTGTGTATGACTATTTAGCTGGATTGGAGGGAGCTGGTGAAGCACCAGCACTGATTCCAACAGGGAAGGGATGTGCCAGCACAGGGACCAGTGTGTTTGGTGTTGCAGCTCTGATGGACCCCATTATCTCATGAAGAGGGAGATGCAGGCCAGCAGGGACCCTCAGCTCCAGCAGGACTCACCCCTTCCAGGTGCAGAGGTCAACAATCAGAAACCCATTGTCCTCATAGGTGTTGATGTGATGGAACAGGTTGAAGGCTGAGGTGCGGTACTTGATGTTGAGGAGTCTGCCTTTCTTCTTCTCTGCCACATGTAGCCATACCTGAATACAAGCCATGGTTTGGTTAGGCTCAGAGAAAGGAAGGTGAAACCAAAGCAGTCCTCCCAGTTGAGGACTGGCTACCCAGTTTGGTACAAGCCATTGCTTACCCCCATGGTTTCATTGGACTCAAAGCAGTCCATGTAGTTGGCTCCCCAAAGGCTCCAGGAGGAGAGGAACTTGAGGAGGTTGATCTTCACTGGTGTCTCCACAAACACAATGTAGTTGGGGGTCAACCCAAAGCTGTGTGAGGAGCACTGTAGTTGGTTGGGACAATGGAAGGTGTCCCTGCCAGTGCCAGGGAGGTTGGAACTAGATGATTTACAAGATCCCTTCCAACCTAAAGCATTCAGTGACTCTATGAATCCGTGAAACTTAGGCACTAGATAAGATCATCACTTAGACAGGAATCTAAATGCCTGGATTTTGGTAAATCTCCTGATTATCATAGAATCATAGCATTGTATGGGTTGAAAATACCTTGGGTTGCAAGATCATCAAGTCCAACCATCAACCCAGCACCACCATGGCCATTAAACCATGTCCCACAGTGCCATATCCACAGGTTTCATGAACGCCTCTTGGGATGGTGACTCCACCACCTCCCTGAGCAGCCTGTTTCAATGCCAAGTTGATTTCATGTGAGGTCAAGCCCTGTGTGCCACTTTTGTTAACGACTGGTGCCATACATGGGTGCTGGCAGAGCCAAACAGGGACCCTGTTAATCTGTGCTCAGAGCTCCCAGCAGCTTCATGACAGGAACACACAGCCTGGCACACCTGAGCAGTGTCCTTCTGTTCTGCTGGCTTTACTCAGTGGTCATTTTGGGCCCCTCCAAGAAGGACATTGAGGGCTTGGAGCATGTCCAAAGAAGGGCAGTTGAGCTGGTGAAGGGTCTGGAGAACAGGGCTGGTGAGGAGCAGCTGAGGGAACTGGGGTTTGGAGAAGAGAAGGCTGAGAGGAGACCTTCTGGCTCTCTATGACTCCATGAAAGGAGGTTGGAGCCAGGTGGGGGTTGGTCTGTTTTCTCTTGAAGGAATAACAGGACAAGAGGAAACAGCCTCAAGTTGCTTGAGGGGAGGTTTAGGTTGGACCTGAGGAACAATTTCTTCCCCTTGAGGGTTGTCAAAGCCTGGCCCAGGCTGCCCAGGACAGTAGTAGAGTCCCCATCCCTGGAAGGATTTCAAAGCCATGCAGATGTGGTGCTGAGGGACATGGTTCAGTGTTGATCTGGCAGTGCCGGGTTAATGCTTGGACTCTGTGATCTTAAAGGTCTCTGCCAACCAAAACAATTTGATGATTTTACTGTCCCCACAAAACATTACCTGTGAACATAAGAGGGCTTGAATCTGTCACTGCAAGGGAACTGCACCACCACCTCTGACTTGTTCATTGGGTCTTCCTTGTCTGGAACAGAAGAGTTGAAGAGTTATGGAAGGTTTCACCCAAGCTTTGCATTGAGTCTCTTTACCAGCAAGCTTCTGCCTCTAACACAAAGTTCATAATTTAGAACAAACATTTTCAAGGGGTTTAAAGACAACGTCTCTGTTCATGAGCAAAGGAAATGTAAAGATTAAAATTTAAAATGAAAATTCCAATTAAATTTTAAAAAGAAATTTAAATTTAAATATTGAAAGGAAAAGGAACTTGATGACACAGCTTGTTTGAGTGTGGCCAGCAGGAGTAGGGAAGTGGTTGTCCCCCTGCACTGGGCCACACCTCTAATACTGGGTTTACTTCTGGGCCTTTTACTCCAAGAGAGACATTGAGGTGCTGGAGAGGGTCCAGAGAGGGCAAACAAAGCTGGTGAAGGGTCTGGAGAACAGGTCTGGTGAGGAGCAGCTGAGGGAACTGGGGTTGTTCAGCCTGGAGAAGAGGGGGCTGAGGAGAGACCTTCTGGCTCTCTACAGCTCCCTGAAAGGAGGCTGGAGCCAGGTGGGGGTTGGTCTCTTCTCCCTAGTATCAGGGAATAGGAGAGGAAATGGCCTGAAATGGTTGCAGGGGAGGTTTAGGTTGGATGTGAGAAACAATTTCTTTCCTACAAGAGTGGTAAGGCATGGGAACAGGCTGCCCAGGGAGGCGGTGGAGTCCTCATCCCTGCAGGTGTTCAAGAAATGTGTGGCCATGGCACTTTGGGCCATGGTGGTGTTGGGCTGACGCTTGGGACTCAATGATCTTAGAAGGCTTTTCCAACCCAAACAATTCTTTGACTGTGTAGCTGAGGGATAACAAAGTGACTTGCAGGAGAAGCCTTCCCTCAGGGGAGGCAGCAGAGGGCTGCACTGACCTGGCTGGAGCGGAGGGATGCGGATGATGTTGTAGGCCAGGGAGAAGTTCTTGCCGAAGCAGTTGCCAATGTTGTACACGGTGCCGTCGTTCTCGATGTGGGGGTGAGCTGTTGCCCCGTTGACAGAAACATATTTACAGAGATCCACCTGAAGGAGAAGATGCAGGAAGTCAGCAGCTAGCAAGTCAGCAGCTCTGCAAGGTGGTGCAGGTCAATATGTTGTCAGCTCAGACACTGGAAGTGCTTCTCTAAGCCCAAACGACCAAGAGTTCGGTGAGAACATGAAGAACAGCCAAGCCAAGAGGTTTGAGATGGTCCCTGGAGGTGTTCAAGAAATGTGTGGCCATGGCACTTTGGGACATGGTTTAATGGCCACAGTGGTCTTAGGTCAATGGTTGGACTGGGTGATCTTGGAGGTCTTCTCTGACCAAACCAATTCCATGATTCTAAGACATGGTTACAGGGAGAGGTGTGGGCTGCTGAGGTCCAGAAGGAAAGGTTCCTCAGGCTGGCCATTGGTAACACAGCAAAGGGAAACATCAGAGCACATGTTCTAGGTTGTGTGCAGCTCTGCAAGGCACACAGGGCTCAGCTCTGATGTAGAGGCAGCAGTAAAGCTCTAGTAGGAATCATAGAATAGTTTGGGTTGGAAAGGACCCTAAAGGTCATCTAGTTCCAAACCCACTGCCATGGGCAGGGACACCTTCCATTAGTCCAGGTTGCTCAAGGCCTCATCCAGCCTGGCCTTGAACACCTCCAGGAACAGGGCATCCACAATCTCCATGACTGGAACCCTCCAGTCATGGTCTGCTTTGGCCTGGCTGCAGCATAGCTCCAGTTTGCAAACCACAACTGGAACTTGGGAACATGGACCATGGATCCTCATCATCTCCTAATTAAATATAACTCGGAGGAGGAGGAGCCGCAGCAGGTTCATTTACAACCTTTACAGTGAGGGTGGTGAGACACTGCAACAGGTTGCCCAGGGAGGTGTGGATGCCCTCTCCCTGGAGGTGTTCAAGGGCCAAGTTGGGTGAGGGTTTGGAACTAGATCATCTTTAAGGTCCTTTCCACCCCAAACCATTTTATGAATCTATGAACTCTTCCCTTGTTAACTCTCACCATTGAGTTTGGTTCTGGATCATCTCTGAGCAACCCCAACTCTCACCATGCTGCAGGAGGTCATTACCAAACATTTTCATCTGAGTTTTGCTCCTCCACATCTGCCAAAGCTCACCTGTTTTATTGTCTCTAAGGTATCTGGGTTAATTTTGGTTATGAAGTTGGTCTCAGTGCAGGCATAGTAATCTTCACCCACAGGGTAGACGTTAACAAGGGCATTGTCAGTGACCTCCACACCTTTGAAGTAGGAGAAAAACCTGAGCAGAGAAAAACACCAAGAGGCAGTCAAGGCTTTTATGGATGTAGAAGCACCATAGGGTATCACTGGAATGTCTACATGAGCTTGAGGTACCTGGAAAAGATGTTCTTGCACGGGTCTGGGTAGGCATAGGTGCCAAATTCTGTGATCACAATCCTCTTCTCAGTCATGGCTCTGACATAAGCATCAGTCCTGACAAACCTGAGGAGGGCAGGAATGCACCTTGGATGTGAGGACATAAACCTTAACATTCTGTGCAATGAAAACAGGTACCTTCTGGGGATGAGCCTCCTGAGACACCTGGAAGCTGCAGGTCACAGAATGGTAGGGGCTGGAAGGGACCTCTGGAGATCATCCAGTCCAACCCCCCAGCTAAAGCAGGGCACCCACAGCAGCTTGCCCAGGATCACAATGGCCAGGGGGCTTTGGAAGCTCTCCAGACAAGGAGACTCCACAACCTCTCTGGGGAGCCTGCTCCAGGGCTGCAGCACCCTCAAAGTTTCTGCTGTTCAGGTGGAACCTCCTGGGTTCCAGTTTGTGCCCTCTGCCCCTTGTCCTGTCCCTGGGCACCACTGAGAAGATTCTGGCCCCAACCTCTTGCCCCCCACAGGTCCTTCAGCTCTTGCTGAGCATTGCTCAGCTCCCCTCTCAGGCTGCTCTTCTGCAGGCTCACCAGCCCCAGGGCTCTCAGCCTTTCCTCCTCACAGAGATGCTCCAGGCCCCTCAGCATCTTGGTTGCCTCCACTGGACTCTCTCCAGTAGTTCCCTCTCTTGCACTGGGGAGCCCAGAACTGTCCCAGAACTCCAGATGTGCCCTCCCTAGGGCAGAGTAGAGGAGGAAGAGAACCTCCTTTAACCTGCTGGCCACACTCTTCTTCATGCACCCCAGGAGACCATTGGCATTCTTGGCCACCAGTGCACATTCACATTGCTGGCTCATGGGGGACTTGTTTTCCACCAGCACTCTCAGGTTCTTCTCTGTGGAGCTGCATTCCAGCAGGTCACCCCTCACCTGTACTGCTGCAGGGGGTTGTTCCTCCCCAGGTGGAGGACCCTACAGTTGCCATGGTTGAAGCTGATGAGGTTGGGCTCATTCTAAAAGCTTCCTTGTTGTTTTTGCCTGGAAACCTGCCCCATACCTTCGGTGATAGGTGACGTGCCCCTCCTTGAAGTCAAACTTGTGGAGCAGTGCCTGGCCATCAAAGAGGTGGTAGAAAGGCTCTGCTCCCACCTCAAACAAACCAGGACCACATCTCAGGAGGCTTCCTCGCAGCCAGGTGGGAATCCTGCCTGTGGAAGATGCAGCATAGCTACGAGCAGGGTCCATAGCAAATCAGAGCAAGGAATTTTTATTGTGCCAACATAAAAACCACAACTTCAAATTATTTAATGCTTGAAAAAACTTTGAATGCTGCTCTTGTCTTCATCTGCAGACCAAGCAGATAAAGAAGTTGAGTGTTGACATGTCTAAAGTTGTCCCATCTAATCTGCCTTTCCTTTATCCCAACCCTGTCCTCCAGCCCTTGTAAAGCCCCCAAGCTCTGGTGCCTCACAAGCTCCTGAGAGCACAATGTGGACAGGAGGAGATCAAGGAGCCCACACCAACCTGTGACATGGGCAGTCACTGGAGCAGACAGCTCCTCCACAGTCTCAAAGAGCTTCTTGTAGCCTCCAGCAGGATGCTCCACTCTGAAAGGGCCAGAGACCTGGAGTTAGCTTGGGTTTGGGACAGCTTTGGAAACTGCATTCCCAAAGGGGAGGAGTTTGCTTCTGGATAGATTGATGCAAGACTTGAACATCACTTGAGGGATCAGGAAGGAGAAGCACCAGCCTTTGTGGGGAGAAAAGCTTTGAAGGCTCTGAGCAGCTACTACAGCCACCTGCAAACCATCTTGAGCACCTGGAGGAACAAAGAATGCTGATGGGCCAGCCTGTGCTGCAGCCCTGCAGGCAAACTCCCTCCTGCAGCAGGCAAATCCAGGATACCCTGAACCACCAGGAAGCAAAATCCAGCTTGGATGTCCCAGGTCTTGGACATGCATTAGCTGAGAACTGTTTGGCAGCTCCCCATCTGCTGCAGAGTTCCTGAGGACACACCAGACACAGCCCATGCATGCCTCCAAAGCATGGGCCCACCTCTGGTACCTGGAGGTCAGCCTGTCCCCTTGGATCCAATTGACACCTCAGCATGGGATGGACAGCAAGACACCCACAGACAGAGACTGTCCTCCCCTCCAGACTGTGCTGGCCTTAAGCTCCACATCCCCCCCCGCAGCCAACACTGCACTATAGTGGCCACCACTGACTTACTCCTATAGAGAAAACTATGGATTCATAGAGTGGTTTGGGTGGGAAGGAATCTCCAAAGGTCATCCAGTCCAAGCCCCCATGCTTGCAGCAGGCACAGCTGCAACTAGAGCAGGTTGCTCAAAGCCCCAAACAACCTGACCTGGAATGGTTCCAGGGATGGGGCATAGAAGCAGAATCCTTTAGGTTAGAAAAGACCTTCAAGATCTTTGAGTGCAACCATTAACCCTGCTCTACCACGTCCACCATAAGCCATACCCCAAGTACCACATCTACACAGCCTTCAAACCCCCTCCAGGGATGGGGACTCCACCACCAACCTAACTGTCCCCTGGTGCAACCTGAGGCCATTCCCTTTTGTCCTATCACTTGTTCCTTGGGAGAAGAGACTAACCCCCAACTCGCTCCAACTTCCCTACCTACCACCTCTCTGGGGAAACCCGGGCCAGGATCTCACCACCCTCAGGGTAAGAAATTCTCTCCTCACTGCCAAGCCCAAGAAGCCCACAGAGATACTCACTGGCTGTACATTTTCTCCCTGAAGAAGAACCCAAGCAGCCAAATGCCACCAGAGCCACGCACAGGGTATTTATGGGGGGGCTGAGCCCCTGCTGAGGTGACCCCCATGCCCAAAGCCTCCCTCACCAATGAGCACGCCCTGGGAACAGAGCTGGCTTTCACCCCCCAAATCCTCCCCAGAGCTTTGGAAGGTTTTGTCTTGCACAAAAAAGGGCTTTGAATGTTTTTCTGAGACCTAAATTCTTCCCGAGAGGAGCGATTACAAAGGGGGGGGGAAGCACTGGGAAGGAGTGAAACGGAGCTGGAGTCACGCTGGACACTTGGCACAGCACCATGGGCTGCAGGAGACCTTCCAGAGAGAAACTGCTCCTGCCTGCAGGCATCCCCAGCCCTTGAAAAGGAGCATTAATGGAAGCACAGAATGGTTTGAGTTGGAAGGGACCTTAAAGATCATCTAGTTCCAACTCTCCTGCCATGGGTAGGGACACCTTCCACCAGAGCAGGTTGCTCAAGGCCTCATTCAATGTGGGGCCTTGGCATGTACCTGTCTGCAAGCTGAGGAGCAGAGCTTCACCTAGGACTGCCCCAGGAAACTGCCCAGTGGCTGGAAACTGCCTAGCAGAAAGAGACATGGGGGTGCTGGCCAACAGCCAGTTCATTATGAGCCAGCCTGTGCCCAGGTGGCCAAGAAGGCCACCAGCATCCTGGCCTGGATCAGCAATAGTGTGGCCAGCAGGACCAGGGCAGGGATTATCCCCCTGCACCAGGCACTTGAGTACTAGGTTCAGTTTTGGGCCTCTCCAAGAAGGACATTGAGGTGTTGGAGCAGGTCCAGAGAAGGGCAATGAAGCTGGTGAAGGGTCTGGAGAGCAGGGCTGGGGAGGAGCAGCTGAGGGAGCTGGGGTTGTTCAGCCTGGAGAAAAGGAGGCTGAGGGGAGACCTTCTGGCTCTCTATAGCTCCTGAAAGGAGGTTGGAGCCAGATGGGGGTTGGTCTCTTCTCCCAAGGAACAAAAGATGGGACAAGAGGAAATGGCCTTGAGTTGCACTGGGGGAAGTTCAGGCTGGCCATGAGGAACAATTTCTTCTCTGAAAAAGTTCTCCATAGCCAGCCCAGGCTGCCTAGAAGGACATCAGACCTGATCATGGTTTGCTTTACACCCAGCAGAGCTGCCATCAGAGGTGGGCTGAAGATCACCTTAAGAAACCCTGTGTGGTAAGAGCAGATGTTTGTGAAAGCACTGAGCTGTAAGAACTTTCCAAGGTTAAGGAGGTTAGAGAGCTTACAGCTCTGCCCTCCTGGGCAGCCCTTGGCATGGGATGAAGACACCTTTGGAGACTCCTCCTGTACAAGCAGAAGTTGGGCTCCAAATTGTGGTGAAAGGAGAAAATGAGACCTCAAACAGCCCCCATGTGTGAAGAGTTGGCTTCTTTCTGGGTTGTTTTGTCTCCGTGCAAGAGAGTTTCCTTCTTGACTGAGGGGGCATTTTAGGTTTCTAGCTGAAAAAAAACATTGAGTTGTGCCTTCACGAGCTCCTGGAGGCCTCCAATTAACCCTTCATATTAAACAACCTTAATTGTCTGGTGATTTGTCTGTGGAAGAATTCCAGAAATCAATGCAAAATGACAGAATTGATTTGGTTGGAAGAGACCTTTAAGATCATGGAGTCCAACCATTACCCCAGCACTGCCAGGGCACCACTAAACCACATCCCTCAGCATCACATATCTATGGCTCTGAAACCCTTCCAGGGAAGGGGATTCTACCACTGCCCTGGGCAGCCTGGGCCAGGCCTTGACAACCCTTTTGAGGGAGAAATTGTTCCACATGCCCAACCTGAACCTCCCCCAGTTCAACTCAAGGCCATTTCCTCTTGTCCTGTTGTTAGCTCCTTGGGAGAAGAGTCCAACCTCCACCTGGCTCCAACCTCCTTCCAGGGAGTTGCAGAGTGCCAGAAGGTCTCCCCTCAGCCTCCTTTCTTCCAGGCTGAACAACCCCAGTTCCCTCAGCTGTTCACCAGCCCTGTTATCCAGACCCTTCACCAGCTTTGTTGCCCTTCTCTGGACCCTCTCCAGCCCCTCAAAAATCCTTCTTGGAGCGAGGGCCCCAAAACTGAAGCCAGTGTTGGAGCTGTGGCCTCACCAGTGGCCAGCACAGGGCGATCATCCCTGCCCTGGTCCCACTGACTGTTCTCACACAACAGAAGCCCCAGCACACCCAGTTCAGAGACTGGAGACAGAGCCCCAGCCTGTTTTTCACACAAGAGAAAGTGACACCTGAAAGAAGCATTCAGAGTCAACTTCACTTTGTCTCTCTCACTCCTTTGGAAGATTTCATTCTCTCCATTTCCCTCTTGATTCCCCTTTTTGTTACGGTCTGTCAAAACCTCTGAAGGGAGCATTAAATAACACAGCTCAAGACCTCTGAATAATGAGGGCAGGGCTTTGAAAGCTAAATCCTGAGCAATGTGAGCTTCTGGCCTCCTAAGTTGCTTAACTCGAACACAAACCAAGCGTTTGTGCAACACTGAACAGGTTTGAGAGCAACTAGAGGCACATTTGGGTAGGTCCTGGAGTTTTAAAAGCAGTTGGCTACAGGTATTACAGAGTAGGAACATCTGTCACCTCTCTGGAGGTGTAGATATCCACAGGCCATAAAGATGCTGAGGGACCTGCAGCATCTCTGTGAGGAAGAAAGGCTGAGAGCCCTGGGGCTGGTGAGCCTGCAGAAGAGCAGCCCCAGAAGGGATCTGATGAATGCTCAGCAAGAGCTGAAGGACCTTTGGGTAGCAAGAGGATGGGGCCAGACTTTCATTGGTGTCCAGTGACAGGACAAGGGGCAGTGGGCACAAATGGAACCCAGGAGGTTCTATCTGACCAGGAGAAACTTCTTTGGTGTGAGGGTGCTGGAGGCCTGGAGCAGGCTGCTCAGGTTGTGGAGTCTGCTTGTCAGAAGAGCTTCCAAATCCCCCTGGCCATTGTGATACTGGACAAGCTGCTGGGGGTGCCCCTGCTTTAGCAGAGGGGTTGAACTGTATAATCTCCAGAGGTCCCTTCTGACCCAAAGCAGTCTGTGATTACCAAGCAAGAGAACACAAGGAAGCAGCTCCCACCAAAGCAGTCACTCCTATAAAAATGCTTGATCCTACAAAGTACAGACCTTCAGAAAACAAAACATTGAAGTGAAAATGAAGTTGGACTTCAAACATACCTTCTGCTGCAGTCCCTCATGGGCAGCACATCTTCATTTTAACACACAGGATCCTAACATGGGTGGCAGAGTTGATCTGCTGCAGCACAGGAAGGCTCTGCAAAGGGATCTGGACAGGCTGGATCCTTGAGCTGAAGCTCAACAAGTCCAAGTGCTGGGTCCTGCACTTGGGTCACAACATCCCTGTGTACACTCCAGGCCTGGGGCAGAGTGGTTGGGCACTGCCCAGTAGAGAAGGACTTGGGGGTATTGGTTGACAGCAGCTGGAGATGAGCCAGTGCATGTGCCCAGGTGGCTAAGAAGGCCACCAGCATCCAGGCCTCCATCAGCAGTGGTGTGACCAACAGGGCCAGGGCAGTGACTGTCCTCCTGTACTGGGCACTGGTGAGGCTGCACCTTGAATACCTGGGTTTAGTTTTGGGTCCCACACTCCAAGAAAGACATTGAGGTGCTGGAGCAGGTCCATAGAATGGTCTGGAGAACAGGTCTGATGAGAAGCAGCTGAGGGAACTGGAGCTGTTTAGTCTGGAGCAAAGGAAGCCAAGGGGAAACCACATTGCTCTCTACAACTCCTTTAAAGGAGGCTGAAGAGAGGTGGGGGTTGGTCTCTTCTCCCTGGTATCAGGTGATAGAATGAGAATCTTGATACTGTGCCAGGGGAAGTTTAGGTTGGAGGAACAGTTTCCTTCCTGCAAGTGGTCAGATAGAGTCACCATCCCTGGAGGTGTTCAAGAAGGTTGTGGAGATGGCACTGTGGGGCATGGTTTAATGGCCAGGGTGGTGTTGGGTTGATGGTTGGACTTGATCTTAGGTCTTTTCCACCTGAAACAATTCTGTGATTCTGTTATTTGAGAGTAGATGCAAAGTCAATTATCCATGAAAACATAACTAGAGTCAAAGCTTTTAGTATTAATAGATTCATAGAATGGTTTGGGTTGGAAGGGAGCTTAAAGATCATCTAGTTCCAACCCCCTGCCACACTTCCCCCTATACCAAGGTTGCTTCAGATGAATTCTACAGAGATAACCAGAAATATTTTAGGGAGTCAGATAATTTATTTCTGGTGAATTTCTGGCACATTTAGAAACAAATAAAACCAACTCTTTAAATTAATCCTTAACTCAAACATTCTGTTTAAGGACAAACACATGAAGGCACTTAAGTGACACAGACAAACATTTCAAAGTTACACAAATGAGAATAAATGGCACAAATTCCTGCACAGGCAAAAAACACATCCAATAATATCCATATTATTAGTTTTCCACATAAAAACAAGATATATTTTTGGTTAATAATAGCTTTGTGTTTAAATTCACTTTTACTGAGTAGCATATATTGGAATAATTTGTAAACTGAGAAATATTTCTCTTTTAGTCCAAAAGTTCTCTGCAACACAAAAAATATAATAAAAAGGGAGTTTGGCACCTTGACACAATGCCCATGTAAACATTTCTTCCTTCTCCTCCTGAACCCACCAGCAAATTTGTTGGGAGTGCACTTTGGTAACTGATTTGTTCCTCCAACAAAGAGCTAAGCAGCTGAAATGTGGTGAAGTTAATATCTGAGGCTACGAAATCTTGGTTTCCTCAGGCTAAGCATGGGAGGCTTGATGGTGGGTTTGTTCTCCAACAGCATGGCTTCATTTTCAGTGGTAGGAAACCTCTTCTGGTAGATGAGGGGGTATTCCTTCTGGAACTGGAAAGAGAAAAGCAAAAAAAGTATCAGACTCCACCAAAAGCTCTGGCTGGGCCCAGCTGGAGCATTGACTGCTTGTTAAGAATGGATCCTGGCTTGGCTCAGCAATGGGGTGGCCAGCAGGACCAGGAAAGTGATTGCCCCCCTGTACTGGGCACCAGGGAGGCTGCACCTTGAATCCTGAGCTCAATTTTGGGCCCCAAGAAAGACATTGAAGGGCTGGAGTGGGTCTAGAGAAGGGGCTGGAGAACAGGGCTGGGGAGGAGCAGCTGAGGGAACTGGGGTTGTTCAGCCTGAAGAAAAGGAGGCTGAGGGGAGACCTTCTGGCTCCCTACAACTCCCTGAAAGGAGGTTGGAGGAATGGGGCATCTACCATCTCTCTGGGCTCACTTGTTCCTAGGGAGAAGAGCCAACACCCACCTCACTCCAAATTCCACTCAGGGAGTTGTAGAGAGGACCTCATGAGGTTCACACCATTACCAATGACACCATTTGGGATTTTTTTTTTGCTATTGACTGAAGTTGGACCCAATCCTCTAGGAGGTGTCACATATTTGACTTGTCCCAATTCAAAGCATCAAAGGTAGATCATCACACCAAGAAGCTTTGAGTTATCACCCACCAGCTGTGCCAGCACAAAGAGCAACATCATGCAGCTCTGTGGACTTTAAGAATGAACTTTGCTACCATGCAGCTCTAGAGCTGCTTCTGGACTTTGGTTCAACCTTCACTTTACTAAGCCCAGCAAGTTTCCACAACACGTGAGAAATCAGTGTGGTAGGAGCTGGAGGAGGGGAACCAAAGCAACATGCCTTGCTCTGCAAAGCTGCTTTTGCAGGGTCACAAGACTTGCTTACGAGATTCTAGGACAAGCATAACAATGTTGAAGTGCTCAGACACCTGCCAAAGGCTTTTCCAAACCAGGAAAACCTCTCCAGCACTAAATCCTGACAGAGTTGAGCTTCAGTATTAGGCAAGATGTTAGCAGGCCACCAAAGTGCCCAAGACCCTTGAGCAAGACAGGTTACAAAACACAAAGCTGAGTCCACAGCCAAGTGTTTCAACTGTGAACAGGGAGAACTTCCAAAAGCTCACTTCTTTGGCCACCTGTTGGTATGAAGCTCACCCACGGAATTTACATGGTAACTTCTACAGCCAGCGCTCCACCAGAAACCACATTATGGTCCTGTCAGGTTTTACTTCACAGAGCAGGACCTCTGAACCATTTGAGACTGCTGCCAAACCACTGTTTGAACACCACTACTGCCAAACAGCCCAAATCATAGAATGGTTTGGGTTGGAAGAGACCTTAAAGATCATTTCATTCCAACTCCCCTGCCATGCAGGGACACCTCCCACTAAAACAGGTTGCACAAGGCCTTATCCAACCTGGCCTTGAACACCTCCAGGGAGGAGGCATCCACCATCTTTAAAATCCCAAGCAAAACACTTTCAACAGTTTTTTGTGGTCACCAGGACTGGACTTGGACTGTTCCCCTGTAGTGGACAATGGTGAGACCACATCTCAAATCCTGAGTTCAGTTTTGGGCTCCTCACTGCAAGGACATTGAGGTGATGGAGCAGGTTCAGAGAAGGGCAATGAAACTGGTGAAGTCTGGAGGTCTGGTATGGAGCAGCTGAAGGGACTGAGGTTGTTCAGCCTGGAGAAAAGGAAGCTGAGGGGAGACCTTCTGGCTATCTACAACTTCCTCAAAGGAGGTTGGAGCCAGGTGGGGGGTGGTCTCTTCTCCCAAGGAAGAAGTGACAGGACAAAAGGAAGTGGCCTCAAGTTGCCCCAGTGGAGGTTTAGGTTGGACCTGAGGAACAATTTCTTCCCCTTGAGGGTTGTCAAGACTTGGCCCAGGCTGCCCAGGGCAGTAGAGTCTCCATCCCTGGAGGGATTTCAAGGCTGTGGACATGTGGTACTGTGGGAGATGGTTTAGCAATAACCTGGCAGTGCTGGGTTATCAGTTGGCCTTGGTGATCTTGGAGGTCTTTCCCCAACCTTAATGATTCTACAGAAGCACTTCTCTGCACACTTTGCTCCTGCTCTGCACTAGAGTTGGATGACCACGGTCCACAAAGGCATTTTTAGAGGTATATGAGATACCCACCACATTTCCTACCTGCTTTAACTTTTTCTTTTTGTCTTTCACAGAGAGGTTTTTATCTTTGAGAATGTTCTCCAAGAGCTCTGCCACCGCAGCTTGTGAGGTAGAAACCTTCTGTTCTTCAAACTCCTCAGGAGTTATTTGTTTGCAGTATGAATAGGTTGGCAATATGGCACAAATTTCTTCCTCTGGACATTTGCTCTGAAAGAAGAGTTGAAGAAGGTCTAATGATTAGATATTGATCAGGCACTGGAACAGGCTGCCCAGGGAGGTGATGGAGTCATCATCCTTGGAGGTATTCAAGAAATGTGTGGACATGGCACTGGGAGACATGGTTTGATGGCCATGGTGGTATTGGGTTAATGGTTGGCCTGGATCTTAGTGGTCTTCCCCAACCAAAACAATTCTATGATTTTATCAGCTAGGAAGTACCTAACAAACATCCAAATCTACAGAGTGACATCAGAAGTTGCAATCCCAGCAGTACCAACCTGAGCCACCTTCATGTATTCGATGTGATCTCGCACTGCGACCTGCAGGTAAGTTGGGACTTGAAATATTTCCTGTTGATGGTCCATCAGAAATGAAACCAGTCGTGTAGAAAGCAGCTCATCCAGGTCAACTTCTTCTGCACAGCACAGCACACAGCGAGAGAATGTCTGGATCATCTGCAAGTGTTTAGAAGATTGTTAGAAGGTGAAGATGAAGGATTTGTCTTTTTTTCCTCCAGTCACAGTGGCACAGTGAATTAATATTAACTGGATGAGACCAAACTGGGAGGAGTGGTGACACTCCATGAGGCTGTGTTGCCATCCAGTGAGACATGGACAGGCTGGAGAGTTGGGCAGAGTGAAACCTGATGAAAGTCAAGTGTAGGATTCTGCACCTGGGCAAGAATAACTCCCTTTTAGCACTGAAAAGCCACCAGGTCTCCCTGGAGCCTTCTCTTCTCCAGGCTGAACAACCCCAACTCCCTCAGCCTGGCCTCATAGCAGAGGGCTTCCAACCCTCCCATCATTACTATTGCGTCCTCTAGCCCCACTCCAACAGGTGCCTGCTGTGCTGAGGACTCCCGAGCTGGCCCCAGCACTGTAGGTGGGGTCTCAGCAGCATGGAGCAGAGGGGCCCTGACCTGCCAGCCATGCTTTATCTGCCGGCTCCCCACTGAAGCGCGCCGAGGGAGGAGCCTGACGCGCCCAGCGGCGCTGGGGGTCGGCTGGGCTGTGCTGCTGCAGCACAGCGGGCCCGGGGTGGCGGGCGGCTCACCAGCGAGCGCGTGCCCATGGCAGCGTGCAGCCGGGGCATCTCCACGTTGCCGCTGATCCGCGCCATCATGCGCAGCAGGAGCTGCAGCCTCCTGCGCTTCGGTGGTGGCAGCAGCAGACAGCAGATCTGCAGGGCTTCCACAGCGATCCTTTCTAAATGAGGCTGCAGGAGATCTGCGATTGGAAAGAGCTGGTAGTCAGGTTTGAGCTGAGCTTTTCAGTGTATTTTACCTCAGTGTAAGAATGGTTTCATTTGGAAGGAGCCTTAAAGATCGAGCCCAGCCCCCCCACCATGGGCAGGGACACCTTCCACTAGAGCAGGTTGCCCAAGGCCTCATCCAACCTGGCCTTGAACACCTCCAGGGAAGGACCATCCACAACCTCCCTGTACAACCCATTCCACTGTCTCCCCACCCTCACTGTAAAGAATTTATTCCTAATCTCCAGTCTAAATCTCTCCTCTTCCAGCTTCAATCCACTTCCCATCATCCTATCACAACAAGGCCTTCTAAAAAGTCCCTCCCTGGCTTTCTTGTAGGCCCCATCTATAGGATAATCTACAGAAATCAGCTGTAACATGGTAAGTAACACATCTCCCTCTTTGTGTGTGGCCATATTCAGCTTCCTTCACTGTTCTACTGGTGGCACAATTAAAACCACAAGACAATTAAGAATCATGGAACGGTAGGGGTTGGAAGACTCCTCTGGAAATTTCCATCCCTGAAACCATTCCAGGTTGTTTGGGGCTCTGAGCAACTTGCTCTAGTTGCAGATGTCCCTGCTGACTACAGCAGGGATTGGACTGGATGAATCTTTAAGGGTCCCTTCTCAACCCAAACCAGTCCATGATACTATGATTCCATGATCACCGAGTCCAACCCAGCACCCAAAGAAATGACACTCATGTTATTCCCAAGTAGTATCTTTCAGAGACCAGAAAATCTCCTCCACAAAGGCAGGCTCTGTGCCAATTCATAGGTTACGAATGGTTTGGGTTGGAAGTAGCCTTAAAGATCATCTAGTTCCAACCCCCTTACCTCACTCTTAGCTTCTAGGTCAGAATTACTTATCACTTACCTGAAGAGGAAGGTGAATGAAAGACAGATCATCTTTAAGAGTCTAAAGATACTACACTGCTACTATTTGTTATCAGATTTACAGAGGGCCACCTCCAAACTGTGCAATTTAGCAAGCAGGCTTTTTTAATCAAGCCTCACAGGCTGTGTTATCTGCACAACAAAACCCCTAGCAAGTGTCAAAGAGTAAGGAAGCAGAGATGAGTTAGTCAACATGCTTTAGATAAGCCACCTTACTTTGTGTGCCACTCAACATACAAGAGGAGTGAGGGAAAGAGTGTTCTGAGAGTTCTGTGGTACTTTTGAAGAATCTCCTTTTGATGGTTACAGCAGAAACCTCAGTCCTGATGTCCACTGAAGTAGCCACATCAGAGGGATTTGTTTTTTCTTGCCCACAGAGGTGAGGTGTTGGTTTTACTGTGATTTCAGCAACTGGCATGTTAATGCTAGAGCAGCTTTTGGAGTTCCTCTTGCCAAGCAAACTCAGAGATCTGCCTATTTGTTTTGATCTGTGATGTTCATCCAACAGCTCTTTATCCTGCAGAGTTGAGGCAGATGCTCTCCTGATTCCAAGAGGCTGGTATTGAGCTGTGTTATCAAAACCAGGCTGCAGGCCACAATTAGTGTTCTGCTCATGTAGTAGTGATTGTTTTCCATCCCTTTGCCTGAGGGAATAAGATTCTCCTTTATTATGTACACTTGAAGTAGGATCTCCGATTCCTTCCAAAGAGTAACATCTTGTCCTAAATGGTTGAGGTGGATCTTGTTCATTCCTGAACCCTGAAAGATTCTGACAGCTTCCTCCTATGCGATTCTCAACACCACCTGGTGTACACCTCACCTGGTGCTGCTGCAGATCCTTGGCACATTGTTTTTGAACACTTAACTCTCCTGAAGAGGACTTCCTGAAAGCTTTGCATTCTTTCTTTCTTTTGTCAGACTCTTTATGAAGCAGGCTGAGAAGAAGACACTCAGTTGATTTGAAAGAGTTCAACTGAAGAATTTTTGAAGGTTGAGAGTCACATTTCTCATCTTGGACAGAATGTTTTCCACTGCATCTATCTGGAATTGTGATGTAGCCACACATAACTATCAGAAAATGAAATAGAAGTTAAGATGCAAGTGGTATGAAACTGGACAAGTTCAGAAAGAAAGCTGCCAAATGAGGGAAAAGGAACGGGTAAGACATTAATTTACAGCTGACTGTTAGTAAAACCTCAGAAAAAAATTGCAGCTGAGTCCAAAAACAAGGTGATTGCAACCACCATGCAAGAATCAAGTGAGTTACACACTGCAGCAGTGAGGAACAGAGAAGAACAAGCATATTTTTAGGTTATGGTTATTGCATATCATAGAGCTCAGAGCAATGGTGAGACAGAACTGTGCTTCAATTAATATCCTAACAGAGAACGAGGGCAGTGATGCTTCCTCCTGAAGAGGAAGAAGCTTCCTTCTTGAGCTGTCACACAGTTTAGGGGGTCAAGCTTGGTTTTCAATGACAGATTTGCTCCTCAGTTGCTATCAGTGCTGCACTGATTGGCACATACCTAAAATGTTCACAAAAAGTTCATAGTACTCAAAAGTCAGCAATGGTTCAGGGAGACTCAGAAAGTAATCAGCAACTGTCCTGAAGACATCTCCTTCAAACCCACTGTAAGTTGGTTGGTTCATGTCATTGTTTCTAGGCCCTAAAAAAAAAGTGAAGAAAGAAAATTTACTCTCAATTCCATTACTTAAAAAGTTAGGTTTGGTTTTTTTTTTGTTTGGTAGGTTTTTGGGGGGGTTGGTTTAAATCAGCATAAGGTTGTTCTTGTTAGAATGTTTTTCACAACCACCACGTCAGCAAGCAAGTGCAGGATGGAAGAACAAATGAATCACATAATTGTTTTAGTTGAGAGAGATCTTTAAGGTCATTGAGTTCAATCCTTAACCCAGCACTGCCAGGTCACCACTAAGCCATGGCCCTCAGCATCACATCTACACAGCTTAAAACCCCTCCAGGGATGGAGACTCTTACCACTGCCCTAGGCAGCCTGTGCCAGGCCTTGCCAACCCTCAAGGCAAAGAAATTGTTTCACATGTCCAACCTAAACCTCTCCCAGGGCAACTTGAAGCCACTTCCTGTTGTCCTACCACTTGCCCTTTGGGAGAAGAGACCAATCTCCACCTGGCTCCAACCTCCTTTCAGGGAGTTGTACAGAGCCAGGTTCCCCTCAGCCTCAACCCCAGTTCCCTCAGCTGCTCCTCACAAGACCTGTGCTCTGGAGCGGAACTCTTCCTTCTGTTCTCATATTCAGTCACTATAAGGCTGACTGCAGCAGCAGGCTTTTATCTCAAGTCCTTTGCCATATTTTGTTTTGATTTCTTCTAAGCAAAACAAAAAATCTGGTTTTCTTTGAATTGGCCTCCCCTGTTTAACATGAAGTATAGGAACTGTTCCAGTCCAGCTTACAGCCAGAAACAGGAAGAAGTCCCTCTATTCCTGAACTGCAGAGGTTTGCCCAACCATTCAAGCTTTCTCCCTGCCTGACTCTGCTTAGCTTTTTCCATGGCCTTGGAGAGCATGCTTCTACTGAAAGCTTACAAGCCTCAGTTCTCCTGCATGTTTCATAGAATCACAGCATCATGGACTGCTTTGGGTTGGAAGGGACCTTTCAAGGTCACCCAGTCCCACCCCTCTGCAGTCAGCAGGGACAGCTGCAACTACAGCAGGTTGCTCAGAGGTCCCCAAAAAAACAACCTGAAATGGTTCCAGGGATGGGGCATCTACCACCTCTCTGGGCAACCAAAACCAGGGTTTTCCCACCCGCAGTGTCAAAACATTTCTCCCTTCTCTCCAGTCTGCATCTCCTTTTTAGTTCAAACCATCACCCCTTGTCCTGTCACAACAAGCCCTGCTCAAAAGAGAAGCCCCCCCTTTAATCTGTTCACATTGCTAAAAATGAGGCAGAAGCAGAAGATGCAGCCCAAAATCAGGATAATTAAGACTGCTAAGGGACTAGTATCTTGATTACCTGAAATACAACACTTTTAGCACGTGTTAATTCTTGTAGCTTACATTTCAGTGCAATAATTTGATCTCTTTTGCCTTCAGTGCTTCTCAAGGCACTTAGATGATTTGAATTTCCTAATTGAAGCATCACAGTTGGTCTTAACGTGCAAATATATTTAATTTTCAACTCAAAATTGCTTTTCTGGAACTTCAAAAGCTGTGGGGTGACTTACAGTAGGCGAGGCACTTCATAGCTGATAACACCCAGTGAGGGAGGTCTTCTACAATAGAATAAGCACAGAATTTATCCAGGACCTTAATGACTTAATGACTGAGATAAAAGAAAAGCTCAAGTTTAAAACTAAAATATTTCTACATATATGTAATTTAAAAGTGAATCCAACAGTGACAACACCCTGGAGACAAATAGAATGAATTGTACTCTAGTACAGGGGGGAAAAGCGTAACAGAACACAAAATATATTACTTTAGATATTATTTATTGCTTGTGGTAATTGCACTACACTGAGTCTTTAATGAGAACCAGATAAAAATTATCTTACCTGCTTTGTTCTGCAAAATGACAACACCATGCTTGCTTGTGTTGGTCATGTTGTATATAACATACTCAGGAATGATCTGTGTTGGCTGCAAAACTTCTTCCAAAGATGGGAGACCTAAAATGGTTTGTAAACTGCAAAGAGAAAGATGTTGTCTAGAAGGTTTCCTAGTTGTGAATTAAAACAAGCTCTTTCCATATCTATCCCAACACCAGTTACTGGAGAAGGTTGTTTGCTGCTTGAGAAACTCTCAATTCCAGAAGGACAATGTGAGGACACTTTCAAGGAATGGCAGGGGTTGGAAGGGACCTCTGGAAATCATCAAGTCCAAGGCAGGTTCACCTAAAGAAGGCCACACAGGAACATGTCCAGGAGGGTTTTGAATGTCTCCAGAGATGAGGACTCCATTACCTCTCTGGACAGCCTGTTCCAGTGCTCCCTCACCCTTAAGAGAAATTCCTCCTTATGTTTAGATGGAACTTATGTTCCAGTTTGTGCCCATTGCGCCCTTGCCCTGTCACTGGGCACCACTGAAAAAAGCCTGGTCTCATCCTCCTGACACCCACCTCTGAAGTACTGATCAGCATTGATGAGTTTCCCCCTTCTCAGTCTGTTCTTCTCCAGACTAAGAAGCCCTAATTCTCTCAGCCTTTCCTCATCACAGAGATGTTCCAGTCCCCTCAGCATCTTTGTAGCCCTTTGCCATACCTTCTACCCTGTCCCTCTCAAAACTGGACCCAGTACTCCAGATGAGGCCTCAGCTGGGCAGAGCAGGGTGGGAGAAAAACCTCCCTCAACCTACTGGCCACACTATTCTGAATGCACCCCAGCAGACCATTGGCCTTCTTGGCCACGAGGGCACATTGCTGGGACAAACAGCAAATCTCAGTGAAGAAAGAGGATACCCCAAGCATATCCCAGAAGATGCTTGTGACAATGTTTTACTTACTGTATTAGAATGACATTTCTCCAAGTTTCTTCTATGTATTCCTGGCTTATTGCATTCCTATGTAGCTTGTCTGCTTTCTTTTCCTCCGTTATACCTGGGTCTGGTTTTCCTTTATTTTCCTGGAAATGAGTTGTTGAGACCAGAAGATGAATAAATTGCTTAAGATAATTAAAAATAAAGTAATAATTATTCTCAGAAGTAAAAATCTTTCTGTAGAATATTAAATTCCAAACCATGACCCAGGGAGTAACCTTAACAGTCTGAGCACTGAAATGAAACCAAACCCAACTACAAACCAATGTTAACTGATTTGTGCCTTTCACTTGTCCTAATGGCTATTAGAATCCTAGAATCAGTCAGGGTTGGAAGGGACCACAAGGATCATCCAGTTCCAACCCCCCTGCCATGGGCAGGGACACCTCACACTACAGCAGGCTGGCCAGAGCAATATTAAGTCTCAACAAAAACATATCCCAGAATTACAGAATGGTGGGATTGGAAGGGACCTCTGGTGATCATCCAGTCCAAGTCCCCTGCTAAAGCAGGGACACCCACAGCAGCTTGCCCAGGGTCACAAGGGCCAGCTGGATTTGGAAGCTCTTCAGACAAGGAGACTCCAGTCTCTCTGGGCAGCCTGCTCCAGGACTTGAGAACCAAAGAATTTTCTCCTCCTGTTCAGATGGAACCTCCTGGGTTCCAGTTTGTGCCTATTGCCCCTTGTCCTTTGGCTGGGCACCACAGAGAAGAGCATGGCCCCTTGCCCCCCATCATATAGACGTAGAATGCCCCCAGATTTTGGCCAGGTCTCTGGAAATGAAATTCTGCAAGAAACTGAAGTCCTTACCAGAGACTGCAGTAACTCCCATTTTTTGAAAGTTCTCCTGGATAAATGTGGCAGCTTCAGAAGTCTTTCCTTGTCTCCAGAGAAGTTTTCCAAGTCCTCTTTTGGTGGACACGAGCTTGGTAGAGGTTTGACTGGAGATGTGGAAGGAAATCTGTAATGAATAGGAGTGATGTTCATAGACTGGTTTGAGTTGGAAAGGACCTTAAAGATCATCTCTTTCCAACCTCCCTGCCATGGGCAGGGACACCTTCCACTAGCCCAGGTTGCTCAAGGCCTCGTCCAACCTGGCCTTGAACACCTCCAAGGGAGGGGGCATCCACAACCCCCCTGGGCAACCTGTTCCAGTGTCTCACCACCCTCACTGGAAAGAACTCCTAATCTCCAGTTGAAATCTGTCCTCCTCGAGCTTAAAGCCATCCCATGTTAAGCATATGTAGAATAGATTAAAAATAAAAATCACTTAGCCAAAACCATACCCTCAGATTCCATATCACTGTAATTTCAGAAGATTCTGAAGAGTTTCAGGAAAGCAAGAAGAAAACTGATGGGATTTTCTCTGTAGAACACTGTTTATCATACTACAAATTAACTTTGGGCTACTTTTCTTGATTCCAAAGTCTAGTTGAAGACAGTCAAGATGTATATACACCACTGAGAATTTGAGAAGTAAGGGCCGTTAATATCTTTAAAGAACTTAGCAAAGACTCCTTTCTCTTTTAGATCTCCTGTGCAACATCCAAGAGAAGTAAACTCAGGAGTGGTTGTGGCACAGCATGAAGCTGCTACAACGAATTCTCCTTGGCTCCCCTCCAAAGCACACATGGCAGTGAAAAACTTGGCTGGAGAAAAGCAGCAAGGAGCACTCAGCACACAGGATGTGTGGTCTAAGCTGCAACTCAGAGTGAAGTCAAAGGGTGAGTGGAGTAAAACGGTGCCAATAATTAAGTTTGGGCATAATGGCTCAATCCAAAGTAGGATATTTTTGAGAGTCTAAGATTTTAAGATAAAACCCTCAACCTGCAGAGCTCTGTTAACTCATCATCATTTCAGTACCTGTAAAGTGCACCATTGTCTTCTAAATTTTCAGCTCCCCATCTCCCTTTTATATCTTCAATAACATGATTCTTGAGAAACTTTCTTAGTAACTGAACAGTCTGCTGCCTGGTCACTTCAGGACCAAAGTTACTGTTGTTCCTTAGTACTTCATGGAGCCAGTCCACAGCTTCTGAGGCAGTAAAACAGCTTCCATGCTTCTTGAAGTGTTGCCTGTGTTTCCTCAAGGGCATCCCTGCTCGGAAGTATTTTGTAATTTCATTCCACTGCAAGAGAAACAAAACAGCAAAGAACTTCATATGAAGGCCTGAAGTTGATCACTGAAAGCAACAATTAAAACAATGTTCTATTAATGAGCTTATCAACTCCTTAAGCCAACTCCTTATCTGCAGTCAGCAGAGACCTCTCTAACTAGATCAGGGTCCCATCAAGTTTGAACTCGAATGTCTCCACCACATTTTTGGGAAACCTGTTCCAATTTTTCACCACTCTCATTGTAAAGAGCTTCCTCCTGATGTCCAACCTAAATTTCCCCTGTTCCAGTTTCAAACCATTGCCCCTTGTCCTATCACCACAGGCCCTTCTAAACAGTGCCCCTCCAGCCTTCCTGTAGGTCCACTTCAGGTGCTAGAAGGCTGCTCTAAGCTCTCCCTGCAGCCTTCTCTTCTCCAAGTTGAACAGCCTCAGCTCTCTGTCCCTACAGTGGAGGTGCTCCAGCCCTAGGATCATCTTTGTGGCCTCTTCTGGACCTGCTCCACCAGGTCTAGGTTCTTCTTATGCTGAGGGCCACAGACCTGGACTCAGGACTCCAGGTCCTGCTCACCAGAGCAGAATGAATCACCTCTCTCTGTTTGCCGTTTTCATCTCATTCCTCTGTAACTGAAAATGAGATTAGAGCTTCACAATCACAAGCTCTGTTGACCCTCCTTGCCCACACCCAGCATTTTTACCAACTCAGTTTCCTGAAGGCAATGCCAAATCAAGGCCTTCAAGTTTGGTGCAGCTCTCAACCATGAAATGAAAACAGCTGTCAAGAGTACAGAAACATCAGTTTTAAAGGATTTTCTTACATTGGATGGCAGGAAAAAATTCTTTCCTGCAAGAGTGGTCAGGCATTGGAACAGGCTACCCAAGGAGGTGGTGAATTGACCATGCTTAGAGGTGTTAAAAAAACACATGGACATGGCACTTTAGGACATGGTTTAGTGGTCATGGTGGTGTTGGGTTGATGTCTGGACTCAATGGATCTCAGAAGGCTTTTCCAACCAAAAGTACTCTAGGATTCCTTTCCTATTTACTTTAACACAATTACATGACACACTAACTAGCAGGCTGCTCCTAGTAAGATGCTGATCACTTTTCTAAGAGCAAGGCAATGCCACCACCACTAGATCTTCCTGGGAGGGCTTCCAGGGTACTTCACTTTGCCTGACCAGAATTTTCTCCTCCTGTGCAGGTGGAACTTCTTAGGTTCCAGTTTGTGCCCTTGCCCCTTGTCCTGTTACCAGCACTACTGGAAAGAGACAGGGGTCAAGAACTTTAGGTACTGATGAGCATCGGTCAGATCCCCTCTCAGGCCGCTCTTCTCTCAGCCTTTGCTCCTCAGAGATGCTCCAGAACCCTCTTCTCTCACACTTCCCCACTCCCACCCGTTGAGCTCAGACAGCAGCAATCGTGGCCACTTTGGAAGCCCCACAGCCACAAGCGGGGCACATGCCGGTTATGATTAATTTATGTTTTACCCTGAGGCAGAGGCCCAGGATAACGAGAAGGCCCAGACACGGCAGGAGAATCAGCTGTTCCTCCTCCCACCCCACAAACCCAGCCGAAGACCACCCAAAACCCACCCCCCGCCGCCGGGCAGCCCCAGCCCGCCATCCTCACCAGCTTGGTGGCTCGGTAGGGCCCGGGGGCTGCCGGCCGCCCCTCCATCTCCCTGAGCGCAAGCCCAGCGGGGGAGGGGAGGCGGGGAGGGAACTGAGGGACACCTCCCGCCAGCTCCGCCCCGCGCAGTACAACGGCCGCCGCCCCAGCTCCGCTGTTTAAATCGCTGCGCGAGCAGCCCGTGAAAGCGGATTGGGCGAGCGGCCGGCACGTGATGCATGACGTCAATAAACGCGGCGGCGGGTGGGAGCCTCAGGGGAAAAGAGCAGGGAGTGGAGAGGAGGTGGGGGCGTGGTTCTGCCGTTGTGTTGCTGGGAGAGGAAAATTGTTTCTTAAGGAGACGTAGAGCTGTGGACCTGAAATCGGGGTTCCTCAGGCGATGTGTGACTTGGCTTTATTTGCTTTCTGCAGAGCAGACCAACACATCTGTCAAGAAACATGTTAATGCCAGGGCCTTGGTTTCTCTACATCCTTCTTTTCTCCAGGTTGAACACCCACAACTCTCAGCCTATCCTTAACGCAGAGACCTTCCAGCCTTCCTATCATTGCCATGGCTTCTGCTGGCACTGTTCCAACAGGTCCATTTCTCTGCTGAGGACTCCAGAGGTGGTTCCAGCACCGCAGGCAGGATGTCAGAATAGAGCAGAGGGGCAGCATCCCCTCTCTCCACCTGCTCTTGGGGATCAGCTCGGCACAGTTGGCTCTGGGCTGGCAGCACACAGTGCTGGTGCATGTCCAGCTTTTCACCCACAGCACCCTTCCTCCAGCCTATCATCCCCAGGCTGGATTGATACCAGGGGTTCACCCACCCCATGTACAGGACCTTGAACAGGCTCCCCAGGGGGGTTGTGGAGTGTCCTTCTCTAGAGACTTTCAAAGCCCACCTGGATGCGTTCCTGTGCAGACTATCCCAGGTGATCCTGCTTTGGCAGGGGGGTTGGACCTGATGTCTTGAGGTCCCTTCCAACCTCTGATATCCTGTGAGACTGTGATACTGTGAACCTGGCTTTGTTGAACCTCATGAGGTTCATACGCTCCCACCTCTCCAGCCTGTCTGAGTCCCATCTGGATGGCCTCCATCCTGCTAGTGATGATGACAGCAGCACACAGCTTGATGTCATCAGCAAACCTGTTGGTGATGCTCACTGTGGTCCATGTCACCAAGAAGTACATGAAGAAGCACTGATCTCGAAACCTAGCCCTGGGGAACAACACCAATGGCCAAGTGGAGACTCTTTGAGTGTGACCATCCTAATTCCTTATCCACTGAGTGGTCCACCTGCCAGACCCGTGTTCCTCCAATTTAGTGACGGGGATGTCATGCCAGACAGTGTCAAATAGCCATTTTCACCTGGTACAGAGGTGCAATGTGAACTCTCTGGCAGTTTTGTTTTGCAGCAGCTGGAAACAAAGCCTTCTAGGGGAGATGCAAACCAGGGGAGATGCTTGTACCCCTGGGACGCCCCTCTCCTGGATGGGGGAAGGGTTTGCTGTCCGGCCCCGCTCTCCCTCCTGGGCACCATTTCGGCGTCGTGGCTCCCACCCTGCAGCGCCGGGCGGGAAATGGCGGCTCCCGCAGCCGGGGCTGGAAAAGGAGCCGCCGGAGCCGGGCTCCTGCCAGCCTGAGGGGCCGGGCCAGGCCCCGCCTGCTCGGCCGGCGGCGGGGCGGTACCGGGGCGGCTCCGGCGAGGGATGGCGGCGGCGCGGAGAGCGCGGGCCGGGGATCCCCGTGCTGGCTTCAGGCAACCGGCAGCGGAGCTGGGCCCCGCCGTGCCGCAGGGGCTGATCCGGGCGGCTCGGAAGAGCGGGCAGTTAAACCTGGCCGGACGGAACCTAACTGAAGGTGAGCATCGGGAACCGGCCCCCGGGGGATCCTGCTGCCCCGAGAGCGGGGCCGCGCTGCTCTGTGAGCTCCCCGGTTGCTGCCGGTCGCACCCCGCGTTCCCGCACCTCAGCCGCGCTGCTGCCGCGGAGGGCTGGGCCGGGTGCAGAGCCCTTCTCATGCGGGGAGGGAACCCGGGGAGGGTGGCTGCGCCTGTGCGGAGCCCTGGGCTGTCCTGTGAGCCACGGGGCTCCTTAACAGTGGGAACGGGGCCAGAGGAGGCCGGGAGGGGTGGAAGCCCTCTGCCGTGAGAGAGGTGGGGTTGTTCAGTCTGGACAAGAGAAGGCTCCAGGGAGACCTTTCGGTGCTGACCTTTGAGTAGGGCCTGTCGGGACAGGACAAGGGGTGATGGTTTGAACTCAAAGAGGAAGATTCAGACTGGAGAGAAGGGAGAAATGTTTGATACTGAGGGTGGTGAGAGCCTGGCCCGGGCTGCCCAGAGAGGTGATAGATGCTCCATCCCTGGAACTACTTGCAGGTCAGGCTGTTGGGACTCTGAGCAGCCTGCTGTAGTTGTAGATATCCCTGCTGACTGCAAGGCGAGTTGGACTAGACAGGCCTTTAAAAGTCCCTTCTCACTCAGACCACATTTTATGAACAGGTGGTGTGTTTGCAGGTGATTGCTGAGCCGTTCTATGGACTTGGTGTTTTTCATGTGGCTTGGGTTTAAACTTGGCAATACCATCCTGGCAGAAGAGGAACAACACAGAACAAGCCACAACAATGAATGCTCCCTACGATCTGTTTGCAGATCAACTTTCTGTCGACTGGTGCTGGCAGATTTGCATCTGCTTGTTATTGCCAACCCTGGAAAAATGCCTCTAGAAAGACAGCTGACTCTATGTGTGTGTCTGAAAAGCACTTCAGGACATGGTTTAGTGGCTGTGGTGGTGTTGGGTTGGTGGCTGGACTCGATGATCTTGTAGAGGTCTTTTCCAACCCAAACAATTCTATGATTCTGTGATAGTGGAAGTTTGAGAGTAAATATCTGAGGGATTTAGCTGACATTTTTGTGTTTGTGCCTGTAGTGCCTCAACATGTGTGGCGGATAAATTTGGATACTCCAGAAGAAGCTCATCAGAATCTCTCCTTTGGTGCTGCGGATCGTTGGTGGGAGCAAACAGACCTGACCAAGCTGATACTTGCCTCAAACAAACTGCAGTGTCTTTCAGAGGATGTCAAGCTCCTGCCTGCACTCACTGTT